>NC_081851.1:65443935-66127188 GCF_963259705.1 Myotis daubentonii | reverse complement strand
TTCAGAACAGCAGCCTGCTAATTCAGCTCAGTAAACATTAATTGAGAAGATCCTGCTCTGCCTGCCTTTGTACTAGGAAGAAACATTAGGACTGGAAATGTGGCTCAGCAGGGTAACAGAATTACCTTTTTGCCTTAAAAAATTTGGAGGGTGGATCCTGATAGATGGAAGGCTTTAGAGCTGAGCATCTTGATAGTTGTGGGCATGCTCACCAGGGAGTAGGAACTGGAAAGGGCTGAATTTTGCTTAACCTAGGGTTGACCATTTGGATTTTCAAAGACAATTTCAGGGTGAGTAGGGATGTGTGATAATTGAAGAAGAGAGAGGAGCAGGAAAAATGGCTCGAGGATATATCTGTTTAAATTGACCAGTCCCTCTGACCCTTAGTATTTACAAATGTTTTTACTTAAGGATTTTTTGGAGGGTTTGAGGGTGAGAGTGGACAGGAGCAGGGTAGAATTGGTGAATTGGTTGAGTCAGTTACCTTCTTCTCTCCTTAGAGGCTGAGAGAATTTAAGTTCCTCAGAAATTAGCAGTGATCTGGGGAAGATCTGAGCCTTCTGTGGGTTATGTAATTGGAACAAGTTAGGGAATGGTTCAAGGGCATCCTCGGCTACTATTAATTAGTTTAGGACAGTGGTCGGCAAACTGCGGCTCGCGAGCCACATGCGGCTCTTTGGCCCCTTGAGTGTGGCTCTTCCACAAAATACCGACTTCTGCGCATGGGCCATGAAGTTTCAATCTCACTGTACATGCGCGTCCGCACGTGGTATTTTGTGGAAGAGCCACACTCAAGGGGCCAAAGAGCCGCATGTGGCTCGCAAGCTGCAGTTTGCTGACCACTGGTTTAGGATAATGAAAATAAGCCTCAGTGGAAAATGTCTATCTTGTGAACAACAAGGAGTTTACACATAGGTAGATACCTATAGTTATAACTGGTTTATACATTCATTTTGATATAACTAAATTAAATACTATAAACAAAAGCAGCAGTTTGCCTAATAAAATTTTTGCCTTAAAACATTTTTTAAAGGTTTATGCAAAATAAAATGGTCCTTGTAATTTGTCTTTAGAATCAGAGTAAATTAGTAGATGCATGCCTGCTTTCTTTGAGTTCCTATAGCTATCATTGGAACTTGAATACTCCAAGTGTTATGTAATGTGGGCAGGGGAGCTGCCCCTTACTCTATTTCTTCTGGAGATTGGAATCTAGGCTCAGATTTTGTCCTCCCTGTCCATATTCTAGCTAGGGGTATTGCTATTAGGGAAAAGCTGAAGCTTCAAGGGCCTGGCCAGTTTTAACATTGCTGTCTCCTGCTCTCCCTAGACTGGGAAGGGGAATGAGGAGGATGGATGGATGGATGGATGGGACATATCTTGGGCTCTAGCTTTATTCTTCCGGCATTCCCATATTAAGTATTGTGACCATTACCATCCTCCTGGATTCCTGAGTTAATAAGCCTGTTAATTAATCCAGTTAGTACTTGAATGTCTCAGTTCCATGGCCCATGATAGCCTTTTTATACTGTGAATCATCTTACTAGCCCGGTATGCTGTTCCAAACTCCATTTTCCCTTTCTTCTCCCATTTGTCATCTTCACTGGCTGAAAGACAGAGTTGGGACTCTTTTTCTGAGAAGCTAGCAACAGAAGGATGAGATGATGTGTGCAGTGTGGGGAAAATAAATTGTGATGCTTCTGAACTATGGACCATTAACAAGGCAGTTTCTAGTTATTGAATGTACTTTCTAAAAGCTTTGAGTAAGTCTTTGTAATGGTTTCTATGTCTAGAGTGTTCATCCTGTTTCATGAATCTGAACAGGAAGCTTCTGTGAATAGATCATTCACATTTCTGTTTATATTGCTGTTGTTGAAGTGTTCTATAGTTGTTTCATAAACATTTCTTTGAAAAATAAACATTTCTATTAGAGAGATGCATTGTAAGTTTCCTGTTGATAGAAAATAAAATGGTACATTTTGGTCAAAGAACAAAACCTGGCATTTGTTTCGAATTTGGTCATGTGATTCTTTTTGAATCTTTATGTTAAAAATGAGGTACCATTTTGTTTAAAGTCCAATGTTCTAGAGTTCAGCCCTTACTTTTGATGCTGTGTACAATACCTTGTTTTTATTTAACTCAGATAGATGCTTATGTGAGATCATTAGCTGGTGTTCTTTGAGTAGTGAAGGCTTTGGGGGTAAGTGGGGTATCTTAACTACGTGGATAACTCGGACAACTAATTCTGGCCATGTGCTCTCCTATCTCTAGATTCATATCTGTCCTGTGTCTGTTTGAAATCCCTGGTCATTACCTTTGGTCTCAACTGGGCTAGCATTAAATTCATTCTCAATTCCAGCTTAATTTTCCACCTGGATATATCTGCTTTTGTCTATTTATTCATCTAGACTTGAACCTTCATACTCAGTTTGTTCTATTGCTTCTTTTGTGATGCTTTTGATGTTTTTCTCTACTTCTCATCTTTATGCTTTGTTATTTTTATAGCCTACTATTTGTTTTCTAAAATAACAACTTCCATTTATTGTGTATGTGATATAATAAAAAATATATCTGGTCATTAACCCTGGCTTCAATCACAGAGCTTCAAAAACCCTTGGAATTTCCCAAGTGGTAGGAGTATCTTTTGTTCTTCATAATAAACCATACCTGAGTTTATGCTACTGAAGTGACTAAGGGTGGTCTCTACAATAGTTTCCAGGGTAGGGGCTAGTCACACCAGAAAGACTTAGCTCTTCATTAGAGGGTTGGAGATTTTATTAAATTAATTAATTTTTTTATTTAAAAAAATAAAAAATCTTTATTGTTGCAAGTTTTACATATGTCCTCCTTTCCCCCCCATTGACTTCTTCTAGTGCATCCCAATCTCCCATCCCAGGCCTTCACCACCCCATTGTCTGTGTCCATGGGTTATGCATATATGCATACAAGTTCTTTGGTGGATCTCCTCCTACCCACCCACCCCCACTTTCCCTCTGAGGTTACCCCCTTATCTCTGGGCTGAGAGAGGGATTAGAGTTTGGTCATGTAGCCAGTGATTTAATTAATCATGCCTATGCAGTGAAGCTCTGTATATAAACTCTGGGACAATGGAGTTTCTGGTTGATCAACCCATTGATCTGCTGGGAGGGTGACATCTGAATTTGTCTTCCTAGACCTTGCCCTACACATCTTCCACTTGGCTGTTCCTGAGTCTTATCCTTTATAATAAAACTATAATCGTTTATGTATAGTGTTTTCAATGAGCTCTGTCTATTCTAGTAAATTACTGCACTTGTAGGAGGATTGTGGGAGCCCCAAATTGTAGCCAAGTTGGATAGAAATTCTGTTAGCTTGTGGACATCAGAAGCAACGATAGCCTTGTTGGGTACTTTGCCCTTTAACTTGTGGGATCTGATGCTAATCCAGGTAATGACTGTCAGAATTGAATTGTAGGATACCCATTTCAGATGCACTGTGCTTACCCTTTGTCAGGCATTGTGGTATGGTTTTTGTTGTTGTTGTTAATCCTCATTCGAGGACATGCTTAGAGATGTCCTGATTAATTATGAGAAATTAACTCACATGATTATGAAGTTTGAGACGTCTCATGATCTGCTGTCTGCAAGATTGAGAGTCAGGAAAGCCAGTGGTGTAATTCAGTCTGAGTCTCAAAGCCTGAGAACTAGCGATGCCAATGGTGTGAATAAATCCCAGTCCAAGGGCGAGAGAAGATGAGATGTCCCATCCATGCAGCTCAGTGAGGTGGGAAGAAGTGGGTGAATTCTCCATCCTCTGCCTTTTGGTCTATTCAGGTCTTCAACAGATTGCATCATGCCACCACACTGGAGAGGGTAATCTGTTTTTCTAAATTCATCAATTCAGATGCTAATCTAATGCTGAAATACCCTCACAGACACACCTAGAAATTATGTTTAATCTGGATACTCACTGGTCAGTCAAATTGACACGTAAATTAGCCACTACAGTGTGCCTCTTAGTAGTAAAAGGAATTGAAATTATTCTGATCCTTTTCATTTTAGTTAGTGTCTTTGGGATAAAAGAGCAGGTATGTGGAGAAGAACATGGTGGACTTAGAAGCCACCCAGGTCTCCTCATTTGGATCACTTACATCTGGAACATTTTCTTTGATTTTGTTGTCAATATGTTTCTTATCTCTTTACTTCCTTTATAATTCTCCCTAATTACATTCTTGATAATTTGTGAAACTAAATACTTTTGTGTTTATTTCTCCTGAAGTGACATGAAAATATACTTACTTTTATGGATGGACTAGAGGCCCAGTGCACAAAATTTGTGCATGGGTAGGGTCCCTACGCCTGGCCAGTGATCAGGGCCGATTGGGGCCTTCTGGCTGCAGGCTGGGGCCTCCCTTCCCTGGCTCCCGGCTGCTGGCTGGTGCCTTCCTTTATTCTGTGCTGCTCCCTGGTGGTCAGCGCATGTCATAGCGAGCAATCTGTCTTCCTGGTCGAACTCCCGTGGGGACAATTTGCATATTAGCCTTCCATAGATAGATAAGATAGATAGATGGATGGATGAACGTAGACACATTCAAAGTGATGGCAAAATTTGAAAACCTTTCAGAGAGCAGATTACCAAACTTATGTTTTTGTCTTCTCACATGCGTTCTGCTTTTGGATTGACCCTTGTCCTCAGTTGTTTTAACTTTTTAAAAGGGATCATTAAGTGGATAATGGAGACGAATGGGCAGCAGCTTGTTGTGGTTGCTGTTCCTTGGCTTCACCATTATCCACAGTCTGCATTCGGCTTTCCGGGTTCTGAAATCTAATTTCCTTGCTTCATCCAGTGCTCATGACTTCATTCATGGAAGGAAATTCAGTAGGGATTGATATTTACAAAAGCCAGAGGTCTGTATAATAATTTATATGGAGAGATCGATCTTTCTGGTTCAATTCATATTCACTGTTTAGAGTATCTTTCCGTGTTAATAATCTAACAATATCTTACTGAACAAAGTTGTTCCAATAGTAAGAAAGTTGACTAGTATGTTAAGCGATGATAAAATGGCATACAGATAAACATGTTTTAAGGATTTTATTTAATTGATAATCAGTGAAGGAATCAGGCAAGTGGTATAACTGGTTCAAAGGAAAAGTAAAAAAATAAAATAAATAAAACACCCACAAATTTATATGAAATAAAGGAACATTGAACTGGATTGCAAATGGAGACAAAAGTGGTTTGTGGGAGGAAGGAAGCCACGTAGCAGTGAGGGAAGTCAGTAGAAACCTCTACCTGACAGGATAGAATCTGCATATCTCTGTTACCTACAACTTAGTCACGCAATCTCACAAAGAATCGGAATGCGATATGGTGGAAGGGTGTGCTATAAACAGTGCCAAGTTTTTCATGTTTTTCCTGTATATGTAACTATGAATTACAAGTGGGAGTTAGAGGATATTTGAGAACAGTTCTGCTGGCCACTCTTGGAGCCCGATGAACGTTTACAGTTGTATCATCACTTTGTAAATGAATACAGACATTTTAAAATCGGTTTTTATTTAAATAATTGGTTATACACAGATTCAGGTTTGAATTTTTTATAGAAGTTGATAATTTTCTTTTTGCCGCTGGTATTTTTATGAAAAGCTGTTGGTGACTTGGAGTATGTCACAAGGTTTTTTATGCTCTGATTTTGTAAAGATATAATAAAGTTGCTTAAAATTATTGGGATGACTTAGTGTGCAGTTGGAAAGAACCCAAGCTTTCTGATAATCTGAATCACTTACCTTATACATAAGAACGTGTAAGTATTATGATTTTATAACCTAACCTACTTTTAATTCTTTCTGAATATTTTAATGTATGTTTAAACAAAATAATTTTTTAATTAACATGCATGCTTTATACATCTGGATGCAGTATTTCTCTATTAGCTGGAATACATGTTAAGTGATGCTTTCCTTTTTATGATTCTTTCTGATAGATGATTTCTTCTAATATTGTGATGCCCTCTAGTGAGTTCAGCTTTGCAGATAAGAAGTTTGTGAGAGGCAGTAATCCGACAATAAAATCTTTAAAAAGAACATTCTAGTAATTAGAACTTTTCCTATATGTGTTGTGAGATGGCAAGTTTCTGTCTCTGGAAATGTTTAGGCATAGATTTAATAATCTCTCATGAGTTTTATTATTGTTGAATTAAGTGTAATTAATGTTCCAGAGACTTTTAAAATCTTCTTCAGCTTTTAAGGTTCTAGATTTATATGAGCCATTAATCATCAAGGTTTGTGAAGGTTTCAAAGGTAGTGTTAAGTCATGGATGTGACTTCAAGTAACTTATTTGCATCAGTTTGGAGAAAACAACAGTAGCTAGCCTTTATCAAACATTTATTCGGTTTCTGTAGCTGCTCAAAACATTTTACCTTTATGTCATTTAATCCTCACAATAATTATGAGGTAGTACTATCTTTATAGTTCCACTAGAGGCCCGGTGCACGAAAATTGTGCACAGGGCGGGGGGGGGGGGAGTTCTCTCATCCCGGCCTGCGCCCTCTCGCAGTCCGGGAGCCCTCAGGGATGTCTGACTGCCATGGAGGTGGGAGAGGCTCCTGCCACCACCGCTGCACTCACCAGCCTTGGGCCCAGCTTCTGGCTGAGCGGCGCCCCCTGGTGGTCAGTGTGTGCCATAGCGACCAGTCTTTCTGCCGTTCAGTCGATTTGCATATTAGCCTATTATTACATAGGATAGGATGTTACTAGACCAGCAATTGAGACCCAGAGAGGTTAAATAATTTGCAAAAAGTCAGTAAGTCATGGAACCACGACCAGCTTATATCAAGCAATAGTGGGTAGGCTAAGGTCATTTTTAATTGTTTACAGGTTGGCAGTTCTCTGATGGGTTATTTAGTTTCAAGGTAATTACTTTTGGCTACATTATTTTTACATTGCTGCACTTAAGTGTATGGTTTCTCTTGAGTTTCAATAACAGATGTAGTAGTTTAATAATTTGTACCTAAATCCTATATAATAAAAGCCTAATATGCTAAGTGTCCGGTTGTCCAGTCATCTGTTCAACCAATCAAAGCGTAATATGTTAATGATATGCTAAGGATGTTCAACCGCTCCCTATGACTACCAGGGGGCAGATGCTCTGACCGGTAGGTTAGCTTGCTGCTGGGGTCTGGCCTGATTGGGACTGAGCGAGATGGGCCAGACACGCCCTGGAACCCTACTGCATTTCCTCCCCGTGCATCGGTGGAGTCCCTCGGCCTGGCCTGCACCCTCTCACAATCCGGGACCCCTCGGGGGATGTCAGACAGCTGGTTTCGGCCTGATCCCACAGGACAGGCTAAAGGACCCCACTGGTGCACGAATTCGTGCACTGGGCCTCTAGTGTTTATATAAGATTTTTGGCCCATAAGATGCTTACTTTAAAGACTTATTTGGCAGATAGAATGAGACAGCCTTACTTTCCTAGTTTATTTTCTATAAAACATCCATTCTTTAAGATTTAGAGAACTTACTGCTCATTTCTGTGTTAAAGAATTCTCTTGAGGGCTTTATGGCTTAGGTTTCTTTTGGCTTTCAGAGTCATTTACCATCTTCATTGGATTTTAAGATTAGTATAGCTCTTTTCCTTTTGGTTTTCATCACCGGTAGAAACAGATTTCTCCATTTGTTGGTAAGTTAAGTTCATCAGATCAGGAGCTGGCTTTTTGATACCCTGGAATCTCCCTATTTGTTGTGTACTCAGGTCAGTGTTGGTTGTACAGAGATAATAAAGGATACACCTGCAGTCCAATTATTAGAAAGCTAAACTATAAGCACAAAGGAATGCTATTTTGTGAAGTATAAGGTAGTTTCTTTTTTCATTTCTGGATACTTGTCTGGTGTTAGTTTATGAAACGATTTCTTTGTAAAAAGCATTTTTATATAGTTCCTAACTTCTATATAGTAAGTTACATATTACTGGTGACCACATTAGTGGTTACCATTGAGGGTAGTTAATTGGTAGGCAGCATGAATAAAGGAGACTTCTGGGTTGCAGGTAATGTTCTGCTCTGATCTGGGTGTACTCACTTTGTAATAATTCATCAAGCTATACACTTAGGATTTGTATACTTTACTCTGTCCTCTAGTTTTAAAAAGGCTGAAGGTGGCATGTTCTCCTTCCTGGGAGTATGCCTTTTCCTTCTCCCTTTTAGTCCCCTACAGGTGTGCACCTCCTAAACTCTAAGGGACCCCACAAAATTTGCAATTAGGGGAGCAATGGGCAATGGCAGCTCGTCCAGGACTAATTCCTGAACTTGTCCCCAAGGCTCCCTTTCTCTGACTCTCCATTGAGCTGACAGCAACCTCTTCCAGGCTCACTTCTTTCCCATAACGTTTCCAAAGAGCCAAAGCAGCTCCGCCTAAGCTCTCTCCTGTTGCTTCTTCTATCCTAGGCCCATCCTTGTTTCACTGTCCCCAGCTTAAATAAATGTACTCTCAAAATAAAAAAATATATGTAAAAAATAAAAAGACTGAAAGTATGCACCAAAAGAAATACAAAATAGAAAAAGTAAAAGAAACAAGGACTGACTGGATTGGGAGCCAGGAGAACTGGGTTCAAACCTCAACTATACCACTAAAAACTCTTATTTTAGGCAATTCATTGACCTCTGTGAACCTTAATGATTGTATCTGTAAAATGGAAATAATGCCTACCTTCTGTATTTCGATTGCAGTAAATATTTGAAAACACACTGGAGACTAGGAAATGCTCTTAGAAGCAGTATTTTTTGTTAATACTTTTACATTTGTTGTATTGTTACTCTCACATAAAATGGACCCCATATATATTTAAAAGTAGTAAAAGGACCAATAGTTGAAAGACATTTTGATAAACTGAAGCAGTTTTGTTCATACCTGGTGTTGAATTCCTAAAAATATAAAATAGTAGAGCAATTTAGTTGACTTTCCTCCTTTTTAACACATTCTGTACCACTCAGGAGTTTTCTCGTGTTTCGCGAGCCATCTGTTAAGGACCGCTCACAAGTGTTCTCGTTTTTCACGCCCATGGAAAAAGGAGCGAATCTAGATACTTATGTAAATTTTGTTTGGTCCCTCTTCATAGAGGAAAATGTTTTATGCAGTACCATACGTTAAAAAAGTACTAGGAACTTTAATTGTTTAATTGTTTTTGTAAATAAAAATTTTATAATTATTGAAAAACAACACCTAAAGTGCATTATGATGATTTAAATAATGTGCAGTTTGCCCAAAAACGTGCGGTCCCTGGCGTATGTCTTAGAGATTTCTATGCGGTACGCAATGTGTTAATACTAAGCCATTCAACAAGTAGTAGTCGAGTTCTTTCCAAGTGTGCTGGGTCTGATGTTGAGGCTATAATAGTGAACAATATCAACATGGTCCTCACAACTGTGGAGCTGTAGAACTAAAATTCTAGAGGGAATGACAGGCCAAAAAACAGAAAACAGACAAACGAGTCAAACAAGTTGTAATGAGAGCCATAAAGGAAGTAAGTCGAGGCAGAGAGAAACTACAAGGGGAGCTTGCTTCCAATAGTGGGTCAGCCTTAGTGAAAGCTGACACCTGAAAGGAAGCTAAACTATAAGCACAAAGGAATGCTATATTGTGAGATATAAGGAAGAAAGGAGGGTAGTAGTTAAGCAAAAGTCTGCGAAGACCATTGTAGGCTGCCTGGACAATTTGCACAGAGCCAAGGCAGTAAATGGCCTATTGGATTACTTGACCGAAGAGAGTGGTTGGAATGTCAGTGTAGGGGAGTGGGAGATGTTACACTTAGAAAGATAGGTGGGAACCAACTTTTATAAAACTTGCAGATTTTGGTAGAAATTTGATTTTCACTCTAGGCTTAATGTAAGACCATTAAGGAGTCTTAAACAGGGAAATGATATAATCAGAATTATATGTCAAGATTTTTATTTTTATTTTTTTCCACAGTGTGGAGAAAGGACTGACTGGGTGGGTGGGGTTCTGGTTTGGCCAAGAGTGAAAAAAGGAAGTCACTTGTAGTCCAAGCAAAAGATGATGATGGCTTGGATTATGTGGTGGCAATTAAAATGGATGGAAAATGGTAGCTTTAGGATATATTTTGGAGGTAAAGTTGACAGGTCTCTTGCTGATCTTACTGAATTTGGGGAGTGAGGGGAAAGAAAGAATGAAAGGTGACTCTTAGGTTTCTAGGTAGAGAATCTGAGTGGATGCTGTTACCATTTATGGAGATGGAGAAAAACTGAGGGCAAGTGGGGGTAAGAAGGGGGAGGACTAATTATGACATTTATTCTGAGTATGTTCAGTTTCATAGAACTATTAGACACCAAGTATCAGGTAATCAGCTGATTCAGAGTTTGGAGCTCAGAGGAGAGGATTGTGTTGGAGATATATTTTGGAACGGTCAGCATGGAGATAATGTAGGGGAAGGATGGAAGAGGAAAAGGACTAAGAGAAGGTAACCAGTGTCTGAGTGGTAGGAAGCCCCAGCAGGTCCAGTGGAGGAAGAGCCAACCAAGGAGTGCATGAGAGAAGGACTAGTGAGGTCAGAAGAAAGCCAGGGGAGTGGTGTCACAAAAGCCAACAGAGGCTAGCATTTCAAGGAGGAAGAGGCCATTCATGTGGGAAGCTACCAAGAGACAGATTAAAACGAGAACAGAGAAGTGGCCATTGGACGTGGCATTGTGAAAGTGGACTTTTTTGCTGAAGTGGTTTCAATGGAATGATAGAGGAAAAAATCCAGACTATAGTTGATGAAAGAGAGAATGGGAAGTGAGAAATGTTGTATATCCTTACAGTGCATTCTTTGTTGGGTAGATAATCACTTAATGTATATGAGGAGTCTAAAAAACCCATTCAGTAAGCTTGCGGGTTTGCATTGTCCATAAATGGCCGTGGAAATTAGCATTGGCTTTTGCCTCTAAATAAGTTTTCTTTAGTTAGCATTTGATTGTTAATTTAAAATGTCCTGAATTTCATAGGTGGCTTCTATTTTAGAGTAAAATAGAATGTTCAGTCTGTGTTAACTTCTACAGTTCATATTATATTAAGTTGAAACTTGGAGTATTTACCTTTTCAGGAAAGTAATTATATGCCTTGAAAATCATGCAAGGACTGTTTCATTTTGAAACACTTAAAAATTCATTTTGGTTTTGTAATTACAGTGTTTTAGTAAGAGAGACATCTAAACAGGGATTGTATTTGGCAATTATGTGCATGTTCGTGTTCTAAACTAAGCAATGTTTCTGTGGTTTAGATTTTTCCTTGGAAATAGAATTTTAATCAGTGTAGGTTAAACTTTTTCCCAAGCATGTTATAATTAGCATTGGCCACAACTTAATCCTAAAAATGTATATAATTTAATATTTTATGAGTACTCCTGCCATTAAATAAAAGCAAAAAGGAATTATCTGGATATTCAAAAAATTCTCTACCTTGTTTTTCCATAATATGGCTACTTAAAGAGAATTAATCCATTGCCTGTATGGTCCTGTCACTGGGAATGATGTTACTTATTTTAGAGTTACCTGGTCTTAATATACCGTGACAGCTTATTCCTATGTTCTTTTGAGTATACTGTGTATTAATGTAATTACTGGGAAAGATATTGTAGGATCTACTTTCCAAATGTGTTTGGTCTGCCAACTCAGGTCCACGGCTTTGGCCAACACATAGACCTGTTCAAAATTTTAAGGGCATATAATTTGGATTATAGCAAATTTTTTAGGAAAGTTGTTAAGCACCTTCTTTTGAGTAAGACACATTTAGGGTCTCAGTTTTTTAACTTCCTAGTTTGTAAAAAACAAGAAAAAGTCTGAAAAACTGTTATAGCCAAGAGGAGCCTAGGGAGGCATGATGACTAAGTGTAACATAGTATCCAGGAAATGAAGAAGGACATTAAAAACACGAAGGAAATTTTAAAAAAAATTAAATATTTTTATTGGTTTTTAGAGAGAAAGGAAGGGAGAGGGATAGAAAGATAGAAACATAGATGAGGTGAGAGAGAAACATCATCGATTGGCTGCCTCTCACACACTTCCTACTAGGGATCGAGCCTACAACCCAGGCATGTGCCCTGACCAGAATTGAACTGGTGACCTCTTGATTCTTGGGTTGACACTCAACCACTGAGCCACACTGGCCAGGCTAAGGAAATTAAAGTAAGGAAATTTAAATAAAGTACAGACTTTAGTTAAGAAAAATGCATTAGGGCATTGTCTTAGAACTGTAGATAGCCTTAACCACTATTTAAAAACATTTTTAATGTAAAAATTAAATCATGAAATTTTAACCTTATGATATCACATTATATGTAAGTCGTAGAAAATTGAATTATAAGTATAAAGTAATAAAATTAACTTAGCATTCTTAACACATTATCAACTTGTACTATTTTTCTCACTTCATTGTAGACTGGTAGAAACCTTGACATATATTGGGATTGGTCTTCAGTTTACATTGGGGGGCCATTGACCCAACCAACCTCATCTTCTCTCACTATTCTTCAGAACATAGCCAGATATACTTTTGCTTAATTTTGACTTACTTGTTTTCATCCATGTGGTTTCCTCATTCCTGGTTACATTCTACTCATCCTTCCGGGTTCATCTCAAATCCTCCTTGTGGCAGGGACTACTAGCTGTCCACCAAAATTTGTTCTTTTTTTCCCAAACCTGAAGGTAGCTCTTGTTGCCCATGTGACTGAATTCTAGCCAGTGGAATGTGAGGAGAAATGGTAGGTTGTGGTTGTCTATATTTTCTGCTGGCTGGCTAGATACCATAGTGTGGAACTAGGGGAATGCAGAGCCATAATGAAGCAACCTGGATTCCTGAATAACTGGGTGGAAGAGAGTTGTCCACCAACCTGAATCTTCTTCCCTATTGTGTTAAGTTGGGTTCTAAAATTTGTTACCTAATTTTTACCTACTGTAATACTGTTACTTTAGGAAGCAGTTTCTGACTATTCCAGTTCACTTAGATTATCACTTTGTCTTCCAAAATTCTGTGGTACTTATTAGATACTGAAGGCCCAGTGCACACATTCATGCATGGGTGGGGTCCCTCTGCCTGGCTGGCGATTGGGGCCATCTCGCCCAGTCCCGATTGAGGCCAGCCAGCTGGGGCAGGAACCATGGGAGGTTGGCTGTGGGAGCGCACTGACCACCAGGGGGCAGCTCCTGCATTGAGCCTCTGCCCCCTGGTGATCAGTGCGCATCATAGCGACGGGTCAACTTGTCATTCAGTCGACGGATCATAATGATCACTTAGGCTTTTATATATGTAGATTTGCTATTCACATAAAAAAAACAACAACCTGCAAAAGCAGTAAAAGAAAGCAGCATGCATTGAATTTGTGCATGATTTGAGTTACTTTGTCTGGTATTTCTTTTGTATCCTCTTCGGTACACAGTTAAGGCACTAAGCAAAGACTATAAGGAATAAAATGTTGGGAACAAATCTTTAAAATAAGGCATAGATATTGGTGGCTGTAATGGTGTTAAATTTGATTAACTTCATTTTAGTTTTCTCTGGTTAGGTTTTCATTCTAAAGGAGAAACATGTTATAGAAAACCCACAATTAAAAAAAAAAAATAAATAAATAAATTAGAACTAAGATCTTACAAACTAGTGAAATTTGTAGTAACAAAGCCACTTCCTTTTCTCTACACCTCCCTTTTTCTCTTCTACAAATGTTAAACTTTCATAACATGTTATGTTCTAGGCCAGCGATGGCGAACCTTTTCAGCTCGGCGTGTCAGCATTTTGAAAAACCCTAACTTAACTCTGGTGCCGTGTCACATATAGAAATTTTTTGATATTTGCAACCATAGCAAAACAAAGACTTATATTTTTGATATTTAAATGCCATTCAACAAAGAAAAATCAACCAAAAAAATGAGTTCGCGTGTCACCTCTGACACGCGTGTCATAGGTTCGCCATCACTGTTCTAGGCCTACCTCTGCCACTTACTTATTCTGTAACCTTGGAAAGTATATTAGTCTGTCTAGTTAAAGAGAAACTTTGTATTCTAGAGGTAGACATGATAAGCTGAATTTTTCCCCCTCCAAGTGAATGGATTTTGTACAGAGAATATAATTCATAAGGTGTGAGTAAAATAAAAACAAATGTGATGTTTCTTCTTTACCTTCCTAAGACCCAGTTGGGGAGAAAAGGGATGGGTTTCCACTCCATAACGAAATAGAGCTTTACAGTTTCTTACCACATAGGCAGGATACTACATAGGCAAGATGCAGTGTGTCATGGGCCCAAGGAACAACGGCTAATTCAGCATGTAGGTATTTTCAAGTTGGGGTTGAGGAGTGCCATGTGGCCTCAGCCTGGCCCAAAGAGAGGTAGCTGTTTGTGTCCAAGAAACCCACCCTTACTCTTAAAACACTGCAAAGCTGGTGACACTCTTACCTTTCAGATGAAGCATTTGTATCTAAATTCATGTGGTGCATCTTAACCTAGCTATATCAGTTTGTTTTTAATAACAATAATCACAACCAGTATTACTAAGTATGTGCTATGTACAACCAATTACTGCTTCAAGTACTTTACATGTATTAACTCATTTGATTTTCACAACTTCTTGTCTGGTACTGCGGTTAGTCCAATTTTTATAATTGAGGCAGTAGCAGGTTGGAAATATCACAATTATTAAATGGCATATCTGGGATTCAAACCCAGATAATCAGTCTTTGGCTAATTTATGGGTGAGTCTGATGTTAAGTTTCATTCTAGGAGGCCTAGAATTCAAAAAGGAGATTTTCCTGGGAGTTCCTTACTGATGCAACAAGTTTCTTTATTTACTTTTCTGGTTTCTTCATCAGTAAAATAGAGTTTCAAGAAACTAGGACCTTGAAGTGCTTCCTGTTGAATAAGAGTAAAATTTTGAACTCACAAATTTTAACACCTAAATTTTTCTTGTTACTACTTTTCAACAAATTTATTTTACTGCAGCATGAAATTTTATTATAGATTTAATCTTACCTTGTAGTTATCAGTATGCACTAAACACTCTTGTGTTTAAGCCACACTATCCAGGATGGTACCCATTAAACGCGTATGGCATTGAGCACTTGCAGTGTGTCTAGTGCAAATTGAGATGCACTGTATATTTAAAATTCATGGCAGATTTCACAAATTTAGTATGAAAAAACAAGAATGTAAAGTAGTTTATTAAACTTGTTCTTATTTTAATAAGCAAAGTTTTGCTTGTTAAACTTTGCTCTGGCTTATCTTGGCCCCACTATCTCATTAGCCCTGAACTGTGAGCTGCATTGTTTAACCTGGTGAATTCCATGTTCTTTCTTCATAAAATTGGGAAAATCTCTCCCTCCCAGGGCTAAGGAGATTGTCCAGTGAGATAAGACGGTTTCAAAAGAATGCAGTAATGTTTGACATATTATGGAGGAAGATACTCAGTAATTTTTTCTTTCTCTTTTCTGATTTTGAAGTGGTTGTCAGTAGAGACTTCTTATTAATTTACTTAATTTAAATATAGAGTTTTGTGTAGTGGAACTTATAAAGATATTTGGAAGGCAAATACTTTTGTGGTCTTTATTTGCTATAATTTGATTTAAAAAAAGTTGACATAACATTCATATGATTTTAAAAAGGTAAGTTTGTAGTTATTTCATTAGAATCTCCATAAAAAAGTGAACTATCAAAGGACTAAAGTGTTTCTACAAAGTATTTTATTTCATGAGCTAAAAGCGTAATCTGTAGCATTGAAAGGAAATGAAGTCTGGGACAAATATTCTGTACCTACCATTTTCTATATCATGTTGTTAAGGAAATGCAGGTAAACATTTTTTAATTGACTTTTTTTATTTTGGTGTACATTTGTGAATGTTAAAATATGTATAGATTTGTGTAATCCCCATCACAATTAGGCTATAGAATAGTTTCATCACTCTAAAAAACTCCCTTGAGCCCAGCTGGTGTGGCTCAGTGATGGAGTGTCGACCTCTGAACCAGGAGGTCATGGTTCAATAATTCCTGGTCAGGGCACATGCCTTGTTTGTAGGCTCAATCCCCAGTAGGGGTCGTGCAGGAGACAGCCGATCAATGATTCTCTCTCATCATTGATGTTTCAATTACTCTCTCCCTCTCCCTTCCTCTCTGAAATCAATTTTTAAAAAAATCACACAAAAAACCACACACATGCACAAAACTTCCTTGTGCTATCCCTTTATAGTCATATTCTCTCTCTCACCCCAAGCAACCACTGTTCTATTTTCCTTTATGATTGGATTAGTGGAGGCTACCAAAGATAAAAATTTTATCAAATATGTTATCAACTAAGATAAAATATGAGAAATATAAAATAAAATAGTGTATAGGAAAGCACTTAGCATATAGAGGCACCAGGTACTAAATACAAAACAGTTTCATACATAAAATTAGGTAATTGGATAACGCTTAACTGCATTCTCCTATAGAGTCAATTTTGTGTAATCATTGATAACTTTTTTCTCCTGATTTAGAGCTTTAGGCTTATTTTTGAAAGGCTTTTGTTACACCTGATCCTGATTGCTGGAAATCCATGTTATTTAATATCTTTTAACCTCATGTTCTTCATGAGAAAAAGTGGACAATAAAATCTATGCTCAGTTGGTTGGAGTGTCGTCCCATACACCAAGGGCTGGTGGGTTCGATTACTGGTCAGGGCACATACCCAGATTGCAGGTTTGATCTCTCTTGGGCCA
The DNA here is from genome assembly GCF_963259705.1 of Myotis daubentonii. Taxonomy (NCBI): domain Eukaryota; kingdom Metazoa; phylum Chordata; class Mammalia; order Chiroptera; family Vespertilionidae; genus Myotis; species Myotis daubentonii. Next base: position 66,110,481 of record NC_081851.1, on the reverse strand, counting down.
CATGCAGGAGGCAACCGATGGATGTTTCTCCTATTCCCCATCTCTTTCTCAAATCAATACAAACATATCCTCAGGTTTACACTAACTTTTGTGGTTAACGAATATCATGTCCCCTTGATTATCTGGATCTTCTCTTCCCTACCTCCTACCCCATGCTCCCAGAATGGGAAGGTTGATCCTTAAAGCTTCACCTTTCTACTTTAATAACTTTTGATAAGTGTCATTTGAAATGTAGCACCAATTTCTCTGTTTTGGGATAGAGGGGAATACACCAGATCTATTTAACTTTATCTTAATATTTTAGGATTCATTTCACATTATGCCCATTTCATTAAATAATGATTTTTTAAATTGATAATTGGGACATGTGGGCTGAATCTTTGCCAACCTCAGGGATTCCTTTTGAACTTGTATTCCTAAGCTCCTACTATAATAGTGATTTTCTTTTTTTACCTTTTTATCTTTTTCTTAAAAGTACACAGTGTTCTAATAACATCCTAGGTAATGGGATAGAATTGTTGTTCTACAAATTTAATTATGTAATCAAGTGCAGAAGCAGATTCAGTATGTTTTTGTTCTGGCTCACAATCATCATGTACACTGGCCTTTATCATTCATTAATTATTAGTGTTCATAATATTAATAGAATCAGTAAGTTATAGGACTGGAAAGAATCTTTGACATCTAGTCAACTAATTTTTAATTCTATCTAACCCAAAGCCCCCTTTTTATAATAAATACTTTGTGATAATCTTTTTTAGTATCCTGGAAGGGAATTCATTGTTAATGAAATTTTTTACTCACATAATTAAAATAAATCAATATAATTCTCTAACTGTAATATAAAGGAAAATGTAATACAGTATGAGGTATGAGTATGCTAGAAGACAAAAAAACAGAAAGAACCCAACATATTTCTAAAATGCTGGTGGGGGAGGGGCGGGTACTGTTCCATCGATAACCATCACCTAGACCCAGCTTTCTTATTTTATTACTAAAGAAGGAAGGGATGGGGATGAAAGGGCAGAAGAGGGGGTGCTGGTTGAGGGGCTTGGTGTTACCTTCTCAGATTATACAGGCGTGGTTAGTAGTAGGGTTTGAACAGAGAGCCCAGGTTTATGATCTGCTGTGCTGCTCTTGTGCATGCTTCTGAAGCCACTCTTCATAAGAGGAGAATGAATCCAGTGGGTGATGAACCCAGGGGTGTTATGTAAACAGTCAGTAGGTATAAAACTTGTTTCATGGTTTTTCTAAAAAGTTATATGAAAGCATTTTCATTTTTAAATGGGATAGTTAACTGGATATTATATTTGCTGGTTGTGGAGGTACAGATAATATATGGGATTACTCTTTCACAATTAATCTGTTGGCTAAGGGAAGTTCTGTGATGTAGTGACAGCACAACTGTATCTTAAACCTTTGGCACATGGCAGCCTCCCAGTTAGTAAATGAAGATATTTGGGGTCTTTCTGCTGGATACCGTGTAGGTGGTAGATGTGTGGATATGTGTAATACTCCGGAGGACGTCCTATAGGTTTATAGCCACCTCCTGAGCTCACATTCTGGCTTTGTGACCTTGGGCATAAACTCATTTCTTCATCTGTAAAATTCCTACCTTTTCTTTCTCACAGATTGCCACAGTGTCAAATAGTGTAAAGGAAAGTGGTGTACTGTACTGTGTGATATGCAAATGCAATGGATTTGTGTTAACTAAAAGCCTGGTATTCTCACTCTCCAAGATTATAAAGTCCTATTTTAATACTCAACAGTTTACATATTATTATGGTTATTATCAATTAATTTACTTTAAATTTACTTTTCAATTACAGTTGATATACAATATTATATTAATTTCAGGTATACAACATTGTGATTAGACATTTATATAACTTACAAAAGGATCACCCCAATAAGTGTAGTACCCTTTAGTTTCACTACTTTACCTAGTCAAGGAAGACTTGTCAGACCTTTCTAGTATAGTATATGGCCTTTATGACATTCTTTCATAGCCTTTACTAGTATTATAATTAATTTCATATTTGAGTATGTAGGTTCCATGAAAATTCTGTAATCTACCTTATGTACTTGTTGAAGGTAAAGTATTATTTCCAAAATACAGTAAAATTAACACTCAGGGGAGATGTACTGTGTTGATCCTGCAGTCTAATCCTCCCTGATAGTCTGGCGTTTCCAGAGGTGCTTGGAGTAGAAAACAATATGAAGCAACCCTAGCACCAGTTCAAGTTTCTTTTTACTTTCATCATTTAATTTCTTGGGGGGAGTATTGTCCTCTATAACTTCTGGAGCATTGCTTCTGAAGTTCATCAGTTATGTGGAATTCTGTAGTAACTTAACTTTGATACTTTTGACTATAGCATAAACATTGAATTTGTTTTTCATCAAAGTTCCAGGTAATCAGGACAGTGATGTTCTAGAGAAAAGCTGAGATAAGACAGGCTTTGCATTAAGAACTGATACTTCTGTGGTGTTTTGTTAAACATGTGTGCCAGGAGCCGGTCCATCCTTGTTGTTTCAAGGGACCTGGCATATATAGCATACGGTTCTTAATATGTTTGCTCACCTTCTTGGCACTGTGTTTTAACCAAGGTCACCTCTCCGAGAAAGGTTGTTTCCCCAGGTAGGAATTTTTCCCTGAAGTCAGGGAGGGGATGCCTCTCCTAGAAAGGTTGTTTCCCCAGGTAGGAATTTTTCCCTGAAGTCAGGGAGGGGATGAAACTCCTTAACTAAGTGCCAGGCGGGTAGTTAATCACTACAAACAATCATGCTTAAGCTGCATAATCTTTACTACCTGGAATGGAGATAAGAAACGCCCTAACTTTTGTAATAGAGATTGATAGGATTGAATCAACTGGTATAAATACAGATGTAACAAGACAGAGAGAGACAGAACTTAGAACACAGAACTTAGGACACAGGGCTTGGAAGACAGGACCAAGAGAGACAGAGCCTAGGCACAGAACCTACACAGAACGTTCTCTAGAGACAGAAGAACTTCTCTGGAGAGAGCATGCCGGAGGATCCTGGACAGGGACTGGCCTCGGAGCCTGGAGGCGGAGCCTGGCGAGAGAGCATGGCAGGGGATCCTGGACTGAACCTGAGTGCGGAGATTGGCAGGAGAGCCTGACTAGAACCTGGTGACCGAACCTGGCTGGAGATCTCAGACAGAACCTGGCTGGAGAACCTAGCGAGGGAACATGGCTACAGAGCCTGACTGGAGCCTGGTGACTGAACCTGGCTGGAGGTCCACACTTTTGGGGACCCCTGGACCTGCTGGGGTTGGACCCCGGGATCTCCAGCCAAGTTCTGGTCTGGATCTCCAGAGAGGTTCTGCTTCAGATCTCCAACCAGGTTCAGTCACCAGGTTCCAGTCAGGTTCTCTTGCCATATCTCTGTAGTCAGGTTCAGTCCAGGATCTCCCGCCATGTTCTCTCGCTAGGTTCTGCCTCCAGGCTCCGAGGCCAGCCTCCGTCCAGGATCCTTTGCCATGCTCTCTCCAGCGAAGCTCCTCTGTCCCCAGAGAACGCTCTTTGTAGGTTCTGTGTTCTGAGTTCTCTTCTAAGCTCTCTCTCTTTCTGTCTTGTTACATCTGTATTTATACCAGTTGATTCAATCCTATCAATCTCTATTACAAAGGTTAGGGCGTTTCTTATCTCCATTCCAGGTAGTAAAGATTATGCAGCTTAAGCATGATTGTTTGTAGTGATTAACTACCCGCCTGGCACTTAGTTAAGGAGTTTCATCCCCTCCCTGACTTCAGGGAAAAATTCCTACCTGGGGAAACAACCTTTCTAGGAGAGGCATCCCCTCCCTGACTTCAGGGAAAAATTCCTACCTGGGGAAACAACCTTTCTCGGAGAGGTGACCTTGGTTAAAACACAGTGCCAAGAAGGTGAGCAAACATATTAAGAACCGTATGCTATATATGCCAGGTCCCTTGAAACAGCAAGGATGGACCGGCTCCTGGCACATGTGAAAGACATTTTATGTTTTATAAATATTTTTATTTTAAGAAGAGTGTAATTTACTCTCTTGTAGCAGCCTTGTAACTTTGTAATTTATTTTCTTTTTGGACTTCATGCTTTTGCTTAATTATTGATTTCTTTTTCTTATTGATTTCTTGAATATATATTTATGAAAATTTCTTTACATTAAGCAGCTATGCCTCATTAATGTAAATCTGGCTTTGCTTTGTGGGTCTTATGGTTGCTTTATTTATTCTTTTTTTAATGTATTAGCAATGTACTCTTTATAACCCCATTTCAATGCTGTTAATAGGACCTATCACCTTGACACTATTTTGATATTTTCCTCTGCCTGTATCATGGATTCCCCCTTTCTTTTATAGTCTGGTATTTGTGCTACCCAAACATAATTTGTTTTATTGGGAAGAATACAAGCTTTGGAGCTAAATGGATGCAGGTTTAAATCCTAGCTCTGCTGCAACCTTGCCAGTTATATAGTCTGGGCGTGTTTGAATGTTTCGGAGTTCACTTTCTTCAATTGCAAATGGGTGTGCTTTTTCTTCCAGAGTCGTGAGGTTAGGATTATTTTATGTAAATCACTTTATATAGTATTTCTCACTCTCCTATATCTATTCTGGAAAGAGGCAGAGTGGACTAGACTGAGAATGAGAAGTCCATGCCTGCCCTAAGGCCCCATCTGTCTCAAAAATTATGTGAGTTGTGATTTTTGTGAAGATCATCTGAGGAGTAAACAAACTACTAGGCAGTCTAGATACATAACCCTCTTAGCAGTAAGGAAAAGTGAATCTGGACCTCCATTGCATCATCTGGGACATGAAGGGTTTGTCTAGGCCACTGGTTCCCAATGATGTTCTTTAATGTCTCTGAGGGAGGAGGGAATCTAAGTCAGGGTGAGGAGTCAGGTCTGGGGGCAGAGGATACATCTGAAGGGATCTGCTCTGCTCTTGTTTTATATATGAGACTTCTTGGTGAGATTTTTGAATGAAGGGTTTGATGGCCAAAAAGGTTTGCAAACCAGTACAATAAGTTATTTCTAAAGCTCCTTTCAACTGACTTTCCGTTGTAGGTGATTTTAAAATAAAGTTTTAGAGATCGCTTTTATAATTTATGCATTATACTGTTCTGAAAACTACCTCCTTTTGTTTATTAAACAGAGTAATTACGCTTTTAAGTTCTATAAATAACTTAGAGAGAGCAAAACATTGATATGAGAGAGATACATTAATTGGTTGCCTGCTGTATGTGTCCCGATGTTCTTTCACTGACATTTAGAACATTTTTTTAAGTTCCAAAACAAACTTCATACTCATTAGCAGTCACCCCCACTCCACCTGCCTCCAGTCCTAGGGAACCGCTAATCTACTTTCTGTCCCAGTAGATTTTCCTGTTCTGGCCATTTTATATAAATGAAATCATACGATATGTGGACTTTTGTGACGGGCTTCTTTTACAACATAATGTTGTCAAAGTTAATCTATGTTGTAGCATGTACCAAGTACTTCATTCCTTTTTTTGTTGAATGATATCCACTGATGGCTGTACCATTTTTTAAATTCATTTTTCAAATGAAGGATATTTGGGTTGTTCCTACTTTTTGACTGTTAAAGAATTGTGCTGCTGTGAACATTCATGTATATGTTTTTGTGTAGCTATTCATTTTCCTTTAACTTAGGTATATATATCTAGGAGTGGAATTGCTGGGTTATATAGTGCTCTGTATTTAACACTTGGAGGACTATAATAAGTAATTCAAACAAGGGAGGTAGACTTGAATAACAGGTAGGATGTATAATAGAATTATACTAACCAGTCTTTCTGAGATGGGTTTCATATAGTAGTGTTCCACTTAGTGTAGGTGTATGTGGTTTTAACTTTTATGTCTTATAAGGAAACTTTGTACAATAACAGGAAATTGTTGAAATGTAGTGAGTGTGCTTGCCATTTACACAGAAAATAGTGACTTTTCATTAAAAAATGCTTGCTGTTAATAATTCATATTGTTGGAAACAATTTGGAAAAAACAAAACCGAACAGAAATCCTGAGACCTTGGAAAAACTTCCTCTTAACTAACCAATGACTGTACAGTGTGTACCATGGAGAATAAATAATGTCAAGAGATCAGCCTCCTTAGATTGACTGAGTATTATTCCTCCAGGCCCAGGCCTTGCTTGCATCTTAATTCCTCTGAATGTTTTAGTTGATTGACTTAGCCATCTCTGATCCCTTCCTAATGGAAAGAACACTGCTGTATGTGTCCCGATGTTCTTTCGCTGACATTTAGAACATTTTTTTTAATGGAGATGAGAGGGCTTAGCCTAACTATCACTGGCTGTGCCACTGTGAGCACGAGTCAGGTCCTTCAACTTTTCTGTTCTCCACTTTCTTCATTGGTGTAATGAGAGAATCATCCGTGAAACAAAAAGATGTTTAAAGTTCAGTGATCTTTTTAAAGAAATATTTTTTACTTTTCAGTTACAGTTGATGTACAATATTATATTAGTTTCAGGTATACAACTTATTGATTAGACCTTTATATAACTTACAGGGTAAACACCCCAATAAATCTAGTACTCATCTGACATCATACATAATTATTACAATACTAGAGGCCCGGTGCACGAAATCATGCACCAGTGGGGTCCCTCAGCCTGTCCTGCGGGACCGGGCTGAAACCGGCTCTCTAACATCCCCTGAGGGGTTCCAGATTGCAAGAAGGCGCAGGCTAGACCAAGGGACCCCACCGGTGCATGATTGGGGCTGGGGAGGGATGTGGGAGGTTGGCCAGCCTGAGAGAGACTGCGGGAGGGCTCCAGGGTGTGTCCGGCCCATCTCGCTCAGTCCTGATTGGCCAGATCACAGCAGCAAGCTAACCTACCAGCGTCTGCCCCCTGGTGGTCAGTGCATGTCATAGCAACTGGTCGACCAGTCGACTGTCTGCCCCCGGGTGGTCAGTGTACATCATAGCGAGCGGCTGAGTGGCCTTAGCATATCATTAGCATATTATGCTTTGATTGGTTGAATGGATGACCAGACACAGCATATTAGGCTTTTATTATATAGGACTAGAGGCCTGGTGCACAAAAATTTGTGCACTCAGGGGGTCCCTCAGCCTGGCCTGTGCCCTCTCGCAGTCTGGGACCCCTCGGGGGATGACCACTGGCTGGCTGAGGCCCGCTCCCCGGGGGATTGGGCCTAAGCTGGCAGTCAGACATCCCTCTGGCAGCCCAGGAGCCCTCGGGGGATGTCCACTTGCCAGTGGGTAACAGGCCTAAGCTGTAGTTGGACATCCTTAGCGCTGCTGAGGAGGCGGGAGAGGCTCCCACTACCACCGCTGTACTGGCAGCCATCAGCCTGGCTTGTGGCTGAGCAGAGCTCCCCCTGTGGAAGTGCACTGACCACCAGGGAGCAGCTCCTGCATTGAGCATCTGCCCCCTGGTGGTCAATGTGTGTCATAGTGACCAGTCATTCCCAGTCGTTCTGCTGTTGGGGTCAGTTTGCATATTACCCTTTTATTTTATAGGATAGAGGCCTGGAGGCCTGGTTCATGGGTGGGGGCCGGCTGGTTTGCCCTGAAGGGTGTCCCGGATCAGGGTGGGGATCCCGCTTGGGTGCCTGGCCAGCCTGGGTGAGGGGCTGAGAGCTGTTTGCAGGCTGGCCACAGCCCCTTCAGGGTGGGGGTCGCCACTGCGGTGCCTGGCCAGCCTGGGTGAGGGGCTGAGGGCCATTTTCAGGCTGGCCACACCCCCTTCAGGGTGGGGGCTCCTGCTGGGGTGCCTGGCCAGTCTGGGTGAGGGGCTGATGGCTGTTTGCAGGCTGGCCAAGCCCTCCAGTGGGGACCCTTACCCCATGAGGGTGTGGCTATCCTGGGTGAGGGGCTGATGGCTGTTTGCAGGCTGGCCATGGCCTTCAGCCACCCAAGCTCCCAGTGGAGGCTGGCTGGAAGCAAGTATCTGGGATTTATTTATCTTCTATAATTGAAACTTTGTTGCCTTGAGCAGAGGTCACAGCCGGCCAGGGCAGATGGGAAGCTTGGCTTCCTCCATCTCTGGGGCAACCAAGCCTCCTGCTTGCTCCAGCTCCATGGCTGCTGGCCGCCATCTTGGTTGGGTTAATTTGCATGTAGTCGCTCTGATTGGCTGGTGGGCATGGCTTGGGGCGTAGTGGAGGTGTGGTCAATTTGCATGTTTCTCTTTTATTAGATTAGACTAGGGGCCCAGTGCATGAAATTCATGCACTGGGTGTGTGTGGGGGGGAGTGTCCTTCAGCCCAGCCTGCCCCCTCTCACATACTGGGAGCCCTCAGGCGTTGACCCCCATCACTCTCCAATCGCAGGATCGGCCCCTTGCCCAGGCCGGACGCCTCTGGCCTAGGCGTCCGGCCTGGGCAGCGGGGACCTGCAGTGGCAGCGGGGGGGGGGGGGGGGTGTGTGTGTGCTGCGATCGTGCGGGCTCCGCCCCTGCCCCTGCAGGAAGCCTCTGGCTGAGGCGTCCGGCCCGGGCAGCGGGGACCCGCAGCTGCAGCGGCCCCACGATCATGGGCTTCGCTTTAGGCCCAGGCAAGGTACCCCTAGCTCCCGGGACTGCCAGCTTCGACCGTGCCCAGCTCCCATCGCTGGCTCCACCCCTACTTCCTGCTATCACTGGCCAGGGCAGCAAAGGCACCTGATTCTCCGATCATGGCTGCCCCCCAGCTCTTAGCTCCCCCCTGGGTTTCCGATCACTGTCAGTGGCAGGGGGCTTCTTCCTGCTTTCCCTTTCGTCTCCCTGCATTGTGCCTACATATGCAAATTAACCGCCATCTTGTTGGCAGTTAACTGCCAATCTTAGTTGGCAGTTAATTTGCATATAGCCCTGATTAGCCAATGAAAAGGGTAGCTCGTACGCCAATTACCATTTTTCTCTTTAATTATTAGTGTTGACTAGAGGCCCAGAGCATGATTAAATCGTGCAGGGATGGTCCCCCGCCCCTAGCCTTCTGTGATCAGGGCCATCTTCTGCCTATTTGCCAGCCCCCAGGCCAAACGCCACCTCCACCGCCAGGCTGTCAGGCCATTGGGATCACCAGCTCATCCCTGGCTGGTTCGGGGCTCAGGCCTGTGGGAAAGTGGGTGCTGGAGACTTCACCTCCATGCATGTGCACTGGGTTGGCCACTGATGGAACACGCTGCCTGCTCCGACCGCTCAAGCGGGTGCTGCTGCTGCCGCTGCCACTGCCACTGCTGCTGGAGCTTGAGGAGCTGATGGAGGCTGTGGGGCGTGCCCACGACCTACCCGCCCTGGTGTGAGTGGCCCGAGCAGGTAGTGTGTTCCATCAGCCACCGACCCAGCATACGCACATGGAGGTGAAGTTGCCTGCGTCCACTTTCTTGCAGGCCTGAGCCCCCGAGCAGCCGGGGATGAGCTAGTGATCCCAACAGCCTAACAGCCAGCCCCGTCTCCTGCCATCCACCCCAAGGACTCAGTGTGTCCATGCACCTAGGGCGGGTTCCTGTCTGAAACCTCACCGCCCCTCAGGGGAAACAGCTGGGGGAGGGCACAGCTGTTGCCAAGACGACCCCTGCAGGACTGACTTCCTTCCGGTTGATCGAGCCTGGTCGTGATGTTACACCCAGGGTTTTTATATAAATAGATTATTGACTATATTCCCTATGCTGTACTTTACACCCCCATGACTATTCTGTAACTATCAACTTGTCCTTAATCCCTTCACCTTTTTCACACATTCTCCCAAACCCCCTCCCATCTGACAACCAACAAAATTCTTTCTGTATTTATGAGTCGGTTTTTGTGATCTTAATTCTACTTCTAGACTTCTAAGATTTTACAAACTGATTGTCACACATACTGAGTTTCCAAGAATTTGACATTTAATATATGCTCTCTTGTATTGCTTCCTTCTCTCCCTCTTTTCAAATTTGTTCTTCTCGCTCCACCTAGATGATATGCTCTAGGAAGGTAAAGACTCTTACTATTATTCTTTGTAGTACTTGAAGATGGTTACTTTTGAATGGTGCAAATGTTATATGAGAGTGTGTGTGTGTGTGTGTGTGTGTGTGTGTATTTAGGCAATTACTTTATTTCTCTGTGATTATATTTCCTCTTCAATATATATGAGTTTTTAATGACTGTGGAATGACTCTAATTGGTAGTCATTCTTTGTTTAGATGAAATGATTGAAATAACTTGGTAAATTTAGACAGATATTTTAACTCTTCCCCTTTTCTCTTTTTAAAGGTATGCTTTTAACTAAAGTAGAAAACAGTATAGTCAGAAATGAACATTCCTGGGCTCTTACTTTACATATAGGAAGAGTTTCAATAAACTCCTCATTTGCTTTTTGACAGTCTATGTACCTTTATTACTTCGTTCTTATAAATTTTACTGGCTGTTTAGGGAAAACAAAACATGAGCTTAAACTTCAAGTTGACAGAGATAAATGCTGTGAAGTAAATTGAATGATGTTTTTAAGTGACTGTTTTTAGGCCAAGGATCCTTGGGGGTTTGGTGTGTTTCAGTTTACCTAGGGTACTTTATCATTCATATTTCAGTTTACATTGTCCGTGGTTTTTAATTTGTAAAAATTTACTTTGAGTTCAAAGTATGGCAAAGAGTAATTTGGCCACAAGGTAGAGTTATTTCTTCTTCAACATTTAATCATTTTAACTTTGATTATGGGATCATGGAAAAATAGGCATAACTGGCATTGCTGGTAAGCTGATAAAGTTCGGCTATGCTTAAACTGCTTTTCTTCCCCTCCTTCTTTTCTCCCCTTGTCCCTTCTTTCTTTTGTGCTATGTATCATATGAAAATGTTCTCTTTTTAAAACATTACAGAAAGATCTGTTTCCTCTTTGACCACCATCCTTAGTCACAGCTCTTCCATCTTCATAAAAGTGGCCATAATACCATTGGTGTGAATCCTTCGACGCAGACTTATGTGTATTTACATTTATCTATATAGTAAACCATATAGTATAAGGCAGTTTTTGGTAGGGGGGATGTGGTTCACCCCTTCCAATATGATGTATTTTAAACCTAGCAATGTATCTTGGAGAGCTGTTCATGTTCGAAAATATAGCTTGACCTTATTCTTTCCAGCTGCTGCATAGTGTTTCATAACATTGAATGTACCACATTTTATTTAGCTGTTCATTTATGTTTCTGATTTTTTTGTTACAGTGCTGTAATGAAACTTCTTTATACTTGCAGTTGAGTATTTTTCTAGGGTAGATGCTGAGAAGGAATTCATGATGTTCAAATTATAATAGCTACTTATCAGTTTGTCCTCTAAAGTTTTACTGCCTCCAGCTGTGAAGGCAAAGACACCAACAAATGATTTTTAGAATATCAAAGACAAAATTGAGACGTATTTTGCCAGTCTGTGAAAAAAAAAAAATGGTGCTTTGTTGTTTTAATTTGCATTTTCTAAAAATAGTGAGGTTGAAGATTTCATAAGTTTGTCAACCATTTGTATTTTCTTCCCGTAAACTGCATATATCAAATTGTATTGCTCATTAAGTACCCAGTTTAAATTATTATATACATAACATTTTTCTGTATTTTTGAAATAGAACATACACATAGAAAAGTGCCTAAATCACAAGTATACAGCTTAGTGAATTTTCATAAAGTGAATACACCATGTGTAATCATAACCCAATTCAAACAAAGCATTACCAAAACCCTTGAAGCCCCCTGGTGGCCTTTTCAGTCACTACCATGACCCACCCCTTCCTGGATAACCGTTATCCTTACTTCTACCTTATAGTTGCTCTGCTTTGAACTGTAGATAAATAGAATCACACAGGACATACTCTCTTTTATGTGTTAACCTTTAAGTACATTTTAAGAATTGCATAACAGTTTAGAAAATTATGATTATTTACTAGTATACAGATATTTCTTCTCTCATTATAAATTTCAAGAGCTTAGTGTCCTTTTTATATAATCCTTGATGTCCTTATACAGTTCTAAGAAATCTCAGAGTGGACTCCCTCCCCCTCAACCCTGGGAGTTAGCCATCTTGTTTACTGAAAATCCCCTGCTTTATTTTGGGTAGATTTGAGGTTTGACTCCATTTTGCTCTTTAACTGACCTATGTGTTTTATCAAAATAGAAGTAAACTGTGGTTTTATTTTATCTAAGTTCTCTCTAAGGAGAATGCCTGCTTACCTTGTACCTTCTTTTTGTATGGGGGAAGGTGGTATTCTTGTACGGCTCTAGGAAATATGAAACGATCTAGTTCAGTGGTTCTCAACCTTTTGGCCCTTTAAATACAGTTCCTCATGTTGTGACCCAACCATAAAATTATTTTCGTTGCTACTTCATAACTGTAATGTTGCTACTGTTATGAATCGTAATGTAATATCTGATATGCAGGATGGTCTTAGGCGACCCCTTTGAAAGGGTCGTTCGACCACCAAAGGGTCGCGACCCACAGGTTGAGAACCGCCAATCTAGTTGGTCCCTTTCCTGTTACTGTTTGGGTCCTTTTCCCAAAAAGGTAAAGGTGTCAGAGCAAACTTTATACATTATCATTTCAGTTTCCCTTGCCTGCCTTATGAATTCTTAATTGATCCAGAAAGATGTTTTAAGTTCTGTTTGGCTTACTTTTTTAAAATTTCTTTTTGTGTTTTGCTTATTTAAGGAGTACCCTTTTGTCTTCAGAATTTCTTGAATATAAATTCTAAAATAAAAGTTTTAGTGATTTTCTGACATTATACTTTAGCATAGACTTTCATAAAATATTTAGCAAAGTAAGTAAAGATGAATAAAGTCACTAATGGTGACATTCTTTCAAATTTATTTTTAATTAATGATTTGTTCCCTAAGAATTTCAAGTGATTTACAGTAAGATGTGATAATGCAAATAATAATAAGAATACAAATAAAAGATTGTAAGAGGAGAAGGAGATAATAATGACATAATCTTTGCTTCTGGAATTGAATGTTAAATTTAGCTATGAGCCTGTCTTTTGAGACTTGAAAGGAAAACAAATTCAGTTCTCATTGGGGAATAAAGCATACCGTTTTATCAGGCGAGACAGATGTGTTTGTTATTAAATTCTGAAAAATGCAGAAATGTTCATCAGAATCAGGTCATGCAAATTAACATGTATTTGGGGATTTAAAAATGTATTGGATTTGAAAGAAATTAATTAGCTCATAAATATTTCACTTATATTCATCTAGTTTACAAGAATAGTACACAAAGAGCATTTGACTTAAATTAATTAATGAACACAGTTAAATTCTTTTACATTGTGGAATAATCTCAATCAAGCTGTGATTATTTTAGCTATATGTTAAAACATTTTTATTTTCATTGCTAAGTGATCATTTTGCAGTAATCTATACATATAAAAACCTAAGTGACCCACCGGTAGCTATGACATGCAGTGACTACCAGGGAGCAGATGCTCAAAGCAGGAGCTGCCGAGCTGCACTGACTTAGCAGCTGTGGTTCTTGGGTGACGCACCTGGAACCAGAGAGGAGGGAGCTCGATTCCAGGTTGCATCACCTGAGAAGCGCCCTCTCACAATTCAGGACCCCTCGGGGGATATCAGAGAGCCGGTTTCGGCCCAATCCCCACAGGACAGACCGAGGGACTCCACTGGTACACAAATCCGTGCACCGGGCTTCTCGTTATTACATATGCATATATGCAATAATTGACATTCGATTTTACACTTTTATTATATGTATTTGATTTTGGCATCTGAATCAAGACCACCATGTTGCTTATTTATTTTGGAGTAGTACTGGGAAACTCATAAACTTGTCTCATATATTTGTCTCAGCTGATTCCCAAGGATTGTTTTTTTCTGATAGTATTTAATTTGGGATTAAAACAAAGGTAATTTTGATAAATACCACATGATCTCACTCATTTGTGGAATATAGAGAACAACATAGACTGATGAACAGGGACAGATCCAAAGACAGAGAAACAGCGATCAGACTATCAATCCCCAGAGGGAAAGTAGGGGAGGGTGGGGGTAAGGGGAAGAGATCAACCAAAGGACTTGTATGCATGCATATAAGCCAAACCAATGGACATGGACAACAGGGGGATGAGAGCATGAGTGGGGGGGGGGGGAAGCTTGGGGATTAACGGGGGGATGAGGACACATTTGTTATACCTTAACCAATAAAGAAATTAAAAAAAAATTTTTTTTAAATATCTTTATTGATTTCAGAGAAGAAGGGAGAGGGAGAAAGAGATAGAAACATCAATGATGAGAGAGAATCATTGATTGGCTGCCTCCTGCACGCCCCCTACCGGGGATCGAGTCCGCAACCCAGGCATGTGCCCTTGACCAGAATCGAACCCAGGACCCTTCAGTCCCCAGGCCAGTGCTCTACCCACTGAGCCAAACCAACTAGGGCTTAAAATTTTTATAATTAAAACATTTTAAATTATAAAGTAACGCATGTTTATTCTTTATAAAAATTAGGCTAATATAATAATAGTACATAAATAAAAGTTCTGTTCCTTTTCTGTTCCTACTATAGACTGGAGAGAAGCTGCCTGTCTTTTTTTTTAATCTTGTTGTTGAAAGTATTACATATGTCCCCTTTTTTCCCCATTGACCTCTCTCACCCTGGCCCCCCTATTGTCTGTGTCCATTGGTTATGCTTATATGCATACAAGTTCTTTGGTTGATCTCTTACACCGCCCACCCTCCCCTGCCTTCTCTTTTGAGGTTTGACAATTTGTCCGATGCTTCTATGTGTCTAGGTCTATTTTTATTTATCAGTTTATGTTGTTCATTAGATTGCACATATGAGTGAGATCATGTGATACTTACCTTTCTCTGGCTGGCTTATTTTGCTTAGCATACCAGCACTGCTCTCCAGGTCCATCCATGACATTGTAGAGGTACATCTATAATGTCTTTTAATGCAAAGAGGCCTGAGCCTCAGGAAGCGAAGCTGAGGGTGGTAGGAACACAGACAATTCTTGGCCCTGTGTGAACAAACTGTTAAGCACTTACGGTCTTATTCTATTTGTACTTTGAACCATTTTGTACATAGGTGATTAATCTGTAAGCATTGGTAGAGATTTGGCAATATATGTGTTATCCAAGTAAACTAGATTCTGTGTTAAGAGATTTGACCTGTTTTGTTGTTTGACATTTTTTAAAGCACTATGACATTTGAAATTGTATTTGTTTCTTGTTGTATTCTTTTAAAATATTCAGAGGTTTTGATCACTGGAATATCTTTTTTTAACATATACATTTCAGGTCATTATCATTTTCATAGTTTAATAATATTTCCAATAGCTTTATTATCCTGAGGTAAACCATATATTTTCTTTAATGTATTTTAGGTTGTAAAATCAAATGTTCCATTATTTTAGACTATGTTTCCAACAGTTTAGTTTAAAATATCAGTATTATGTTCTTCTGGTTATGAGGACCCATGAAAGTACAGCTGTCCCTCGGTACCTATGGGTATTAGTTCTCTGGACCCCTGCAGATATAAAAATCTGAGGATCTCAAGTCCCTTAAATAAAATAGCTCAGCATTTGCATATAAGCTGTGCACATTCTCCCATATATTTTAAATGTTTCCTAGATTACTTAAAATACCAAATGCAATGTAAATGCTATGTAAATAGTTGTTACACTGAATTGTTAAGGGAATAATGGCAAGAAATAAAATCTATACATTTTTGTATAGATATGACCATTATAGGCTTAACTGCATTGTACACTTTAGAAATAGAGCAGCATTATTCCATCACCCCTGAATATTTTCTGTCTGCGATTGAATTCACAGATATAGAACCCACAGATATGGCAGGCTGACTATAATCCTTTGGCAAATAGTTTAGGAAAGAGAGTGAGGAGTCTGACTTCTGTTTAACCTTTCAGCTCAGAACAAGCCAGCTTAAGAGTAATTGATCAAACATATTCCTTTGAGATTCTAATGTAAATAATTAACATTTCTAGATTAGAAAACTTCAGTACACTGTATAACTGTCATCATTTTTAGGCATAGTCACTCTTAGGAAGCTGTTCTGCAGTTCTTAGTTCATTAAGTCTGTTTGTTCTAGTAGAATATAAAAAAACTTGGGAATATTTTAAGATTTTGTGTTGGATAATATCCTGGAAAAGAAAATATATAGGTTTTTGTTAATACTGATAAACAATTAAAAAACGAAGGCTTTATAAACTAGACAGCTTTATTTTTGGAGGTTAGAAATTTACTCTTTTGAGAGTATCAATTTCGAACATACTGAAAACTTGTTAGACCAGTAGGGTAAGAGGGTCACCTCTATGGTATTCAAGCTCTTATATCCTTTATCAGAGCCTATTCTGTAGCCCAAGCATGTCAAACTCTCACAATGAATATTTTTGCGGCCCAGCTAATATAATGGTGTGTAAGAAATATTTTAATAAAAATTTTGTGACTTAATTTTTACAATATCCTGTTATACATACTAGCTATATTGGTTAATAATGTGGATTTTTTTCAGTAGATGGTGTTACCTATATGTTGATATATATGCGATTTGATATGTATGCTATTTTTTTGTATTGACAACAAGCTTCAAAACTTCATATGTCAAGTTTGCTGAAGGTGTTAATATCATAGATATTTTTATGCTTAAAAATGTTGAATTTTGTGCCAAAAAAAGAGCATTTGCGGGACGTTTTAATTCATTACTTTATTTTGAAGAAAAGTGCTGCTGAATACTTCGGGAAGCTTATGGTGAACATGCTCCATCTCAAGATACTTGTGAACGCTGGTTTAAACACTTTAAAAATGATGATTTCGATGTGAAAGACAAAGAATGTCCAGGTCAACCAAAAAAGTTTAAAGACCAACAGTTACAAGCATTATTGGATGAAGATGCATGTCAAACTCAAAAACAACTTGCAGAACGATTAAACGCTGCTCAGCAAACAATTTCTGATCATTTACAAGCAATGCGAAAGATTTTCAAGGAAGGAAGTGGGTGCCACATCAACTGAATGAAAGACAAATGGAAAATCGAAAAGTCATCAGTAAAATGTTGCTTCAAAGGCACGAAAGAAAGTCTTTTTTGCATCGAATTGTGACTGACGATGAAAAGTGAATTTATTTTGAGAATACCAAATGCACAAAATCATGGGTTGGTCCAGGTCAACCATCAACATGGACTGCAAGGCCAAATTGCTTTGGAAAGAAGACAATGCTCTGCGTTTGGTGGGATCAGGAAGGTGTGGTGTATTATGAGCTTCTAAAACCAGGTGAAACCCTTAATACTGATTGCTACCGACAACAAATAATGAATTCGAACCACACCTTGATTGTGAAATGACCAGAATGTGCCAGAAGACACGGCTAAGTAATTTTGCTTCATGGTGATGCAACATCACACACTTCAAAACCAGTTAAAGACACGTTAAAAGATTTTGCCTGGGAAGTATTAACCCACCCGCCGTATTCACCAGACCTTGCTCCTTCAGATTACCACTTGTTCCAATTAATGGCACACGCACTTTCTGAGCAGCACTTCAAAACGTACGGAGAAGTGGAAAATTGGGTCTTTGAATGGTTTACCTCAAAACAAGAAAAGTTCTATTGGGATAGTATCCACAAATTACCTGAAAGATGGGGGAAATGTGTAGCTAGTGATGCACATTACTTTGAACAAAGCACTTTTGATGTTTCTCTTGAAATTATCGTGTTTTCTTTGATTACAAAATCTGCATTATTAACCAATACACCTAGTAACTAGAGGCCCTGTGCACGAAATTTGTGCAGGGGAGGAGTCTCTCAGTCCAGCCTGCCGCAATCCAGGATGCTGTATGCACCAGTGACCATACTTTTCACACTGGTGAAAGGCATCTTGCTGTTGTATGGGCAGCTACATTTTTTTGCCCTGATTATAAAAAGTAGCACATAACATGATCCTTCTGAGGCAGTAGTACCACTTTCTCCATCTTATGGGTGGAAAAACTGAAGCAGAGAGAAGTTAAGTAATTGGCTTTGTCACACAGTTGTAAGTGTCAGAATCAGGGTTGACCACAAAATGTGCAAGCCAGAGTCCATGCATGTCATCGCTGCATCATCCTGTTTTTTTTCAGTGTTAGAGTAGCCTTGCCAGGTTTTAATTTTTAAATCTAAGGGATTGTTCCTAAAATATAGGGTAGGGTCCCTAGGCCTGGCCAGCAATCAGGGTGGCTCTTTGGGGCGACCGGCAGGTGGGGCGATTGGGTGAGCCCCCCCCCCCCCCGCCCGCGCCCCCCCCCCCCACCTTGGCTGGTGACCTGGCACCACCCTCTGGCTGGCCCCGCCCCCCGATCGCCACTGCAGGTCACCTCCCTCTTCGGGGGTTGGGAGGCAGACACTCAGTGCGCATAATAGCAACTGGTCATTCTGCTGGTTGTTCCGTTGATTAGCATATTAGGGTTTTATTATATAGGATTATTAGTGAACTACAACGTTCGCTAATGACTGATTACTATAATCATGTTGCATTCACTTCCCTTAGGCACCTTACGCGCAGACACACCATTTCTCTCCACTAATACTAGCAGTGAATATTTTAGCAGCCGATTGCCACGTCATTAGTCTTGGACTGACTTGTTTGGTGTGTGCAACAGGAAATATTTCGCTTTTAGAGAACAAGAAAAATAGGTTTATTTGCTTATTAATTTGTGCATTGTTCAGTGTCTGGTAAGTTCATGTTCAAGAAAAAATAATTTTTTATTAAAATGTTAATTTAAAAAATATTAATTTTTATTAAAATGTTCTATTTTATGTGAACAATTATTCATTTCAGCCCTTTGTATTCAGCATGTCTCTATTGAAATAAACCTATGTTTCTATGAAAATTTAAGCTTTTGTTTTTTTGTGGCCCACATAAACTTAAACCTTGTTTATTTGGCCTGTGTAGGCCTTTGAGTTTGTCATGCTTGCTGTAGCCCTCTAATTAAAGATTATTATATACATCATTCTGAAATTGAATTTGAACAATTACATATATTAACGAAATATACCTTTCCTTTTTACATCTTTCAGAATCATGGTGTCATGGAAAGGGATTTACTTCATACTCACTCTATTTTGGGGAAGCTTTTTTGGAAGCATTTTCATGCTGGGTCCCTTTTTACCTTTGATGCTTGTAAACCCATCCTGGTATCGCTGGATCAGCAACCGCCTTGTGGCAACCTGGCTCACACTTCCAGTGGTAAGTTACACACCAGAGAAGGAGACTGTCAAAGTGGCCCAACCTATAGACTTTTATTTTTAGTCAGATTTAGTCAAATGTTAGATTTAAGTCTTTCCTGTTATATAAGAGGTGCATTCGAATTTAAAGGAAATACAAAAACTAGAGAGAAAAATAATTGTCCTTCGAAGTAAAACATCTAATTGAGACATATTTTAATTTCAAAATTTTCTTCATTGAGATATGCTTTAAATATAGCAAAATATACAAATCTAAAGATACAGATTGAAGAATATTTGCATCATCAATTTTGCATCACCGATTTTTCATTTCTATTTACAAAACAAAAATTAAGATTTAGATACGTATTTTTTAAACTCCTGATATTGATGTCATTGCTTTAATTCTTCCCAATAGCCACAGAATTTAGGGATAAAGTGGTTTCCTATCTGTGGACTAGGTCAACAACATCTGTAAGGTGAAAGTACATACAAAACGTATAGTGGATTCCTGGAACTGCCAGGTATCTCTGCAAGGTCAGTGAATGCTGTTGTGAGCGTATTCCTTCTGATCCTGAGCTGGGGACTCCCAGGAGGATCCAGTCCAGACTCCTCTCTTGTCTGGGACTGCAGAGGCTTCAGCCTCTCTGAAAATGGACATGTATGCAGTTGTCCTTACCTTGAATAGGCTGTTTATCCTTCGTGAGTGTTATGTTCTTTCTTTTTCCTGAGCAACACCTAGAACTTACTCTTACTGGTTTACTTACTTGTTATGGTGGGTGTTATACTCAAACAGGAGAACTAGAAAGGAATCCTCTTCCTTCATTTGTTGAAGGGTCTTCTTGTCCTGCTCTTTTTGAATTGAGTTGTCTATATCTCCTCAAGCAGATGCCATTGTTATGTTAGGAGAGAGGAGAGTATCGTGCTGATGGTATGGACCTCTCAGGTAGGGATTGATTGGGAAATATTTCCAGACGCAGTGGGGTATACCTACCTTGATGGAGTAGATATTTCTTAAAAGTTTTCTGTAAATTTAATTTTAATAAATCATTTACAGTGTGCCCTTCTTTTCATATTTAAAAAGGAATCCTCTGATGGATAATTTTTGAAATTAATTTGTTCCTTGTTTACAAGATTAATTTGTTTTAAATTATAGATATTTGTCTTATGAAATGTAATACTGTTTAACTAGAAGTAGCCCTCTGCCTCTTTCTGTCCTTCCGTCCTCTTCTCTCCTGTATTTGCACTTAAAGCTGTCTATTCTACAGGCATAGGGAAAGGGACAGCATACTGGTAGGTAATAAACAATTGTGGTGTGGTTGCATATTTAATTCCGTTATAAGGAGAAGAATGAAAAGATTTTGTTGAAAGGAAAAGTCAAAGTAAAAATTGCAGGATAAGGAAGATCAGAGCTGCTGACCACTTTTGAGGCAGCTACTGTGTTTAGGAGGATGGCTTCATTTCAGGTGCCACCATTGTCCCCATTTTATAGAACAGGATATAGAAGCTTTGAGAATTAAATAATTTGCCCAAGGTCACACACAGAAGCAAATTATTTAAGCACAGATAAGATTAAATCCAGACTGTCTGCTGCCATTAGAACCTTAAGTGATAGGATTGATCAGACTCACATGGAGCCTTAACAACTCTTCAGTGGCAAGAGGTTCACAGATACCTCTTGATTGTTTCAGAGGGAGGTTTGGAGTTATTTTGAGCTAGGGAATGCCTGTCTTAGAGGAAAAATATCTGAGAAACGGATAACTAGTAATATAAATTGGTCTCAGTAATGTGATGATTCGCTCACAGTGGAGAGGAAAGTTGGCAAGAAATAGTCATAGAAAGCCTTCTCTTTTGGTAGAGAAGCAAAGGACATAGGTTGCTGAAATGCCTGAAACAAGGTACGTATTAAAATATTTGTTGGATGAGTAGACAAACATAAAGAAGTTTCAAGGTCAGACTGCCCAAACTTTGATATCAGAATAGGCTGGCTTCATAAAACATTCAACATTCTCTCCTCTATTTTTGAAAGAAAATTATATTCATATAATTTTTTAAATTATGGTTTAAAAATTACCTAATGCAACATTAGTGTATTACAGTCCACTTAGAGTTAATATTTACTGCATCTTATAAAATGTAAGAACCTTGTAATAGTGTAATGCATTTATTCTTACATCCTTTGTACTGCATTATCATATATTACATCAAGCATGTCAAACTCTCGGCCCATGGGTTTGCAGCCCACAATGAATATTTTTGCGGCCCAGCCAATATAATGGTAGGTAAGAAACGTTTTAATAAAAATTTCGTGACTTAATTTTTACAATGTCCTGTTATACATAATTATTAATAATGAACTACAACGTTCGCTAATGACTGATTACTATAGTCATGTTGCGTTCATTTCCCTTACACGCCTTACGCACACGCGCACCATTTCTCTCCAGTAATACTAGCAGCGAATATTTTAGCACCTGATTGCCACGTCATTAGTCTTGGACTGACTTGTTTGGTGTGCATAACAGGAAATATTCCGCTTTTGGAGAATAAGAAAAATAGGTTTATTTGTGTTACGCTTATTAATTTGTGCTGTTATTCAGTGTCTGGTAAGTTAATGTTTGAGAAAAAATATTAATTTTTGTTAAAATGTTCTATTTTATGTGAACGATTACTCATTTATTTCAGCCCTTTGTATGCTGTCTCTATCGAAATAAGCCTACGTTTCTATGAAAATTGAAGCTTTTTTTGCAGCCCACATAAACTTAAACCTTGTTTATTTGGCCTTTGAGTTTGACATGTTTGTATTACATCTACTTACATAATTAACTCCATAATGCAATGTTATAATTTTTTGCTTTAAATAGTCATGTCTTTTAAAGAAACTAGAAGAAAAAATACAGTCTTTATTTAAATATTTTTCATATCTAGTGTTCTTTATTCTTTATGTATATTACAGTTTCCATCTAGTGCCTTTTCCCTCCAGCTTAAAGAACTTCCTTTAGCTTTTCTTGTAGTGAGGGCTCCTGTAGCTGAATTGTTTTCATTTAATTGAAATTTTCCTTATTTTGCCTTCACTTTTGAAGCATAGTGTTGCTGGTTATAAATTTTTTCTTTTCATACTTTAAAGTTCTACTGTCTTATGGGTCATTTATCTCTGATTGCTTTTAAGATTTCTCTTTGTTTTTATTTAGCAGTTTGATCATGATACATATATCTAAGTGTATTTTTCTTTATGTGTAGTTTATTGGGCTTCTTAGATCTGCATGTTAGTTTTTTTCCAAATTGGCCCATTAATTCATCTACCTTTTTCTGCTCAATTCTGTCCTTCTGGGACTACAGTTTATATATATATATTAGATTTCTTGTAGTGTCACACAGGATAGCCAAGGTCACTAACCCTTTCTCCTGCTGTTTTCCTTACATAGTGGATTTCTGTATAAAATAGTGTACTTTAAGATCCTAGAATTTATTGTTTCTTGTTGGTTTCATTACTTTCTTGAAGTTCTTCATCTGTTTATTTATTATGTGACCATATTTTTCTTTAAGTCAACTGGGTGGTAAGTCTACTACCATTTACTTTGTCTGGGCTGGAAGCAGCGTTCACCCTTTTTTTTTTTTCTTTCCTGTAGAAAATACTTTGCATTGAATATTTGTATGGATCCTTCTTATTCTTTTAGGCAAATTTATTTTTCCTTTCTTAATAGAAGGATTTTTGTTTTTTTTTATAGAGAGAGGGAGGGAATCATCGATCGGTTGCCTTCCAAATGCACCTTGACAGGATCGAATCTACAATCTGGGTATGTGCCCTGACTAGGAATTGAACCCGTGACCCTTTGGTGCACAGGACAACACTCCAACTAACTGAGCCACACTGGCCAGGGAATTAGAAGGATGTTTTGTTGTAACCTTTCTTTATTGCAAGTAGTCAGCAGGATCCCTGAAGATTCATCCAACAATTATTAAGTATCCACCATGTACCAAGCATTTTGCTAGGATGTAATGACAAGCAAGACAGATATGACCTCTGTCCTTGTGGAGGTAATAGTCCTTATACCTAAAATTTTTTCAAACTGTACATTTACACAGCCACCTTCTTTTCTGGCTTTCATTTGGCTGAAAGACTACTTCCCTTGTTAGAGGTCAGAAGTTGACATTCCAGGCCATGAATTCTTAGAGTTGGATTTTTAAATCAGCTTTAAAAATACAAAGTCCAGTATTTCATTATAGCCCTCATACATACCATTTAATATAAAATATCCATCTTCTGGTATTGCGTAGCCACTATCACTCGCTTATTTACAAAGTGACTATTTCTCCATAAAATATTTATGTCAAATAAAATAAGCATATTTTCAGTTCACATAAAATTATCACGAGTAGATTTTTCTAAAAAGTCATCTACAAACTGTCTAGATATTAAATAATCCCATTTGTAGTCATTAGTAAAACCAGAGAAATTTCATTTTGAAAATGTTTAACTTTTCTCAGGTTTTATCATCTGTAAAATAAGGAAGTTAGAGTAGATAATCTCTGATATCCATTCCAGAGTCAGCGTTGTATATAGAATTCTAAAAAAAACATTTAGAGGTAAATAATATTTTTGGTAATAGTCATATTTTGCTCCTACACTTCATTTTCTTTAATGTCATCAGTTTTCCACAGTATATAATCTTTTGGTTGTGAATATCATGATTTTGGCAGAACCTCTCTACCAAAACCTTCAGACTCTTGAGAATTTTCTTATAGTTACTATCTTGGTAGAAATCATTGTAATTGTAATGATTTACAGTGTCATTCAGATTTCCTTGGAAAGCCATTATAAGCAGAGTGCTTATTGGTACACACATTTGGTTTCAGGATTGGCCTTACAACTTTCTAGTCATTTAAACTTGGCTAAGCTCCTTAGCCTCTCTAAATTTCTCTTTCTTCTTCTGTAAAAAAGGAGGTTCTAATTCTATCTACATGTCTCAGAGAGTTATTGCGACAACTAAATGAGCTGATAATACAGGCTTTGTAAATTATGTAGCAAATGTTTGCTCCTATATTCATTTTAAGAGGCAGGCTAAATTACTGTCAAAGGAAATTCAAAATACAGTGGCTTGAATAAGGTAGAACTTTATTTATCCTCAGGTCCAGGTTGACAGGGTAGCTCTGCTCCCTAATGTCATTTAAGGGCTGAAGATTCCTTCTACCCAGCCTGGCATAATATCCTCCTCTTTATGGTCAAGTCTGGTCACTGCCATTTTTTTGTCCTACTCTATAGTCAGTGGGGATGGGAGGAAGTCCAGAGCATGTTTCATTTAGATCAGTGAATTACAAGGTGCACATATCTCTCTTGCTCACCCATTGGTGAGAACAGGTAAAAGATGTAATAGAATCTGGGAAAAGTAGTCTTTTTTCTTTCTGAGCAGTCATGCACATAATTAAAATAGATTGTTCTGGAAAAAATGCTGGATTTTACTGAACAAATTCTGTCATAGCTGCTGCTAACTACTACCAGTACCATTGTTATTACCACATAATTACATTAAACAACTTCAATTACATATACTAGGATGGGTGAAGGAAAAGTGGCGAGAGAATAATTTAAATATAAGATTCCTCCTGAACCTCCACTTCATGTGAGATGAAATGGAAAATGTGAGTGGTCCTGTGCTGAGTATGATTCACGTGTTTAAAACAAGTAAACTAATCACTTCATCTGGTGGTCAGCAAACTAATCTGGTTCAATATTCAAAGGTGCTGGTCATTTGTGAGGCACATTCCTATGAGATTTTCAAATGTAATTTCATCTCTTCCTTACTTTTGCCTTATTACCTGATTCGAGAACTTAACATATAGGCAAGATTCAACTACCAACCATAGTATTATATTGGTATGTATTTGAAAAACTTCTATTACCCAGATGTTTAACTCAGTGCCTTGCTCACTGGTAATAGCCTATCAGGCGGAGAATCTTCCAGTTAAGAAATTTATTGACATCAGGTAGGTTACAGAAAACTGATGTTATAGTTTTGAGATAGTATACATCTCTGTTCAAAGAAATGGAGAAAAACTGTCAAGGTGTCTTTTATGACTGTTTATTTCATATTTTTATAAGGTACTAAAGGAGTTTTTATTTTGAAGCAAATAGGTCATTTTTTTATCTAGGAGAAATTTAGTAATTTCCCACCATAGTAGGTATACTTTATTTTAAGCAATCCCAAATAGTTAAAAATAAGTTTTTACTAAAAATAAATTAGGTTAAATGCACTTAGACTAATTATTGTTCACAGAAATAATAATCACATTGGAATGATAAATGAGAGCATAGCACATGGCAAAATCTATTCTGTGATCATGAGGGGAACCTCTCCTTGTAATGTTTTATACATGGTGGAACTCTTAGAGGTAGTAAATAGTGGTATGTAAAAGATCCTCAGTAATTGCTCCTATATTTCTAATTCTAGGACAAATATTCGCCCAATTAGGTAAAAGTCATGAGAGTTGTAGTTCTTAGTTCAACAGAAGAGATACAGCATTATAAAATTTTACAAGATTAATTTTCTTGTAAATTTTCTTATTGCTGAAGAAATAGTGCAAATATGAAATAGAAATAGTACAAATATGAGAACAGTGTCTTTTTGTTTTAGCATTTAATCTGGATTATTTGAATTCTGGAGTCCTTTATACACTTTACAGCTATATCTTTGTGTCATGTAGTTGTTATTCTGCCTTGCAGGAGCTGAAAATAATGTTGACTGGATATGTCTTGTCTGGTATTAAAAATGATTAATGTGAGCTTGAGATCTAAGCTGCCTAAAAGGTTATATATAACTTTCAGGCACATTCTGGTAGAGTGCTAGATGGTAAGAGAGAAAATGTCATTGATATGCTATGCTCCTGGACAAATAGTCTGGAATTTTTTATTTTGACATATTTCATAATTAAAAGCAAAATATTGTTTTTGGGATCCATAGAAAACATATGTTAGAAATTGCACATAAGGAGAAACCAAGATGGCAGCATAGGTAAAAACCGGAAATTGCTGCCTCCCACAACAACTTCAAAACTACAACGAAAAGACAAAACGGACATCATCCAGAACTACAGGAAGGCTGGCTGAGTGGAAATTCTACAACTAGAAGGAAAAAGAAAAGCACACGTAGACTCAGAGGAGGTGCGGAAGTAAAGTGCAGAGGTACGGAGGCTGGAGCGCTGCGCGGAAAGGGGCGGGCACCTGAGGACGCGGCTGTCTTTTTGAATCTGGAGGGAGTCACAAGCTCCCGACTGCTCTGAACTCCGGTTCCGGGAAGTCTCTGGGGAACCAGGACTCATACGGGAAGAAACAGGACTGTCTGGCAGCAGGCAGAACTCAGAACTTGAGGGCGGCTTTCCCTCAGAGGTGCTTGCAGCAATTACCGGGACACTGAGATGCACAGCCCCTTAGGGCAGGGCTGAGGATCTGCCATAGCTGCTTGCTCCGCCCTTTGATTCCCTGAGACCCCACCCCACCCAGGCTGCAGCAGAGGCTTTTGGATATGAATGCCCTGGCCCTTTGCAACCTGAAAATTACCTAACAAATTGCAGCTGGGCCAGACAGACCCAGAACTTCCAAGAGAAGGCCCAAGGCCCCACATCAGCTTGCATTGCTTCACAGCTGGGCCTCATCAGGGCACCTCCAAACTCCAAAAAAGGAAGGGGAATCTGCAGTTCTCTTCTTAGCTACTGCTGGGTAACCTCAGGCAGAGGCTAAATTAGCACCTCCTTAGATCCAAGAGCCAGTGTACCCAGTGGTCAGAGTGGGACCATCCAGATTACAACTCCTCAGATCCATCAGGGACACACTCAGGGGGCAGACTCAGTGAGCACCAAAGCCCCACTGAAGCAAGTCTTGCCCCTAAGGGTGTCTTCAGCACAGAAGTTCTCCCACTGCAGACACAGCTGATTCTCACTGCCAGTTGGCCTGGAGGTCAATTCCTCCCAGTGATCCTACAACAATCAAGGCATAACTACAACAAGACTGTGCACAAAGCCCACAAGGGGGTGCACCAAGAGTGTCCACCTCAGGTAACTGGGGAGGCTGAGCCACTGGGCCCTACAGGACACCTAGCACACAAACCCACTCTATCAACACAGGGAAGCATAAAAAATGCAGAGACAAAGAAACAGGTCACAAATGACAGAAATGGAGGAAAGCAAACAACTGGATATAGAGTTCAAGGCCACGTTTATAAGGTTTTTCAAGAATTTTATGGAAACCGCCGATAAATTTAGTGAGACCCTGGAGGATATGAAAAAAGACCAACTAGAAATTAAGAATACACTGACTGAAATAAAGAATAATATACAGAGATCCAACAGCAGACAAGAGGATCCCAAGAATCAAGTCAAAGATTTGAAATATGAAGAAACAAAAAAGACCCAACGAAAAAGAGAAAAAAAAGAATCCAAAAATATGAAGATAGTGTAAGGAGCCTCTGGGACAACTTCAAGCGTACTAACATCAGAATTACAGGGGTACCAGAAGAAGAGAGAGGGCAAGATATTGAAAAGCAATTTGAAGAAATAATGACAGAAAACTTCCCCTACCTGGTGAAAGAAAGAGACTTACAAGTCCAGGAAGCGCAGAGAACCCCAAACAAAAGGAATCCAAAGAGGACCACACCAAGACACATCATAA
The DNA here is from genome assembly GCF_963259705.1 of Myotis daubentonii. NCBI lineage: Eukaryota > Metazoa > Chordata > Mammalia > Chiroptera > Vespertilionidae > Myotis > Myotis daubentonii. Next base: position 66,082,648 of record NC_081851.1, on the reverse strand, counting down.
TTAAAATGCCAAGAGCAAAAGACAAAGAGAGAATCTTAAAAGCAGCAAGAGAAAGACAGTCAGTTACCTACAAGGGAGTACCCATACGACTGTCAGCTGATTTCTCAACAGAAACCATGCAGGCCAGAAGAGAGTGGCAAGAAATATTCAAAGTGATGAACAGCAAGAACCTACAACCAAGATTACTTTATCCAGCAAAGCTATCATTCAGAACTGAAGGTCAGATAAAGAGCTTCACAGATAAGAAAAAGCTAAAGGAGTTCATCACCACCAAACCAGCATTATATGAAATGCTGAAAGGTATTCTTTAAGAAGAGGAAGAAGAAAAAGGAACTCTTACCGTTTACCACAGCATGGATGGAACTGGAGAGCATTATGCTAAGTGAAATAAGCCAGTCAGAGAAGGATAAACACCACATGATCTCACTCATTTGTGGAATATAATGAACAACATAAACTGGTGAACAAGGACTGATCCAGAGACGGAGAGGCATTGATTGGACTGTCAGGCCTTGGAGGGAAGGTAGGGGAGGGTGGGGGTAAAGGGGAAAGATCAACCAAAGGACTTATATGCAAGCATATAGGCCTAACCAATGGACACGGACAACAGGGGGGTGAGGGCATGAGCGGGGGCGGGGGGGGGGTAACGTGGGGATAAGGACACATATGTAATATCTTAATCAATAAAAAATATATTTAAAAAAAAGAAAAGAAATTGCACATAAAAGGTTAGAGTTGAGGTTTTGAGTTTATAGGCTGAAAATGTGAAACTCTTTTCTATAGTACGACACAATTAATAGTCAGCTTCCTCTTTCTAACCAGTTAAGGAAAGGATATCCTGCATTTCAGTTCTTTGCAAAGCAGCGGGGAGCTGATCCAAATTAACCTTGGATGGCGAAGTCACACATATACTCTTGGCCAACACATACAATTTAGTGATTCATTTTGGTAGTTGATGGTCCTTTATATTTACAAGTAGAAAAAGAGATATTTCTTACTATGGGTCCAAGCCTAGAAGTCTCTGCCATGATTCTCTCTACTGAAGTCTTCTACATAGGGACTTAACTTCCCAGAGACTTTGGAGTTATAATTATTTGGGTGCTTATGGACCGTTCTGAAAATCTGATGAAACTATAGGCATTTTGCCTAGCAACATACCTGTGTACAGTTTCAAGAAGGGTACATCTTTATTGACCTCTTGAAGGCCATCCTTATAGAGCAGGGGTGGGCAAACTTTTTGACTCGAGGGTCACAATGGGTTCTTAAACTGGACCGGAGGGCCGGAACAAAAGCATGGATGGAGTGTTTGTGTGAACTAATATAAATTCAATGTAAACATCATTACATAAAAGGGTACGGTCTTTTTTTTTTTTTTTTTTTTTAGTTTTATTCATTTCAAACGGGCCGGATCCGGCCCGCGGGCCGTAGTTTGCCCAAGGCTGATCTAGAGTTTCATGAATGCCAGGTTAAATACCTAGGCCCTAATGTGAATCTTAGTCAAGGGAAAGTGACTTAATGGGGACCTGTGGGATAACTATAGCTGTGTTAGCTCAAATGATCTTTTGTTTTTGTTAATTCTCGCCCGAGGATATGGTTTTCATTGCTTTTCAGAGAGAGTGGAAGGGAGAGGGAGAGAGACACATCTACTGGTTGCCTCATGCACCCTGGGTTGTGGGGTAGGGAGTGAACCCCATAACCCAGGTACTTGCTCTTGACCAGGAATTGAGCCCATGACCCTTTGGTTTGCAGGCTGATGTTCTAACCACTGAGAATCACCTGCCAGGGCTGATGTTTTTTTTTTTTTTTAATTCTGTTAAGATCTTAACACTGTACTTTTTGGGCATATAACATTTCTAACTTATTATTTTTCCTTTAGCTAACATTTAACCTTTTTAAAAAAATCCTATTTATTCTTATGTTGAAGTCCTAGTGTTGTTTTGTATCGTATTCTTTAAAAAAGTAGCTTTTTGTGTGAAATGTAGCAAACATACTGAAAAGTTAATAAAACATAAACACACAAAGTTTAATAAATAATTTTAAAGTATAACTGTTAACCAGGTCATGAAGTAAAGCATTGCTAGCCCTCCAGTAAGCTACCTACCTAGCTTCCCAAGCACAACACCCTCCTACCTGATAGAAGTAGCCACTAACCTGACTAGAAAGATAGTTATTTCCTTGCTGTTTATACTTTTACTACCCATCTATTTACCCCTAAAATTTCTTAGTTCATTGTCTGTTTTAGAAAGTTTTATGTATGAACACTTATTGTATGTATTGTTTTGTTTCCTTCTGTTTCTCAACATTATGCTTGTGTGTTAACCATATTATTGTTACGGTACTTCATTTATTTTCATATTGTACTAGAGGCCCGGTGCACAAAATTTGTGCCCGGCCTGCACCCTCTCCAATCTGGGACCCCTTGGGGGATGTCCAACTGCTGGTTTAGGCCCAATCCGGCAGTCGGACATCCCTCTCACAAGCCAGGACTGCTGGCTCCCAACCGCTCGCCTGCCTGCCTGCCTGATTGTCCCTACCTCCTTCTGTCTGCCAGCCTGATCACCCCTAACCACTCCCCTGCCAGCCTGATCGACGCCTAACTACCCCCCTGCCAGCCCAGTCACCCCTAACTGCCCTCCCATGCCAACCTTGTCATCCCTAATTGCCCTCCCCTGCCGCCCCGGTTCCCCCAACTGCCCTCCCCTGCCGGTCTGGTTGCCTCTAATTGCCATCCCCTGCCGGCCTGGAAACCCCCAACTGCCCTCCCTCCCTTGCAGGCCCGGTCATCCCCAACTGCCCTCTCCTGCTGGCCCGGTCGCCCCCAACATCCCTCACCTGCTGGTCTGGTTGCCCCTAACTGCCCTCCCTTGCCGGCCTGGTCCCCCCAAACTGCCCTCCCCTGCCAGTCATCTTGTGGTGGCCATCTTTGTGCGAGGGCGTGATGGTCAATTTGCATATTACCTCTTTATTATATAGGATTATATTCCATTTTATGACTGCACCATAATACATTTGATACAGTTTGATCAAAGTTTTCATGATATTGCCAAGGAACTTTTTATTTTCTTATCTGCATAGGACCAGTTTTCTCTCCATTAATTGGGAAGTCAAAGAATAGTAAAGTCAAATATTAGGTAGTAAATTTATTACATGTAGATTATTTGGAAATTTAAATGGGGACTAAAATCAGTAATCAGGTTTTCTTATTACCTGTTGTGTCTCTTTCAAAAACTCCAGTCTATAGTAATAGTATACTTTTCTACTAAATATTTTATACCTACTATATGGTGGCCATCAAAAAAGTTAATTAAAATATACAGCAACTATTTGAGTATTTTCTGTGTGCAGGAATGACCGGTCACTATGACACGCACTGACCACCAGGGGGCAGACACTCAATGCAGGAGCTGCCCCAGTGATCATTGCGCTCCCACAGGAGAAGTGCCACTCAGCCAGAAGCCGGGCTCAAAGCTGGTGAGCACAGCAGTGGTGGCGGAAACCTCTCCCACCTCCACGACAGTGCTAAGGATGTCCAGCCTAAGCCATCATCAGTCAGACATCCCCTGAGGGCTCCCAGACTTCGAGAGGGTACAGGCTGGGCTGAGGGGACCCTCTCCCCAATCCCAGTGCAAGAATTTTGTGCACCCGGCCTCTGGTTGTTTAATAACATGCTATTTAGCCTCCAAGTGTTTGAATTGTTTTGTTTTTACTGTAGCTTATTTCTAATATTATGCCATTCTGATCTGGGAAGATGCTTGATATGATTTTAATCTTCTTGAATTTGGAGAGACTTTACTGAAAATGTCCCATGTGCACTTGAGAAGAATGCATATTCTGTAGCTTTGGGGTGAAATGTTCTAAAGATGTCGATTAAGTCTATCTGATTTAGTGAGTTGTTTAGGATTGCTGATTTTTAAAAATAAATATTTTATTGATTTTTTACAGAGAGGAAGGGAGAGGGATAGAGAGTTAGAAACATTGATGAGAGAGAAACATCAATCAACTGCCTCCTGCACACTTCCTACTGGGGATGTGCCCGCAACCAAGGTACATGCCCTTGACCAAAATTGAACCTGGGACCCTTTGGTCCACAGGCCGACGCTCTATCCACTGAGCCAAACCGGTAGGGCTCTTTGATTTTTTGTCTAGAGCAGGGGTCCTCAAACTTTTTAAACAGGGGGCCAGCTCACTGTCCCTCAGCCCGTTGGAGGGCCAGACTATAGTTTAAAAAAAAACTATGAACAAATTCCTATGCACACTGCACATATCTTATTTTGAAGTAAAAAAACAAAACGGGAACAAATACAATATTTGTTTTTGCATGTGGCCCGCGGGCTGTAGTTTGAGGGCCCCTGGGATAGAGGATTTATCCAGTGATGTCAAGGGGTATTAAAATCCCCTATTATGATTGTGTTTCTGTCGGTCTCTCCCTTGATATCTTGCAGAAGTTTTTTTTATGTATTTGGGTGCTTCTGCGTTGGGTGCCTATATATTTACCAGAGCTATATCCTCTTATTGTATCCATCCCTTTAGTATTATGAAATGGCCTTCCTTCTCTTGTTATGGCCTTCACTTTGAGGAAACTTACCCCAGGAAAGTTAGCATTTTTTAGTTAGGAAACTGCTAGAAACTTAAAATTAGTAAAACTAAAAATAGAATTGGTGTCTTCATATTCTCATTCTTCTGGATCAATATAGAAGATTCATGAGAAACCATAACTTTAATTTGTTATGTGTTTTGTTTTTGCCTTAGGCATTGCTGGAAACCTTATTTGGTGTAAAAGTGATTATAACAGGGGATGCATTTGTTCCTGGAGAAAGAAGTGTTATTATCATGAATCATCGGACAAGAATGGACTGGATGTTCCTGTGGAATTGTTTGATGAGATACAGCTACCTCAGGTTGGAGAAGGTGTGCCTCAAAGCCAGTCTCAAAAGTGTTCCTGGATTCGGTAGGTTATTCACAAATTAAGTTGTTCATTTTATATGGGATGGATGTACCCACCTAAAAAAGAGTAACTTACTGAATAAACTCCACTGATGCATTAAAGCCATTCCCATTGTTTCTTAGTGGATCAGAACAGATTACTTTATTTGAATCCCTTTTTGAAACATTTTATGTGGAAAGAGATAATAAAATAGTTTTCAAGAAAGTAGATATGGCCGAAACCGGTTTGGCTCAGTGGATAGAGCGTCGGCCTGCGGACTGAAAGGTCCCAGGTTCGATTCCGGTCAAGGGCATGTACCTGGGTTGTGGGCATATCCCTGGTGGGAGATGTGCAGGAGGCAGCTGATCGATGTTTCTCTCTCATCGATGTTTCTAACTCTCTATCTCTCTCCCTTCCTCTCTGTAAAAAATCAATAAAAATATATGTATATATTAAAAAAAAAAAAAGAAAGTAGATATGGTTCCAGAGGGACCAACAGTAACTTTTTTATTTTTTAAAACCTCACTTTAGGACATATTTGATTTTCAGAGAGAGGGGGAGAGGGAGAGAGAGAGAAACATTGATTCATAGAGAGAGGGGGGGGGGAAAGGGGGAGAGAGAGAGAAACATTGATTCATTGCCTCTTGTATATGTCCAGACCAGGTATCGAACCACCAACCTTTGAGTGTCTGGAACAAGAAGCCACACCAGCCAGAATGATAGTTCAGTAACTTTTTATTGCATGTCATGCTTTTGGTAATTTAGGCCAGAAACTGGCTTGTGCTGATGAGGTAAATGCAAATTGAATACCCATTGATTTTAAGCATTATATGAAGTACTGGTATTTTCTTTTTATATATTTATTTTTCAATTACAGTTGACATACAATATTACTAGTTTAAGGTGTACAACATAGTGATTAGACACTTATATAACTTATGAAGTGATTGCCCTGATGAGTCCAGTATCCACCTAACACCACAAGTTATTACAATACTATTGGCTATATTCCCTATGTTGTACGTTATAGCCCTGTGCCTGAATTTGTTTCTGTATTGTTGTTCATTTATTTTTTAGATTCCACATATTAGTGAAATCGTATGGTATTTTTTTTTTCACATAGCCTCTCTAGGTCCATCCATTTTGTCACAAATTACATTCTTTTTTATGGTTGATTCATATTCCTATATATATGTACCACCTCTTCTTTATCCATTCATCTATAGATGGACACTCATGTTGTGTCCATATTTTGACTATTGTAAATAATGCTGCATATATCTTTTCAATTAGTGTTTTAAATTTCTTTGGACAAATACCTAGCAGTGGAATTCCTGGGTCATATGGTAGTCTATTTCTAACTTTTACAATAGCCAAAACATGTAAACAACTTAATTGTGAATTGATAGATGAATTGATAAGTAAAAGTGGTATATAGGATATTTTTAGCCATAAAAAATATCCTCACAGTATAAGATATTATTTAGCCATAAAAAATAATTAAATCCTGCCATTTGTGACAATATGGATAGACATAGAGGGTGTTAGGGAAGTTAGTCAGAGAGAAACAAATACATATGATCTTATATGTGGAGTTAATACAAAAAAACACTATAGTAAACTCAGATGCAGAGAACATATTGGTGGTTGCCAGAGGCCAGAGGTTAAAGGGTAGGCAAAATGGGTGAAAGTGGTAAAAAAGCACAAACTTCTAATCATAATAAAGGACTGGGAATAATGTACAGCATGGTGACTATAATTGATAATGCCATACTCTATACTTGAGAATTACTGAGCTAGTGGATCTTACACATTTTCATTATAAGAAAAAAAAAAATTGTAACCGTGTGGTGTGATGATAGATGTTAGACATATTGTGGTGATAATTTCACTATATACCAGTGATTTTTCAGCCAGTGTGCTGCAAGAATGTTTAAAACATGCAGCACCTGATTATTTAGTCAGGGACATTGACCTCTTTTTCCTTAGATTGTCAAGTAAAAAAAATGTCAACACAATAGCTGTCTGGTGTGAATGAACCAAAATTATTTCTATTTTTTGTCAGATCGGCAAAAAGTATATTTTTTGGTGTGCTGCAGGATTTTAGTAATTAGTTTATGTGTGCCATGAGATGAAAAAGCTTGAAAATCACTGCTCTATACACATACGGGGTGGGCAAAAGTAGGTTTATAATATGAAACAGAATTTTTTCTTATATTATTTTCCATACAACCAACTATAAACCTACTTTTGCCCACCCGTATATGGAATTATTTTGTCATATACCTGAAATTAATACCACATCAAAGTACATCTCAATTTTTAAGAAGTTGTACTGCTTTATTGGATAGTTGTGAGGATTAAATTAAACGCCAATAGAGTATTATTTGCTGCTGCCTTTTTTCCCCCTATAGTTCCATCTGGAACATTCACTTCTTGCCTTACAGAGATTCATGTTAGACCTCTGATTTTTCCAGTGCCACACAGACCCATATTCTCTTTTCCTGATCACTTCATCTTTATATCCACCTACTCGGCACTGCTATAGCCATTTTTATCATTGCAAACCCGTCTCTCCTCTTGCCTGTGTTCCTATGTAAGTCTGTCATTCCTGGCTTTTCCATTTCCCTATTTCTTTTCTCACATGAGTTATAAGTTTCTTGCATATTGTATCTTACATATCGTAGGCTCTTAAATATTTTCGAACTTAATAGGATTTCATGAAAATGCAAACCATTAATGAGAACAGATTTTGGATTGGAGAGAAACAAGATTTTAGTATTTCTGTAGTGACTAGAGCAAAGTAAATTTAGCAGGGCAAAGTGTAGGCAGCAAACAACAAACCAAAAACAAAACTCATTTGCAAATGAGAGTATTACAGTTGGAATTTGCAGGAGGAAATGAAAGAAAGGCAAAAGAATGAATGCATCTTAGTGGTCACAGCTATGTCTGGCTTCAGACTATGCTAGATTTAGCTTGTTGACAATTTGGCATGACTTTAGGGAGTATTTAATATTGCTTTTTATAATTATTTTTAAACAAATGTTTGCTTACCAGATGTCTGGAATATAATGACTAAAGGAAAATAATATTTTGTATCTATAGTGCCAGGTTGAAGAATGTGTGAGTTGGGAATTTGAAAGTTCTTTTCTTAAAGTATAAAAGTAGTTCTTTTCTTAAAGTATAAAAGTAACAGACTTATGCAGCAAGCCAGGAAAGAAATCATTAAGAGTGTTTAGATTCTAGGTCAAGTTACAAAGAGTTTGGGTAAGTTAACGAAACTGTTGAGAGTTTGCTAAGATATATGCAATTAGATTTTAAGAAAAAATGTCCTATGGTTAGATGTCTACTGTTTCTAATGGTGATGCACACATAGATTCTAATGTTTAAACAACTTGAAACCACTTAGCAAAATCTAATGAAATGAAAAATTAAACCCAAAGGTGGCATAAAAAGTCCATTTGCTTGGTGAGTTTGTACCAGGAAATGCATGTATCATTTGTGCCCACCCAGCTCATGCTTCTTGCTTTTTCTGGATCATTAATTAATCACACTAGAGTAGCAGAAGAGTTTGAGGCTTTTAGAAAGCAAAAAGTGGTAAAGAGATAGTGATTTAAAAAGTGGCCACGTCATGTATTAAACTAAACATCTCCCTGACAAAGTAAATTGTTGTGTAATTCAATTCTAAAACTGCAACATAATGTAATGGTGAAAGCTAGGAAAGTCATCAACCCTGAAATATATCTAGGGTGTTTGGAATGAGATCAGGGAGAAGTCAGAAGCGACAGGTTGGCCTCTGCGAATCTCATTTTGTTAAAGGCATTCAGAGCCTGTGAGTGTGTGCATGTTCAGAAGGTCCTGTTGTGTTTGCTTTAGCAGGATATTTTAAACTGGGTAGGAGGCTATTCATAAGTTCAGTCTGCTAAAATATTAAAAACTTCTTGGTCAAATTTGATTTACAGAAATAACTGAAAATTTATTTTAAATGCCTTTGGTGTTTTATAAGCATTCTCTTTTTAAAGATCATGAGTAAAAAACCAGTTGGTTCAGATCTGTTGTATACTTTGCCAGGGCACTGGAGAAACAATGATAGAGCCTCTTGCTACTAAACATGAAAATGCTGCAACACAGGGACCATATGCTGACTGGAAAGATAATCCATTTTGTGTGGTCAGATTTGCAGTTTTAACTGTATTTCATGAATGTATTTATAAGTGTTAGTAATGTATAAAGATGTTTAAAGATGTCATTGCTCATTTAAGAAGTACTAAATTTATTGAAGCACCTTAAATTTATTATTTATCATGTATCAAGTACAAAGAATAAATGTTTCTCTATTTGAGATATTTACAGTTTATAATACCGGACTTTATCTCCCGTGAGAAATAAAACTCTCCCGCTTCTACCCAGCTTCCTCCTACTTAAAATGGATATTCATTAAAACTAGAACTATCTTTAAGCTATGAAGGTCTTTGACTTCACCCAATTTGGTGGACCCTTTTTTAAAAAAAAATTAAATCTTTATTGTTCAGATTACAGTTGTTCCTCTTTTTTCCCGCCATAGCTCCCCTCCACCCGGTTCCCACCCTATCCTCTGCCCTTACCCCCTCTACTGTCCTCATCCATAGGTGTATGATTTTTGTCCAGTCTCTTCCCGCACCCCCCACACCCCTTTCCCTCCCGAGAATAGTCAGTCCATTCCCTTTCTATGCCCCTGATTCTATTATATTCACCAGTTTATTCTGTTCATCAGATTATTTATTCACTTGATTTTTAGATTCACTTGCTGATAAATGTGTATTTGTTGTTCATAATTTGTATCTTTACCTTTTTCTTCTTCTTCTTCCTCTTCTTAAAGGATACCTTTCAGCATTTCATATAATACTGATTTGGTGGTGATGAACTCCTTTAGCTTTTTCTTATCTGTGAAGCTCTTTATCTGACCTTCAATTCTGAATGATAGTTTTGCTGGATAAAGTAATCTTGGTTGTAGGTTCTTGCTATTCATCACTTTGAATATTTCTTGCCACTCCCTTCTGGCCTGCATGGTTTCTGTTGAGAAATCAGCTGACAGTCATATGGGTACTCCCTTTTAGGTTAACTGACTGTTTTTCTCTTGCTGCTTTTAAGATTCTCTCTTTGAAAAGCTGGCGCTGGAATCGGGAGCGGGAGTGGCTGCCCCCGCGCGGGCGGCAAGGCGGTGGGTGTCCGACCACAGACGACCCCAGGGATGGGCCAGCGGCTGTGAGTCTGTGGACTCCAGCCTCGGGGGCCTTTCTCGGTCCAGCACAGTGGCCAGCCTTGACAAGGACTCCACCAAAAGCTCAGGACAAAGCAACAACAACTCAGACACCTGTGCGGAATTCCGAATAAGATATGTTGGTGCCATTGAGAAACTGAAACTCTCTGAAGGAAAAAATCTGGAAGGGCCACTGGACCTGCTAAATTATATATATGTTGCCCAGCAAGATGGGAAGCTGCCTTTCGTTCCCCTGGAGGAAGAAGTGATTATGGGAGTTTCCAAGTACGGCATCAAAGTATCCACACCTGACCAGTATGATGTGCTGCACAGGCACGCCCTCTACCTGATCATCCGGATGGTGTGCTATGATGACGGCCTGGGGGCGGGGAAAAGCCTGTTGGCACTGAAGACCACCTATGCCAGCAACAAGGAGGTCAGCCTGTGGGTGTACCAGTGCAGCAGCCTGGAACAAGCACAGGCCATCTGCAAAGTCCTGTCCACTGCTTTTGACTCCGTGCTGACGGCTGAGAAGGTGTGAGTCTGCCACAAGCGAATCTGCATCGCGGGAGGAAGGTTTGGCTGTTTTCTAAACTGGTTTTCAATCTGCAGCGCTAAACTAGCATGAAAGTATGAAGTGACCCCTTGTTCTAGGTGTTCTGGGAAGAAAATGCAACGTATAAAACATCGGCCATTTGTTTTTCTATTAAAATGTGCCTTATTAAAAAAAAAAAAAGATTCTCTCTTTGTCTTTTGCTCTTGGCATTTTAATTATGATGCGTCTTTGTTTTTTGGTTTTTTTGGCATTTTCTTTCTAATTATGATGTGTCTTGGTGTGGTCCTCTTTGGATTCCTTTTGTTTGTGGTTCTCTGCGCTTCCTGGACTTGTAAGTCTATTTCTTTCACCAGGTAGGGGAAGTTTTCTGTCATTATTTCTTCAAATAGGTTTTCAATATCTTGCTCTCTCTCTTCTTCTGGCAACCCCATAATTCAGATGTTGGTTCGCTTGAAGTTGTCCCAGAGGCTCCTTACACTTTCTTCATATTTTTGGATTCTTTTTTCTTTTTGTTTTTCTGGTTGGATGTTTTTTGCTTCTTCATATTTCAAATCTTTGACTTGATTCTTGCGATCCTCTAGTCTGCTGTTGGAACTCTGTATAATATTCTTTATTTCAGTCAGTGTATGCTTAATTTCTAGTTGGTCCTTTTTCATATCCTCGAGGGTCTCACTGGATTTCTTGAGGGTCTCGCTAAGTTTATCAGCGGTTTCTAGGAAATTCTTGAACTCTATATCCTGTAGTTTGCTTTCCTCCATTTCTGTCATTTGTGACCTGTTTCTTTGTCTCCTTATTTTTTATATTTCCCTGTGTTGATAGAGTGGGTTTCTGTGCTAGGTGTCCTATAGGGCCCAGTGGCCCAGCCTCCCCAATTACCTGGGGTGGATACTCTTGGTGCACCCTTTTGTGGGCTTTGTGCACAGTCTTGTTGTAGTTAAGCCTTGATTGTTGTCGGTATCACTGGGAGGAATTGCCCTCCAGGCCAATTGGCTGTGAGAATCAGCTGTGTCTGCAGTGGGAGAACTTCTGTGCTGGAGACACCCTTAGGGGCAAGACTTGCTTCAGTGGGGCTTTGGTGCTCACTGAGTCTGCCCCCTGAGTGTGTCCCTGATGGATCTGAGGAGTTGTAATCTGGATGGTCCCACTCTGACCACTGGGTACACTGGCTCTTGGATCTAAGGAGGTGCTAATTTAGCCTCTGCCTGAGGCTACCCAGCAGGAGCTATGGAGAAATCTGCAGATTCCTCTTCTTTGTTTGGGGTTTGGAGGTGCCCAGATGAGGCCCAGCTGTGAAGCAATGCAAGCTGCTGTGAGGCCTTGGGCCTTCTTTTGGAAGTTCTGGGTCTCTCTGACCCAGCTGCAGTTTGTTAGGTAATTTTCAGATTGCAAAGGGCCAGGCCTTTCATATGCAAAAGCCTCTGCACACAGCTTGGGTGGGGCAGGGTCTTAGGGAATCAACAGGGTGGAGCAAACAGCTTTGGCTGATCTTCAGTCCTAACCTAAGAGGCCCCAGGTCTCCGTGTCCCCTGGTAATCGCTGCAAGCACCTCTGAGAGAAAGCTGCCCTCGAGTTCCGACCGATGCCAAACAGTCCAGTTTCTCCCCATATGAGTCTGGGTCCCCAGAGACTCGCCCGGAACTGGAGTTCAGAGCCGTTGGGAGCTTGAGACTCCCTCCCAATTGAAAAAGACAACTGCGTCCTCAGTTGCCAGCCCTTTCCACGTGCGCCTCCGTACCTCTGTACTTTACTTCCGCACCTCCTCTGAGTCTCAGTGTGCTTTTCTCTTTCCTTCTAGTTGTAGAATTTCCACTCAGCCAGCCTTCCTGTGGTTCTGGATGATGTCCGTTTTGTCTTTTAGTTGTATCTTTGAAGTAGTTGTGCGAGGCAGCAATTTCTGGTGTTTACCTATGTTGCCATCTTGGTTTCTCCTTGGTGGACCCTTTTTTAAAAAAATTTTATGCTGCTCTCCTGCTTTACAACTCAGAAAAATACGACCAATATATTTCTAATTTGGAGAAAACTCTCCACAAGACTCTGTATCAGTAACACTTCATCCTGTCAGTTTCTCTAGTGCAACCAATGTATCAGTTTTGTCACTTACATTAGGTAAATGATCCTCATCACCAACTAACAACTGCTTGGGCCTTTCTGGAAGGACTCTCTACAGCAAGCATATTTGAATGCTTAAAATGAATCTCCGATACACACATCCCAAACTGAGGATGAAATCACCCGATACTGCCTTTTCAGCCTCCTGTTGGCCAATCTCACAAAGGGACATAATGTGGAGAGCCTGGCAGGCGGCTCTAGGGAAGATTTTCCTCCTTACTAAGATGAAAGGTTGATTGAAGGGCTGGTGTGCTCCTTTCCTGCTTTGGTATGTTATTGTGAGAGCACATCATACTTGGAGCTTCTGCAACCTTCTTGAGCCCAAGAGGATGGCAGATTAGAAAGGGAGAGCCTGGCATCTGAACCAGCTTTGGGGCCAGACTTAAGCCCAGATTGTTTGTATGACTTTCATATGGTATTCTGTTATTTATAGCCAAAAGCATTCTCTTATAACTTGCTTTCCCCATTTCACCAATCTATAAGGAAAAGTATCTCATGATTGATGTACTCATTCAGTAAATTTTATTAAATGCTTATGAGTCAAGATTTTAATGAAAACTGTCAAATGAAATATAATAGACAGTATATAAACATGATTTAGTTTTATGGCTGAATATCCCATACTCATCACTGTGTATTTTCAGATATGTAACAGAGATCAGTTTCATCTTAAGAAGTCTACTGCTAGGTGAAAAATAAGTTCTTAAAATTATTGATTTTGCAGTTTCAGTTGCCAGAGTTGTTTGGCTGAGATGAGTTTGATGATTTTTTTTTTTCCAGAGAAGGAAACAAATTGGGCACTAACGTTCAGTTCAGCTAAATCATGTGCCAGGCAGTATACCAGGATTATACTTCTTTCTAGGATTACATTGAGATCTAAGTAATTTAAATGAAGCTTCTGTTTTGAATGTGTTAGCTGACTTCCTAACAAATCTCAAGCCCTAAGCTGTGTGGAAGTTGACAGTTTCTTCGACTGAGAGAAATGGCTCTAGATTTTAAGGTTATCTAATCAGTCACTTACTGAAGTCACTTCAGTACCTCTAAATTGTAATGGCATTTTAAAAGAGAAAGCAACATTGCAAAACTGGGGAAAACTGAATTAGCTGTTGTATTTATTATATATGTCATTTTCTCTTGGTACAAGAATCGTGTATTTTCCCTGCCCCAGTCCTAGGCTCAGCATTTCTCTAAGGAAGCCTAGTTCCTTTTATTAAAAACTAGAGGCCCAGCGCATGAAATCGTGCGGGTAGGGCCCCTAGGGCCTAGCCTCCTGCAATCAGGGCCCTCTTCTGCCTGTTCGCCAGTCCCCAAGCCGAATGCCGCCTCCGCCAGTGGGCTGTCAGGTCGTTGGGATCACCAACTCATCCCCAGCTGCTCAGGGCTCAGGCCTGTGGGAAAGCAGGCACTGGCGACTTCACCTCCATGCGTATGCGCCGGGCAGGCAGCTGATGGAATGTGCTGCCAGCTTGGGGCTGCTCACATGGGCGCCGCTGCCGCTGCTGTGGGGCTTGAGGCATTGATGGAAGCCGCGGGGGCGCCTGTGACCTACCCATCCCGGTGTGAGTGGCCCCAAGTGGGCAGCGCATTTCAATCAGTGGCCAGCCAGGTGCACGCGCATGGAGGTAAAGTCGCCGGTGCCTACTTTCCCGCAGGCCTGTGCCCCTGAGCAGCCGGGGATGAGCTGATGATCTCAACAGCCTGACAGCCAGCCCGGTCTTCCTGCCAACCACCCCGATTTCCCTGTTCACCATCGCTGATCCATCGAAGCCTGCAGACCGGGGGCAGGGACCAAGAGGTCAGCCATTCAGCCCGCTCACCAGTCCCCAGTCCTGCCCCGCCCTGCTCACGGGCCGGGGAGGAGGGACCCAGAGGTGTTTGATGCACCTCATGGTGACCGGTCCTTTGGTCGTCACGGACACTGGCTTTATATATATATATATAGATGGTATTAGGGGAACTTCCAGTCAAGATAGTGAAGTGGGTAAACACTGCTCGCCGCCTCCTTTATAAAAATTGCAACTACATTATAAACATCCATCATAAGAACCACCTGAAGACTAGCTGAACAAAAGTCCTATAACTAAGATGTAAAGAAGAATCCACATTGAGAAGGGTAGAAGAGAGGTGGAGAAGTGGAACATCAGGTCCCACACCCATGGTGTGGCAATTGAGAGTCAGGAGGGACATCTCGGCTGCGGAAGTGTCACCAGTGAATGAGAGATCCAGCCGTGGGTAAACTACGGCCCGCTGGCCGGATCCGGCCCGTTTGAAATGAATAAAACTAAAAAAAAAAAAAAAAAAAGACTGTACCCTTTTATGTAATGATGTTTACTTTGAATTTATATTAGTTCACACAAACACTCCATCCATGCTTTTGTTCCGGCCCTCCGGTCCAGTTTAAGAACCCATTGTGGCCCTCGAGTCAAAAAGTTTGCCCACCCCTAGCCCCACATGAGGTTCCCCAGCCCAGGGTTCCAGTGTCAGGAAGAGGAATCCTTATAACATCTGCCTGTGAAAAACAGCAGGGATTATATCCCAGAGAGATGGAGGGCTTTTAATGACCTAGACACTCCTCTTGGGCTGCACATGGACTCACTTGCTCTAACCCCCAATACAGGGGCAGCAACTCACAAAGCACCAGGGACATAGAGGGAGGAACTTAATAGACTCCTTTCAGGGTGAGGGCTGTAAGGGCAGCTTTCTCCAGACAGAAGTACTGGCAGTAGCCACTGCTGAACTCTCTTCCCTCCCAACCTACCAGTGACAGATGGGTGGTAAATCTGAACTCTCCAGTAATGAGCTATCAGAAAGAGAAATTAAGAAAATAATTCCATTTACAATTGCATCAAAAAGAATAAAACACCTAGGAATAAATTTAACCAAACAGGTAAAAGACCTGCAGTTGGAAAACTATAAAATTGAAGAAGGTACAAATAAATGGAAGGATATACTGTGCTCATGGAAAGAAATAATTAATATTGTTAATCCCTAAGGCAAGCTATAGATAGATTCAATGGCTTTTTTTACAGAAATAGAACAAATAATCCTTAAATTTAAAACCACAAAAGATCCTGAATAGCCAAAGCAGTCTTGAGAAAGAATAACAAAGGTGGGAGTATAATGCTACCTGATTTCAAATTATACTATAGTACTGAAAACAACATGGTACTAGCATAAAAATAGATCAATGGAACAGAATAAAGAACCCAGAAATAAACCCATGTGATGTTGAGAAAACCATATACATACATGCAAAAAAAAAGAAAAGAAAAAAGAAACATCACTTTTTTATACATATACAAGAATAAACTCAAAATGGATTAAAGACTTAAATTAAGTCCTGTAACCATAAAACTCCAGAAGAAAATAGGCAACAAGTTCTTTGACATTGGTCTTACATTTCTTTTTTTGGAAGGGGTGGTATGTTTCCTTAGACAATTGGGGGAGGGAGGGTGGAAATAAATGGGACTATATCAAACTAAAAGTTTTTGCACAGCAGAGGGAACCATCAACAAAATGAAAAGATAATCCACTGAATGAAAGGAAGAAGATATTTGCCAGTGATACATCCTTTAAAGGGTTAATATAAAAAAATGTAAGGATATTACAAGTTAACACCAAAAAATCCCCCCCAAAATCTGATTTTTAAAATGGGCAGAGGACCTGAACAGACATTTTTCCCAAGGGGACATACAGGTGGCCAATAGACATATGAAAAGATGCTCATCAGGAAAATGCAAATTAAAACCACAATGAGATATCATCACACACTTGTCAGAATGCTAGCATCCATAAATCAACAAACAAGTGTTAGAGAGGATGTAGAGAAAATGGAATCCTCATGCACTGTTGATAGGAATGCAGATTGGTGCAGCCACTGTGGAAAAGAGTATGGACGTTCCTCAAAAAATTAGAAATAGACTTCCATGTGACCCAGCAATTCCACCACTAATATTATCCAAAGAAATCCAAAATACTAATCAAAAAGATATATGCACACCTATATTCATTGCAGCATTATTTACAATAGCCACGATATGGAAGCAGCCTAAGTGTCCATCTGTAGATTAATGGATAAAAAAGAGGTAGTGCATATGTATATATAATGGAATATTACTCAGCCATAAAAAAAGAATGTAATTATGCCATTTGTGACAACATGGATGGAGCTAGAGGCTATTATACTATGTGAAGTAAGTCAGAGAAAGACAAATACCGTATGATTTCACTTATATGTGGAATCTAAAAAATAAACTTAATTGATGGTAACCACATGGGAGAGGGTCCGGGGATGGGTGTGAAAGGTGAAAGGATTAAGAAGTACACATTGGCAGTTATAAAGTCACAGGGAGCTAAAATACAGCATAGGGAATATAGTCAATAATATTTAATAAGTGTATGGTGCTAGGTGGATCCTGGACTTATTGAGGTGATCACTTTGTAAGTTATATAAATGTCTAATCACTATGTTTTATACCTGAAACTAATAATATTGTATGTCAAGTGAAAATTAAAATAAATTGAATAAAACCAAAAAGTTACTATGTTAATTAGTATAATGCAAATTAAAGTTTTGGAATATTGAAACAAAAAATAATAATAAAAGCAATGAAAGTGACACCATCAATTGCTAGCAAAAATTAAAAAATGAATAGTACTAGAAACTAAGACTTGGGCTCTGCTTATGCTCTGTATCACTTTCCTGTTACTGCTTGTAATGGAGTGGCTTCAACAACACATCTTTACTGTCTCACAGTGCTGGAGGTCAGAATTCTGTCTACTTGAGAAGGCAATGCTGATAACGTAAATGGGGCTTTAGAAAGAAGATAGTAGTAGCAATACCACGCCAGCATGCACAGAATCTGTCTTTATCAACTTGCCAGGCTCCTAGCCCTTGTCCGAGAAATTGAGGTGATAGAGGGAATGTCCTTTAATGGAAACGTATGGAAAAGTCAAGTTACTAGTATATAGCCTAATTTCAAATGACATGATCAGTTGCACTGTCATTTATCAGCTCACAGACTTATGAAATAAATATCATAAAAATGTACATTTTAAGATTTTAAATGTTTAGAGATATCTGGATATTGCTTTGAACGAATAAAATATGCCTGATGGCAATGGAATGAGAGAGGGGGGCACTTCACGAGGTGTTCCTGTGATTTTTATGAAAGGGAAAAAAAATGTTTAAGCTAAAAGCAGTAAAAATTCAAAAGCATTAGTGATGTATAAATGGAACACGACAAGGCAGAGGCACCAAGGGGAAGAATCATCCTCAAAGGAGAGGTCCAAGAGGCTGACTGATTCAGCCATTTGACTTCCCTTTGAGATTCCTGAAACATACAGAGCATTAGAAGAGTTTTATGGCACAGCTCCACAGATCTTGCTACTACTCCCTCCCCCAAGGGAGCAACAGATACCCTCACTTGGATGGAGAAATACAGTCTGTCTGCCAGTATTGTTCAATGGTAGAACATCTTTTACAAAGACGAAGACAATTCAGAACTGACATTTGAGGAAAATGCACAGCTTTAAAGATAGTCTAGCACTTAAAAAATGCCAAGTTTAGCCTCTAAGGAGTAGCTAAATTCTCTGAGTAAATGATGTCACTATGTTTAACTAATAAGTACCCTTAGTGAGATTCAGGTATATATTGCTGTTTAGTACACTGGTTAAAAACATCAGCTTTGGAGTCAGACTGCCTACATTTGAAACCTGGTGTTACCACTTGGTTAGTTCTTTGAATCTCAAATGTGCCTCAGTTTCCTTATCCATAAAATAGGGATGATGATTTTACCTAATCCATAAAGCTGGTCTTGAGAACTAATTGAATTAAAGAAAAATGCTTAGAACAGTACTAGGCACATGGTAATCATTCAATAAATATTTTTATTAAAGTTGTTAATATGCAAAACTGTTAAAATGCAAAACTGTTGTATTTGCATTAACATTTTTTTGCTATTTGTCCATAAATTTTGGCTACTATTGAAAAAGAACCAAGTGTAAATCTTGAAAATTAAAGAGATGATTGCTGCAATAAGCTCAATTAGTAGGCCATCACAACTGAGATCAAATTAGTGAGTTGAATGATCAAGCCAAGAGATTTCCTTTGAACAGAATGCAAAATGAAAGGAGATGAAAAGCATGAGAGGACAGTTCCAGAAGTTTTAACATTTAACAAAAGCTCCAGACAGCAAGGTTGAGAGAATGAAGAGGAAAAAATTTATTTAAAAATTGATCATTAAAGCTTCCAGAGGAAAGGAATTGGGTTATCTACACCAATCAGGATGATGTCACACTTCTTGTGAGCCTTATTAGATGATAGAAAACAGTGGAAATTAACTTTGAAATTCTGAGGGGAAAATGATTTGGAATTTGGAATTTTGTTTTCAGCTTTAGTAGCCTCCAAAATTGAGAACAAATACATTTCAGGAATGCTAAAACTCAAACATTTCTTGAAATTCCTTCAGGAGGACTAATAGAAGGACATCCTATCCTATATAATAAAAGGCTAATATGCAAATTGTCCCCTCGGGAGTTTGACCAACTGGGAGTTTGACCACTCGCTATGACGTGAGCTGACCACCAGGGGGCAGGGCAGAACGAAGGAAAGCCCTGGCCGGCAGCCGGGGGAAGGAAGGCCCCGATTAGCTCGGATCACCAGCCAGGCCTAGGGACTCTACCTGTGCATGAATTTCATGCACCAGACCTCTAGTAAGATATAAGAAACACTGATAAGCAAAGAAGCCAACAAACTTTAGGCACCTCAGCTGCAAGATTTTTTTTTAGATATTTACTACAGTATACTATCTTTATCTTGCCTAGCTGCTATTGTCTCTGTTATCTGCTTTTTTGTTCATCCATTTGCATTTACATATACTATATTACTGACTTGTTTTATCCATGGTCCCAGGTAAAATTTCTGAGAACATTCTATTGGCTAAGATAGTTCATGTGTTTGGGCCAAGCATTTCATGTTCCATAGACTGTTAAATAGACTTTAGATTGGCTGACTTAAGTTAGGTATTTACCACAGTATATCTAGTAATTTCTGGCCAGGGAGGGATGGCTGGTGGATAAAACACAACTCCTTTAGGGCTGCCTCTTTGGTGACAAGGTTGATTTGCCTAGAGAAAGGGAATGTGATCACAAATGTATATACTATGATGAACATGTTTATAGCCACTGCACATTTTCTCTTTTAAATAAAATCTAAAGAAATGGCTAGCATTGAAAATAGCTGTTGAATTTAAAGATTGAGTAGTACAGAAGTGGAATATTAAAGTGTGCTCGTATACATGATTTAAGAACAATCTGATAGTCTAATATCTCTTGTAGGTAGCTTGGTTAAAATATCTACAGTGGGGCCTTGACTTACGAGTTTAATTCGTTCCGAGACTGAGCTCGTTAAGGAGCTCGTTAACTCAAATTACTCTATCAACTCAATGCAAAAAATGGGCGGAGAGACAGCTGGTATCTCAAAAAACTCGTTAGCTGGGACACTCGTAAGTCAAGGCCCCACTGTATTTAATTATGATGGTTAAAACTTTGGTTGAGTTACTGATAAATATTAGGGAAGGTTTGTGTTTTGTTTGTTTTTTGATATTCTAATAGCTAGGTTTGGCTTGAAAAGAGGTTTTTGAGAATTTGGTAAACCCCAGAATTTAACAAACTCTTTTAAGAATATTTTCTGGTGTATGTGTTAATTTAACTCAAGATCTGTGCTGAGTTTAAAGTATGATATTCTTATTATTGTAGTAAATCATGGTAAACAAAAACATCCATATTATGCTCAATAATATGGATGTTGACAATAAAATTGTATGTAAATTCTTGTTAAATTGATCCTAGGTTGGGCCATGCAAGCTGCTGCCTATATCTTCATTCATAGGAAATGGAAGGATGACAAGAGCCATTTTGAAGACATGCTTGATTATTTTTGTGATATCCGTGAACCACTTCAACTCCTCATATTCCCAGAAGGGACTGATCTCACAGGTAAGGTAGCCTGGGTTTGGATTACAGAATTTTGAAAACTAAAGGAACTTAGGAATCATCTAGTCTAAACCAGCGGTCGCCAACTGGTGGTCCATGGACCACTGGTGGTCCGTGAGGTCTGAAAGGTTGGCGACCACTGTTCTAAACTGCTTCTTCCCCAGAATATATGATGGACAACCCTGGAGATCATTATTACATATACTTGCTATCCTAGAGCTTTCTATTTTGAGTCTCAGTATATATTGTAGATACCAGCCTTTTATATAAGGTGTATGAAACCACAAAAACTCTGAATAGCCAAAGTAATCTTGAGAAAGAAGAACCCCCTTCCTGTTCTTTATATTTCCTGTTCTCTTCCAAGATATACTTATCCATTAGACCTTTCTTTCTCCACTTCCTTCTTATTAGAAAAGCATCTGATAGTTACCAATTTCATTTATTGTTCATTTAAATTATTTTAAAGCCTTATCTTTAATATAAGCAAGAAAGGCTTTGTTCTTTCTCAGTAAAATTCAGCCATAATTGAGTTGTGGAGTGGACACAGAAAGACATAGTTAGGACTTCCTACCTGCCCAGATATCAAACTACATAGGCCAAGAATACTATTAGATTTCCACAAGTTCTTTAAGAGATTAAAAATAAAATGCATGCTTTCATCTTTGCTAAGCCAGTAGTTTTCAATGTTTTAAACCACGGGTGATTTCTGTAGATGAAGCCTTCTGTTGTAGGTTAGGATTTAAGACAGATTGAAGCAGCGGTCGCCAACCGGTGGTCCGTGGACCACTGGTGGTCTGTGAGGTCCGAAAGGTTGGCGACTGCTGGATTGAAGAACTGCTCTGGTTGAATGTGGGTGTGGGTTGGGGGGAGGTAAGCTTGGACAAGAAGCAGTTCTATAGAATTCTTCCATTCAAAAGAGCAAAATTTGCAAACTGTTAATACCCTGGTTACTTCAAGAAAGATACAGCAGAATTTGAGGAGGATCCAGTGCAGGGGTCCTCAAACTTTTTAAACAGGGGGCCAGTTCACTGTCCCTCAGACCGTTGGAGGGCCGGACTATAGTTTAAAAAAAAACTATGAACAAATTCCTATGCACACTGCACATATCTTATTTTGAAGTAAAAAAACAAAACGGGAACAGATACAATATTTGTATTTGCATGTGGCCCGCGGGCCGTAGTTTGAGGACCCCTGATCCAGTGGATGAAGGTCTGCTGTACAAAGGAAGACAGACTGAATTAGGACAGAACTAAAATCTAAAAATCACATAGAATGGAGAGATGGCAAATGAAGTTGTCTTCCGAATCCTCAACACCAGATCGAGGAAACTAAGAGCCACTAAGAAGGGCAACTTAGAGCTTAAGAGAGGAGAATATGTAAATGAACAT
Source organism: Myotis daubentonii (assembly GCF_963259705.1). Taxonomy (NCBI): domain Eukaryota; kingdom Metazoa; phylum Chordata; class Mammalia; order Chiroptera; family Vespertilionidae; genus Myotis; species Myotis daubentonii. Next base: position 66,060,437 of record NC_081851.1, on the reverse strand, counting down.
ACTAATTCACTCTCTGGACATAGCAATGTATGGAACTAGTACCAAAAAGAGAATTCAATGAAAAATACAAATTACACAACTATTTAAGGAAATGAATGGGTGATTAAGCCATACTGTGTCAATACAGGAAATAAAAGTATTTTGGGAAACACTGATAGCAAGTAAGAACTCATCTATTGCAGATGAAACTGAGCTACATGAACCATGGCAGTTTTAATGTACTAGTATTATATACTAAATATATGCTTACTGTATAGTTGTATTTGATTTTTATAGCTAAAATTCTAAAAGTAGTTGGATCACTGAGGATAATGTGTAAGCTTGAAAATGTATTGTAAGTTGATTGATTACCAGAGGTAAACTATCACTGGGAACTTAAAATGGACAGAGCCATATTTGAATTTTATAATACTTACAATGAACAGTACTTAAATTTGGGTTTTAAATTGCTATATTAGTGTATCACTTACTGAAATGACAGATTAATTTATACTTGTGAATGCCAAAATGCACTAAGAATGGGGACTTTGGAAGTTATTTAATAATTAAAAGCTAATGGAGTGAGAGCTCCCGGGTTGCTGCTCTTTGGTACATTAGATTTAAATGTTCATACATTAGACCTTCAGAGCCCACACAATATACATTTTAAACTTTTTTCAGTTTATATTTTCTCAAGTGGTTTTTTTAGGTGATGAACTTAATTAACATCTAGTTGCATATTTTCAGGGTCCAGAGTACTCACCATTAATTACATGGTGTAGTTGCATATTTTTAAGTTAAAATGGCATATACATTTGTAAGGCTAACTTGCAAAAGCCAAACTGTTTGTCAAATAGAGAAAACAGACCAATTCTGAAACCTGAAAAAGCTTTTTTAAAAAAAACAGTATTATACAGATAGTTTGAAGTTGGGATAAACATATTTTTTCGAGTAGCTACCAAAATACAAAATCCTTTCAAAAAGTGTCTATTAATTCAAAGGTGTTTTTAGTTAACCACAGTTAACTTGAAATTTGGGTTCTTAAGCCCAAAGAGAATAATGTTTTGTAATCCTCTTGAAGTTCTGAATCCAGCTTGCTTGCACATTTTCAAATAAGTATATTTAACATATATTCTACCTTCATATGTTACTGTTGGTTATAACTTGTTTCTTGCTTATGGAAGTAATTTATGTTAATTTGGAGAAATTTAGACATAGAAGTACAAGAATTACTCTAATCCTCCTGCCCATAAAGAAACACTATTTTGAATTTACTCCACTGTTTTTGTGTCATTTGGTTACTCACACACACACACAGGCATATGTATGAGTATATAAACATACATATACTTTTAAACAAAATTGGAAAATTAGAATTATAATTTTCTTTGTACTTATATTGTAATCTCTCACATCATTATTCATTTTTTGAAAACATATTTTAAATTATATTTTATTGATTTTTTACTGAGAGGAAGAGAGAGAGATAGAGAGTTAGAAACATCGATGAGAGAGAAACATCGATCAGCTGCCTCCTGCACATCCCCCACTGGGGAAGTGCCCACAACCCAGGTACATGCCCTTGACCGGAATCGAACCCAGGACCCTTCAGTCCGCAGGCCGACGCTCTATCCACTGAGCCAAACCGGTTTCGGCTGAAAACATATTTTAAAAATTGGCTAGTTTTTTTTTTCTATTATATTGGTTACTAGAGGCCCAATGCACAAAATTTATGCAAGGGGCTTGGCCCTCACAGCCCCGTCTGGTTGTTCTGTTCAGTCTAATTAGCATATTAGCTCTTTATTATATAGGATTAGTAAGTGTTGTCCTGAAAAACAGAACCAAAAGGATATGTGTGTGTATGTGTGTGTGCATGTAGAGAAAGAGAGAGAGGTGAGGCCCACTCACATTATGGAGAGGAATCTGCTTTACTGAAAGCATACTGGTTTAAATATTAATCTCATCAAAAATACCTTCACAGAAACCTCTGGAATAATTTTGGCCAATTTGACACATAAAATTAACCATAATTTGTATACCATAATTTTGGGTTCTGTTTCTCTGACTTGGAAAGATTTTCTTGGTTTTAACAAATACAAACATTACATGCAATTAAACACCCTTGTACATAAAACTTCTTTATTTATATATGAGTGTTTGGAGCTTTATATACAAGACAAAGTTCCTACTTTCATGAAGCTTAAATTCTATGAGGAAAGCTAGATAAAAAATTAATAAGTTAATAAAAATATGTTAGGCATTCATAAAGCTGTGCAGACAAATAAAGATAAGGAGAGTCATAGAAGATGGGGTGTAGTGTGCTATTTTATAAAAGGTGGTTAGATTTAAGTAGAAACCAAATGAACAAACCAGAAAACCATGCAGACATTGGGGGAGAAGGCATTCTGGGTAGAGGGAAGAACAAATGCACAGACCCTGAGGTGGGAACATGTCTGGCTGGTTTGAGAACAGTAAAGTGGCCTGTCTGCCCATTGGAGTGGAAGCGAGTGCTGGCATTGGAGTGTTACAGGGAGTGAGGTGACAGGACAGGAGGCTGTGGTCAGAAAGAGGGGGATGCTTGTGCAGTTACCAGTAACCCCAGAGTCTGGGCGTGGGTAGCTGAAGCAGGGATGGAGGGAAAAATCTGCATCTCTAATCTCTGTCTCTCGTTATTTCTACCTTCTCATATTGTGACTGTATGTTTTAGAACTACTTGGATTTGTATGCACATTCTACAACAGAATTCAGTTTGTCTTCAGTTCCCTAAAGTCTGTGACGAGTTGAAGAGCAAAGTGAAGAGTAGTTAACTACTCATCCTTTTAGTGTCCCTGGGCTTCCTCATCATGTAAGCTGTCAATAAAATAGTATTTTATACTCCCGTGCCCAGGATATTCTCCTCAAATGAATGTGAAAGGAGCTTACTACTTTTCATGTTTAGGTCTTTACTTTTGACTTGCTGGGAATCTCTGGGTATTTAGTTCTTTGACTTAATTCCTCATTTATTTATAAAACAACAACACACCTTTTATAGGAGTGTTCTTTGAATATTTTGAATCCATCTGTGGTGTTTTTAGGTTTGGGGACTCCATGGTCTTAAATTTACTGCCAGGAAAGTTGTGTGTGTGTGTGTCTTTTTCTTGTGACTTGGAATAGTCTATACATTTCAGGATACAGCTGAAGATTACAGGTTCTAACATAAGCTGTCATCAGAAGCTATTTCATGATCTCCCCCAAGGGTTGAGGCCAGATTTCTGAACACTTTACTTTTTCCAAATATATTTGCTGAATCATGGGTTTGGTTCTTCTTGGAACTTATAAAGTTACCTCATGGATTGGAAAAAGAAGTTTTTGCCAACAGTTAGAACACATACTTTACTTTGTAACTATACTCAGCCAAACCATGTTCAGATGTTTGTACAGGATGTGCTAATCATGTGCCCAATCTGTTATGGGCTCGTTTTGGTTAGTAATATTAGCATGCTCTGTGCCTGAGCTAGGAAGATATTTCACTTTGTGTTAAAACCCCAAATTATTGGGTTGAAAAAAGTTGATATACGTTTGGCAGATTGCTAGTTATTTCTTTTGCATATCTAAATCCCTTTATGTTTTATTAGCTTCTTATATTTTAGTATTTCAATTTTTATTATGTAAAGACTATCTTACGAAAATTTTCATTTATTAGGATTGTATTTGTATTTTAGTATTCACTGAATATGGACTTTTATGAAATCTCTTAAAGAATTTTAAAGATGAATTTATAAATCATTATAAAAAGTTTATTAATACCTTATAAAATTTTCAGAATTCCAATAAATACATAATTCTAGGATCTTTGGTAGGGATTTACCTAAGTGTTTATATCTTCTCATTTGACTCACTATACTGTAGTCAATAATTACAGAAAAATTAACTGCCATTTTTATTAAAGAAATTGTGTAGCGTTTCCTTACCTCAGATTATCTCTCTTTATTTTATGGCTTCTAATGGTCTATTGTTTTGTTTAGAAAACAGCAAGGCTCGAAGTAATGATTTTGCTGAAAAGAATGGACTTCAGAAATATGAATATGTTTTACATCCAAGAACTACAGGCTTTACTTTTGTAGTGGACCGTCTAAGAGAAGGTAAGCACCCATTTCAAAGTGGCAAAAATTGCTAACCTTTACATATACATATTCCTTTAGAATTTACAAAGCACTTCTTTATATTTATAGAGATACTTTAATGAGATATTATATTTTTTACACTAAGTTGACCCCATGTACTAAAATTTATATAAAAGCCTAAGTGACCAAACGACCAGACAACTGAACGACCAGTCGCAATGATACGCACTGACCACCAGGGGGCAGATGCTCAACGCAGGAGCTGCCCCCTGGTGGTCAGTGCACTCCCACAGCCAACCTCCCACAGCCCCCTCCCCCTGGCCAGCCAGCCCCAATGGCTCTGATCAGACCGGCTGGCCAACCTCCTGTGGCCCCTTCCATGCCCCTTCCCCACCCCCCTCAAGCTGGCCTATCTCCCACAGCTCCTCCACCCCGGCCGGCTGGTCCGATGTCCCCAATCCGGGCAGCCAACCTCCCGCGGCCTTCCCTCCTTGACCTCGAACAGGGCGGCCAACTTCCCATGGCCCCTCCCCCTGCCAGCCAACCTCCTGCCTCCTCAATCAGCTCGATCACCGGCCAGGCCAAGGGACCCTACCCCTGCATAAATTCAGTGGGGTCCTGCACAAATTCATGCACCGGGCCTCTAGTATTATATATTCTTTAGAAATATAAAAGTTGTCTTTATAAAAACAAAAATGCTTTCCCCCCTCTTTAGAATAGAAAGAAAATGATATCTACAATTAAGCTATCATTCCATTTTTAAATGTTCTCAAAGCAGCAAAACTATCTTGAAAGTATCTTACTTATACTATAATTCTTTATAGCTTAAAAATATTTTTATATTCATTAATCCACTCCAACAAATGATTGTGGTTGGTAGGAAGGCAGTAATGCTACTTCCATTTTATAGTTAAATAAAACTGGCATCTATGGTGGTTAGTAAAGTTTTGTAGGTCAGAGATAGAACCTCATTCGTCTGCTTCCTAGTTTTTGGCTCGTACTACTAACTACCTCACACTTGCTTCTTCTAGAGCCTTGTCTGTTGAAGCAGCGGTCGTCAACCGGTTGTCCGCAGACCACTGCTGGTCCGTGAGGTCCGAAAGGTTGGCGACTGCTGGTTTAAGGAAACCTTTGGAGCAGCGGTCGCCAACCAGTGGTCCAAAAGGTTGGCGACCGCTGTGTTGAAGGAGCTATGGGAACAAGGTTATTCCATCGACGATACTATACCCAACACCCATTTAAATGCTTATGTTTTGATGTTTTTATGTCAAAAACTAATAGTACATTTTACTATAGCTGCAGATTTATATGTATTCATACACATGTGTACATATAAATAGCACACATATTAATGTGTTTGTAAAAGGAACTATCCAGAAACATGCTGAAGTGTTAATTAATTTTACAAGAACAATTGAAAGCCCATAGTCACCTAGCAGAAGAAAAATCTTGTTTGCATGTTTCTGCTTTCCACTCTGATTTCTGGCAAACCATATTGTATAATGGTGACATCTTTGACAAATGATCACTTTAATCTGGTAATTGCTTCCTTGTCACAAAACTGCTTGTTCCTAACATGAAAGGCCTTGAAACATTATGTGAGTATATGTAAGTACTATAAAGTTCTGTCTTCTTTCCTTAAATGGCATTGTTATTTCATTAGGGTTTAATGTGCTTTAAGATATTAAGTATAAGCACAGCTAATGCACCCTGCCAAAATGAGGCATCTTTACAGCTAAGTACCCATGGTTTTAAAGAAATATACAGTCAATCCAAAATTACAGTAAAAACTGAAAATGTGGACCCTGTTAGTTTGGCTTGCTTTTGGAATTCTGTGTTTATAGATAGTATGAAATGGATGTGCGGGCTTCACAGTTGTATTGTGTATGAAGAGCAAGTGTTCGTCCACTCATAGAGCTCATGGAGAATGCAGCTTTGTGTTCCCATGAAGGGCATGGGGAGGCACAGAGACATTAAAGCAGTGATGCTTTTTTACTTTGTCTTCTTCTTTTTTTAATGTTGTACCACTTATTGTGGCTTCCACTTCAGAATCACCCTTCTCATTTGGCAATATGTTTTCTTATTTCTTCACATAATCTGATATTTTATAGTATTTAATGATATCATTAAAGGTATTTCTGACATCATGGAACACATTCATCTACTGGATTTCTCTGTTAATAGAAGTATGCTGTTGGAACACATCTTTTGCTAATAAAGATCTTTCTAAATGTAGGTAGAATCATTGAGAGATTATTTTATAGTGGATAAGGATATATCTATAGTTCTGAAATCTGGAAAATATTTTAGTAGCAAAATGATTTATTACTGTGCGGCATGTGATTCACTTAGTCATCACTCAGAATACTAGTCAATAACCACGGTATGCCATTTTCTTGCCAGAACTGGCAACTGACGCCCCGCCCCCCACTATGTAGCAATAAAAGACACATGTCAGATGATTCTATTTGCTGCAGTTAGAAAAGTAGAATGGGACCTACTTACTATAATAATAATAGAAATAATAAATATGATGACAATTATTTTAGGAACAGCAGTTAACATGTATTGAGTATTTGCTAAGTACCAGGCATTATGCTAAGTATTCTGTCAATTAATCCTCATAACAACTCTATATGATAGTTACCACTATTGATATTTAACTTGTAGAGCAAAAGTGAAACAAATTGAGGTGAAGTTCATCAGAGTTACTGGAATATGGTTTGTCTGACTGAGTAGCCGTGCTCTTTCTACTATAACATGGTGCCTTTCATATTTGTAGCATGATTATGTTAATAAAGCACCTTGGTAATAATAGTGATATGGATGGTTTTCTTCAAGAAAATATTTTTAAAAAGGAAAAAAAAAGCCTAAGTGGTCAGATCATAAAGGGATGGTGGTCACAGGGAGGTGATTATAATGCTGCCTGAGATGACAAGGGGAGATGACAAGGGGAGCCAGCACAGCCTAAGGAGGTGTCAAGTGAAGAGTGAGGGCAGCTCTGCTTTAGGCAGGGGTTTGCGGAAGGGCTAGTGTCAAGTAAACAGAAAGAAAAAGTTTCATCAAGAATCAGGGGTGAAAGGGATCTTAGAGGTCACCTAGGCCAGAGTATCCTTTTAGAAAAGGAATCTGACTCAGAAAGGGCCCAGCACAATTTTCTGGTCTTTAGGCCCCTGCGATCTGCTTCTGATCATTTGAAATAGAATTGTATACCTGAAACCTATATAACTTTATTAACCAGTGTCAACCCAATAAATTCAATAAAAAATTTAAAAAGAAGCTGCTTTTAAAACAAATGACCATTATAAATAAATACACTAATGGAATCCTGGAACCACATACTAAAACCAATTACCATTAAGTAACATCTTTATTGCTCACACATGTAACTGAATTCATTTTTGCTGACATCCAATAGTCAGCACAAATGGGAAATGAGAGGTTTATGACATTAAGAAATTAAGGATAAAAAGTCTTACTAGGCAGCATTGAATAAGAAAAAATGCAAATTCTATGTCTGTTTAGAATATATTTTATCAAGATGAGGAACACTTAGAAAATAAACACCTTGAACTATAAAACCCATTATATAACTTTATACAAATGTGTTATTTCTGGAATAATAACTCCAAAGAGTGCACCCCACCCTAGTACCAGTACCTTGATTTCCATAATCAGTGTACTTGCTTTATACTTTTACTAGATCATAACTATCTTAAGGTTATGGAATGTCCTGCACATAATAGAGACTCACTCAGTATTAGCTGAATTGAATATTATTTTCTCTTATCTGAAAAGTAAGACAAGCACATAGTGTCCTACATCAGTATTTGTCATAGATGATTTATTTCATTTGTACCTCTAGTCATAGGGCATCTACACTAATAAAAGACAAACATGCAAATTGACAATACTATCGCTATGCCTTAAGCCACACCCACCAGCCAATCAGAGCAACTATATGTAAATTAACCCAACCAAGATGGCGGCTGGCAGCCACGGAGCTGGAGCAAGCAGGAGGCTTGGTTGCTCCAATGATGGAGGAAGCCAAGCTTCCTGCCGGCTCTGAGCTCCACTCAAAGCAACAAAGTTTCAATTATAGAAGATAAATAAACCCCAGATACCTGCTTTCAGCTGGCCGTGGCCATGGAGTTGGAGTGAGCAGGAGGCTTCCCTCCTGCCTGCCCTGGCCGGCTCTGAGCTCTGCTCAAGGCTACAAAGTTTCAATTATAGAAGGTAAATAAATCCCAGAATAAAAAAGAAAAAAAGGAGAGGCTGGGAGCTTCCGTCGCCGGGGGGCTTGGCCAGCCTGAAAACGGCCCTCAACCCCTCATCCAGACTGGTCAGGTACCCCAGTGGGGACCCCCCACCCTAAAGGTGCCAGGAGCCGGTCCATGCTTGCTGTTTCAAGGGACCTGGCATATATGGCATACTGTTCTTGATATGTTTGCTCACCTTCTTGGCACTGTGTGTTTTAACCAAGGTCTCTGAGAAAGGTTGTTTCCCCAGGTAGGGATTTTCCCCTGAAGTTAGGGAGGGAATAAAACCCCTTAACTAAGTGCCAGGCGGGTAATTAATCACTTTAACTACGAACAATCATGCTTAAGCTACATAATCTTTACTCCCTGGAATGGAGATAAGAAACACCCTAACCTTTGTAATAGAGATTGATAGGATTGAATCAACTGGTATAAATACAGATGTAACAAGACAGCAAGACACAGAACTTAGAAGACAGAACCAAGAGAGACAGAACCTAGGCACAGAACCTACACAGAACGTTCTCTAGAGACAGAAGAACTTTGCTGGAGAGAACATGGCAAAAGATCCTGGACTGAACCTGACTACAGAAATTGGCAAGAGAACCTGACTAGAACTTGGTGACTGAACCTGGCTGGAGAACCTGGACAGAACCTGACTGGAGAACCTAGCGAGGGAACATGGCTACAGAACCTGGCTGGAGAACCTGGAGAACCTAGCAAGAGAACATGGACACAGAACCTGGCTGGAGATCTGAACCAGAACTTCGCTGGAGATCCAGAGCAGAACCTCTCTGGAGATCCAGACCAGAACTTGGCTGGAGATCCTGGCTGGAGATCCTGGCTAACCTGCTGATCAACTGAACACTGTCTCCGTGTCCTTCCTTCTTCGCCGACTCCGTCTACGCCTTTGGGGACCCCTGGACCTGCTGGGGTTGGACCCCAGCATAAAGGGGGTGTGTCCAGCCTGAAAACAGCCATCAGCCCCTCACCCAGGCTGGCCAGGCACCCCAGTGGGGACCCCCACCCTGAAGGGGGTGTGTCCAGCCTGAAAAACCCATCAGCCCCTCACCCAGGCTGGCCAGGCACCCCAGCGGGACCCCCATCCTGATCCAGGACACCCTTCAGGGAAAACTAGCTGGCCCCCACCCGTGCACCAGGCCTCTCTCCTATATAATAAAAGGATAATATGCAAACTGACCCTAACAGCAGAACGACTGGGAATGACTGGTCACTATGACACACACTGACCACCAGGGGGCAGACGCTCAATGCAGGAGCTGCCCCCTGGTGGTCAGTGTGCTCCCACAGGGGGAGCTCTGCTCAGCCACAAGCCAGGCTGATGGCTGCCAGTACAGCAGTGGTGGTGGGAGCCTCTCCCGCCTCCTCAGCAGCGCTAAGGATGTCTGACTGCAGCTTAGGCCTGTTCCCTGCTGGCAAGTGGACATCCCCCGAGGGCTGCCGGGCTGCCAGAGGGATGTCTGACTGGCAGCTTGGGCCCAATCCCCCAGGGAGCGGGCCTAAGCCAGCAGGTGGACATCCTCCGAGGGGTCCCAAACTGCAAGAGGGCATAGGCCAGGCTGAGGGACCCACCCCCCTGCCGAGTGCACAAATTTTTGTGCACCGGGCCTCTAGTTTCATTATATAATTACATAACTGTTTTCAGTAGTAGATTAACCCAAACCTAAAAGGAAGTTGCTAACTTAAAGAGGCTTTTATATGAGAAAGTTTTGCTGTTGTTTTTGCACATTTAATAATAAACTTTTAACTCATTGCACTAAAAAGTAGTTATGTTTATTTCATCTCTGGTGCTTCATCTTTTTCAGCAATAATAGCTTTATTCTTCCTTGATTTAAAACAAATAATGATTTGGTCTGACCATTATTTTGTTTTGCTGTTTTGTAAGTTAATTAGAGTTGTAACCATGCAATAATTACTTTCACCATTAGGCAGTACAAGTGTGCACATTTGATACAACTCGAAATTAGGTTCAGGTTATTGGGGTTAAGGATGAAACATATCATATTTATTTGAAGGCATGTCTTGTTTAAGATTGACCTTGCCTTCAAGAAGTTTATCATCTTCATGGATTGATAATAATACAGATGGAAAACTTTAAAAAATAATATAAGACAATATTATTACATGCTAAGTTTTGTGGCATATAATATGTAAATATTATGCTGAATAATTACAGGAGTGTTTAGTAAAGAGAGATCACGAAGTGTTAAAATACTCAGGTTAAGGCTTTCTCAATAAGTTGAATTTCCCTTGGACCTTAGAGACTTAATGTGATTGGATAGGCAGAAAAACCAAGGATAGCTGAGGGCAGAAAAAGCAGAGTATATAAGAAAGGGCACAGAATATGGGCCATTGTGGAGCTGAGCAGTCAGCTAGGCAAAAGCAATCTCATTGAGCTGAAGACTTGTGTTACAGAGTAACAGACAATATTTAAGAAGGTTGTGGAGCCATTATTATTGAAAAACTTAATTCCTGCCCCCAAATAGTCATGTTTTTAGTTTATCCATTTCCAGTTCAAGTCACTCAAGGAAATCAGCTCATGTGCTAATACTCTAAAACATCATATAGATCTATTAAGTTTTGGGTTTGAAATAAATAAAATGTTTTTTAATTCAAAGTAGAACATCCCATATTTCAATCCATATTTTCTTCATATGTCTAAATTTTAAAAATGAAGGAATGAGGACACTATCTTCCCACTAAATAAGGGGATATAGGGCTAACCACTAAAGAAAAAATAAATTCCCACTAGGTAATTTGAATCAGCATCCTTGATCAAGTCTTCAGTCTATATCCAGGGAGAGAAAAGTTCTGACTAACACCAGGTTACAGGTGCAGTATCTTATCATTTTCTTTGGCTCCCTCATTTTGATCTACAGTAGTTCTCATCTGCTCTGAGAAAGTTGGCGATGATCTAAGAAGGAAATGCATTATACTGATCATAGACAGCTCAGTCTTTAGCAGCATGGTTAGACTATTTAATTTCTTGAACTTTTTGCTTTGTACATAACTTCTGATAATCCAGTCTGTGTCTTGCCTATAGTGGCTATACAGTGTGGAGTAAAGATAGCCAGCAGCCACCACTCTCTGTGGCTCAGTTGCATTTATCTTAGTTAGGGTGCCTCCCCCCATCTCCCCCCAGGATTGCATTTCTAAGATCCTTTCTAACAACCAGCATGTTCTAGGAGGCACGAAGAAAGGCAGACAAACTATTGAAATATTGGGTGCACTAAATGCCATGTACTCTGACCTTTTCATGTGACTTTTTATTGCTGGAGACTATTCATGAAATAGGATAAGACCTTTCCCTTATGTTACAAAATGTAATTGTACAGTATATCTTTGACATTTGCTAGAATATTTTTGGAGACCTTTTACATTTCCCCAAATTTGCAGATATCTTTGTAGCATAGCAGTTGACCCTCTTTGGGGCCATTTTGTAAAGAATGAAGCTTTTCTCTGTTTATAGTAATGAATAGAATACAACAAAACCTAAGCAAAATTTGGATATTGATCAGTGGGGAAAGCATACAGATCAACTAAATGACTTGGTTCTACGCATCATGAAGCAGAAACGATTCAAATTTGCTTCAGCAAAATTATGCAGGACCATATGTCAAAGACCTTTGGAGTCACTCATGTTGAATTTTTGAATGCCATAGTACTGCTTTAGATCTATAAATGGCATTTATATTGGTTTTTCTTTGTTCTCATTTTAGTTCATTCACTGCCTCCCTTCTCTCATAGCAAAAAAGTCTGAGATACTCACTTAAGACAGATCTTGTCATTGTATTTAACTTAAAAAAAAGTCGTGACAGCTTTAATGAAACATGATAGAAGCCCTATATTCTGTACATAAAAACAGTCATCTAACATTTACCAAGTACCTACCTGTGCCAGGCATTGAGTCATTCACATGTTTCTTTCCCCTGCCCATATAGTAGACCCACCCAGGACCAGTCTCAGACCTGCTGAGTCATAGTCTGGTGGTGGGGTCCTGGGCTCACAGCTACCTCAACAGCCACTTTCACACAGATCACTGCCCTAGATGGTGGTTTGCACCACCCTACACTCAGGAGCTGACTCACTTTAGCAATTTGCCCAGGGTCACATGGCTGCTAAGTAGAGGCACCATGACTTAACTCCAGGTCTGTTTGATGCCAAAGCCCACGTTTTTCATACTTTGTAATAATAAGTTAACAGGTTTTCTATTCCAAATGCTATAAAAATGTCATCTTGTAGGGTTTTTTCCTCCTCTCTTTCTAAGATTTCTCCTTGGTATTTTTAGCTGTACTGTGCATTTTGTTAAGTGGAAAAATACATCCAGGATACCCTTTTGGTAAGCTTATCTTTTATTTTCCTGCATCCTATCTTTACCAGCCTCTCCTCCATTTCTCTAATCCTGAAAGTAAAACAAAATAAAAAAAACATGCTGCTCAAACTATCTGTCCTTTCACATTTTAGTTCTATTTTTCCCCCACTAACTCTCAGAAAAAAAAATAGCCTACAACTTAATTTTCTCACACTACCTCACTTCCTACAAAAAAGGGATATTTAATTCTTATTATAAAAACAACATATTTATTGTTTTAAAAAAGGAAAATTATTTACAAAGAAGAAAAAGGCATTCATAATCATTTCAATCACTTCTCAGAAATATCCAGTGCCTGCCTTGTGACACATAGTTTTCCTGTGTTTTTCCACGTTTTTATATAGGTCAAACAAAATTGGGGTCAAAACACATATTCTGTTTCATAGTTTTTTATAACTTACTATAATGTACACATTTTCTTGCTATCCTTACATAATTTTTATAAGTGTGATATGTTAATGTATGCATGATAGTCGTTCAGATAGAGTGACCACTGTTTAATTAATCCTCTATTGTTAAAGTTGTTTCCACCCTTATTAATAATACCAAAGTATGCATGAATCTTTGTAATAAACGCCCACGAGTGTGAAAGGTAGCTCTGAATGATAATGAGTGCATGTCTTATGGCACATTAATAAATTCTCAAAATATAAGTTCTATTGGTTAGAAGATTATCATTTTCATAGATGAGTGAAAATTATATACACGCATTTTATGCATTCAAAAAGCTTGTCTGTGCTTAATTAAATATTGATGTCCTGTTACAATGTTTATATTATTTTCTCGAGTAACCTGCTGAAAAATGCTGATAACTGACACAAAGTATGTTTATTTTAAAATCCCAGAATTGTGGAAGAAGTTTTGTAAGTAAAATTTGTGGCACTGCCTTTGAGTGATAACTCTCTGTAGACTGTAGACTGACTATAAAGAATGTTGTTACATACACTAAAATGTTCTGTCAGATTTCCCTCTGAAGACAAAAGGGAGATGACACAGCCAAGGATGCCAGTAGCTCTGCCGTCACATGTTAACGCACTACGTGACAGCTACGCACTAAATTTTATGTCCTTATAATGTTGTTTTGGAGCAAAATATAAGAGTTTCTGTGCATATGCAAAAATGTATGTAACAATATACTTTAGCTTCCTGTTCACATGAAAATCAAAATTTATTCTCACTGAAGTTGAGATGTTGGCCTGAATCTACTAGTAAACCCTGTGGATCCTTGAATACAGAAATTCATCTTAACAGGAGCTCATGCTTGCCTTTGGTTTTCTCTGGTGTACAATTTCATTGTGCATATATTACATTTCTTTTTTGGGTTTGTCCAAAAAAGCTTTACCTTGTTTCTCCTTTATTCTGGGCATGTGTCCATTTCATTATTTATAAAGGTTGTGCCTTTTCTCTTTTGGCTTTATAGATTTTTTTTTTCTTCCTTATTCAAAATAACTTTTCTGTATTTTTTTTTCCAGTTGCTAGGACCTTTTCTCATTTAAAAAAAAAAATCGATGTTTGTTTTGTGTATTGCAAGGGTATAGTTTAAATAATACTGACCTTAAACAATACTGACACACACACATACAAACCAAGTTCATGTGTCTTTACATTTTAAAAATATATTCCGATAAAAAAATCAGTCCCACAAGAACATGAAACTAAATACAGAAATTGTTCACTTACTAATGTTGAAAATCGTTTGAACAGCTGTCTAAAATGAATCATTTTCTCCATTTTATTCTGCATAATTATATTTTATATAGAATATTATAAAATAATCATAATATAAAATTATATGATGTATATATGTTATTGCATGTTTTCTATAACATGGGAACCCTACACTGATCATCTGATTGTTGGAAGCACCCAAACTCACTTTGTCATAGAACTTGGGCTGAGTAGAACAAGCCCTGCTACAGTTGTCATAAGCTGGCTGCAATGTACTGAATGTAGCACAGGATGTTGAAAGTATGTTAGTGACTTTCCAGTTCGCCTGCTTTCTCCTAACAAAGCCATGTAGGAGAGGAAAGCATACATGTCCTCAATGGCTTTCATTCCCTGCACAGAAATTATTACTACACTTGACCACATGGAACAAATCCCAAGTATTGTCCTGCCTGGTAAGATGACTGACTTAGAGAAGTTGTCAGAGCATGCGCAAAGCATGCATAAACACACAGCATGCCTATGTTAGTGAATTTATCTTGTGACAGTTATAACTTAATGCAAATACTTTTCATTGTGACTTGGTCATCTTTTTCATAGGGAATGGTAATTGAAAGAAAAATTAAAGTAATATGACCACTAACATACATTTATTTCTTAATCTTTGTTTTGTCAAGTACCTTTTCCAGTTAGAGTCTCATTTGAATGGAATGAACTAACAGTAATCTACAATGTGTTGGATTCTTTTTATCCTAATATTTTACATGAAAAAGTTGCTCTTACATCTGATAACAAGTGTCATGTGTGTGCTCTTTGTCTTTTATTCTCTCTGTTCGCGTTCCATGTCTGTTTATGGTGACCAAAATACTTTTCTAGCAAAAACTTGGGTGATTCCTTTTTATTATATATAACACATTTTAAAAGGTCACAAAACATCGAGGATTTTTAGACTTTTAAAACAACCAGCCTTGGATACTGTGAAATTGCTATACAATTTCTTAGAGACTAAATATGAGAAATTTGTGTTGAGCATTGTTTGCCGTATCTGCATGTTAATAGCTGCTTTCTTTCAAGTGATTGATTTTATCCGCCAAAACTGTCCATTCTTTGGATTACTTTTGCTTTGTGTAAATGTAGTCTGAAAGTAGTTTGGGATTCCATTTAGAAACTTTGACAAGACTTTTGAGAATATTTTACAAAAATTTAAAACTCCTGTACTCATAGTTTATTTATGAACCACATCTTCCCTGTTTCCTCATAGATTTGAAATAGCCTTTAGCAGAAGATAAAATAAAGAAAACTTGGCTCACTGTACCAAAGCCAGGTATTCAAGTATGTGTGCATAGGGCTTTATTATCCAAGCTAAGAAAAGCTGCTGTAGTCAAACATGAACCTTAGCAATGACCTTCTTAGAAGTCAAGGCCTTCCTATATTTTACTCACTGTGTTAAGTTTCTGACTGAGTTTGGTCAACCACTTATTCTTTAAATCTGGACAACAAACTATTCCAGTCTTTGTAGACTGCTCTTAGATGTCATTCTTATAAAAGGCCTACCACTTGGCCATGATATGCTTCCACTCAGGAGAGAAACTTGATACTATTGGTGTGAGTACATGGAAAGTACAGGAAGTCCTCATTTAACATTTCCAGTAGATTCGTGGAACTGTGGCAAAATGATATATAGAAAACCAATTTTACCATAGGCTAAACACAAGGCTATAACAACAGTTAAGTTCCAACAGCCTCCTATCGATGTCATAACAAGACAATAAACAAAATGACATTCTTCGAGGACCTGCTGTACTTGGAACATTTTTTCTCGGTCATAAGACTTACTTTCATCTGGAACAGAATTTTAACAATCATAATTGGTTCATAATAGTAAACCGAAACAAAGTTTCCAAATAGTTTACCAGTTAGTTTTTGTTAGACTAATTATTAATAAATAACTTTTCTGATCAGTAAAAACATCATTAATATGTTGGTTCCAATATTAGTTCCTTTAGTAATTCAAGTAGACTGTAGCCACCTCTTATCTAACTAAACAGTCATAATGAAGGCTTTTTTAATACAGAGGCTCCTTGACTCTTGATGGGTTTTTGTCCTGATGAACCCATTGTAAGTTGAAAATACTGTAAGTTGAAAATGCATTTAATACCCCAACTTACTGAACATCATAGCTTAGCCTAGCCTACCATAAACATGCTCAGAACACTTAGATTAGTCTATAGTTGGGCAAAATCATCTAACACAAAGCCTATTTTAAAATGAAGTGTTGAATAACTTATTTATTATGCATATCACTTTTGCCCATCATAAAGTAAAAAAAGTTGTAAGTTGAGCCACCTCAGGGATGGACATTGGTGAGAATTGAAATTAGGGAAGACTTGATAGGAAACACTGAGTTCTGTTTAGACTTAAACAGAATTTAGCAAGAGAGAAACATAAAGTTTGTCCTCAACATATTACCATTAAAATTGTGTTTATTAAAGGTGTTTATTTAAATATTCTAAATAAAATGTCTTTTTTATAAATGCATACAATCTGAATGTTAATAATGTACAAGGCATGCTGGTGGCAGCATCAAAATAAAAATTTATGATGAATCCATTCCTATGCCCATATTAAGTACCACAGAAACAATATACAAGCTCATAGTAGAGAAGATTTGTGGTGGGCAGCAGAGTATGGGGGAGAGTGCAGGGAACTGGACTTTGAATTAGATCTTGAAGAATAGCAGGATTTGATTTGGTAAAGAAATTGGGAGAGTACAGTCAGTGTTGCAAATCCAACAGTGGAGATGGGCCTGATTGGAGCCCAGAGTCCATCTTTTCAAGTGGTAAGACCTAGTTAGAGAGGTAGTCTAACAAAGTAAGAAAAAAAGGAAATCAGAAGTGGTGGGAGTTATGAAGGTATCATTTATGACTCTATAAGTACTCTGGATGGAACTCGTGAGTAAATTGTGCCCTGCTTAGTATACCAAGGGAGTTGATTATCTTCCTAAGCAGTTTACTACTTTGTTCTCAGATAAAATAAGATCTGTTGGCTTTATCATCATCATAGTCATCCCAAAATAGTCTTCTTTTGAGATTTCTGCATTAATTATGTTCAGATCAGAGGAAGACTCAGTAAAAGTAATTGCATCTCATGTTTTTTTATATCTCAATCCACAAGTGAGGTATTTACAGACTGTATAATGGCATATAGTAGGAAAAAGTATGATTCATCCTAATTATGAAGCTTTTTCCTAGGAGAGAGTCCTTGGGGAAATGTCTTAATTCTGTTTTTACAAATGGTTTTGAGACCTTTTTTAAAAAACCAAAAAAAACCCAAAGACAACCTTGCCTTTTCTGTATATGGCTGTAAATGGTCATAATTTTATATTTTCAAATTTTGATTTGACATGAATTAATCTTTCAGCAATATTGGCCTGTTTGCAAGGTCAGATACTCATGGACTTTATGGATTTATTCTTTAAAACATCAGCACTGTATCTGAAATAGAAGAGTCACTGAGTGCAGCAACCTGAATGTATTTGTTGACCTTACAGAGAATAGGGTCACAGGAATGGGCGTGTTGGAAGCCAGATTTGAGTGGCGGGAACACGAATGTGAGTAAGTAGAGCTAGAAAGTGTAGATGATTCTTCCAGGGAGTTTGCTGATAAAGGGCTCTAGAGAGTTGGAGTAGTGAGTGCAAGGAAGCCACCTCAGGGATGACTAGGGGAGGTGTGTTATTTTTAAAGGTTGAGCAAATTCAAAGAGGGAAAAGATGGAAGTGAAATGAAGTAATGATGGAGCAGATTTTCTGAAAAAATAGGAGGGGATAGAAACAAAGTTAAGGGAATTCCTCATTTTCTAAGGCAAGGCTGGACATGAATACTTGTTTTGGTTTGGGGGAGTGGGTAGTGAGGAGTGAGGGATTACTTGATTGGAAGACTGTTCTCTCTGTCAGATCAGAGGTTACATACTCTGATGATGATAGTGGGTGAGGAGAGGGCAGATTGGTCAATGAAAATTTGGAAGAGTCTCTGTGGAAATGAGAAGGAAGCTGATGAAAACAAGTAAAAGCATTGCTGAACTCTCTAACCTCCAGGCCCGCTTGACTCCCACCAAGCTCCATGCAGAGTGGTGGCTCACATTGCCTGCACTGGCCTCACTCCTTGTCACGAGCTGCTACATTCCCATTTCTTCTGCCTTTGACCCAGTTGGCCTGTTGTTTTATGCCCAGCTTGGTACATTGTCAGGGGAAGTGCTGTTGATCCCCTCCAGTCTTCTATAGCGATTGAACCACTCTCAAGAATCATACAATTTGCAAATACATTTTATCTTCCTTCCTAGATTATATTTCCCTTTGGGGCAAGAATCATGGGTTTGTCAGTGTCTGTGTTTCTGTTTCTGTTCTCTGCCTAGGGCAGTGCTGATATATTGTTCAATAAATAGTGAATGAATAAATTAATGAATGAAGCAAATCCACTACAACCAAATTGTAAGAGAGCCATAGACCTCTGTAGGAAGGTAAATTATGTCAGGATTCTTTATCAGGTTAATAATCCGCAGGCATCAACTTGAGAATATTATTTTGTATATATATTTAACTTTCCTTTCATACTAGCAGGGAAATACGTTGTGTCTGTAGATGGTTACTCTAACTTGGTGGCTCGAGTTTTTTAGTATCTGCCTTATTTGTATTCTCCTAGGTATGAAGAGCTCACACCAAACACAATCTCCTTTCTGGACAACTTTTTAATTATGTAGCTCTTACGTGGGTTTTTCTAATGGTAAAGATGATAATGCCAGTAATGCACCACACACCCAAAGATTAGATTTCCTTTTTAAATTCCTTTTCAGTTTCTCAGTCAGTGACTCATTGTGCTGTGCTGAAGGAACTTTGGGTACCAATATGAGTATCTTATGCTGTTGGCCTTACAAGGTTTGGCTGGGAGAGGAAAACCCATAACGAAAATGACAAAGAGACAGCAATTATAGGAAGTGTCAATGCTCGACCTAGCAAAGCATGATGGAGCATGCCTGAGAATTCTTAGTTCTATGAAGCCTTGATTCCCACCGTCCAGGAGTGCATAACTTCCATAAATTGAAGATTGCTGTTCTCTTATAAAAGTCGTCTTTTATATAACTTCAGAGTTTTGAATAATTCAGATATTTGTATTCTGCTAACCATTTTTCTGCCCTGTGAACTAGTTCATTTTATTTATCCTCTAATTGTTTCTTTGCTGTTTTTATCTAAGGTGTTGGCACGCACAAATTTAAGATACAGCTAAATTAGCCAACATATAATTAGCTATTTATTGCATATTAATTAGAAGGACATTATTGTAGCTTATTGTTAAAATAAAGCTCAGTATTTACATCTTAATTTGCATTATAGAACTTTATTTGGCATTATTCATTTGGGTAGCTAAACCAGAAGTTTCTTAGATGCTTCTAAATGTCTCTTTTGCTATTTTGGACAGAGAGATACAGATAGCAATCATAACTCAAATTCCAGTTCTACACACTCCAGGATCATGGGCTTCCTAGTTTCAGGGAATGCAATAAAGAGTCCTCTTCTGCATCTCCACTACAACAGCAGGCTTGTTCTCTGACTGCCATTGCCCCTATCTGAGGCCTGGAGAGCACAACCTGAATGTTTTCCTTGTGTCACTGATACCGATCCATCCACTTATATCCAGGTTATCCCTCCTCAACCCCAATAGTCTCTGGAAAGATATTACTAAAACATATTTTTACCTTGGGGAAAGATAAAACCCCCAAATTCTAGGTTTGTCTGTTAAAATTGTCCAGAGTAGGACCATGTATTATCAAGTGTAATGAATAAAATGCAAAGAAAAGAGGAAAAGGAATCCTAACAAGCAAACTGCCATAATTTCTGTGGCATTTCTGCCTATGCTATTCAATCTCCACTCATTGCCTTTCAGATTCCTGTGTATTGGTATATATGTAAGATAATTTCAGTAGGAAAAAACAAACCCAAGCAATGGTAAAATCCTGAGGGATTTTTCAAACAAAACACTATACTAGTAGATGTAGGGATATTTGAAATGATCAAGGAGAGAAAAGGGGTAATTACTAGTTGTAGCCATTTCCTCCATGATCTGACCAATGCTGTCAGTCAGAAATAGGTTCTCCTTTTCCTAAATCCCTATAGCAGTTTAATGTACTTCTATTAAGACACCTCAGTTTGTGTTGTAGTTGCAGACATAGCCCTTACTTTTCTACACTATTAGCCTGTTGGATACCCTGCTCTTGCTTCTTTTCCAACTCTTAATACATAGAGCCAAGCAAGAGCTTTGTGTTTGCAGTTCTTGTTGTTAATTATTCTCATCAGTTCTTATGTAGAATGATTTTAGTAATATTAAAGTGGACTTCTTGGTGATTATAGTGAATCCATTCAAGATATGTTTTGTAGCAATAAATGCCACAGTCTTAAAGAAGATTAAAGACAATCACTGCTTTGTATAGTGTAGAGATCTATAGCATATGGCTGTACAAACGGTGACAGAATTCTGGAAGGTTCTTTGGATTTCTTGTTGTAATATTCTAGAGTTCTTTCCAAGTAACAGAATTTGGTCATAGTTGCTGATGCAGTTTAGAAAAAAACTTTGCATCTGACTTTCTATTTTAGGGTCATCAGACCTCTGTAATGATTAGAATTCCATAGAACTAGCTATATTCCAGACTCTAATATAAAGATTTTTTTTTAACTCTGCCTCAGCATCGTGATGTTTACAACAATGTTATTTGGTATCCATGAACTGGGGGTTGGGAAATGAAGAAATAATTGCTGTCCCAATAAGGAGTCAACATCACTATATTACTAGAACTGTAAGCTTCCTTAAAAGACATGAATAAAGGTAAAGTTTTAGATATCAGAGTGACTTTGTAATAGCTAAGTTACAATATCTATAGAAAAAATATAGGTAAAATAATAAATAATCTCAATCATCGGGGGATGGGTCATTTTTCAAACAACCCCCCCTATGTTGACCACCCTATCTGCCTTATTGCCTTTATTAAAACATAACCATCTCCTGATCTCATGCTTCTTCCCTATTGCCTTAACTGAAAGGAGTTTATTGTTAAATCTTATTACCTTTTGGTCTTCTTAATTATACTTGGGAGTTGAAGAAAAAGTTCTGATTTCTTTGAGCATTTTGCATCTGATAACTGCAACTTGTACTCCTCTCATATATCAACCGACCCTTCTCTCCACCCCTCTACCTCAGCCCTCATTTCACTGGAGAGAGGAGATAGCTCTTGGCTCAGCCTTCCATTCCATTCCTGGTCTAGCCATCCTCCTAGGTAACTTCACCATCTACATGATGGCACATTTAGCCCATTTCCTTGCTCTCCCCATTGTCCATACTACTTTATATTTTGAGTTTTGTCTTCTGGAACCGATCTGTTGAATGTTAAATTTAAACTTCACATTCTCTGACCACAGACTCTTACGTTACAACTGTCAGTAAGTTATTTTCCTTATGGCTGTTCTTTACTCTCATTAAGATCTCTCTTCCCTTAATATTTATGCTCCATTTATACTCATCCCCCCGCCTTCCCTCTTTCCTCCCATCCCAGTTATACTCTGTGGCCCATCCTTTATTTATTTTTAATCCTTACCTGAGGATAAGATTTTGCTGATTTTAGAGAGAGGAGATGGGAGATATGGGAGAGGGAGGAAGAGAGGAACATCGATCAGTTGCCTTCCGTAAGCACCCCCACCGGGTATAGAACTTGCAATCTAGGTATGTGCCCTGACCGGGAATCAAAATTGCAACCTTTTGGTGCATGGAATGATGCTCCAACCAACCGAGCCATGCTGGCCAGGACAGTGGCCCATCCTTTAAAACAATACTCTTGACAGTTTCCTTAGTACCTTAGCCCTATTGCCCACAGCCTGGTAGAGTTCCTGGGTTCTGCCAGATGCTGCCTTGTCTATACTTGCACTAGCTTTTAGCTCGCTGGAGAAAATTCCCCATGCTGTGCACATCACTGCCAAAACCAATTCTTAGTTGCTATATTAGTTTTCTAGGACTGTTGTAACAAATTACCACAAACTGGGGTGGCTTAAAACAATAGAAATTTATTCTTTCCACGGTCTGCAATTTCAAAGCCTGAAATCAAGGTGTCAGTAGCCACACTCCCTCTGAAGTCCCTAGGGAAGAATCCTTCACTGACGCTTCTAGTGGTTGCCAACAATCCTTGGCATTCTTTGGCATCTTTGCATGGCCTTTCTTCCCGTGTCTCTCTTCTTCTTGTAAGAGCACTCATGCTGCATTTAGGGACCACCCTAATCTAGTACAGCCTCATCATAACTAATTACATCTGCAAAGATCCTATTTCCAAATAAGATCACATTCTGATGTTCCAGTGGGCATGAATTTTGGCGGGGAAGGGGGGGGAACTGGGAGGGGGGAGGAGGCAATGACACTTTTCAATCTAGTATAGTTGCTGGCCTCAAAAGGACCATCAGTGCTGATTATAATTCCAAGCCGCCCCTGCCCATCCTCAGCACTTCAGCCCTCCCCCACCTATTTCATTTACAAAGAAATCAGACACCATCAAACCAGAACCCCTTCTCTTTTTCCAAACCTTCAGGTGACCTGAGTCTGCATTCATTATTTCTTCCTGTTGTAATGAAAGAGATCATTGGAAATAGGGTCTTTGCAGATGTAATTATTTATGATGAGGCTATACTAGATTAGGGTGGGCTCCTATCTAAAATTTCCTTTTTCTCTAAAAACACCAATCAGAAAGACTTCATGCACCCCTGTGTTCATAGCAGTCCTGTTTACAATGACTAAGATTTGGAAACAGCCCAAGTGCCCATCAGTAGATGAATGGATATTAAAGCTGTGGGACATTTACACAATGGAATGCTATGCAGCTATGAAAAAGAGGTACATATCTCTTACCCTTTGGGACAGTATGGACACTAAGTGAAATAAGCCAATCTGAGAAAGACAAATATCACATGATCTGACTTATTTGTGCAATCTAATGAACAGAATGAATTGACCAACAAAATAAGACCTGAAGCATGGAGGCATGGAACAGACTGACACACCTTGATGTGGGGTTGGGGGGACAAGAAGAGATAAACCAAAGAACTTATATACTCATATGCATAGCCCATGGACAGGGGTAATAGGGTAGTGAAGACATGGATGGGGGTAGGGGCTGGGAGGAGGGGAAGAAAGGGGATATATCTGTAATGTTTAAAAAGAAAAGGCACACACACAAAAAAATACAACTATGCAACTATATGGAAATGGGTTGTTTTTAATCTCTACCCCTACTCCAGCTTTCATCTGCCTTTCTTCCCCACAGATACAGGCTTCTCAGAACAGCTGTGGACTCTGTCACCACATCCTTATCCCCTAAAACTTCTCAACCCTTTGCAGTCAGTCTTTCACCCCTTATCTTCTAACTGAACAGCCCTTCAAGTGACTGCCTGCTTGTAAACCTAGCTCTATCTTATCCCCTCTTGCCCTGTCACTATCACTTGACCCTGATGGACAGCCCCTTCCTCTAAAAACATCTTTTGACTTGAGGGGAATTTAGGAGAAATTGGAAGAGAATAATTGAGGTAGAACTAAAAGATTTGATGATTTTCTGAGATTTCAGGAACTTTAGTTCTCTTTGGTTATAAAATGTTTAGGCAATTTGTGGTTATTTCATCACTGTAGTGCTTTAAAAAAATAATGTTGAGACTAGAGAATGCAACATCTTTCACATGTGGTTACTGTAATTTTGAAGATTCTATTTTTAGTAACTGTATTTGTTATTGTAAATTTTCTCAGAAATAGAAAACACACTAGGGAAACTTGAAATAGAATCTAGCTGTACTGAATTTAAAATCCTAAGATCTGAAGATATAGACTTTGATGTATAAAGTTATCTTTTGAAGTTCTGAAGTCTGAAAAATTCTCTTGTAATATAAGGTTTTTATATCTATAAAAATACACTTATTATCCAATGTAACTTTTCAAAAAGAGTAAATGGAAACTAAATGGTATAAAAGAAGTAAGTAAAATTTGAATAGTTTATAGTTTCCTCCCTTTCCTAACAATATCAATTGTCTGAAGAACTCAGTTGTTAATGGTAAAAATATTTTTTCCAAACAGCTTTTAGATCAAAAGTTTACCTCTGTTAGAATTGGAGCAATTTGATTTTACCCAAAAACAGTGTTTAAGAGATAACTGGCTAGTTTTCAAGTTGTCATAGTCATTCCAAATGTTCCCACCCTAAAGATGCTGATGAAATCGTATTCATACAAAAGGCCCTGTCTTGGAGCCCCCTGCAGCCTGGCTGCAGAACTTCAGCATCTCTCCAAGTGGCCACCAGTACTTTCTAAGTATTTCTGTTCCACTGGTTCTGACCTTCTGGTAGAAGTCTACTCTGGAATCCATGCAGGGAATCCACCTTGACCGGTCCTCTCATGCTGGCACTCGCCAGGAAACACTGCTTGCCTGCATAGGGCATGACTCCATGTGCTCCCCCAAGCTGCCACCCTCCAAGGGCTAGGTGGCCCTGTCCTTCCTCTGTCCTGGTGGACGTCCCTCCGGGAAAGAGTTCCTTCAGCTTTTAATTAGAATCTTCTCTCCCTGGGACTCAGACCTACTCCTTGCCCTCCTTTTCTGCCCTTTTTTTACCAATTTCTGCTCCTGTGTCTGGGCCCCAAAGGTCATCTTCAGAGGCCTCTGCACTGCCCTATTATTCATGCACATAAAGGGGGTGAGGAGGAAGTGGGAGAATGAATGAAAAGTTATTGACAGCAGTGCAGCTGCCTGAAGCCAGAGCTTCAGGATTCTGAGGCTTCCAACACTCCCTTCCTTTAAGTCCCTCTGCACACTTAGTTTTGTCCAGCTGCTGCAAGTTAATAAAACACCCAGTGAAATCCCGTCAAATAAAACCGCAGAAGTCTTCAAAAGTTGTTACAAAAATCTTTCCTTTCCAATGTGAACTGCTACAAACTTGACAGTTAAACAAGATTTTGGTAAATAGGACATTTTGTAAATTCTGCAAATTGGTTATTTGGCATTTAGATCCTTTAGCAAATTGGCCTGCTTTCCAGTTCATCAGATATTAAATCTCAGGTTCACTTGGGACTTCCTATTGCCATCGCTCTTTCATGGGTGTTTCAGAACACTCTTCAAATATTATGTAATGTCTTCCCATTGAAATAATTGTTCCACATTTAGTTTTATTGAGAACAAAATGTTGTTATCACGCTGGGGTTTATAATCAGCGTATGCAGCACATTTGTAACTATTTGAAACTATTGTAATCAATAGTTTCTTTAGGATATAGTGTTAGAGCACTCTGCGACATACCTGGTTTTAAATCTATGTTTAATTGGGTGAATTGAGGAAAGAGTAATAACTAGAATATGTATTTATCCTCAGCCTGGAGAATAAGCAAGGGGTGCCATGTTGAGGAGAAAAACATAGCTACAACTATAAATAAAAACTATTTTATGTTTTTTATTCAGAGCATATGAAAGTATCCAACTATGAAGGATGAACTTTTACCCAGTAATTTTATAGTGCCCTTTGGCTTTGAATCTACTGTTGCTCTTACAAGTTTGTGTCCTTTTTGTTGTCTTTAACAATTATTTAGTAAAGGGCCAGGATTCTTTTTTGCTGCTCATCCAGCATTTGAAAAGGTCCCTTGTAATAAACCCAGCATCCAAGAGGTGACTCAGACTAAGTGTTCTGCCTTCTGTATGACATTTTCACTTTTATTAAATTGTTTGTTTTGAAACAGGTGATAATTACGTTTCCTCATGAGCAAGAAGATTTCAAGGGCATCTGCCTTCCGTGCTGCCTTTCGGGGTGCATTTTATTTCACTTATATAATCATTCTACTCAGAGACTATCTGAAGATGATGTTTGGAACCTGCTGTGTCTATAGAGTTATGAATTCTTCTGCATAGGAAGGGCTTTCATCCAAACAAACTCCTAATGATTCTAGAACATTTATGGCTGAAAAATATGTGGCTTAAAGTATCACTTATTAAAAATAGTTTTTGCCAGCTGTTTACTTTGAACTTCCATTGTTGACCTTATAATACTCTAAGGCTTTTGAGAGATTGCTTTTCAGATAAAAAAAGATAGTTGCTTAGTTGTTCTTTTCCTAAGCTAAAGTTATAGGTGGCAAGGAAGTCACTTGATTTATTAAAAGAAGTGAAGACTGCATTAGAAAGAATAAGAGATTTGATAGGCAGTACACCTATTTATTACCCACTCTTATGTGAAGGTGGACCTAACATATATTCTGGGAGTGATGAGGCATGGCTCAGGCACAGAGGAGGGAAATTAATAGGCAAATTACCACTTTGCTTCGGAATGGAAACTTGACATTCAAACAAATCATCTTATGTTTCACTATTTGAAACTCAGTAAGAGTTTCAGGAACTAATTATCTAGCAGCAAGTAGTGACATGGAAATACATTAAATATACATAGAAAACTCAGATACTCAAGGCCCAAGTCAATTTAATTTTACACCATAAAACAAGGTTCAAAGGTGCCTGATATATTAAAATAAGAAAAAATAGAACTAGTAAGCCATCAAGGATATGCCAGGCCAAAGCTAATTAATATGCCATCCATTACTTATCTAGATATCACAAATGAAATACACTATAATTTGTAGCATCAGTACTGTGATGTTACAAGTTTAATGTGTGAATTTTCCCCTTCTTTTTAGTCCTTCAACTTAGAGGTAAAAGTGGAAAGCTGATAAGTAATTTGCTTTGCATTTATCAATCAGCAGGCAGAAGAGTGCTACTTTCACATTTTGGGTATTGTAAAAACAGTTTGTATAAATATATATATATATTATAACTATAGAAGAAAAAATGTTGTTACTTTCCAAACTAGAGTGCGGTGATCAACTTGCTAAACTATCCCCATCACATCTGTAAAATGATGATACCTGCCTCATAGGATTATCATCAGGAACAAATGACATCATCTGTGTAAGGGCTTAGCTCAGTACCTGAACCACATTTAGTGTTCCATAAACACATCACCATAATTATTACTAACTAGAGGCCCGGTGCACCAGTGGGGTCCCTTGGCCTGGCCTGCGGGATTGGGCCAAAACTGGCTCTCCGACATCCCCCAAGGGGTCCCAGATTACGAGACGGTGCAGGCCAGGCCAAGGGACCCCTCCAATGCACAATTGGAGCCAGGGAGGGATACAGGAGGTTGGCCAGCCAGGGAGGGGTCACAGGAGGGCTCCAGGGCATGTCTGGCCCATCTCACTCAGCCCTAATCAGCTGGACCCCAACAGCAAGCTAACCTACCAGTCGGAGCATCTGCCCCCTGGTGGTCAGTGCACGCCATAGTGACTGGTCGATCGGTCAACTGTCTGCCCCTGGTGGTCAGTGCACGTGATAGCGAGTGGTTGAGCAGCCTTAGCATATCATTAACATATTATGCTTAGATTGGTTGAACAGATGACTGGACACTTAGCATATTAGGCTTTTATTATATAGGATTATCTGTTCAAGGACAGATATCAGCTGCTGAGCTTTTAGTTTAGCATTGAATTTAAGTAAAATATGTTGCATTCTTTAAGGTCATTGGTGAAAGTCTTTTAGGGACTATTTTTATTGCATTCAATAAATAATGGATTTTATTAATTTTAAAATTTAGGTTATCTTCTACAAATATGAACAAACAGGTGTTTATATTCAGGTAATATATTTGGAATATTAGGGTAACTGGTAGAGGAAATAATTCTATGAAAGTTTTATTGAGCACTTGCTATAACCAGGCCCTGAAACTTCAATAATTAATAAAACATAGATCTGTCTTCCCTAATAGCCTAAAGCCTACAGGCAATTAAGGGAGACAAACATGTGAATAATAACACACTACACCATTTCATCTTTCTCTCTCTCTTTGCCTTAATTACCCCATTTAGCATGGAGATAAATACCTATACATCTAGAAAACTGGATGTGGTTTTGCTCTTCTTAGAAATTTCTCTTTGTCACCCCCTTCACCATAGTTTCTTCCTTCCTTTGAATGTTTCTGTATCTTGTAATTCTTATATCGATAGCATAGTAATTTGTTTATTTACATGCCTATCTTTTCTACAAGACTGTTAAAGTCATGAGAGTTCTCATTCATCTTTGTGATCCTAGCTGCTAGCACAGGACTTACTACCTACCAAGCACTTAATAAATGTGGATGAATTTTACTGTTTACTACTCTTCCCTCTCCAGTCCCTTTCCCATATTCCAACATGCACCTTGAAGAGAAGTGACGGAACATCACAGAAATGAACCAAAACTCTTTAACAAAAAAGAATAGCAAATAATCAATTTGATTGATAAGAAAACATTATTTTTTCCTAGATTAATAATTATATTCATGCATAGTATAGCCCTATTAAAGTGACTTTCACAATTTATAATGAATTACATTGTTTATAGACCAGAACTGAAATATACCATTATTTCTTATATGAAGAAGGGGCTTGCCAAGCAGAGCTCAATGTGAATAAAAATGCTGGAGGGTTGTTAAAACATTTCATACATTTTAATAGCATCTGTTTAAAAATATTCAGTTACTTGATTGATTATAAATGTAATAAATAGGTGATCTTTTATTATAAGTACATCCAATAGGAACTATTATTTGCCAACCAGCTACTAGCAGTTCCTTTAACAAAGTACACTTGAAGCAACAAAATGCCATTCTTGAAGAAATCTGAAGTGGAAAATACTTCTTCTTCCCAGTTAATCCAGATTAAAGAGCTCTTGAACTCCCTTCCCTCAGTGATGAGTGGCTATAGAGTTAAAGCTTAGTTGGAAAACTCTATTAATTTATAATAAAATCTAATATATCATATTGTGGCACATGGATCATAGAGTCTATATATCCCTTCAAAACCAATATTCAATATTTATGATAAAGCATTTACTGGTGGTTAATTTTACAAGGATTATAGATCTATCACATAAAACTTATTTTTCAAGAATTATTCTCAACACTTGGAAAGCTACTTTTTGTGAGATTAAACTAATTAATGACCTAGGTCTAAGCTCCTTTAGGAAAGATAATTACTTTTACTATTAATGCTCATTTTTATTTTAATGTTGCCTGATTTGACCTATGATTCTATATAAAAAATTAAATATTTTAGGGTAATGTTCCATGTCTCTTAAGTTTTTCCTGGTCAACCAAATTTGTTATTTGAAAACTAAGGTGTATTTTACATTTATACTAAAATGAGGTTTAATTTGTATGACAAAGTTGGAGTAAATAAAAACAGTAATAGAGTTATATCTCCTGGACTTTTGTGTTGTTTAACACTAGATTGCCCAAGGAAGTCATTTTGACTGGTTTTTAACTTCATATCAGTCTGCCTGCTTGCCCATCATCCCGATCTCTTCCACCTTTCTATATTTAACTCCTTCAGTTCATGTAAGTGTATAGCCAAGAAATACAGGCTTTTTTCAGTTGTCTAAATTGTCTAAGGCAAAATGAAATGTCTTAAACTTGATTAAGAGAATACCAACACTACTAGGAGAATATTATACTGAAACTTTAGTAAAATATCAGATTGCTTATATTTTGTCTTTCCAAAGGAAATCACATTAAAGAAAATAGTTTTCCTATGCTTGGTAAATCGTTCATTATACTTATTGGCAGAATGAATTAGAATTTAACAATCACTTTTTAAAAAAAGAGTGTCCTTGGCTAGCAAATCAAGAATTTTACCATACTACTTAAATCGTAGTATGTCTGCAAACTCCATTATGAAAAAAAAAAAAATTTAATTCTGGCAAAATGGCATATTGCCCTTATATTTCCCCAGGACTGATCCAAGCATTTATCTAGTTGGAGAACTAGAAAATTTTGCCTGAAACAAATTTCAAGGAAGTGTAATCCAATCCAATATAACCCAGTCCTCTCACATAGTATTTCACTCAGGTTGAGCTCTTAATCAGTGGATTGGACAATGATATACATTTTCTGGTCTCAGTTATTAAATTGATTTGGCTTCTTAATCAGCTGAGCTTTCTCCTCTTTCCCTTGCCTAAGGTGTCAATCAGCAGCACCACTAAGAGACCACTGCCATACCAGGTTTCCCTGTGACTACTTCACTCCTACTCCAGTCACATGCAGAAGACATTTCTGTGACATCATTTTAGAAGACAATTTTGTGTTTCATCAGCACATGTAATATTCTAATTCTAAAATTTTAATCATTCCATGACTCTCCAATTGGTTTTATTCCCTCCTACTCATTAAAAAAAAATTACACAAGAAATGTAATAGGTTTTATATTTTAATAAAGCTTTAATGATTTCACCCTGGTGTTTTTAGGACTTGAGAACTTATAGGAATATGGTAAGGGCCTGCTGTTTTTCATTATAAACTTTATTGTACCAAATGACTTTTTAATCTATATGTATATGTTATGCTAATAAAAATTAAGGGATAAAACCCAAAATGATTCATAAATATGTTCATGACAGATGTATGCTTTTCAAATAGTCCTGCCAGTTCACCTAGTTTTTACCCCACATTTTATTATGAAAAAATTCAAGGATAAGCAAAGTTAAAAGAGGTTTATCCTGCACACCCTCCACTCACCATAGATTCTACCCTAACATTACTCTTCTTGATCTGATAATACAGACAGTTTTCAGGTTATGTCAGACTCGACGTACATTGTTTCAGGGTTACGTCGCCATCTCCCATTTATTTATAAAAAAAAAAAGTTCTGTCATTTCAACGTATGCACATGTGTACTTTATGTTTTTTATTACTTATTTACCACAAGTAAATGTTAGGAATTGTTATCTTTTTAATTTTTTTTACTGTTTCACTTCATTACTGCTGTGTATGTGCTCCATGTGAGTCAAGTAGATGCTTATGTAGGTGGGTTCCGACTTATGGCAAAAATCTAGTTACGTCTCGCCATAGGAACAGATCTCCGACATAACCCGAAGACCTACTGTAATCCCCTACTAGATCACTTTTATGAATTCCTTTTTATTGGCTTACTTTTCTTAATTTGTATCAAGTTGTATTGTTGTTCATTTAGTCTTATTTCCTAAAATGCCTTTAATCATTTGTGTGTGCACATTTATAGGTATGTACACACATTACTTCTATGAATTAACCAGCACGTGGGAAGGTCTCTTATTTCTCAGCACAATGTATAAAATTGTGATCTCCCTATTTCTACTCTTGTCTCAGGAATTCCATTTTAATAGAAATGAAACAGGACATAATTAATACTTCTCTAGGAAAAACAATAACAATGAAGTAAATTTTACCGGATATTTTTAAAGGCATCTCTACAAAGTTTATGGTATTTTGGTATCTTATTATATAATTCTCAAGTATTTTAACCAAGCATAAAATAAGCATTATATACTATATTTTCCCCATAAACCATGAATCTAAAGGGTATCACACTGATTATTCTAATTTTCAGAAATAATTGCCTATAGATTTTATTAGTTTGTTTGACCTTTTTTCCCTTTCCTTTTATGTTATTTGAAGATCAGCTTAAAAGTCTTTTTGTGAAAAAGAGGTTTATTTCTTGTCTTCCTGATACTTAAAGGAGAATCAATTTTTATTTTGTTGTCTGTTATACACCCATTTCTTACCACTGAATTTCTCTCATCTTTCATCTGTTTTCTTGCTAGCTACTGCTCTGTAATACATTATTACTGGTGTACAGCAGCCCTCCTCACCTTTTTCCTGCTTGTGTGGTTTCCCATTCCTTGTCTTTCGCTTAGGTCCATCCTCTTCCTGATTTTCAGGGGAGACCCAGCTTTAGTCATTCATTCCATCACTGATGTATCGAGTGCATTTATGTGCCAGCACTAAGTGAAGCTGCACAAAGATGCCGCCACCTTCTCTCCATTCTGCTGAACTTGGATTCTCAGTGCCTCCTGAACACATTGTGCCCACTCCCAACTGAAACATTTGCCCTTTCTTGCAATGTCTTTCTCATCCATCCATATTTCTTTTTTAAATAAAATATACTTTTATTGATTTCAAAGAGGAAGGAAGGGAGAGGGAAAGAGATAGAAACATCAACGATGAGAAAGAATCATTGATTGGCTTCCTCCTACTGGGTATTGACATGTGCCCTGACTGGGAAATGAACCATGACCTCCTGGTCCATGGGTCAACACTCAATCACTGAACTACACCAAATGGGCCCGATTTCTTTCTATTCCATCAGCACCCAGCTACTTTGAGTTTTTACTAACCTTAATAGGTATATTTAAAAATAATGTTAGAAAGCTTTATTTATTTATATAAAGTGATATTTATACGGAGGGTTTCAAATAATAGGTCTGCATAGTTTTCCAGAAGCGAGCCTGCATTTCAGGATTCTAAATTTGAATATGGTATGTTATCACTTTTCAGATATTTCTTACTGCATGCCAAGAACTGTTGTAATATTTCTGGGCAATTTTTCAACACTGAGTTGCTCTGTGAGCAAAGATAATTACTGAAGTGGTAAAACAACCAAAGCAGAACACTAACTTTACCTCAATATATTATTTCTTTTGGTTAAAGACCAACAAGACCAAGATTGTGGGTTTAATCCCATGTGGGCCAGTTAACTTCCCACCAATAAATACTTTTCCATATTCACATGAATATGACTAGTTTAGCGCAGACCCATTTATCATTGTCAGGGTACAACCTTCATATCTCAAGGTTAGCAAATGCAGAAAACAGTACATTTCAATGAAAGCATTTAAGTTAACTGGCAAGGTTTCTATTGTTGTTGTTTTTTAATGCAGTGCCAGAGACATACGAACAAAGTGATAATGTGTTGCATGTAAGTTCTTCGTAAATAGTATAATTCAGTTGGTATATCAAATAAAATAATTGTCAAAATATGAATTTCAAACCTGCAGAAGAAATAGGATAAAGTTTAGAACAAGACATGTTTGGGGCCAACTTCAACAGTGAGCTTTGGGGTGAATATAAGTGATGAGAGGAAGGGGGCAGCTGCCAAACCTCTCTTGTTAGGTTGCGGGGACTGGTTGGTTGGTATCCGTCCAGTTCTTTCTCGGAAGGATTTCTCCAGTAGTTCTGTGCTACAGTAGTTAGACTCGATCAAATAGACAAATGGAATTGGCCTGTCACCAGGAAGTAATGGGCTGATAAGTGTGTTTGAGAGAGTATCCTTGCAGCTGTGTTAATAGCACAGCAGAGTAGATTGCTGAGCTTTTAAAACTTTGATCACTTCCCTGTAACTGTGGATCCTACTGATCTTTCCAGCAAGTTGGAAAATGCCCTTCAGAAGAGAGCATAGTTTGTTCCTTTGGCATCAGAGCCAGGTCCACAGGGTTTCAGGTCCAAGAGTTAAAGAGAACTTTGAGAAGTTCTTTCATGATACCGGCTTTTGGGAAAATGGTTAAAGAGGTGAGGTTTGTTTCAAGCCCATCACCTGCCCTTCCTGTCCTCCCATCCTTGACGGAGATCCTGCTGTTCCTTGGCCATCTTGGGCTTCTGCCCGGACACACAGGCACTGGGGATTGTTCTATCCTCTGCACTTACCCAAACTCAGACGGGGTGTCTCATTTCTTTCAGAGTTTTGTGCAACACAAATCACCCAGTCCATTGTTTCTCCCAAGAATGCCTTTCTTTTCCTTCCTTTCTATGTATTATGCACATTCAATAAGGAGAACGTCTATTTTAATGCTCTGAAATGAAAGAGTGGTTCTAATGGTGGAAAGTTTAAGCCTTGTGGCCATCTACTTGAGAGGCTTTGATAGCATGCTGATCCTGGAGTGGTGTTCTTCCAGTCACTCTGACGCAGTAAGGTCAGCCCTGGCTCCCCATCCCTTGTCTTTAAATTGATCACATATAAATTTAGAGAAAGATAAGATCTCTAGAAGTGGAGACAGTAAAGCGTAATAATTTACAGCTTATCAATTAAGAAAAAATTGAACTAGAATCATAATTCCATGTCTTCCTAGCTGTGTGACCGTGGTGATTTATTTATCATTTCATAAGTAAATGAGGATATTAAAGATTTACCTAATGCTTATTGTGATGCTTTAGTGAAATAAAATGTATATAAGAAACTTAGCACTAATACATAATTCAAACTTTATAAGAAACAAAATATGTAAGGAACAGTGCCTGGCAGAGTAAACATGCAAAAAAAATTATTTCCTAAAACTGTAGTCTTTGCCACAGGGAATAAATTATCAAAGAAATTAATCAAGAAATGATCCCAATTTTTAAAAAACATGAATGTCTAGATAGAGAAATCCCAGTGAGTACACGATACAATGAAAAACACTACCAGAAGTTATAATCATTATTAAATTCCACAATGCCTGAAATAAAAACAAATATCCTACAAACTTCCAAAGAGGGGAAATAACATTCAAAAGATAAAAAACTAGAATAGCATCACATTGTCCAAAGAAACAACGGTAGAAAAGGTGGAGGAAGTTCTTCAATTTGGGGAAGGAAAATGGTTTCCAAACATGAATCCTGAATATACCCGAATTCTCAATCTAGTGTGAGGACAGAACATTTCAAACATTTGAGGTCTTAAAATTCACCTCTCACATACCTTTCTTTGGGAGCAACTGGAGAATGAGTTCCTACAAAAAAGTAAATCAAAAGAGATGAAGATAGAGGATACAGGAGACAAGGGAAACAGCACAGGAAGGGAATGTCCAGGAATGTGCTGGGAGGTCAGGGCGATAGCTGTGCAGCAGGCCCTGGCTATAGATTGTGCGGGAGCATGGAAGGTTCCCGGAAGAATGCCTCCAAGCTGATGAAGCTGACACACTGTCCGATGTGTATGAATGTGCTGGGAGGAGATTTACACTCAAGCTAAGTTTGGGGATGAAGTAGTAGCATGCTGATCATTAACTCCAGGGAAAATTATAGCGCAAAAAAAAAGACGAAAAGCTACTACACAGCTCTACTGTGAATATCTGCCTTGTTATATAATGCAAACACTAAATATTAACCTTACCAAGAATTATGGTATAGCTAAATGTATGGTATAACTATGGAGGAAGGGGGTATGGGGAGAAATGTTGTAAGAGTAAAACCTTATTTTTTTTTTAGTAGGAAGTTGATAGATAATAGGAAACGTGAAGAAAATGACATGTCTGTGTAGGTATTTTATTTAGCTATATAAATGTAAATATGAGAATAAATGGTTTAACATGTTGGAAATGGCTATCTTGGGAAGTGGCTTTACAAAGTATGGAGGAATTGGGCAGGTGATTGCTTCCTGTATTGATTAAAAGCCACAGCAAACATAACTAATGCTCATCATATGGCTCTTCTCTCATTCCTGGAAAAGCGGAAGCATATTGTTTCCAAGCTCCTTTCCAGTTTGTCAGGGCCAAACGAGCAGCTCTGGCCTAGACAGAGCAGAAGTGATTTGTGTCATTTCTGGGCTACAGTGGTGTGGCCCTTCAGCACCTCTTCCTGTGCCTTAGCAACCTGGAAGGGACCAGGACAAACTGCAGTGTACCCAGTAGTCTGGAAGCCTTTCCTGTGTTCTTGAACTGTGACTTCGCAGCCTAAAGAAGGGAAGACTTGTCAAACTTGTTTTTTTTAATGTATCTTTATTGATTTCAGAGAGGAAGGGAGAGGAGGGAAAGAGATAGAAACATCAATAATGAGAGAGAATCATTGATTGAATGCCTCCTGCACACCCCCTTTGGGTATGGAGCCCGCAGCCCAGGCATATGCTCTTGACCAGAATCGAACCCGGGACCCTTCACTCCACAGGCTGATCTTCTATCCACTGAGCCAAACGAGCTAGGGCCTGGCAAACTTTTCTAGATATTCTAGGTTGTGCAGGCCATATGGTTACTTTTGCAACTACTTAACTCTGCTATTGTAGTGCAAATGAGTGAGTGGGTCTGTGTTCCAATAAAACTTTATTTAGGGACACCAAAATCTGAATTTCATATAACTTTCAGGTGTCATAAAATATATTCTTTCTACTTTTCTTCAAACATTCTTCTCTCACAAGATGTGCAAACACAGGTGGAATTGGCCCTTAGGCCTTAGTTTGCTGACCCTGCTTTATTTTTGCCATATATATATATAAAACTTCTTTGTTGATTAAGGTATTACATATGTGTCCTTATCTCCCCATTACCCCCCCCCCAACCCCCCCCCCCCCCCAACTCATGCCCTCAACCCCTGTTGTCTGTGTCTATTGGTTAGGCTTATATGCATGCATACAAGTCCTTTGGTTGCTCTCTCCCCCTTACCCCACACCCTCCCCTACCTTCCCTCTGAGGTTTGACAGTCTGATCGATGCTTCTCTGTCTCTGGATCTGTTTTTGTTCATCAGTTTATGTTGTTCATTATATTCCATAAATGAGTGAGATCATGTGATATTTATCTTTCTCTGACTGGCTCATTTCACTTAGCATAATGCTCTCCAGTTCCATCCATGCTGTTGCAAATGGTAAGAATTCCTTTGTTTTTACCGCAGCATAGTATTCCATTGTGTAGATGTACCACAGTTTTCTAATCCACTCATCTGCTGATGGGCACTTAGGCTGTTTCCAAATCTTAGCTATGGTGAATTGTGCTGCTATGAACATAGGGGTGCATATATCCTTTCTGATTGGTGTTTCTAGTTTCTTGGGATATATTCCTAGAAGTGGGATCACTGGGTCAAATGGGAGCCCACTGCATGGGAGAACATATTTGCCAATGTTATCACCGATAAGGGTTTAATCTCCAACATTTACAGGGAACTCATACAACTTAACAAAAGGAAGATAAACAACCCAATCAAAAAATGGGCAACGGACCTAAATAGATACTTTTTGAAAGAGGACAGAAGGAAGGCCAAGAGACATATGAAAACATGCACAAAGTCACTAATCATCCGAGAGATGCAAATCAAAACGACAATGCAGTACCATCTCACACCTGTCGGAATGGCTATCATCAACAGGTCAACAAACAACAATTGCTGGCAAGGATGCGGAGAAAAAGGAACCCTCGTGCACTGCTGGTGGAAATGCAGACTGGTGCAGCCACTGTGGAGAACAGTATAGAGTTTCCTCAAAAAACTAAAAATGGAACTCCCATTTGATCCAGTAATCCCACTTCTAGGACTATATCCCAAGAAACTGGAAACACCAATCAGAAAGGATATATGTACACCTATGTTCATAGCAGCACAATTCACCATAGCTAAGATTTGGAAACAGCCTCCCATATATTTTTATTAATTTCAGAGAGGAAGGGACAGGGAGAGATAGAAACATCGTTTATCAGCTGCTTCTTGCACGCCCCCTACTGGGGATCGAGCCTGCAGCCTGGGCACATACCCTAACCAGGATATGTGCTGCTTACCCTGCTTTAAATATTTGAAGAATTGCTGTGCAGAAAAGCTAATATATTGTTTGTTGTTAGAGGATAGACGTAAAACTAAAGAGTGGGAGTTTGGGGTTTTCTACTAATCAGAGCTGCCTGTGCAGAAAAGGCTGCCTCAAGATGTCCCTGTGTTTGAAATGTTCCCATAGTGGTGGGAGGTTGCTCAGCTCCCTTTTAATTCTTACATTTCATGGCTCTATAACAATTAAATTAGATCATTCAGATAAAACTGTTTTAATGTTCTCCAAAGTACAGTCACTTCCCACAGTTTAGGACAGTTCTTAGAAAAAGTTAGGTATGTGTATATGTGCCTGTGTTGCCTTAAGTATTTGAAATTAAGAATCTTTGGTGCCAAGGTTTGCAAAGACTACTTGCTAGCCTAAACCTGTTTACACACAGCAGTATTTCCTAAGTTAAATTCAATCATAATCTCCAAACATCCTTAGCCTAGACTAGCTGAAGGTATAGACTTCATTTTCATCTCATTAGGCCACCTGGAAACTGCAATCAGTAAGTAGTCTTGGTGTTAATAGTCTTTCTGCTTCATTAAAATGTTAATTTCATGGATTTAATTTCCTTTGTAAAATGTACCACTGCAGGACACTATATGCAGATTTATTCTAAAGAAGACCAATTTGCATGTCGCATTTTAGTATATTTATTTCTCTAGATTTCTGTGTATTGCTATTCCTAGATATTTAATATCTTTAGACACTTAAGGCAATTTCAGCCTAGCAAAATGAGTTTTAAAAGTAATTCTGAAAGCAATTTTCTCATCAGTGACATAACTTCCACTTCTAAGAGTGAAATATACATCCCCTTTTTCTCCCTGCAGCTCTGAACCTCCATCTTTAAAAAAAGATTCAAATGCAGTTTCAGTGAATGATCAGAATGAATCTGGATAGTGCAAGGTTAGAAAATGGATGAGCAGAATCTTTTCTGTTCTATGGTGCCCTCTACATTATCCGTGCCAGTTTAATACCAAGTTCACATTTTTACTTCCCAAATCTTAAATTCTGACTGATTTCCCAAAAGGGAAGGTTAATCAAAAGATCAAACCAAGAGGCTATTGCCTCCCTGATAGAGACTTAGGCTCTCCCAGTCACTGCCCTGAAACCAGTGATCAGAATGATTGCTCTACAGGAAGTCCAGGTAAAAATGTGCTAGTGCGCCCAGACCCTGTGGGTATCCTGGACGTTTTCTTTCGTGTATTTGCCAGTCTTTTCATTTTGCTGATTCTCCTCCTAACTGCTCTCTCCTTTCAGGTCTCCTGAGCTGCCTTCCTTTGTTTTTCTGGTCTCCAGTGGAAAAGCCATTCCCAAAAGTCTGTCCTCCTTTGGGCTCTTCTCTCATTATATTATACTAGAGGCCTGTTGCACAAAATTCATGCACTAGGGGCTGGGGGGAATCCCTCGGCCCAGCCTGCACCCTCTCCAATCTGGGATCCCTCTCACAATCCAGGACTGCTGGCTCCCAACTGCTCACCTGCCTGCCTGCCTGCCTGCCTGATTACCCTAACCGCTTCTGCCTGCCAGCCTGATCACCCCCTAACCACTCCCCTGCCAGCCTGATCGACGCTTAACTGCTCCCCTGCCGACCAGTTGTCCCCAACTGCCCTCCCCTGCAGGCCTGGTCACCCCCAACTGCCTTCCCCTGCAGGCCTGGTCGTCCCCAACTGCCTTCCCCTGCCAGCCCAGTCACCCCTAAACTGCCCTCCCCTTCCAGCTTGGTCACCCCTAACTGCCCTCCCCTGCTGGCCTGGTCACCCCTAACTGCCCTCCCCTGCAGGCCTGGTTGCCCCCAACTGCCCTCCCCTGCTGGCCTGGTTGCCCCTAACTGCCCTCCCCTGCAGGCCATCTTGTGGCCACATGGGGGCAGCCATCTTGTGTGTTAAAGTGATGGTCAATTTGCATATTAGCCTTTTATTATATAGGATTCATTTCTCCCTTAGACTCTACCTCCACTCTTCTGTCTCCTGAGGTCTGACCTGTGTCTCCCATAGGTGGATGGGATGATTTCATTTTAGTCTATCACCTCAACTATATCTATACCAAACTCCTTACTTCTTCCCAACTTAATTTCTGTTTGCTAGCGACACCATCCTCTGTACTCTCTAGCTAGAAATGTTCTGGTAGGTGGCTCACAAATATTTTGTTTATCTATTCCTTTTGATGAATGCCAAACATTTGTCTTGGCCTAGGTCAATTGAACAGAGTTGGGTTCTTCTCAGCCCAAGTATAACCAGAAAAATCTTTTCCTATTACTAATGGCCCAGTGAGATTATTGTTAGTGCTCCGTCGTGTACCCTCAGCTTCCACCAGAGCAGCATGCAGTCATTTATGTTGCTCATCATTAGGCATGGGGGGTTGGGGGACAAGCCATTATTATGATCAAGAATTGTAAATCATTTGAAGTTTTTATTAAAATGAACACAATTCTGAGATTACTCTGTTCTCAAGCTTTATAACGAATGGTTGGCCCAGGGCTCTTGGCTGCAAATAGACCTTCCCTAGTTACTTTTAAAAATAGGAGTTTAGCAAATAATAGTCCACTCTATTTCTTGGATGAGTGCGACTCTTGGATGCAACTCTTTTTTTCATGTATATGACTGAGGTTCAAATACAACTGGGCTAATAATTCAGAAGCAATAAAAAAAATAGAGCACCCAACTTTCTGGCCAACCTGATACCATTTTCACTAATGGACAATGAGTTTAAAGCCACATACGTTTAAATTTGCCATTTTAAGATATAATTTACTACTATCTCATTGCTATTTCAATGAAAAGGAATGTCAACAAGGTTGAGACATTTTTATTAAGCCAATTATGACAATTATCCATTTAGTCAGCATATACTTATTGGTTGCTTATAATGAGACAGCATTGAACTCAGTGCCATCGGACATACAAAAGCATTATAATACCCATTACTCTTGAGAAACCTATATGATCTAGTAAAATTCCTGATTGAGTTGATAAGTTTTAAAAAACAATGAAAAAACTATGAGATTAAAAACCTGTTTCCCTATGATTCAGTGACGAATTCCTGAGATCTGTGACAATTTTTAGAAGTCTCAAGTGTTAATTTTCATTTATATTCTATTTCCACAGGGGTCTAGAGCTGATTCTGAGACTACTTTTAAGTCATTCTAAGTATTTAATAGGATCAAGAATGTTGTCTTTTCAGGAACTCCACTCCACCCCTAAAGCAGGGACAGCTTAGTTTAACTTTGAAACTGACTTTGACCTTGGAACTTAGAGCAGGATCTCTCTCTCTCTCTCTCTCTCTCTCTCTCTCTCTCTCTCTCACACACACACACACACACACACACACACACACACACATACTTAAGTGAGAATAAGTTACATCACAACAGTATATGAGACAAATTAGCCTTAGAATAATTGAGCTGTTTTCTAGGCTGAAAAATATACCAGAATGCAAGTTAAGCCTTCATTTTGAATGGCAAGCTAGTGTTTCTGAGAGTCTTAGTGAATTTACTTTTGCTATCAAATTGCCTTTCCCAGTGTGGGCAATATTTTTGTATGTATAGCAAGGGTTAAGAAAGGTGGAGGTTACATCCAGAGAGAGACTTAGAAGATAGTCCAGCCAGAGGGACTGGAAGTCATACTGTGACTGTAGCTGAACCAACGATAACAGAGTATTTCAGTTTCTGTAGAGAGACAGGAAAATATTGCCCCAAGAGTCACTGACAAATTTTCATAAGAATGATGGATAGTAGCAACGCCATAAAGAAAAAGCTATAGGCAGAGATAAATGAACCACAAGAGAATATTCGTTTATATGGTCATTCTACTCACTTATAAACCTTCATTTTCTCTATCAGACTAGATACTTACTAAAAGAAAGTTTATTCATAATATTAAGTAGCAAATTTACTGTAAGCAATGTAAATTCACTGGAATAAAAGATAACCTAGTTCAACATAGGAATGTGATAGATTATACCATTTCTCACTTTATTACAGGTCAGTGAAGGAACCATTTAAAAATTCACATGTGGGCTATAATTCTTTCAAATATAATTAGGTTTTCATAGTCATACCTAGAAGAGTAATGGAAAACTTTTTCATTTCAGAACCATATGCAGAAACACATCATAATTCAGTCCTTTTCCATTGGACACATTCTCAATTAGAACAGTGTGTTTCTTCCACTGAGGGTAAATGTTGATTAATTGATGTTTTTGTTTGTAATATGTTTCAGAAATGGAAAGAATTTCAGTTATGTTTGCAGTATAATTAAATTAATATATTTAAGTTTGTCTAAAAGACTTTTGCTCCCAAACTTAACATTTTGAGAGACTTTAAAAAAAGATAATGTAAAGATCAATTGTATTCTTCCAGATTCTAAAGTTTAAAAGTGGTGCTTGTTGAGAGTACCAAACTACAATTTGGGGGCCTTTGCTCCAGTCCTTTTATGCAATGGAGTGAGCTAACTAACACTGGGAGGCAGGA
Source organism: Myotis daubentonii (assembly GCF_963259705.1). Lineage (NCBI taxonomy): Eukaryota > Metazoa > Chordata > Mammalia > Chiroptera > Vespertilionidae > Myotis > Myotis daubentonii. Next base: position 66,018,151 of record NC_081851.1, on the reverse strand, counting down.
AAACTAGATTCTAAATTTAGTCCTTTTATTCAGCCAACTCTAAGCCTCTTTGAAAGAGTACTTAATCCCTCTGATCTTCAGTTTACTAAATTGAAAATGAGAAAGTCTTCAACTGTCTCCCAATATTAAATTCTTGAACCTAATCACCAGGGCTGTAGAATGAGAGTGACCTAGGTTAAACCATCCCTGCCCCTTACTGGCTTTGCAGCCTCAGACAGAATACTTAACCTGGGTCTTAAGATCCACTTCATGGGGTTATTGAGAGTATTGAATAAAATAGCATGAAAGAGTACCTACATACTGTTTGGAATTCCGTGTATTTATTTATTTTCTTAGTCTCATAGTTATTGAGGAGTCATTTCTCTAATAGTTGTTTCTATGTTCAGAGCCATGTGGAGAATACAAAGATGAGAAAGACCTGCAGCTTGCCCTTGAGCCATATATAGTCTAATCCAAGAGATATGATCTTGACATAAACACTTAGTATAAACTAGAAAAATGGTTAAGTACTATAAGAGAAGCTCACATAGAGAGCGGTGGGATTTAGAGAAGGAAAACAATGTGTACATTCTCATCAAATCCCAGCGTCCCGATGACCAGCAGAGAGTAAAACATAACCTTGGGATGTTACATTATTAACACAACCATGGTGATGTGTACGTAAGAAGCGGCTGTTACCCCTTCCAGGTTGTGTCAGTTTGTATTGAAAAGATAACAGGTCCTGAGAGGATTCACTGAGAAGGGCATCTTCACTTTATGCCAAAATGCATCACTTGGTTTTAATTATGAGGAAACACCAGACAAACCAAATTGAGAAACATTCCACAAAGTAACTATCAGCATTAGTTCCTGGATTGATCTGGAACCAAAAAAAGGACAATAGTGGAACAGTTGGCAAATTTGAATAAAATTTCATATATAGATTAGCTAATAGCAAAGTGTCGACGTTAATGTAATTTTGTTTACCAGTAAGTGTACTGTCTATATGTATAAAAGACAAGTGACCTTTATGGCAGAACGACCAGAACAACTGATCGCTATGATGCACACTAACCACCAGGAGCTGCCCCTGGTGGTCAGTGCACTTCCACAGTGGGAGCACCGCTCAGCCAGAAGCCGGGCTCACAGCTGGCAAGTGCAGCTGCGGTGGCGGGAGCCTCTCCCACCTCCGTGACAGCTAAGAAATGTCAAGCCAAGCGGTAAGGAGTGAGCAGGCAGGCGGTAAGGAGTGAACAGGTGGTCGGTTAGGAGGGAGCAGGCAGGAGTGAGGAGTCCTGATTGCAAGAGGGCGCAGGCCGGGCTGAGGGATCCCCACCCCCAATGCATGAATTTTGTGCATCGGGCCTCTAGTGGTTGTATAAGATGCTAGAAGTGCGTGAAGTTTACTGGAAGTCTTTTTAGTACTTTGCAAGATTTTTTGTAAACCTGAAATTATTTCAAAGCAAAAGTTAAAAAAGAAAAGAAAGATAATGGATTCTCATATAGTATAAATTCTTTGCATTTTAAGATAGTTAAAGAAAAGACCTAAAAGTTTTAGATTTATATGTGAGAATTAAGGAAAGCTAAGTGCCACCACAAAGCACTTAAAATTTAAAAATACTTTACAGGTTTCACTCGACTAACAACCAAAAACTAAAACAATGCACACGAATACAAATACAGATTACTTAGATCTCTCTTATAGAACTGCTGTGTCTTCTGCAGCAGGACTGTTTTCTAACAGTTAGCCTTTTTGTTACATCTGAATTTCTCCATGTTAAAAAAAAAAAGGTCTAATTTACCAATTCTTTTTTCTTTCCCAGTTTATTTTTAGTAATTGCATTTTATTTAGTTTTCCATTATGAACCAAGTGAAAAGCAGTTGTGGTAAATAAATCATGTGCAGAGGAAAGCAATACATTATCATTAGGATTCCATTATCATTTAATTAGGCATTCCATTATTGAATTGGTGTCTCTGGCTTCTCCTGGTCTCTGACTAATCCTGAAACAAATCCTTCTTTGTGGACAAATATTAGCCTGTAATAATTAGGGTATTCTTCTAAGCTGAGGCTTTTCATTAAATCTCTTTCTGATTAAGATAGCTCTCCAAGTACAGACTGATTTAATTTCATGTGATTTATCCACTTGTGTATCAATGTCTGGTGGAAATTGTTTTTAACATCAGAGGATTAGAAATATTAAAGTCATCTTTATAGTCATAGATCTCCCCAGTATGTAAGACCTTGCTGTCTGAATGGTCCTGTAAACCTACATCTGATGTCACTTTGCTAAATTTTAGAGTATCACAAGTGCTGTAACAGGCTATCATAGAAAACAATACACTGATTCTGTTTTATCCTATCTAATGAAAGAGAAACATGGTAATTAGCGTACATCCGCTACCCTTCCCATTGGCTAATCAGCGAGATATGCAAATTAACTGCCAGCCAAGATGGCGGCCGGCAGCCAGGCAGCTTGAAGCTAACATGAGGCTTGTTTGCTTCAGTGACAGAGGAAACCAACGTTCCCCGCCTGCCTTGCCGGCCTCTGAGCTTGCAGTTTGAAACATTGTTACAAATATAGAAGCTAAACAAAACCCCAGAAACCTGCTTTCAGCCCGCCAGGATCTCAGAGCTGGAGTTGATACAGTGTTTCGATTATAGAACCCAAGCAAACCAGATACCTGCTTTCAGCAGCAGAGGCCTCAGAACTGGAGCCAGAGCAAAAGCTGGCCCAGAATAAAAAAGAAAAAGAAAAAAAGGAGCAGTTGGGAGCTTCAGTCACCCGCCAGCCTGAAAACAGCCCTCAGCCCCTCACCCAGTCTGGCCAGGCACCCCAGTGGGGAACCCCACCCTGAAGGGTGTGTGACCAGCTGCAAACAGCCATCATCCCCTCACCCAGGCTGGCCAGGCACCCCAGTGGGGACCCCCACCCTGATCCAGGACACCCTTCAGGGCAAACCAGCCGGCCCCCACCCGTGCACCAGGCCTCTATCCTATATAGTAAAAGGGTAATATGCCTCCCAGCACCGGGATCAGTGGAGCCGCGAGGCCTCCCGGCACCGGGATCAGCGGAGCCACCAGGCCTCCCGGCACCGGGATCAGTGTGACGGGGCAGCGCCCAAACCCCCTGATCACCCTGCGGCTCTGTGTGTGACAGGGGGCGGGGCCAGAACCTCCCTATCCGCCCTGCTCTGTTCGTGACAGGGGAAGGTGCCCCAACCCCCTGATCAGCCCTGCTCTGTGCCTGATAGGGCGGAGCTCCCCAACCCCCTGATCGCCCTGCGGCTCTGTGTGTGACAGGGTGCAGCGCCCCAACCCCCTGATAGGCCCTGCTCTGTGTGTGACAGGTTGCGGCGCCCCAACCCCCCACCCCCCCTCATGGGCCCTGCTCTGTGTGTGACGGGGTAAAGCCTTAACCTCCCCATCGGCCCTGCTCTGTGTGTGACAGGGTGCAGCGCCCCAACCCCCCCCCCCCCACAGCTCTGCTCTGTGTGTGACGGGGTAGAGCCATAACCTCCCCATCGGCCCTGCCCTGAGTGTGACAGTGGCGCGCCCCAACCCCCTGATCTACCCTGCTCTGTGCATGACGGGGGAGCTCCCCAACCCCGTGATGGGCCCTGCTCTGTGCGTGACAGGGGGCAGCGCCCCAACCCCCTGATTGGCCCTGCTCTGTGCGTGACAGGGGGCAGCGCCCCAACCCCCTGATTGGCCCTGCTCTGTGCATGACAGGGGCAGTGCCCCAACCCCCCAATCGGCCCTACCCTGAGCGTGACTGAGGGTGGCATCGCAACCTCCTGATCCGCCCTGCTCTGTGCATGACGGGGCGGCGCCCCCACTCCCCAATCGGCCCTGCTCTGAGCCTGACTAGGGGCTGCACCTAGGGATTGGGCCTGCCCTCTGCCACCCGGGAGCAGGCCTAAGCCAGCAGGTTGTTATCTCCCGAGGGGTCCCAGACTGCGAGAAGGCACAGGCCGGGCTGAGGGACCCCCTCTCCCCCCCCCCCCCCCGAGTGCACAAATTTTTGTGCACCGGGCCTCTAGTATTATAATATTGAGCTTAGAGTTAGTACATTCTGTGTTCCTTGGGTTTAGGAATCAATTTCCATTCCAAATATTTCAACATATTAAATGTGCTGTTCTCTTTTATCAAAAGTTCAGTGTCACCAGAAACAGATTTAGATAAACATCCTGAATTAGGGGCCTCCATGGACATGAATGTTATGTGTTTTGTTGTTTTTTTAACTCCTTGGACTTGACCCTTAGTGCCTCCTGACCCTCTGTTTTCCTTCTGCTTTTCCTCTAGTTTCCAATGATGAACATTTAATTTTGTCCGAAGTCTGTGCAGTTTTCACTTTTTATAACAAAGCCCTTATTATCTGTTTATCTTTATAAGAGAGTTTTGACACCAAATTGAAACCCAGTCCTTACCCTTAAGTAAATAGGATGGTCAGAAACATTGACAGAAGACGTAAAGAAACACTAAAATAAAATGAGCACAACCTAACAAGTTCAGTAGAAAGGGTAGCATGGTGGGAGATGATGGGGAAGTTGCTGCATCTCTTTATTATTATTAATATTTAAAGAAATTTAAATAGAGTGAAATGCATATACTTTAAATGTACAATTTGATGTAATGCATACCTAATCTAGATATAGAATGTTTCTGCCACCCAGAATATTACCTCAAGACCCCCTTCCAATCAGTGCCCACAGCCCAATACGGTACCATGGATTAATTTTGCCTGCCTCATATAGTTCTTTAATGAATCAAAGTCCACATCAAAAGTCTATCACTGACAATAACATGGAACAAAACAAAACGACATTCAGACACTGCACCAACACTCTGATGTGCCCTTGGCCAAAACACTTAACCTCTCTGGGCCCTGCCTGCAGTATTCGATTAGGTGATCCTCATGATTCCTTAAAGATCTTACACTCTGCATACATTTGTAATCTCAAAGGCCCCACCATCCATTTGATTCCCTGGGCCAGCAAGAAACCTGGGCTCCATCCACCTTTTCACTCTGTGACATCAGTTCTTCCTTGTAACTTTGTCAGACATGTCACTTCCTTTGGCCTCTACCTTCTATTTCTTGTCTTTCCTGCCTTACAATGACCATCAAATACTCTTCCTACCTCTCTTGCCCTTGGTCCTCTCCAAACCATTCTTTCATTGCCCCCAAGGTAATTCTTGCTAAAATGAAACCATGGATCTTTTCCTGTTAAAAATCCTGAAGTGGTTCTCCACCACTTGAGCTGTTTCTCCCACGTGCAGAACTGAGTTCCAATTCCCAAGTTTGACAATGAGGGCCTTTACTGCCCACCTCCAGCCTGCTCTTAGTGCTACAGCCCCACCCTGCTCTCTGCCAGAGGTTCACCCTGCCCCCTCCAACTGCCTCACCTGTTCCCTCCCCCCTTACAGATGCACCTCTGGTCTGTTTAGGGCACTACGCATGCCTGTCTCCCTAGTTCTGTTGTGAACTCATGAGTAAGATTAGGGCCCATGTTTTATTTATCTCTTTATCTCTAGCATCTAACATATGACCTTGCTGAAAACAACCCCAGAAAAATTCATCACGAGAGTGCTAAGGTTGATGGTAATATTGGGTCACAGTCTTACTAGGACTTCAAGTTGATAAGTTTTTAAAAATAAAAAAAAATCATACGGAAGTTTTCATGGGTTTCTGGCCACTTTATCAAGCCTGATTCTGAGTTTTTCTTTCCAGTAGCTGTCATGGTAATATTGGGTTAAAGGTGGACAGTTTGTGGTGTATTTGGAGAGAAGGGTGTATTAATAGGAGGCATCAAAGCAGTGAATCCTAGAGGGCTGGTCCTGTGCCTTTTCATTTGTCTCAAACCTGACTTCTGTGCTTACCTTTTTAGTTCTAGGATGTAGGTTACTGTTTCCACGAATGAAGATCATTTCTCTCTCAAACCAAAATGACTGGTAAATATTGACCCGAGTGCCTGGAACGCCAGTATTTATAGCCCTGTTTGTTCCTCACGGTTCACTCTGTTCTGATTGTTTTCCAGGTTTTGGCTCTGCCTTGCATTGTGAGTCAGTATTGCTGCCCAATTATCTAACTCGACCTATGCTTCCATCTTTCCACACCTAGGGAGGAACCTCGACGCTGTCCACGACATCACGGTGGCGTACCCTCACAACATCCCGCAGACGGAGAGGCACCTCCTGCAGGGGGACTTCCCCAGGGAGATCCACTTCCACGTGCACCGCTACCCAGCAGACACCCTGCCCGCGTCCAAGGAGGACCTGCAGCTCTGGTGCCACAAGCGGTGGGAGGAGAAGGAGGAGAGGCTGCGCTCCTTCTACCAAGGGGAGAAGAATTTCCGCTTCACCGGGCAGCCTGTCATCCCTCCATGCAAGTCTGAGCTCAGGGTCCTCGTGGTCAAATTTCTCTCTATACTGTATTGGACCCTGTTCAGCCCTGCCATGTGCCTACTCGTGTATTTGTACAGTCTTGTTCGATGGTATTTTATAATCACCATTGTCATCTTTGTATTGCAAGAGAGAATATTTGGTGGGCTGGAGATAATAGAACTTGCATGCTACCGTTTTTTACACAAACAGTCACATTCAACTGCAAAGAAAGATGAGTAAGATTGTAAAGTCCAGTGTGACAACCTAGGGAATATTTGGGAAATGTAAGCCTTTGTAAACTGAGATGCGTTTTTGCATGACTATGTCAGATATTTCCTACTACCATCATTATTTGTTAAAGATACTTTGAATTTAGTTTTGTGGAAAAATATTGCCACACACATGATTTTTTTTAAATCTCTGAATGTAATTTCAACATGCAGAGCAGGGAGCAATTGCTGTGAATTAACTCGGGCCAGAGTATTCTTAAACAATCATCAAGCTGTTCACAGACAAGGTGCGCACAAGGTTTTCTCAAAGGCTCAATCCCATTTTTTAACTGTACAAGAGGCGCAGCACTGGCCCAGCTCAGCTGCTGGCACTTCCGCCTGGCCCCTCCCTCCCAACTCCTTTCTGTGCCAATCAAACCACTGCATCCTTCCTTCAGACCAGGAAACAGAAAACTCTTGTCCTTTGACCAAACATTTTGATAGAAGCCCTTCATTATTCATAAGACCGTGGCAGTTAGCCTTGCGTGACCTGGGAGTCAGAAGACCACCTGTGGCCTTTTCTCCTGTGGAGAATAAGCCCTGGGCTGTCTCAGGGCAACCGCAGACTTTCCACTTAGAAACCTTCGTTTACTTTTTAACGATAGGAACTAATACAGTGTAGTTCTTCACTTCTATTTAATTGCGTATGCTTAGTGCTGGTTTCGCTACAGCATGTCAGCAGGTGTAGCCTCTTGTGTGTTAAAAACAGTAAAAAGTCACTTTTTTAGAGGAAAGTGTAGAACATTCTGTTGCTGCAGTCAGAAACTCTCCTTTGAAGTTGTCTCTTTTGAAATATTTCTCCAAAACCTGCCTACAAAAGGAAGGTTAGTGCGTTTTCTACATGTGCACGGAACTCTAACTTTTGCCATTAAAACAACAACAAAACCCTTGCAGACAAGGCAGTAATGGTTTATCCTAAATTACTGAACTCTCATAGCCTTGACAAGCTCTCCTCTTAAAATAACACAAAAATGAGTCCTTTGTGTGTGTTTTAATAACAAGGGAGGGATCTCATTTTTAGTCCTAGGCTTCCTCTTTCAATAGTAAAATTTAAACCCAGTTTTGACCAGTTGTTCACCTACCTATTCCAGTCATTGGAGTCAGTGGAAAACCCAGTAAACCAACAGCCCCAGCCTCCCAAGGCATGAGAAGCACATGATCATGTTCCCCTCTCCTGAAGCTGCCACTGCTTTTTTTGTCACATAATGAGGATGCTCGTTAGAGCAGCAGAGAATCGGAGGCAATTAAACGGCTTTAGCTGTTAGCAAACCTGTCAGCTTTACTCCTGCCTGGAACCCGCCTCAAAAGCTGTTTATTGCTCCAGGTACTCCTGGCACGAATGCCTTCCCCTTACTTCCATCTCATTTCTGCTGGACGGTGACGTTTACAAACAGTTGAAACATGAGGTATGCACATTGTGAGCTGAACTTACCGAGTGGCTTCTTTGAGAAAGTCCTGTCTGCGCAGGGCAATGTGGACACCCGTCCTCACTGCGGGAGGACTAGCAAGGGCCTCCGCCAGACGCACCAACTATATGTAACGGCCCTCGAGGCTGTTAAACCGCCAGGAGCTCCTAATCAGTTATTATGTGCATCTGCTGCAAGCCCAGCTGTGTGTCATTTTTAGGGTATTTTTATTTTAATATTTTTCCTAATAAAGGAGGTTTCTCTCAGGCTTCCTTTGGTTATATTTGGAAACACACAACTAGTCTTAACAATCAGGATGGCGATTGTCCTGGGCATAGGGGAGAGGTGCTCACACTGCAGCCCCTCTTCCAGCCTCACCGCTCACTGCTCCCAGGGCACGTCCTTAACGCTGCACTGGTGGAAGGGAAATCCTTTCTTTGTTAAAAATGTTTTTTTCTCATAAAAATAACACGTTTAAGATAAAATGCAAACTTTTTTAACCTGTCCCAAATTCATAAGCGCTAAAACTGAGGTATAGAGATTCTACTTCAGGAAAAAAAAAATTGTTTATTTGTTTTCCAACACACTTGTATTTTCTCTTATTTAAAGAAATTAAAGAGCTAAACGGTTTCTGATTTGGAACTTAGAGCCATCTGAAGTTGGCAAGGAAACGTCAAGTAGATATGAATTTAGCTTCTGTGTTGTGGTGGCCTCAGGAAGGACCCCTGCACACCTTCCCACATCATCTCTGTGGACTCAGAGCAGCTGCTGGCACCCACTCATCGCCCTGTCAGGCCTTTGCAGGTGAGCTCGTTGGCCTTTGAAGTATTTACAGTGCTGTGTGTCCAGCTGTTAAATCGCTACCACCCGGATGCGCTTTCAGTAACGTGCGCGTGGTTTATAGAGGCTGTGAACGTTCCACAGGAAACGGGAGCCCAGGAGGAAGGCACCCGGGTTCCTCCACCAGAAACCTTTCCCGAAACAGCTAAAGGAATTGTGAGATTCAGCGGAAGAACACGGTAAAAGGTTAGAAGAAAAATAAGTGTTAGAGCCCATAATTTAAAACTAATAAAACCCTTCCTTGTGTGTAATACTATTACACACAGACTAGGGGGAAATAATAGCGTCCACTTGAGTCACCTGGGAGCCGGGACTGGACGCTGCCGAAAGGACTTGAGCGCTGGCCCCACCTCATGCCCCGGCACTTTCACAAGAGACTCTGAAGGGGGGGAGAGGGGGGTGCCTGCTGGTATTCAATTGTTTACATTTCTTTATATAAATAATGTGCTCTCAGTGCCTTAGTTGCAGGTCCCTTTCTTTTTCTTGTTCCAAGAATTTCACAAGGTGTTTCTTAGGTAAGCCTCTTCGCTACTCACTGGGAGTGGTTCATTAGCCACCGGCCACCATGGTAAACACGACTCTGAGATGCCACCAGGAGAAGAGCTGGAACTAGCATGGCATACTAGTTCCCGGGTGCCTGGGAACTAGTATATGCCATAGGGAACACGCATGGTCTCGCCACAGGCTGCGCTTCAGGTTAGATGTGGCCCAAAAGGTGTCTTGTACCGACCTTAAATCTTTATTTCATAAGAGAGTCTTGGTTTTGGTAATTTATTTTTTAAAGGATCATTATGTGCAAAACACCAAGTTTTAAAAATAACTCACAGAAGGCCTTAGTTTTCAGTGTCCACTGGTATGTTTGTGAGTTGTGTTACCTGTAATGTAAACCCCAGAATAAATCAGTGAATTAGAGTTTACACGTGGGCTATGTTTCCATTTTTGCAGTAAAGACAGGGTTCTACTTTGTTTCTACACGTTGCTCTAGTCTTATAATATGTAATAGTCAAGAAAGACTAGTTAGCCCTTTCAAAGCTGTTTAAAAATGACGGAGCAAGAAGGGAATATATTGCCTCCCTAACTGGGAGTCCAGAGGCCACAGTTGAATTCAGGGTTAGGGACTGTCTTCCCTCTTTCAGTTCAGCCCTGAGGGCAGGTTTGGGTTCTATGCTAATAGTAGCACCAATAGCTGAAAGAGGTAAATGGGACTCCTACTTGCCCCACCTCCTACTATTGGGGTTTTCCTATGAAGCCAATCTTAGACCCAAACCTGGAAAATGTAAAAAATATACTAAGCAAACAGACACATGCACAGAAATGGAACTGAAGGGTAGCAGAATATGCCGCCCCAAAATGTGTCAGTAGGCATTCAGGACACACCACCCCAAAACATGCTGCTCTGGTATATTATTCTGAGCAGGGCACTTGAAACAGCAGGTGCAGGGAGAGACTTTCTTTGAACTTCCCTTCTCTGCCTTAAGACGATCCCCCACAAGGAATTTTATTCCCATAAATCCCCTCCCCGGAGTGTCGTCAACCAGGGAATACTGCCTCTTGTCACAGGAGAAAAGACCAGAAGCTGACACAACACCCAGACTCATACTTCCATCCCTTCCAAGGGCCCATTCACCTTTCCTAAAAGTCACTCTCCCCTAAGAGTTCTACTCCCCCTCCCCTTTTCCTATCAAATCCTCAATTTGAAGTCACCTTGGGGAGTGGTTTTTTTCCTGGGTTTCTCCCATGTATAAGGAGGGACACATATTAGTAGACTTGTTTGTTTTCTCTTGTTACTCTTGTTTATTACGGGGCCTCAGCCAAGAACTCAGAAGGGCAGCGGGACAATTATTTTCCTCCCCCACAGAACCTACTTCTAAGCTCTGCGAGGCTCCACTGGCTCCTGGTTGTGCAACAAGCACTTGGCTTGGAGAAGTCCCCTGCGGGGAACCCACAGCACCATCCTCTGGGAAAGAGGCGCCATGTGGGGCGCAAGAGCACAGGCCTCTAGAGCCCTGTCAAGAACTGGCCCATCAATGGCCGTCTCCTAGCCCCTCATGTTCTTCCACTTGACTCAGTTCACTGATGAGTTACACACGGGGCTTATGCAGCTCCCTGTGGTGGGTGGGTTTCTGATACAAGGACTTCAAAGGCCAGTTAGGAAGCCCTGGGACATGCACAGACGGCATTTACACACAGACAACACACTCCTCATGCAGAAACCTTTTTAAAGTAAAATAGAGGCCGGCGCATGAAATTCGTGTGTGGGTACGGTCCCTAGGCCTGGCCTGCGATCATGGCCATCTTCCCCACCTACCCACAGCTGGCCCCACCCCCCGCCACCACCCACCCCCAGTTTCCCGTTCACCATCGGGTGATCGGTTCCTGACGGCCAGGGAAAGGGACCAAGAGGTGGGCAGTGTGCCTCATTGTGACCGGTCCAGCGGTTGTTCTGGTTGTTCTGCTGTTAGGGTCAATTTGCATATTACCCTTTTATTATATAGGATAGAGGCTTGGTGAACAGGTGGGGGCCAACTGGCCTGCCCTGAAGAAGGCCCTGGATCGGGGTAGGGGTCCCTGCTGGGCACAGGGCCGGCCTGGGCGAGGGGCCATCAGGGGTCTAAAGGTCAGACACATCCCCGATCAGGATTGGTGTCCCTGCTGGGGGGCAAGACTGGCCTGGGCTAAGGGCCGCCGAGGGTTTGCAGGCCGGCCACGCCCCTGATTGGGGTGGGGGTTCCTGCTGGGGGGTAGTGCCAGCCTGGGCGAGGGGCCTCGGGTGGTTTGCATGCCAGCCGCGCCCCTGGCTTTGTCAGGAAGGACATCAGAAAAGACGTCCAAAAGATGCCTGGTCTATCCGGCCTATTTAACATATTACCCTTTTATTAGTATAGACTAGAGGCCCGGTGCACAAAAATTTGTGCACTCGGGGGAAGGGGGGGTCCCTCAGACCGGCCTGTGCCCTCTCGCAGTCTGGGACCCCTCGGGAGATAATGACCTGCTGGCTTAGGCCTGCTCCCGGGTGGCAGAGGGCAGGCCCAATCCCTAGGTGCAGCCCCTAGTCAGGCTCAGAGCAGGGCCGATTGGGGAGTTGGGGTGCCGCCCCCTGTCATGCACAGAGCAGGGCAGATCAGGAGGTTGCAATGCCACCCTCAGTCACGCTCAGGGTAGGGCCGATTGGGGGGTTGGGGCACCGCCCCCTGTCACACTCAAGGCAGGGTCGATGGGAAGGTTGCGGCACCACCCCCTGTCACACACAGAGCAGGGCCCATCAGGGGGGGTTGGGACTCCATACCCTGTCATGCACAGAGCAGGGTCAATCGGGTTGGGGAGCTCCCCCCTGTCATGCACAGAGCAGGGCCGATAGGGGAGTTGGGGCACCACCCCCTGTCACACTCAGGGCAGGGTGGATCAGGGGGTTGGGGCGCCAACCTCTATCACCCACAGAGCAGGGCCGATCAGGTGGTTGGGGCGCCGCCACTGTCACACTCAGGGCAGGGCCAATGGGGAGGTTATGGCTCTACCCCGTCACACACAGAGCAGGGCCCGTGGGGGGGGGGGGGGTTGGGGCCCTGCACCCTGTCACACACAGAGCTGCAGGGCGATCAGGGGGTTTGGGTGCTGCTCCCAGTCACGCTGATCCCGGTGCTGGGAGGCATATTACCCTTTTACTATATAGAATAGAGGCCTGGTGCATGGGTGGGGCCGGCTGGTTTGCCCTGAAGGGTGTCCTGGATCAGGGTGGGCGTCCCCACTGGGGTGCCTGGCCAGCCTGGGTGAGGGGATGATGGCTGTTTGCAGCTGGTCCCACACCCTTCAGGGTGGGGGTCCCCACTGGGGTGCCTGGCCAGTCTGGGTGAGGGGATGATGGCTGTTTGCAGCTGGTCACACACCCTTCAGGGTGGGGGTCCCCACTGGGGTGCCTGGCCAGTCTGGCTGAGGGGCTGAGGGCTGTTTTCAGGCTGGGACTGAAGCTCCCAACCACTCCTTTTTTTCTTTTTTCTTTTTTTTTTTTATTCTGGGCCAGCTTTAGCTCTGAGGCCTCGGCTGCTGAAAACAGGTTTCTGGCCTTTGTTTACCGTCTGTATTTGATACAATGTTGCAGTCCGGCTGGCTGAAGCTCCGCTGAGTAAAGCAGGTTTCTGGGGGTTTTTTAGCTTCTATATTCGCAACATAGTTGCTTAGATCTGCAGCTGAGAGGCCGGCAAGTCAGGCGGGGAATGTTGGAATTCTCCATCACTGAAGCAAGCAAGCCTCCCTGTTCGCATCAGCTGCCTGGCTGCCGGCTGCCATCTTGGCTGCCAGTTAATTTGCATATCTCGGCCCTACTCTGTGAGTGACAGAGGGATTAGCCAATGGGAAGGGTAGCAGTTGTACGCCAATTACCATGTTTCTCTTTTATTAGTGTAGATTACTATGACAAATTGTGTGCTCCCAGCCAGGCCAACTTGATTGGCAGGATCCACAGGGGGCTTGGTGCCTGTAGTCGCTTCGGATTCAAGTCCAGTGGGAAAGACCCAGAGAGTTTGCTTTCCACGTGGCTCAACCCAAGTCCTAAGTTGAGTTCAGTGCTCATTCCTGAGCCACTTGCTTGCCCAGAAATATGATGGGGGTTACTCGCTGCCTGGCCCCCCTGACCCCACCCCCTGGGGCAGGGGTGAAGCTTGTGCCTCTGGAGGGATGAATTTTAAGACTAGGATGAGAGAATAGGATGAAGTGATGCAGGTGGCCAGCTGTCCACCTCACTATGGAACTTCCCAAACCCCCGGGGCCCGGCCCTGCACAGTGGGACACACAGAGCCACCCGGCAGCTTCCCAGCAACACCAGGGACACCTGGGAACCAAGAGTCCCCCTAGCTGTGCACAGGTAATCTCATCAACAGTCCCTCTATCTGAATGCTTCAGTCATCACCTCCACGCAGCTCACTCAGACAAGCCACTCAGTATTGGGAGCCTTTCTCTTCCCCTGGGTAACCCATTGGACACAGCAGCCTCATGCCTCTCCCTGTCATCTCTCCCTGTCACCTGCTACACTTTTTCTCCCAGCAGGATCTTGCCGTATCACCCATTCCTCCCTCGCCTGCCTGGACAGGCAAGGTGTCACCCCACCCCACCCCTCCCCTGGGGGGCAGCCCTTCCTGCTGCCTTAGTTCTGCAGGTCTGCCAGCCTCCTATCCGCTCTCCCTGCTCCAAGCTCTCCATGCACCACTTTCAGTGGTTTCCCCGCTTCTCGCACCCTCAGTGGTTTCCTGCTGACGGTCAGACAGCCCAGACCCTCCTCAGCCAGGGACTCCCCCAGGCGTGAACCTTTCTGTATCAACACAACTGGTTGCCCAAACCTCATTGGTGCCAAACCTCACGTACCCCTCGCCTGTCCCACGTTTGCTCATCCTTCACCAACCCCATCCAGTCACATCCCACTTTCTGCCTACAGCTGTTCCTGATCCATGTAGCTTGAAATGGCCTCCTGCCGTGGTGATATTTCTCAGCAATGCCCGCTAGACTGGATTGCTATCTTGTGTTAGTTATTTTTCAGCCTTATCGCCTCAGCTGGATTAGAAGCTTCTGGAAAGCGAAGATAAGGATGTCTCATATTTCGCTTAGCCCAAACAGCGTTCAGCCCAGCATCTTGTCCATTCTTTTTGCCCAGTAAATTCTTAGTAGTGATTCCCTGGAAGTCATTCAGAAAGGATCCTGTTCTAAACTAAAGCTGGGTGCAGAAATTTACAAATTAAAAATAACAAAAAATTGAGCCGCAAGCCCATCCACTGCTTTTTTTTTTTTTTTTACAAGAATCCAATCATTTTTGACTAATGATATAATTTATCAAAATATATTAGTATATGAACTCTTAAAAGTAGCAACTTGGCTCAAAATGTGCTTTATTCTTTGCCCTTCTGCCCACATACATGCTTTCCTTCTTTCCAAAAAACCCAGGAAGCACCAGCTTTCGGGTGTGAAGCCAACGAGACCGAAATAAAGAAGGTGAGAGGACGTGATGTCCAAGGCCCATGTCTGGTGCTGAAGTGTGGGTGCCCCAGAACCAGCTGGCCGCAGAGGCACTGGCCCTGCGCTCCTCGGTCCATGGCACATGGCTGAGTAGGTGTTGCCACAGCAGCTGGTGGTGCGACTTCCAGAAACGACTGTAAAACGACAAAGCCCACAGTGGGACTTTTCCATCCCATGGCTGGTGGGAGGCGGTCTGAGAGAGAACACACGACTGTTGCTAATGTAAGTCACTAGGGCTTGGGAACTTGGGAAGCTAGCAGCAGAAAACCCAAGCGCTGTCTTGAGTTACAGTGAGAACTCGAAAGGCAATTCGCAGGGGACCGTAGCACAGGGAACGCCTTAATGGAGCTGATACTTGTACCGTGGCCATTTGATAATCCCAACAAGCCTGGAATATTAACCCTCCTGCTGTCCCCACACAGGCACTAAAGAGTGACAGGCAGATAGATTGCAGTTTGCAAAGCACTTTCTCAGAACTTATCCACATTATGACAACATCAGCCCCAAAGGGTTAAGGACCATGCCCAAGACAGCTCAGCTCCTAAGTAGTTGAGCCAGGATTCAAACTCACAACCCCATAGTCCCAGTATAGTGCCATTGAACTCCAAGCACTTCCTCATGTGCAAGGTGACTAGTCTTGGGAAGGAACGGGACAGTGTGGAGACCTACTGGCTTCCTATTAGAAGCTGACTTGGGATGGCTTCCCAACTGTGTGATCTTAAGCAAAATACTCAAAGCGAGCCTTGGGTTCCATGTCTGAGAACTGGAAATGCCCACCACCTGGCTTCCTTCCATCATGGAATACTATGAGGTTCTAATCAAAAAATGGGTGGGAAAAGGGAAAGGTTTCCAGCAGGCGTCTGTAAACTTACAGACAGGGCCTGGCCTCTTCCCATCCCCACAGTGGACATGCATCCCGCGCAGGACAGGGCACGCAGTATGCCTATAGGCCCTGCAGTCCAATCACTTAGTGTCTGGGAACAGCTGACCCTTGGTGGTGACTAGGGAATGGGAGCTCTTGGCCTCAGTCACTGACCAGCTCTGACTCTGGCCCCAGGCCCTGTGTGGAGGAGTGGTGGGCAGAAGCTGACCATTGTTCTGCCTAACAACACCCCCCATTTGGACATTTGCAGGCCCCCTCATGCCTCCTGCCCTTGACCTTCCTTTCTTCCAGCCAAGAAAGATGACGCACTGGCCAGTCTCTCCCATCAGTGATATTTTTCCTTCCCGTCTCAATAGAAAGATTGTGGGAACATTTCCTAAAAAGTGAATGGGAAGCGCGTGGCTTGGTTGAATGGCACTTGCCCACAGTGGAAAAACTGATGACATCTCAGGCCTCGCATATGAGTAAGGACGGGAAAGGGATGAATGAGCAAACCACGTGGCTCTCTGGGAAAGGCAGCTTGGCAAAAGGAACCGCAGGGCAAAGAAGGCTGAGACAGGAGTGTACACCTCCCCCAGCTCCCCCAAGCCCTACCCTCTTACCTAACCAGAGTGCAGTCAGTAAAACCAAGAAATGAGCAATGATGCCGTAATGTGAACTAACTTATAGAGCATACTCAAACTTCTTAGGTTCATAAAAAGGTGTTCAACATCACTGGTCGCCAGGGAAATGCAAATCCAACCACAATAAGATGTCACTTCACACGTGTAAGAAAAGACAGGAGATAAGTGTTGGCGAGGATGTGGAGAAAAGGGAACTGGGGCACTGTTGGTGGGAATGTAAGTTGGTGCAGCCACTATGGAAAACAGTATGGCTTGTCCTCAAAAAGCTAAAAATAGAACTACCATATGACCCAGCAATCCCACTTAGGAAAACGCTAACTCACAGAGATGGCAGCATTACTCAGAACAGCCAAGATGTGGAAATGAGCTAGGTGTCCATCGACGGGTGTGTGTGTGAGGCACACACAGGCACACCCACAACGGAATATTATTCAGCCACGGAAACATGGGAATCCTGCCTTTTGTGACAACATGTATGGGCATTATGCTAAGTGAAACAAGTCAGAGAAAGACAAATACCCTATGATTCTACTTATAGGTGGATTCTAAAAAACCTGAACTCATTGAAATAAGAGTAGAATGGTCACTGCCAGAGGTTGGGGGATTGGGGAAATGAGGAGATGTTAGTCAAGGGGTACAAACTCCCAGCTATAAGATAAATAACATCTGGGGGTTCATGTACAGCATGCCAACTATAATTAACAAAGCTGCATTACATACTTGAAAGTAGTTAAGAGAGTAGATTTCAAATGTTATCACCACACACACACATACACACACACGGACACACACAAATCGTAATTGTGTGAAGGGATGGAAATGTTAACTAGCCTTATTGTGGAAGTCATTTTTCAATATATACATGTATCTAATCATCATGTTTTATACCTTAAACTTGAGTATGTTATATGTTAATAATCCTATATAATAAAGAGCTAATATGCTAACGGTCATGATGCCCT
This sequence comes from Myotis daubentonii, assembly GCF_963259705.1. Classification (NCBI taxonomy): domain Eukaryota; kingdom Metazoa; phylum Chordata; class Mammalia; order Chiroptera; family Vespertilionidae; genus Myotis; species Myotis daubentonii. The sequence goes on along the minus strand of NC_081851.1, from coordinate 66,000,805 downwards.
CATGCCAAAATGACTGTTCATCAGGAGGCTGCGTACCACTTCATTGCTCCCGAGACAGGGCAGAAGCGGGGAGGCACCCGAAGGAGGCGGGACCAGCCCGAGGCAACTTGTGGGACCAAGGGTGGGGCTTGAAGCGGCCAGAGAAAGCCAGAGGGGTCGGGGCGGAGCCAGGCATGCTCAAGCTCTGGGTGGAGAGGTTAGGGTGTCAAAGCAGGTCAGAGGGTGGGTGGGCAGGACTGCGTGATTTCACATGCTGGGCTTCTAGTGTCTCAATAAAGCTTGAGGGCAAACATGATCGGGTCAGCAGCTCAGACCTGCTGCTCACCCTCTCACTCAGGCAGCACTCACTGAGTCTACTGGGGACAGAAGGACAGGGGAGGGGACTGTGAGGGGCAGTGAACTGCAGCAAAGCTACTGAGGTGCAGAGTGGGGGAGAGGAGGCAGGGCCAGTCCATGCAGGCCTTGCAGGCTCCAGCATAAAGTGTAAATGGCCTAGTGTATGCATGTTGAAGAGCTGTTACTGGGACTAACAATCTGGTTTATCTTCTAAAAACAGAGGTCACCCTAGTGATGCATGGAGGATGGGTTGCAGTGGTTAAAAGTGGAACTGGGGAGATCAGCTCATCAATTCAGGGGAGGCCATTGGGTTGAGGCACGTATTGTCCATATATAAGGAGCAGCAGCAGCACTTCATGCTCCCCCATCCTTTGCCAAATTTAATTTAGAATCTCACCCTTAGATTCCTTATTCTGTGGCCTAGTGACTTCACCCAACCTCCCAGCCATCCAACCAGCTCTCTGCTACATGTCAAAGATCTGCTGTGTGCTGACTCAGACAAAGGCTCTTGGGCCTCAGACCCTACCCTCATACCCACAGCTGGTTTCTCCACTCACCCCCAATGGTAGATATCTGGGACAACACCTGTGGCTATATCTCTGAAATTCTGGGCAGTCTTGGGGCATTAAAGGGGAAAGACGTGCTTACATTTGCAAGACTTCCCCTCATAGAACAAAGTCTTTAGAGAGGCCATGGGGTACCAGAGAGTGGGCTTCTATGCTGGCTTCTTCCCCAGCTCCTTCCTCGCGCTACTAAAGCTGGAAGGAAAGAGCCCTAGAAGGAGAAGTGATTAACACGATGTGACGAGCTACCCCTGGCTCTGCTCCTCTGCCCTCATTTGCAACCTTGACCAGAGCTTGCCCGCTGGTGATAACAACTCTGCCCTGCCAGGTCAGTAAAGCTAAGCTAGTTACCTGTCTTTAGCAGAGACTCAAGGTCATTGTGGTCTGTGGGTAGGACCTTTAACTTCTCTGAGGGCAACCTGGTGCTGTGGGAAGAGCACATGCAGTTGATCACAAAAGCAGCTAATGGAGACCTAGAATATTCTTGAAATAGTTAGCATAGAACACAACACGGGCCTCCTCTGATCTGACAACTGTGGTCCTGGGTGAGTTGGTTCAGGACATACAAGGCTTTTCTTTGGGTAAAGCATTAATTAGCAGAACTGGGAGCATATTACGTAAAAGAGCACAGATGCTGTCGGAATCAGGAAGCTGTTCCTCATCGGATATGTGGCCTTGGGTCAAAGTTGTGCCTGACCTGCCAACCTGCCCAAGAATTCTGGCATGAGGTGGGGAGCAGGGCCTTGGAGGGAGAGCTTAATTTGCATAAACCTCCCAGGCTTTGTGGGAAATCTTGGTAAGGAGTCTTGGAAACAATAACTAAACCCTCTACTGCCAAAATTAAAAATCCCCTCCCAACCCCAGCAGAAGTCAGCTTTTCAACTTGTGGAGAAGAAGTTGAAAGAAGATAGGAACTCACCATGAGGGAAGGAGGTGTGTGAGAGTGTGGAATGAGGGATGGTTGAGAGCTTCTACTTTACCTTGTTCAAGGTAATCCTACCTAATAAAAGAGAAACATGGTAATTAGCCATACCTCCGCTACCCTTCCCATTGGCTAATCAGGGCGATATGCAAATTAATTGCCAGCCAAGATGGCGGCCAGCAGCTAGGTAGCTTAAAGTGAACATGAGGCTTGCTTGCTTCAGTGACAGAGGAAGCCAATGTTCCCTGCCTACCTCTGCTGGCCTCTGAGCTTGCAAGTTTGAAACATCGTTACAAATATAGAAGCTAAACAAAACCCCAGAAACCTGCTTTCAGCCAGCCAGGATCTCAGAGCTGGAGTTGAAACAGTGTTTCGATTATAGATCCCAAACAAACCAGATACCTGCTTTCAGAAGCCGAGGCCTCAGAGCTGGAGCCAAGCCTCAGAGCTAAAGCTGGCCCAGAATAAAAAAGAAAAAAAGAAAAAAGGAGTGGTTGGGAGCTTCAGTCACCCCCCAGCCTGAAAACAGCCCTCAGCCCTACACCCAGACTGGCCAGGCACCCCAGTGGGGACCCCCACCCTGAAGGGTGTGTGACCAGCTGCAAACAGCCATCAGCCCCTCACCCAGGCTAGCCAGGCACCGAAGCGGGACCCCCACCCTGATCCAGGACACCCTTCAGGGCAAACCAGCCAGCCCCCACCCGTGCACCAGGCCTCTATCCTATATAGTAAAAGGGTAATATGCCTCCCAGAACCGGGATCAGCATGACAGGGGGCAGCGCCCAAACCCCCTGATCACCCTGCGGCTCTGTGTGCTTTGATCTTGAGTAGGAGAGCTATTGAAACAATCCAGGCAGATGCCCACTTCCCACGTAGAAACATGGCTTTTTACGAGGTTATAGAGGCTTAAAGAGAAAGCCTCCTTTCTCTTGGAACATAAAGAAAACCTTCAACTTGGCATTGTCAAGACCGAAGTTATGGGGGAGGAGCCTGGCCACTGACCATTCCTGAAGGAGGAGAGGTTAGGACCTAGCTTTGCCCCCTCAGGTCAGCACCCTGATCCCAAAGGGGCTGGCAGGATTGGATTCCCAAAGCAGACACTACTAATGGGGTCCGAGTCCTTCGTTTGTCCAGAACTGGGTTGTGATTCCATGTCAGCCATGAAACAAAAGTAGGTGACCTCCCATTTTCATCAGCCAACTCCTTCATTGACCCCCAGCCCTTGTCTGTGACCATTCAAGGACTCCCACAAACAGGACTCCCACCAACTCACAAAGTCAGGGGCCACGTGTGCTTGAAGAGGCAGCCTTCTGAGGCCTTCCACACACCCTCCAACCCTGCCCCCCAACTCCCCCCAGCTTCACCCCTCCCCTGCACTGTCTGCCAACACCCTTCCCCAGCATCCTCACAGTCTCCTTGCCTGCCAGCCTCACAGGTGCTCCCTCTCCCTCCCCGAGCTCCTTTCTTATGGCCTCAGCACTTGAAGCAATCTGTATGCTTTCTCTCCCTTGGTGGGCTGCAGGGACCTTGTGCCTGTGTGTCCTGCAGGGCTCAGTACCAATGCTGTGCACTCAGGAGGAGCTTAGAAAGGGCTTGTTGAAGGAAAGATCTGAACTCAAACCTGGAATAAGAGCATCTGCTAGTGGGTGCTGCTCCTTTAGCTGTTATCTTTCGCTGGTTACTCCTCAGCCTATGAGTAGAATCGCCAATTGTAAATAGTGCCCCCTTCCCCCCCCCCCCCCCCCCCGGGGCCCATCAAGCCTTTCACTCAGTCCTCAGACAACCCTTCCCATCTGTGAACGGAGCAGCGGGGTGAAGGGGAATCACCCAGGTGGGCAGCTGTGTCCTAGAAGCCCATGTCCGAACGGCCCGGCCCATGTGAATGCGCTAGAGCCGGGGACCCTGAGAGAGGGAGCTGCGGCCTTGGGAAGGCCCTCCGGTCCCCGCAGGGAGGTTGCTGGAAGTCCAGCTCCAGTCTGAGCGGACGTCTCAGACCCACATCTGGAGGCCATTTCACGTCCAGCTCACACCTCCCGGAGCATCAGCCCAGGTTTTGCTGTGTTCCACGTCCTTCCCCGGCTGCGCTGGCTCACATTCCCGCTCCGGGGTCAGAATGAGAAGCAGGCTCGTTGACTCGCATGAACTCATTTGCTCTCCAGGCTCCTCTGCACCTGCTCCCTCCTGAGCCCTGAAGCCAGCCGTTTCCACAGCAAACAGTCATAAAGGGCCGGAAGCGGCCGGGACTTCAGGTGCAGGGGAGTGAGTGTGAACACTTTGGCAAGGCCCATTGCATACAGATGTTTTTAGCCATAAACTGGGCGGGGGGGGGGGGGGGGGGCGCTGCAAAGCACTGAGCGGACCCGGTTGCTAACGACAAGGTCTGCGAAGAGCATTAGGCTGATGCTCAGAGGGTGACTCAGAACCTCCGCAGGTGCTGATGTCCACGCCCGACAGGCTGGGTTGGGACTCAGAGCTAGAGGCCCCGGGAAGTTGGGTGTGCAGCCCAGGGAGCCATGCCACAGAGGCAGGCCCTGAGTATGCAGGGGGTGCACTGACACCCCAAATTCCCAAACCCACACTGTAGCACTTGAAGTGATTTATTTGTATGCGGTGCTGTGCTAGTCTACTTTCCTCGATTCTAGTTAGCACGATGCCTGACCCCTCTCTGGGGTCTCTACCAAATTCCCAGGGTCTGCAAATAAGACACAGAGTCTGGCCTGGCTGGCGTGGCTCATCGACCCATGAACCAGGAGGTCACGATTCCCAGTCAGGGCACGTGCCCGGGTTGCAGGCTCGATCCCCAGTGTGGGGAATGCAGGAGGCAGCCCATCAATGATTCTCTCTCATCATTGGTGTTTCTAGCTCTCTCTCCCTTTGCTTTCCTCTCTGAAATCAATAAAAGTGCATATTTTTTAAAAAGACACAGTGTCTGTATCTGAGAGTCTCCCATTGTGTGAGGACGGGCACACGCACAGCCGATGGCAGGTGGGGCTGTGTCTTGTACTAGGACAGAGGCACAGCGTGCAGGGGAAGCATGAACCGGAGAATGCAGGCACAGCCAGGCCTGGGGCGGAGGCAGGGTGGTAGGTGACCCACCCTAGTGGCTGGGATTTGGACAGATGCGAAGGGAAAGCACAGGGCAGTGCAGGGAGCAGCATCGGCGAGAGCGTGGAAGTGCAACGGAAGTGACAAGTGCCCTAGTGTGCTGCAGCGTGGCCCGGGTTGGGTCATACGCAGGGAGGATGGCTGCTCTGGGACAGTGATGGCGAACCTTTTGAGCTCAGCGTGTCAGCATTTTGAAAAACCCTAACTTAACTCTGGTGCCGTGTCACATACAGTGGGGCCTTGACTTACGAGTGTCCCAACTAACGAGTTTTTTGAGGTATGAGCTATCTCTCGGCCGATTTTTTGCTTTGAGTTGCGAGCTAAAATTCGGGTTACGAGCCAGCTTCAGATACCCCACCGCTAGTTGGCACAGCAAACGTCACAGTGAACGCCACAACATCAGCATCACATGTCTCACTCGTTCACAATTGATTTGACATACGAGTAATTTGAGTTACGAGCTCCGTCACGGAACAAATTAAACTCTTAAGTCAAGGCCCCACGGTATAGAAATTTTTTGACATTTGCAACCATAGTAAAACAAAGACTTATATTTTTGGTATTTATTTTATATATTTAAATGCCATTTAACAAAGAAAAATCAACAAAAAAATGTCATAGGTTCGCCATCACTGCTCTGGGAGATGCTGCTGAAGTGGAGGTGAGATCCGGACAGAGGAAGTTCCGAAATGCAGGACTAAGTATATTTTTCCAGTGTTTCAAACGTGAATTAGTTACCAACTGTTATGAAGTAAGAGGTTTTACAGACAAAGCTGGGTTCTTGTGACCCATCTGGGACCGTGGCTCCCCTGTGGCTACACTTAGCTGTGGCCGGGTGGTGGCCTGCTCTGTTTGAAGTGCTGACAACAGAGACAGCCCTCGCAAAGGCATGTGCACACCAGCCTGGGGCTTGGTGTACCCCGAGCACCCGGGACCCAGCTTGGGGATTCTCTCTTTGGAAGGTCTGGTCAGGGAGGGCCCTGCTGAGGCAGGAGGTGGAACCGAGTCAGATTCCTTGCTTCCCCCCTGACAAGCCCAGCCCTGGCAGGGGTATTCATCCCCGCATCACAGCTTATGGTCTGAGGACACCTGCCAGGAAGGGACTCACTCCATCAGCACATCCCTGCATCCACCACGGCTTTGCAGGCAGGGAGGGAGCCGTGGGCGTGAGCCAGGCCAAGCTGAGCTTCCTTGCCTGAGTCACAGGGACAATTTTGTCTGTTTCCTCTGCAGCCCTCCTGGGGGACGGGGCGGGGCGGGGTGAGTCATGTGAGCCCTGGGCAGCAGAGGAGAGGAGGGCGGTGAGTCACAGCTCTGCTTCTTCATCGGAAGCATATTAGAAACCAGAGGAGAATGTGTCCACGGCCAGGTCTGGGGCCCAGCTTGCTGGTAACTGTCCGCTAAACAATGGAAGATGTGCCTGTCACCTGAAGGGCTTCTCAGTTCAGATGGTCTCACCTCTTTCCTCGCTGGGTCCCAGGGTCCGGTGACAGCGTCATCTGTGTGGTTCTTTGGTGCTTGTGTGTGTGTGCTGGACGCTGTGACAGCAGGGACCTGTATCCTTAGCATCCAGTCCATTTAAAATGAACAAATGAGTGAATGAACACACTGCTCCATTTGGAGCTAAGATTTAATCTAATGTGTGGGCGTGTATATGTAACCTATTTAGATATATAAAATACAGGTTTAGAGTTGTTCATATGAAAAAATGATACAATCATGAATAAATAATACAAGAATGAACTCTGTTTCCCATACTCACAACTATAAGCCTACGTTTGCCCCACCCTGTTTTCTGTGTGGAGTAACTTTGGAAGAATAAGAATTCACAAAACACTAATAATAGAGCTTGCTTCCTGGGCCAAAGCTGGGGATAGGCATCTGGGATAAGAAAATATTTTCAGCTCCTCTCCCTCCCCCACCCCTGTTGGCTTTTACAACGTGGCTCATACTAACCGCGTTGTTCCACACTGTCTCATGTCTGTGTGTCCGGCCTTGGACTTGCACCCATGTGGGGCTGCTGTTCCATGTCCTGACTCTCTTGGAGCCTGCTCTCAGCTAGGTGGACTCCACACATGGGTCTGGGGGTGTTGGTGTGGCCCCTTGTCTCTTGGGTGTTGTGTCAGGTTCTTGAGGATCTAAAGGCCTGCAGGGGAGCCTGCTGGGATCTGGCCCCAGAGTGGAAGGGTGGGGGAAGCAGCAGAGTGGGTGCTGTGCCAGAGCAGGGACCACAGGCAGATGAGACAGGGTCAGGGCTGAGTGAGGTCAGAGTGCATTCTAGGGAGCTGTGGTATAGGGTACATTGTGAGCTGTGGTATCAGCCTCTATTGCAGCGGTTCTCAACCTGTGGGTCGCGACCCTTTCACAGGGGTCACCTAAGACCATCGGAAAACACATATATAATTACACTAGAGGCCCAGTGCACAAAAAATTGTGCACTCAGGGGGTCCCTCAGCCCGGCCTATGCCCTCTTGCAGGATGTCCCTCAGAGGATGTCCACCCCAGTGGGGACCCTCACCCCATGGAGGTTCGGCCAGTCTGGGTGAGGGGCTGAGGGCTGTTTTCAGGCTGACCAAGCACCCTGGCAACGTAAGCTCCCAGCCTCTCCTTTTTTCCTTTTTATTCTGGAATTTGTTTACCTTCTATAATTGAAACTTTGTTGCCTTTAGCAGAGGCCTGCAGAAAGCTTGGCTTCCTCCATCGCCAGGGGCAACCCACTCCTGCTCGCTCCAGCTCCGTGGCCATGGCCGGCTGAAAGCAGGTATCTGGGGTTTGTTTACCTTCTATAATTGAAACTTTGTTGCTTTGAGTGGAGCTCAGAGCCGGTGGCAGGCTGGCTTCCTCCATCACTGGAGCAAGCAAGCCTCCTGCTCACTCCAGCTCCATGGCTGCCGGCCGCCATCTTGGTTGGGTTAATTTGCATATAGTCACTCTGATTGGCTGGTGGGTGTGGCTTAAGGGGTAGCAAAAGTACAGTCAATTTGCATGTTTGTCTTTTATTAGTATAGGATATTGTTTTTGTGATTAATCACTATGCTTTAATTATGTTCAATTTGTAACAATGAAAATACATCCCGCATATCAGATATTTACATTACAATTCATAACAGTAGCAAAATTACAGTTATGAAGTAGAAACAAAAATAATTTTATGGTTGGGGGTACCACAGCATGAGGAACTGTATTAAAGGGTCGCGGCATTAGGAAGGTTGAGACCCACTGCTCTATTGCCAGTGAGCTAGCTGAGCCCAGCGGGCTGGCCTGGGGCTTGCACAAGAGGACAATGTCTCCTGGGACGATGATGGATGATTTATTTCACTGGCTCTACAAATCCAGAGCCTCCCTTTCCTGACCATCTTCCCTCTGGCAGTGCATTATATGTCAAAGATATCTCAATGAAGCTTTAAAACACAAAATTAAGTTCCATTAAAAAGCAATGTGTACATAGATATAAACCAATTTAGTTCTGATAGAAATGAATCTGAACATAGCAACCATCTCACTAAATTTGAAAGGATTAAATATGTTGGTTTAAATAGAAATTGTTGGATTGGTTGAAAGAGAGAAATAATATTCTGTTATATTCTGCTGATAAGAAACATGTAAAAAACAAGGAACCCCAAGAAACATATGTAAAAAATAAGGATTTTAGAGGATAAAAATGAAAGGATGGGAGAATGTATACCGGTGAAACATGAGCTAAAGGAAATCTATAATAATAAAAGTGAAATCTGCTAATTAGACCAGACAGCTGAACGACCTTCAGGACATCATTCGGGACATCCTTCCGAACGAAGCCACAGTGGCAGTGCTGAGGCAGAGGCAGTTAGGGGTGATCAGGCAGGCAGGCAGAGTAGTTAGGGGCGATGAGGCAGTCAGGCGAGTGGTTAGGGGCGATGAGGCAGACATGCAGAGTGGTTAGGGGTGATCAAGCAAGCAGGCAGGTGAGCGATTAGGAGCCAGTGGTGCCCCCCCCCCCCGCACGAATTTCTTGCACCGGGCCTCTAGTCTTATATAAATAGTCATACCAGAAAAATAGCCTAAGAGCATGTAAAAGAGGGATTAATAAATCCATAATCATAGTGAGTTCCTTTATCATGTTCCTTTAAAAATTGTTAGATCACAAAGATAAGTAACCAGTAAGGATATCAAGGACTTGAACAGCACCAGTAACAAACCTGATTTAAAAGTAGAATTTGCCACTTACTAATTAGAGAATACATATTCTTCTCAAACACACTCAGAACAAATTATACTGTTCTCAATTCTTCCCCTCTCCTCAGTAAAAATGAGTCAGGCATAGCATGGATGAGGCATAAAAACACAATGTTGAATGACAGAAAGCATCCCGTCTCAATATTCAACCCATCATCAGCTCTTTCCTGTGTGGCCGTCTCCTGACCTGCTACCCTGGGTATGGATAGTGGGTCAGAGTTTTCAGTGGGAAAGGCACCCCAGGCTGCAAAGCTGGACTCTGCTACTTACTGACCCATAGATAAGAATACCTCCTCAGAGATTCGGTGTGAGGATGAAATGAATTAATATTTCTAAAGAGGCCTTGACCAAAAAGCTATAATCAAGGTAAAAGGTTGATGAAGGAGAGAGCCTATAGAATGAGAAGGAGAGGGAGAATGAGCCTTGGATGGGTCCAGTGGGGAGTCACTGGGCCGACCCAGGGACACATCACCTGGCTTACCTCTCTCAGTACACGGAGTGGCCAAGTGAGGCCTCAGACTCCCGCCTAATCTTGTACAAGGCCTCACAGGCCCAGCAGTGTCCAGGACTTCAGCTCCACACAAAGTAAGTGAATTCTAAAAGTTCACTATTGCCAGACCGGCATGGCTCAATAGTTGAGCATCGACCTATGAACCAGGAGGTCACGGTTCGATTCCTGGTCAGGGCACATGCTCAGATTGTGGGCTCAATCCCCAGTGCGGGGTATGCAGGAGGCAGCAGATCAATGATTCTCTCTCATCATTGATGTTTCTCTCTCTCTCCTCTCTTTCCTCTCTGAAATCAATAAAAATATATTTTAAAAAAATAATAAAAGTTCACTATTATTATCATCACCTTGAATAAACCACCTTGCCTCTCTGAGCCGCAGTCTCTTGCCCGTAAAATGAGGCTTTAACACTCCCCCCAACACATGGGAATTTGAGGATTAGCTGAGACAGCTTGTGAAAAGCACATAGCAAGCACTGGGTAAACAGTAGTTCCTTCCATTTCCCTCTGCATTGTCATTTCAGAAGGCCATGCCTTGAAACCACAGGGTTTGTCTTAGGTGAGTGGGAGCCCTTGTTCCTGGAAGGCACTGTGCTAGACAGGCCAAGGTAAAGGACAATCTTTGCCTGCCAGGAACCCACTGGCTCCTTAGTGCCTCCCCTGGATGGGGGATGAATCCTGGACAGGAAGGCACAAGGCTTGGGTCCTGGCCCAGGTCCACCTGTGAACCGTGGTATAGGATTGGCCACTCTGCGTACTGAGGGAGGTAAACCAGGTGACTCCCCACTGGATCCATCCAGTCCATGCTCCCTCTCTTTCTCATTCTAGCCCCTTCTCTCTCTCATCAACCTTTCATTTTGATTATAGCTCTTTGCTCATGGTCTCCAGAGTGTGTTATTCTCTGGCACAGCCCAGCATATTCATTTCTCCCAGATGCATTTCTCTGCTCTGCCTAGAGAATGGTGATGAAGTGACATCTCCATGGAAACAGATGTTGATCCCACAGTTGCTTAGCGATGTGCTGCAGGATGATGTAAGCCGAGGTCTGGTTTCCCAAGGGGCCTGGCATCCTTTGATGTGTCTGTACTACTGGGTTGGGATGAGTAGGAGGTTCCTTCCTTTGCTTCAAACATTTTTATGAAATGTAAAAAGCAAAAAGAACTAGAAATTCACCTTTTGGGGGAGGAATTCTATTGTAAGGAGAGAAGAGTGTTGGGAGTCAGAGCTTGAATCAGAGATAGGACGATGAAGATGATGTGTTCCACAGGGCAGGGGGAGGCCTTGGAAACTGTCCAGAGGGGGAAGCTTCTGGCCAAAGACTAATACTCAATGTCCCCAGTCCCACCAGGGCAGCCCTAACATTTGCTGACCTGGGTCAAGAGCACAAATGGAGGCCACACAATATCTCTCTAAGTAATTAAAATTATAAACCAAGCCAACAGATTGTTCGATAACATACATTCTATCCTCTGAGTTTGGCAACTGTGGTAGGCAGAATAGTGTCCCCATTTCCCCCTCAACCCCCCAACAAAGATGGCCAAGTCTTAATCTCAGAAACTTGTGAATATATCTCATGAAGGTTGTACATAGAATTAAGGTTGCCAATCAACTGACTTTAGGAAGGGGAGGTTATATCATAGGTGATCTGTGTGGGCCCAATGCAATCACTGGGGTCCTTAAAAGTGGAAGAGAAAGGCAGAAGACACGGTCAAAGTGAAGCCATGTGAGGATATTTGACCAGCCATGATTAACTTTGACGACAGAAGAGGCCCCAAGCCAAGGAATGCCACACTCTCTAGAAGCTGGAATAGGCAAGACAATGGATTCTCTCCGGAAGCCTCCAGGAAGGAATGCAATCCTATCGGCACCCCGTGAGACTTCTGACCTGTGAACTAAAATGATAAATTTGTGTCAATCAAAGCCACTAAGGTCGTGGTAATTTGCTATAGCAACGATAGGAAACTAATACAACAACCATGTTATGATGGCCTGCTCATGTCTAAGGGCAGAACCAGTCCTATCACTGGAGAAGAAAACGTCATTTTCTCTCCTTCCCTCCTTCAGTGGCCTTTTCAAAACAAAGAAAAAGCCCAAACAAATGAAACAGCCAAAACCTTCACCTGAACCGTGTCCAGTATGGCCAGGGGTGAACCTGAGAAGGGGCGGGGCGGTGAAGGATTAAAGACAGACAAGAGAATACAGTTGGGGCTAGGTAGGATCACCAAGCCTGGATGAGGAAACAGTGACACAGCCTGTAAGCTGAAGCTTTATTTTATAGTCAGATCACACAAAGCAAAACAAGGGGAGTGGTCAACATGTTTATAATGTTCTTGCGAGTTTCAAATCTACTTCATTACTCAAGCCTTGTTTTGGCAGCACTTGCTGTACCTCCCATAGTCCATTAGCTACCTAGGAACAAGGGAGGACTATAAGGTCAAGCTTAATTGTGCTAGGAGGGCTCTGGCCTCCAAGCTGGGACTTGTACTCGTATGTGGCTCTGCCACAGGTCAGTCTGAGGCTTGACCCTATAGCTGCTACCTACATCTTCCCCTTTTTTTGTTTTTATTTACTTCCATTTACTGTATTCACTATAATTACTTGGAATTATAAGGATTATTCCAAAATTAGGAATTCTAAAAATTTTAAGCTACTACAATAAACATAAAAGTAAAAACTTGCTCCATTTACTTGGCATGAAAAGCTCTAGGCAAACTACGCAGCATAACCAAAACATCAAGAACAAAACTCCGGTTATTAACAAAACAACAAAATAATGTCAATACAACACAGCAATAAGAGAGAAACCAAACTACAGACACGTTAACATTTTCAGGACGATTTCTACAAAATTAAAGTTTCTCTTGCTGCTGGTGTATAGCTACTCAGAGTCCTCAGATTTGTCTGCGCAAGACTTCACAGAAAACTGGCAGCTCACCCACGCTAGCATGGCCAGAAACATGGTTGAGGGAGTAGCTTCCACTTCTTGCTTTTCTACCATCTGCTGGGCCTCAGTCGCTAAGTTCTTCAGCTGACCCCATGTTGGCACCTCGGCCCCTTACACGGCCTTCGTTTTCTTCTTCCGCATCACTATCATCGGGGCAACTCTCAGTCTTTTGAACGGAGGGACAAGGAGCTTCTCTGGATCCATTGTGGTGATGCACATAACACTCTGGCACCCACATTGGCTGCGCTGCTCCTTCTGGAAAGACACAAACACAACCTCTTCCCCACAGCATTACTGGATCTGGTTCAAACCATTGTCCGGTTTGTGCATCCTTCCACTGGGCTAACCCAGCGGAGGCTGTTGTACTGGAAGCCCGATGCCTTTCAGCCGCTGCACAACCCTCTGCATCGTAATTCAAAAAAATTAACACATAACATCCTTTTCCCCCTTTTTGTTTTTGTAGAGGGTAGATCTTTATGTCACCTCAGGGCCCTTGAGATGTCACAAAGCTGTCTCTCAGTTAAATTCTTGAAATATTACATTTGGAAAGCTGTCAAATATATCCAATTTAAGTTTTTTTCTTCCCCTCCCGCTTTGCCTCAGGTGGGGAAAATAATGGTTTGTTAATTATAGGTAGGCTCGGCTGGCCTTTGTTTAGGCTTCCCTGGGTTGCAACCTTTATAAATTTTACACTTTAACTGAGCCTGCAAAGCCCCATGAGGTCCAGTGCCCATGAGCATATAAATTATTAAACATTTCATTTCCTCCTTGTTTTCATTCCTGTACTATCTTCTACTTCCAGTTTTCTACTTAATCTGTATCTCATTTTCTATCTTCTACTTTTCTACTTAATCTGTATCTTCTAAGCAATATCTCAGTTAGTACCTCACTATTTACATTTCAGTCCTTTTGACTTCCATTTTCAGCTTTACAGTCCTTAGCAAAATGCTCTGGCTTAGCGTTAAGCATTGCTATCAGGACTTCCATTTTTTTTGCTTTACAGTCCTTAGACAAAACTTAAGAAATTTAGAATTTGACTACGCTTCTTTGAGCATTGTTTTAGAGATCCCTTTCCTGAGATCCTGAATTTCCCATGTTTTACACCCAGCTGCTCCCAAACCTCGCTCCCTACCTTACTTTCGCTTTCTGCACATGCTTCACTGGAGCGTCATTTCACCTTGCAATTGTAGTTCCCCCGTACTCAGGCCTCACGTTGGGCGCCACATGAACCGTGTCCGGCACAGCCAGGGGTGAACCTGAGAAGGGGCGGGGTGGTAAAGGATTAAAAAAAACAGACAAGAGAATACAGTTGGGGCTAGGTAGGATCACTGAGCCTGGATGAGGAAACAGTGACACAGCCTGTAAGCTGAAGCTTTATTTTATAGTCAGATCACACAAAGCAAAACAAGGGGAGTGGTCAACATGTTTACAATGTTCTTGTGAGTTTCAAATCTATTTCTTTAGTCAAGCCTTGTTCTGGGCAGCACTTGCTGTACCTCCTACAGCCCATTAGCTACCTAGGAACAAGGGAGGACTATAAGGTCAAGCTTAATTGTGCTAGGAGGGCTCTGGCCTCCAAGCTGGGACTTGTACTCGTATGTGGCTCTGCCACAGGTCAGCCCGAGGCTTGACCCAATAGCCCCTCCCTACATTCACCTCAAAGTCAAAGCCAACCCTCCAATTAGCAGGAGAAAGGAGGGCTGCTCTTTTGTGTTTGAACAGACCATGGTGACTCTGGCCCTGTGGGCGGGGAGGCCCTTGCTCATCTGACTCTACCACTAGCAAGCCCTGACCTGCTGTGCCTCAGGTTTTCACCTGTGAGGTGGAATTCAGTGAGCACACCAGGCAAGAAGGAGTTCTCTTTTCTTTCCCTTGGCTATGTTGCAGTTTAGTAAGTTGTCTTGCTTAGTTCTGATGGGCGTGTTCTGAGCAGTCAGGAATCCCAAAGGGATCCGTGGTAAATGTCCCCTCTCTGCTCCATCATCCTGTCTTATGCAGGTTCATGGCACATCCCACTCCTCCAGGGAGCCCTCCCTGAGTTCTGCTGCCCATGCTCCTCTGCAGCATTACCTGGCTGTGGCCCTTTAACACCTCGTTTTCTTCTCTGTGCATGGCCACACATTACGCATGTGTAGTATAAACTCATCTGTTCGAAGACTGTTCATGCCCCCAGTCCCTAACAGGAAGCACAATGCTAGCCACATTGTAGGTCTCACCAAATCACTGTTGGCCAATTGATTATCAGTTAAGATAGTCCAGGCCCTGAACAGCTGGTCAATTTAAATCAAAGCCTGAAACCACTTTAAAGGCTCAAGCTCACCTTCTCTGCTGAGTGCAGTGGCCTGTTTGGTGTCATATGTTTATAGCTTCCTAGACTTCCACCTGGCCCAAGGCCTGTTTCCTCTACCACCCACCCTGGTTGGGGTCTGGAGTCCTGCTCTAGGCTCTGTGTCCCCTGTGTGACCTTCACATGTCTCTTACTCTTGGAACACCTATGGACCTACCTGCCAGGATACCCTGTCGCAGCCTCCCCCCTGTCCCTCTGTATATATTGGGGTTCCAAATAGGCTTGGCTTTATCCTCCTGCCTGCTCTAGTCCTCTCACACCTCACCTTACCTAGTGCATGCAGCCTTCAGGTGCCGGCTCCTCTTAACTTGGCCCTGGCTTTCATCTTTATTTATTCCTTCATTTACTCATCCATGTTGCCACTCATTCACTCAGCAAATTTGTGCTGATGGTCCGCGCGGTGGCAGGCAGCCTGCCGGAGGATGGGTCGTGCGCTCCAAGCCTACTCCAGCTCGGATCCCTGAGGCTTCACGAAGGCCCCTCCATGAGCCCCACATGGGGGAAAGATCTTGAGTGGGGATTTGATTGTGGCCACCTGTAGTGCAGTTCATAACGATGAAATCGGTACCACAAGGCAGAATAAAGAACACAGGCTAGGTTAGATTACCATTCTAATCTTGATGGAATTCTATGGGGTCAGAAGCACTTGAGTAAACAAATTAGCGCATAAACGCTACATGTGATTTTTTAAGTTATTTAATGTAACACGTGCCATGAATCTTTCAGGAAGTTCTGGCTGAGACTTCTATATGTCCAGGAGTCAAAAAGGAATTGATGTCAGGGGTTATAGTTCAGGACAAATGGAAGCTCGACAGCTGGACGACCTCGCCTCACAAGCAGCCTTCGGCAGCGACCTCAGATACACGAGCGTCTGTGAGTATCGTAAACGCCCTCACAGTGAGGTGGGAGCCATCTCCCCGAAGACGGTGCTGGGACACCGTTCCTGCGCCAGTCAACCTAGAAATCTGAATAGTAATTAATAACAAAATAGTTTTAATAACAACAGTGCAGCACTGTAATTTCACATTTTAAAATAAAACGTTACGTTTACTATTGCATCCCAAAGGGTGTCCACGATGGCAGCATTTGGCTCCCGCGCAGTGGCGGCCACGGGGCTGTTCTGCGCGGGGCCAGCCGAGTACTCAGCGCACCTCCGAAAGGACCCCCTGAGCCTTTTGTGCTTCTTCCCTAGACAGATAAGCTATCGCAGTTAAAAACAGAGCCTCACACAAGAGCTGAACACAGGTTTCTTTAATCACTTCCTCTGGCTGGTTCTCAGCCTCCTCCTGAATCATCGCCAAGAAATGCCACCTTCCCCGGGGAACTGTCAGTGGGTGCCCATCCCACTGGCATGGAACCAGCCCGGATCAGCCCATGAGCTGCCCTTCCAGAGCCCCCCCCCCGCCCCCCCCCCCCGCCCCCCGTCTTCCTCCAGCAGAGGAAGGGCCACGGCATTTGTCCGGGTTGAAGGAAGCTACAACCCGGGTCACTGTTTAGCTACAGCCCGTTCACCCCTGAGCCCTGGGCTCCACTCTGTGTCCTGGAGGAGTTTTGAACTCTGATGAAATGGTTCGTGCAGCGTATAATGAAGGCAGAGGAGGAAGCAGCAGCAACAACCCACAGGGACGGCCAACATCTCCAACTGGAAGATGCAAACATCCCCCACCCCCCCCAAATCAGGGTGAACCAATGATCTTCAAATGAGTCCGGATTGCAAATGCCTGGTGTGGATGGCCTTCTCGTGAGCCAGACCATGTCTCCATCTGGGAATCAGAAAAAGTCTGGCAGCCTGCGGGCCGGCCGGCGGAGTAAGGGCGCCGGTCCCTCAGCCCCTGGAGTTGTTGCTGAGACATCACCCCCTGCAGGCGACAATGCCTCAAACAAGTCCTCTCCACTGGGGAACCTCCTGAAGGGACCTGCATGTGTCCCCCGGGGCCCATCAGCACTTGGCCACACACACGAGTCCATGTCTTCAGTGTGACGTCCATCCTGGCCCTGCGCTGCCTTGGTTATAGATTATGAATCATCTCTTTCCAGGATTTCAAGACTTTCTTTAAGACCCATTGTGTATTTTCCATGCAGTTTGCCTTTTTTGGGAGGATGCTCTTGGGAATGAGTAAATTTGGTTCGCCCAGATGGCCTTCCTTTCAACCAACTTCCACATTTTAAGGATCCCTTATTCTTATGTATATTTCAAAAGTGATGTCTCTGCCGGTTAGCTGATCAGGGTGCTGCTTCTCAAAGTGAGGTCTGGGCAGCACCTGAGTCTGCAACCGGCCTGCTCCCTGAAAATGCAGCCTGCGGGGTCTGCTTGCAACACAGACTGGACATTGTGGCGGGGCCGGAGGAGGCCCTGGGACCCGCGTTTTCCACAAGGGGTGCAGGGTGCTTGTACACTCAGAGTTTGAGAACCACCTTCCCAGGTGCCCTCCGAGCAGCCTTTCTCCACACATCACCTCAACCCTCACTGTGAGAAAGACCCTGCGCTGGTTCCCCTTGCCTGACCTTGTAGCTTCAGTAACTTTCATATTGTATAGGCTCTTGGTGGCCGTTCTGGGGGCAAGCTGCACTATTGTAGTTGGACTCCGTGGAGAGGACGCTGACCGTAGTGTCTAGGGTGGATGGTCTCAGTGGGCAGCAGGGGACACTTGGAAGATCGGTGTTTCCCCAAATTTCCCACACGGAAGCAACATAAAAACTGATGCTGTTTGAATTGCACACTGAGATTAACCAGACTGTCTGAGGCTGCAGAATGCTAGTGTAGAGGCTCTAGCTCCCCCCTTTCCCCTCCCCAGCGTGGTCTGGCCACCAGAGGGCGAAAAAGATGGAACTCCGCACACCCACACCTACTTGTTTGGAAGCCCTGCGTTCGGTGTCTGCTGCTCTAGGCCTGGTAAGAAATGGATGATGGCCGGCAGACTCAGAGAGGAGGGGACACAGCAGCAGACGTTGAGGTGCAAGTGTTAGACTTAGCAACGGATTAGATGTGGGAGAAATGGAAGGGAAGGTGTCAGAGGGCTGTGGGTCTGAGCCCAGCTGGGATGTGCGGCCATGAACAGAAATCATGGCAGAGCCTGGCCTTGTTGCTGTTCATTTACTTCTCCCCTCTGCCCTCTGTGTCCTGGCTGAAACCACAGGCTTTTCCCTGGTCATCTGTTCCTGGGGCTACCCTGTGAGATCTGAGGCTGTACAGCCGAGGACAGCAATGGCTGCTTTTGCCTCCACAGCCCTGTGCTCCTGATATGATGGTGAGGGGAGTATTTAGTGTTTCCCCATTTCATTTCTCAGCCTAGTAAGGCACACACAGGTGAGTACCTCGTTCCAAGACTTGCCAGGGGCTGAGGTAGGGAGTTTCTCTCTGGCTTTTGCATCCCTAGTCAGTGTTTTATGTGTTTTTGCAATCACCACCGATAACATCATCTTAGCATGTTGACAGATAACCCATGTGTTCTTTATATTGACCTGCGCTGTGGGCAGATCAGGCTTCTCAGAAGCATTTTATGTGCTGTTTATTATTACAGTATAGTTGGCATTCGATATTATATTAGTTTCAGGTGCACAGCATAGTGCTTTGACATTTACACACCTTACAATGTGCTCACCACACGAAGCCTAATAACCAAATATCACTGTGCCAAGTGATTACAATCTCATCGACTATATTCCCCTTTTCCACCCATCCCTCCAACCCCTCCCCTCTGGCAACCATTAGTTTGTTCTTTGTTTCTAAGAGTCTATTTTTATTTTGTTTATTTGCTTTGAATTTTTTAAAAATTCCACATATAAATGAAATCATGTGGTATTTGTCCTTCTGTGTCTGACTTGTTTCACTTAACATAGTACCCTCTAGGTTCATCCATGTTGCAAACAGTTAGATTTCATTCTCTCTTATGGCTGAGTTATATTCCATCGTATATATACACTGCTTCTTTTTTTTTTTTACGTTTTTATTGACTTCAGAGAGGAAGGGAGAGGGAGGGAGAGATAGAAACATCAATGATGAGAGAGAATCATTGATCAGCTGCCTCCTGCACATACTGGGGATCGAGCCTGCAACCTGGGCATGTGCCCTTGACTGGAATCGAACCTGAGACCCTTCAGTCCACAGGCTGATGCTGTAGCCACTGAGCTAAATCAGCTGGGGCAACCACTTATTCTTTATCCATTCATCTATCAATGGGCACCTAGGTTGCTTCTATATCGTGACCATCTATATATATATAAACAGGTAATATGCAAATTAGCCAGGCATCATGACCAGGAGGCTGCATCACGACTGCTCAGGAGGAGCTGTGTGCGCAGATGGGTGGGAGGGGACTGCGTGCTGCCCCCAGCCCCAGCGGACACACACCAGGGGTGGGGGCGTGCTCTGAGCAGCCGTGCAGCTCCGAGCATGCCCCAGTGGGTGGCGGCAGCAGCCGGGAGCGAAGCAGCCCGGGTCCTGGGTGTTGGAGGGGAGCCGGTGCCGGCAGCCAGGGGAAGGAAGGCCTATTCTTGCATGAATCTTCGTGCATCGGGCCTGTAGTTGTAAATAATGCTGCTACAAATGTAAGGGTGCGTATATCCTTCAAATGGTGTTTTCATTTTCTGGTGGAGGACTTGTAGGCTGAGGTTATGTGGTTGCACCCAAGTCTCCTGGCCAGCAGGTGGCAGGGCAGAAACTGATTACCTCAGGGCCCCAGGCTCCATTCTGCTCCAACAAATCACCAAATTCGTTAGCCCACAGTGCAACCCCCTCTATGACTTGCACCCCCAAATCTATTTGCCAGTTTTAAATGCCAAGAATAGGCAGGGTTGGCTTCTAGGCAGGGAAGACCCAACAGCCAACTTCGGTTTTAAATCCAGGGGTGGATTAGGTATTGTGTGGAGTTTATACAATTTTGGAAAGCGTCTTTAGGACAGAATATGCAAACACATACTACCATTGCAAACCTCACAGAGAACACGGGACTGTGCAATTCAGGGGCTCTGAAGGTTACGCTCCATTGGCTCCCGGACCATCTGCCTCTGCCTGCACATGCTACGGACGGTTGAGGGCATGCACAGCCTCGAGTCCCTTTTCCCTTCTGCTGGCATCTTGCCCGGCACAGGTGCAAAATCCCAGAATCCTTGCATTTGAAAACAGCACCGTCATCCCAAGGGCCTCGGGGCCCTTTATAAATGTCAGGCTAATTATCAGACGATTAGATAATAGCTACAGTGTGTACCGTCTGGGTTAGCTGCGGCTGCTGCTACCAAAACACCCAGTGAATGCCAACGGACATGTTTGGAAAATGGGAAGGACTAAGTTTCAGGCCTGGGTGGAGAAAACCAGCTCCCAGGTCACCTGTGTCTGGGAGCTCCTTCAGAAGCAAAGTGTGGGGAGGGCGTGTGTGGGGAGGAGGCTGTGGCAGGTGCCCACCTCTTGCCCAGAGAAAAGGATCAGGCTGTAGGAGGAATTTACTGAGCCAGCCAAGCTCTGTACGCGCATAAGTTCCTTCCATCCCCCAAACAACCTTTTAAGGCAGCGGTTCTCAACCTGTGGGTCGCGACCGAACGACCCTTTCACAGGGGTCGCCTAGGACCATCCTGCATATCAGATATTTACGTTACGATTCATAACAGCGGCAAAATTACAGTGATGAAGTAGCAACAAAAATAATTTTATGGTTGGGTCACAACATGAGGAACTGTATTTAAAGGGCCAGAAGGTTGCAAACCACTGTTTTAAGGTGAGGGCTGTTATTATTCCAAATTACCAGATGAAAACTGGTCTTGCTTTTGGAACCCCCTGAGCCTTCCACAAAGCTGGGCTCAAAGCACCTGCTCAGAAAAAATTTACCAAATGACTTAATAGGCACCAGCTGTGTACCATGCACATTGCACTCTCTAAAGTGTAGGTGTTCTTAGTCTTTGGCAACTTTATAAGCCAGGTGGAGAAACAGGGTACTAACTGCTTGGCAGGAGAAGTGCTCACTGAATCAAACACACCAAGAACCAAGACTCAAGAAAACAGAAGAGCCATGAACACAGTGTATGTTTTACTACCAGAGGCCTCACCTGGGGGTGCCCACCCATTTATTGGTTCCAATGCAGGATCAAATGATTGATCGTCTAGGTAGGTTCATTTATAGCCCTTTACTCTACTGTTTATATTCTTTGAACATTTTAATGTGTATAATACATCTCTACAGTAATTTATGCCATGCAATCCTATATAATAAAAGGCTAATATGCAAATTGACCGAATGACAGAATGACTGGTTGCTATGATGTACACTGACCAACAGGGAGCAGATGCTCAATGCAGGAGCTGCCCCCTGGTGGTCAGTGCACTCCCACAGGGAAGCCGGGGTCATGGCTGGTGAGCACAGCGGCAGTGGTGGGAGCTTCTCCCACCTCTGCCTGCAGTGCTAAGGATGTCTGATCCCCCGAGGGCTCCTGGATTGCAAGAGGGCACAGGCCAGGCTGAGGGACCCCCCTGAGTGCACAAATTTCGTGCACTGGGCCTCTAGTTTAAAAATAAATATGTATTTATTGGCAGGCATGCTGAACGATGTTTTACTAATAAGAGGACTGGATTAAAATGGGTTTAAACTGTGCTGGTGCAAGCTTTCCAGTAGAGGGGGCATTAGGAAGGGGGTCTGGTCTCCTCCCCACCCCATGCTCCTTCACTAAGGACCAGGCCCTGCAATGTGTGACTTCCTTCCCAGAACAGGGGGTCTTCCCATCCCTGCTCCAGGACTAAGCTACCTGTTACTCCAGCCCTGTCACCTGGAGCCACCACCCTCCCAGGCCTGGGCAGGAGCAGGAGCAACTTCTCTGGGACATGGGCCGGGCTGCCCTGGCCCCGAGCAGAGCCTCACCTGCCTCCAGGGACAGGTGCTCGGCTGAGGGAGTGAGTCTCAGCCGAGCTGAGCTGGGAGAGAGCAACTCCGCCGTGAGGAACGCAGATGGAATGCTTTTCTGTTCAGCTTTCCCAACGAAAATCACTTGGAATGTATGTCCCTGCACATACCGTTCCATGTTTTTGCTCAAATTCCTCCCACTACTGCCTAGAAGCGTTTGAGTTTGCAGACAGCCCTTCCCCCGGCATTTGGGAGGTCAGAGCCATCCATCACCCTGGCGTTTCATTTCAACACGGATTCTTTAAGTCCCTGCTGGGAGCCAGGTCTGGGGACAGGCACCAGGGATCCAGAGAAAGCAACACGGAGAAGAAGAATGGCAGGGACCACCTTTTCATGATCCCATGTTCAACTTCGTGCCAGGTGCGGGCTGGGCACCGCTCTCATATTCCCCCTCCCAGTAACCGCAAGATTCCCGTTTATCATCCCCATTTCACAGGTGAGGAAATTGAGGTGTGGTAGGCTGCATAATGCCCCCCCCCCAAAGATGTCCGTGTCTTAATCCCCCAAACCTGTGAACAGGTTCCCATACACAGCAAAAGGGGCTTGGCCTATGTGATTAAGGATCTGGGGAGGGGGTGCTTATCCCCAATTATCCAGATGGACCAATGCAACCGCAGGGCTCCTTAGAAGAGGGAGGCGGGAGGTCCAGAGTCAGAGAAAGAGAAGTGATGGTGGAAGCAGATGTCTCAGTGATGTGGGTCCAGGAGCCACGGAACGGAACACAGGGAAAGGCAAGGAAGTGGATTCGCCGTGGAGCCAGGGGCGCGCAGCCCTGCAGACACGGGATTCGAGCCCAGGGAGACGGGTTCCTCTGGAACCGGGAGGCGATGTATTTGTGAGTTTATGGCACGAAGTTTGTGGTGATTGCTTCAGCAGCAATAGGAGACGAATATAGAGGGCAGCGATTCCCCCAGGGCTACAGCGGAGGGGTGTAGCAGAGGGGGGATTTGAACCCAGGTCTGTCTGACTCCGAAGGTCCAGAAGATGCCCAGGGACTGTCCCTCAGAGCTTGGAGCCCAGGAGCCGAAGGAGCTGCTGCTTAGCCAGGCAAGCCAGGTGTCCCCGGCCTCCCGCAGAGGCGGAGGGACGGATGCTTGAGGCTGGAAGGGGTCCGGCTGAGTTGGGGGTGAGGGAGGTGTGAGACTCGGATTGTTTCCTCCCAGAGGACCTGTGATGCTCTGACGACTCTGGTCCCTCAGGAATCAGGGCCAGGTCCTGCCCCCTCCGTGACCCAGCTGGTCAGGCCCCCTCCTGACAGGCAGGGCTGGAACTGGGGGGTCAGCACAACTTCTCCCTCCGGCACGTGGAGCAGCTGCGAGGCGCGAGACCTTCCCTGACACTCTCAGAAGAGGCAAAGCCTGGCCCTGCCAGACCACCTGTGGGCCCTGCACGAGTCACTCCTGTCTCCTCCGGCTCCACATCTGACAGGCGGGATGACAGTGCCTCCCCACAGGGCTGCTGGAAGGATCGACTGCATGTGGGTCTACAGGGAGCTGAGTCTCAGCCGACTGCGGCCACCGCACCTCCCCTTCGCCAAGAGTCCATTTTCTGGCTGTTGCTGCTGGTGGACAAATGATCTTAAGGGCACCCTTGGGTTCCAGCCACCACGCCTGGCAACAGGCCTCTGTGGGCGGCACTCCTGCTCTGAGCTCACTCTCCTTCTGTGAGAAGCTTCTAGAGCTCTCCCCCCGAGGGCACATCTGTGACCTGGGCCTTCTGGCCGAGGCCCTGTAAGGAGCACCCTTCCCCCCCCTGCTCCCCGCTTTGCCGGATGCTGGGGGCCAGAGCTGGTCTCATCCTGACCGCGGTCTGGGAGCAGGGACAGGGCACAGGGAGGGAGCCACGTGAACCGCCCCTTCTAGTAATTCTTCCCGGATTCATTTTGAAAGTCTCGCTCCGTGACACATGGACGCGCGTCAGTCTATTTCTCTGTGAGAGAGGCAGGATATTTTTGAACAGATGTCATTTCTGGCTCTTTCCTTCCAAGAAAAGAATTTCTCATTCCTACTCATTTCTTCCTGCCTCTGCTTCTGCCATAAGCACACCCACGCAGGCGTACACATACATGCGTACACACACACACACACACACACACACAGGAAGGCAGGCCTTGTTCAACAGGAACCAAGACTCAGGCTGACTCCGGCCTACCTAGCCTGTTGGACAGACAGACAGAAAAGCGGGGAGACAGACAGAATAGAGGGGACAGCACCGAGGACACCGCCCCCTCTGTGTGAGGGACCTGGGCAAGGGCGGGGGAGCAGGCCCCAGGGGCACCTGCCAGGGGGGAGGGGGGGGATGGGCTCCGGGTTGGAAAGCAGTCTGCTCTCTGGCGTCCAGGAAGCTGCCCAGCAGACGCCCTGAGCTTGCAGCCAGCAGGGAGCTGAGCCCTGGGACGAGACGGCTGAAGCGGGACCCAGGATGGCAGGGCGAGCTGAGCACACGACCAGGTGAACCGCTACAGACAAACACCTTCTGTTTCGCACTTAAATGAAAACCACATCCACCTGCGAGTGTCCGCAGGGAGGCAGGGCAGGGACGGATTCCCACGGCATCCCCGTCCCCGGAAGGCGGATTGCCACAGGTTTCCTGTGCCCCCAGAAGCCCCATCACTTCAGGTTCCACATGCAGGTCTCGCATCCGTTTGCAGGTAATTTTTGTCTCGTGTGGACGCATGGCTCGAGGTTGGCTCTTGCCTTTGTGCATTCGGATGTCCAATTATTTCTGCATCGTTTATTAAAAAGAACATCCTGTCTCCACGGAATGCTATTTGTACTCTTATGAAAGGTCAGTTGACTGTACACGTGTGGGTCTATTTCTGGGCTCTCTTATTGCCATTGATTGTTACTTCCACGCATTTTTTCCTCTGAAACCACGCTGACCGCACTACTGTAGTCAGTCGCTCCGAGTCGGCTCTCCTTCACCGTGGGTTTGGCCATTCGGGGCCCCCTGCCTCCCGCGCCCATGTTCCCACAGGCGCCCGTCCATTTCCATTACACATTTTGCAGGGAGTTTCACTGCAGTTGCATGAAATGCACAGGTCAATTCAGAGCGACCTGACATCTTAATGAGTCCTCCCTTCAGGGCTTCCCTTTGCACCTGAATCTTAGAGGGAATGTGCCTTCGTGCTCTCCGTCTTCCCCTCGCCATGGAGCGCCTTTGGTGGTGGTGCTCGTGAGCCTGGGCTGGGGGTTGGGTGGAGGTGGGTGAGCGTCCCTGTGTCTCCACAGGTAGGAGACTCGCTGTCCATGCACTTCCCCCTCCCCCAGGGGTAGAGGGCTTGCACTTCCCCCTCCCCCAGGGGTAGAGGGCTTGCCCTTCCCTGGTCCCAGCTCCTCCTCCTGTGCCCTATGGACAACATGCTTTGTGGCTCTTCCCCCGAAAATGGGTTCATTTTCCCACAAGGGATACAGGGAGAAGGAGCCATGTGGAGCTTGAGGCACTTCCTGAAGCACTGGTCTCCCCCAAACCCAGACCCGGACCACGAGAGGGTCCTCAGGCCTGTCCCCAATCTTCCTGTGAGCACCCAGTGTGAACCTGGAGAGAGAGCGAGGGGGTGCGGCAGGGAGACACTTGGGGGGTGACTGGCTTGTTTTGTAGACTCCAGCCTCTGCTTTCAGCTCATTCCCTGTCTCACCTTAGCACACCCTCCTCAGCATCCCTAAGAGGCAGGGCTGGTTCTACCCCATCGAGAGAGGTGGAAACAGAGCCCTCACTTCAAACAAGGGTGCCTCTCTGAGGGTCCCTCCGGGTGGAGGGGCAGGGGGACTGGGCTCCGGGGCTGCTGTCTGGTGAGACTCCTGGCGGGGAGAAAAGAGGCAGCCGCTGAGAGGGGCAAGATGGTGGCTCAGGCCTCTGGCTCAGAGCTGCTGGCGGAGGGGCCCAGCAGGACACAGGTGTGTTTCCAGGAACATGTGGGTCCCAAGGGCCTAGAAGCCACCCAGCCGGAAAGACAATTGCTAAAGGGGTTCGGTCAAGGCAGGATTAGCTGAGATTTGGAGGCAGTTTCCCACAAGCCACTGCAGCTTCGGCAGCCAAGATACCTGGGGGGTGAGGAGGTCCTGTCAGGTGAGGCAGAGAGGAGCCATGGGTGCTTGCCTCCCCGGGGTTCCCAGTTCCCACAGAGCACGGGCTGAGCCCCAGGGCAGGGGGCCTGGACTGATGGGCACTCCCTGGAGGCCAGCCTGTGTGGAAGGGCACCTTCCTGGGGGTCAGGGTCCTGGCTTCTAGTGCCTTCCTTCCTGCCCTCCCCGCACCCCCCCCCCCCGCCCCCGTCTCTCCTGCCAAGGGGAGATCCAGAACCACCAGGAGGCCCCTCGCTCAGGGCAAGTGCTGCCCGGCAGGGGGACTGGTCTGATTCCTGGCTCTGCCCCATTGTCTCTTCTCCTGCCTGAACCCACTTTCCTTCCTGGTCCAGGGGGAGAGCTGCCCCTCTTCCTGATGTCCTTACAAAGTGTCTGTCCGTTGCCCCCATGCCCTCGTGTGGTGAGAGCTCAATAGCAAGTGTGGTTATTGTCCCCCAAAGCCTTTGATCACACACTCTCGGGGGTGACCACCTAGAGCAGCGGTTCTCAACCTGTGGGTCGCGATCCCTTTGGGGGTCGAATGACCCTTTCACAGGGGTCGCCTAAGACCATCGGAAAACACATATATAATTACATATTGTTTTTGTGTGTGAGACCCCCGAAGCGGGACCCTCACTCTGTCCCACAGATCGACGGCGACCCCAATCAACCGCAGGAGACGTCACTTGATGCAAAACGCAAGAGGCTTTATTCTTTATTCCAGCGCGCTGGGGCCCAACCCGTACTCACACAAGAGCAGAGGAGTTGTGCCCCCAGCAAGGGGTTTTTCAGCTAATTATATGCTAAAATTACACATCAGGGAGGGGTTGCATGCAGGAGGGTAAGAGGAGAAAGAAATTGTTTGTGTCTTGATAGGGATAAGGCACTCCTTACAGTCTGTTCCTCTCAAGGTTGATTGAAGCTGGGTTTACTCAACCTATCCTTTGTTGGGGCTATCTCCTGTAATAGCCTTGGGGAGGGCGTCATTCCCTCTGTTCCTATCTCTAGTGGGGGAAGCCTAGGGAGTTGAGATAAAACAGTCAGCTAGGCCTGGCAGCTGGGCCTGTGCAGTTTGTAATATTCTTTTATTCTTTCATTCCCCCATTTGCTTTTTGGTAAGTTCTAATCATGGAACTTCTGTCTCTAGACATTCCTCTTTGAAACTATCTCTCTGGCGGAGAGACTGGTATTGCTGCCTGAGCACTAGTACTTGCACAGCACTTATTCCTTCTCTGATAAAGGTGACCAGTCGGTTTAAGATACAGGGCCCAAAAGTAAGAATTAAAAGCAATATAATAAGAGGACCCATAAGGGTGGATATGAGGGTCCACTGAGTCCTAGACTTCTCTATTTTGCCTGGGCTGTCTTAAGCCAGGTGTGATGAAGCCAAGTCGGGATCCCGTCGACCTGACCGCCGTGGGGGTGGTCCTTTCAGTCCTTGGGTGGCAAATTTCTTTACCCAAATAGTGTCACCAGGTTGGAAGGGATGAACCGGATACAGGCAGATCATCTTGGACGTGCTTCTGGTCTGCTTGCTGGGTAGACTGCAAAACCTGAAAGAACTTGAGTAAACTGGTGAGATGAGTAGTACAGGGTCTGGAAGAGTCACTAGAATCTGTAAAGGCCCCACTGGTTTTAGGGCAGCCTCCTGGGCTGCTTTGTCTGCAGCCTAGTTCCCTCCTGCTTCTGGGGAGTCAGTGCCAGTTGACCCATCGTCCTTGCTCTGCTCATGTCTGTCTAACTGCTTATTATATTACCTCAAGGATCCTGGCTCTGAATTCTTTCAGGGAAAATGGGCGTTGAATTCTCTTCTGTAGCTGCTTCGTGCTGAGGAGGGACAGAAGTTTCTTTCAGAGCCAAGAGATCCTTGCTATCTGTCAGAGGGACGATGAGGCCTGGGTACAGAAGGAGGTGGGCTTGTGACCTGGCAGAGACAAACTGTAACAAATGGTCTGGTGGGAGGGAAAGAAAACATTTTAGTTTTAATAACCTCTGTTGAAATAGGATTTTTCTCCTTAAAACTCCTCTATGGCTATCAAAAAGCCAAATCAAGACCAATTTATCTACTGTATTCAATTTGGCCTGATGTTTGCATAAATACAACAAGAATGGTAACTGACTACCTGTGCTGGAATTTCATGATTGAATCTTAATGTGCCCCGTAAGGCCAGGAAGCCAAGCCATCCAGCTGCCATCAGGCCTGCCTGCTGTATCTGCTGTGTTAGGTGAATTCCTCACCTGTAGCAACTCCACCTGAGCCCACGCTCTAGGCTTTAAAGCCCATCTCAGTAGCCCTCCTACTCGTTGTGGCCCAGAGTGTGTGGGGGTTTCGCAGGGATGCAGAGGCATCCTTATTGCTCCCCTTCTACTCTGACCAACCGCCAGTGATGGCAGGGCATGGGCCTGACGCTCCAGCGCCAGCCATCTTCAGGGCTCCCAAGCAGGATACCAGGCTTTTCCTGTGGCACCTTTTTTCGGCTTCAAGTCTTCAGAGCTCAGACAGGTTTCTTTAAAACATGATACTCCAGTCAAAGTTTTCATTAAATAAAACCACTACTGGAAACTGGTCTTATTGAATTTATGCAAAGAAATGTATTGTCATGACTTATTAAGCATTGCCAAATTTCGGAGGAATTACATAAGGAGAAAAAGCCACTGACCTGCCCTAACATCTTCTGATTTTCCTTGTAACTGTTAGATTTCTTTTATCATTTTTCCTAAGTACTTTGGCATAACTATTTACCCTCTGTTTAGGGAGGCAGAATGTAAGTTATTTACTTTTTCTGACCTACTGGCCTGTATCATTTGATTAATTTTCTTTCAACATTTCTCTTCTCCTTCTTATCACATACACAACCTTTCTAAATTTTATACTTTCAAATTATCCTTTAAACCTTCTTTCTATGTCCTTAAAAAAATGCATAACCATGCCTCAGACCTTCTACTCAGTAATTCCTTATTCTTAGAAACCTCAACCCTTTAATGATTACCATAAAGTAAACAGCCAGTATTTCTTAGATTACTAAGACCAGGTGCTTCCATCCTTATGCAATTTCAAGTATACTGTATTCGTCTAATTTAGTCTTGGAAGGGTTAAAGAGAACAAAACGGGGCAGAGAGAAACTTACTGAGCTTAGCAGCTTGCGGCCTTGAGTCCAGCAGATAAGTAAAAATCAACAAAACTTCTGGTCTGCTTTCCCTGCCGACGGCCCCTCTCTTGGTAGCAAATTGGCTAGTTCCACACAAACAAACAGCTGTTCACTCATGCTTCCTCAATGTTTTAGCATTTATTTTAATTTCACAATCTCTATTGTATCCCTTTAAAAAATCTTTTTTAACATGTAATTAAGAGCAGCAGGTTTACTTTATCCCAACCTCATGATGATCGGTGACGAGAGACAGACAAGGGAGGGGTGACCTGTTTTCACAGATTTTCACTCAGGTACCCGCCTGACCAAAGTTGCGGAGCCACACAAAGGAGAGGAGAGGGCAGGCCCCCTCCCTCCACACTCGCACACTTTCACCAGACATTCATTCAGCAAAGGCATTTAGCTACCACAACACAGTTTTTCTCAATCAGTAACATTTTTAAGAATAACCTTAAAAAATGCAAGACATAAGTTTTTATCATTTAAATTCAGTAAGCTTCAAGGTCCCAAGTTCTCAGCAGTTCTGGAAAACCACACCTGAGGCTGGCAAGCAGGTTTGACCCAGCCCTTGACTTTAAAATGACCATAATGCTTAAAGGAGTAGTTTGAGTCTGTCCCATAGCGTCCGTCCAGTGAGTCCACAAAATCAAACAAAAGAACACAGACACCAAACAAACAAAGACACCTAAAACAGCCTTCCGACCCCGCGTAAGAAAAACTGAAAACAAAGCAAATGGGGGCTTTTACACCCCCCCAAATGGGGGCTCAAGGCGTCCCTTGACTCCTCCTCTACCCTTGGGGCGTCCCCCAGGGCTGCAACCTGTGGTCCTCCAGGCACGTCTACCGACCACTGTTCGGCCACTCTCACGAGTTGCCGAACGGCTGCCAAACCAAAAGCGCGCACTCAAATCCAGACCACTTGACAAACACAAGACAAAGACAAACAACTCGGGGTACCCCTTCTTACCTCCAAGGTCGGCTCCGCGGATGAGGGGTGGTCGTCTAATCCCGGACAAGCCCCCAAATGTGAGACCCCCGAAGCGGGACCCTCACTCTGTCCCACAGATCGACGGCGACCCCAATCAACCGCAGGAGACGTCACTTGATGCAAAACGCAAGAGGCTTTATTCTTTATTCCAGCGCGCTGGGGCCCAACCCGTACTCACACAAGAGCAGAGGAGTTGTGCCCCCAGCAAGGGGTTTTTCAGCTAATTATATGCTAAAATTACACATCAGGGAGGGGTTGCATGCAGGAGGGTAAGAGGAGAAAGAAATTGTTTGTGTCTTGATAGGGATAAGGCACTCCTTACAGTCTGTTCCTCTCAAGGTTGATTGAAGCTGGGTTTACTCAACCTATCCTTTGTTGGGGCTATCTCCTGTAATAGCCTTGGGGAGGGCGTCATTCCCTCTGTTCCTATCTCTAGTGGGGGAAGCCTAGGGAGTTGAGATAAAACAGTCAGCTAGGCCTGGCAGCTGGGCCTGTGCAGTTTGTAATATTCTTTTATTCTTTCAGTGATCAATCACTATGCTTTAATTATGTTCAATTTGTAACAATGAAAATACATCCTGCATATCAGATATTTACGTTATGATTCATAACAGTAGCAACATTACAGTTATGAAGTAGCAACGAAAATAACTTTATGGTTGGGGGTCACCACAACACGAGGAACTGTATTAAAGGGTCGCGGCATTAGGAAGGTTGAGAACCACTGACCTAGAGAAAGAGGGCTCGGGTCCATGACCTCATGCTGCCACCTGGTGGTCAGAAGGAGGAAATGTAATGGATTCAAGAGGCTGATACATGATGAGGATGAAGATAACAGTTACTGGATGTGGAGTTTTCACCGGGCACTGTCCTAATGCTTTACAGGGATTACTTCACTTAAAGCCGAGATACCTAATAACCTGCATTAAATAAAGAGGTGCTGCTATTATGTGTCCAGAAACATTACTTGGGTCATTTTTTTTCCCCCATCCTTACAACAACCATGTTAGATCGAGATTTAATTTTTCCATTAAACAGAGGACAGGAAGGTTCAGAGATGTCAAGTAACTTCCCGAGGTCACAGCAGGGAAACAGCAAAGCTAAGATTGGAACTGTTTCTGTTTGGAGTTAAGCTCGTGCTTGTCTGAGCATCTCTGCTTCCCCAGAGAACTCTGAAGCTGCTCCCGGGGTGGGGGCCTGGCGGGGAGGACGGGGGGACGACGACGGGGGAGGCTCAGGGGAGTCAGGGAGCACCCTGTTTGCTCTGGATCGGCTCTGGACAGAAACTGAGGACAAGAGCCCAGCCCTCAAGTCCTCTTGCAAGTTATCGGAGCTCTTTCCAAGTAAACCTCCTGCCCCCACGAAGGTGGGCACAGAAATGTGGGTCCAAAGGGTGGAGCCTGGGAGGAAGGCGCCATCCCTGGGAACCATGATCAAGGAAACTTTTCATCTTCACCCTTAGGCTTGGAGAGCGTGTGTGTTTTATCTCTCTCCCAGGGCGTTTACACTGCCTTGTAGGAAGGACCTCAGAGATTGCCCGGCTCATAGTTGTCACTCAGCAGTGTATTCAGTGAAAGGAGGAAGGGAGGAATCTGGTCTGAGGCACTTCCGGGGCCTCCGGGCCCAGGTTCTGCCCCTCCAGCCGGGCTGTGCTGACCCAGCCACCAGGGCAGCAAATGGCCAGCCCTTCGAGGGACCGGCATGGCCCTCCTCTGGCAGGGGCCTGAGCCAGGAGCTGGTTCCTCCCCCCGGCCACAGGGGCCCGTGGGCAGAGACCCACCTGCCCCTGAATTCCCACTCTGCTCCTTGAATCCGTGTGGCCTTGGGCAAGACCCGCAGTTGCCTCAACTGAGAGCCGTGGAGTTCATCCTTGCAAGAGACAGTAGGGATTGGAGACAGCGGGGCACAGTTCCTGGCATATAGTGGGCACTTGAAAGTCGGGTGCCCTTATTCCTGAGCCAGCAGGGATTCCCTCTGGCACGCCCTAGTCTGAAATACCTTCCGTTCAGAGAATATGCCGGAGGGGCTGCCAGGCAGGGGGCCGCGTCCCAGAGCCCATCCTCAGTGACACACAGGAATCAATTCTGCCTCTGTAGAGCCATTACCACCTCATCACCCATGACGCAGACCCATGCGCCCTGTTTGATTTTCATTTCAGAAACCAGGTATCAATACTGACCTGTCCTCGGGCGCTGGGGCAGAGAGGAGCTTGTTAGCATGAAGCACCCTCCCCCACCCCAGGCCAGGCAGCCCTCACTCCCCACTCCTCGCCCATGGGTGCATCGGGCCTTCTGGGGAGCTTGTTAAGTGCGGATTCCAGCCCCCTCCCCAGTCTGCTCATCTGGAATCTGTGAGGAGGACAGGAGCCTCTGTCTTCACCAAGCTCTCCCAGGGGTCTCGTTTGGGAATTGCTGCCCGAGAGCACCCACAGGGCATCTGCCTCACTGCGAGGAGAAGGCGCAGAAGAGATGCTGGGAACAATGGGCCCGATGGAGCCCACCAATAGGGTAGATCCTAGTACCCAGTGTGCGTGAAGCCAGATGAACACAAAGCTACTCCACGGGCTGCCTTCTGGCTGGTTCTGTCACCTTCTCCCTCGCAGCACCTGGAGCCAGGAGGGCGGCAGGCCTTGGCATGAAACCTGCAGCCAACGAAGCCATGTGGTCCCGTCTCACAGCCGTGCAGAGGCAAATGTGTGGCAGGACTGTACCCCCCTCGGGGAGCCCACATGAGTGAGCTGCGTGCTGCACCATCCTGGCCTGGATATCCGGCCCAGCATGTGGGCCTAGGATCCCTGACTACTCACTGTGAGCCACGGCAGAGACACGGAGGGCGATTGCAAGGGGAGGACTTAAGGGCCAAACTCCTATTTGAAGAAACGAAGGTGAGACAGAGAGGCAACTGGAAGGCTGAGACCACAACCCAAGGCTCTGCGATCCTCACAGGGTGGTTCATGCTGCCCATGTTGCCATCGGGAGCATGGGAGGCTGGCTGCGAAGCTGTGATTGGTGGGAGTGGCCACCAGGTGGCACTGTCTCATCACCCTCTGCAGCGGCGCTGTGGCCTGATCCCACCTCCCCACGGCAATGTCAAGGCCAAGGGCCAACTTGGGGCGAGTGAAGGGGCTTTTGCATTTCCGTTGTCACCGGCCTCCTAAAAGGAGCAGCGGCTCCCAGGCTGAGCGAGGGAGGAGAGCAGTGTTTGGTTTACTTCCACAGAGCGCGGTTCCCAGTCAGAGCTGCTGGTGCTGCACTGCTAGGGGCTCCTTTCCTGGCGAATTGCTGCCCCTTAATCACGACTGTGGGTTCGAATCCTCAGGACCTGGCTCTCCAAGTGTGTGACGTGGCAAGGACCTCAGAGATCGTCAAGTTCAGCTCCTCCATTTTAGTGAAGAAGGAGGCCCAGAAAGAGAGGGCCATTCCCGGCCACACCCAGCAGGATGGGGGCAGAGCCGGGACCTGAACCTGAGGCCCAGGGTTCCATGCAGTCCACCACGCCCCCATCTTCACACGCCATAGGTGCAGCCACGCATTCCCCTAACACCACGGAGCACGGACTAGATGCTACTTTCTTATCTCGGTGGCGGAACACAATGGGAGACTCTTACAGACGTAAGCTGACAGGGCACGTCAATGACCAAGTCAGGGAGGCGCAGCCGGGGGTTCCGTTTCTCTCCCCTTCGTCCAGAGGATCGGCCAACGCCACCCACTCTTGATGTAAAACAGCAGAAATGAGACCAGAATTCAGGCAGAGACGGAGTCAGACAGCTGGCGGGGCAGTTCCCAGACATGGCAGCTCCGAGGGGGCATGCTCTGCGGGGCGGCGGGCGGGCCTGCTGGGGACCTCCCTGGATGCTTAGGTGGGAAGGAACCTTTGGAAGGTGGACGCTTCAAAGCTGCAACCACTGTGACCACCAGGGGGCAGTGTTTGGCCACCTCCAGCTTGGGGACTCTAAGGGACTATTTTCCTAGCACTGAAGAAAGTAAATCTTCAGGAACGGGGGTGTTTAAGATTACAGTCTACATGTGGAAAAGAAAGAGATGTATCCGTCTGGGCTTGAAATTGTTCTCTTAAAGGCAGTCATTGTATCATCGCCGGTCGCTCCTCTCAGCGCAGCAGCTGTACAGTGGACACCGCTGTCAAGTTGGAGAATGATGCCTCCGTGTCCAGCCTTCTGTCATTTGGCCCTTCTGCCCTGGTCCAGAGTTGTTCATAACCTTAGGTACTGTCTTGGGGCACCCGATGGTCTCAGAATTACGATCTAGAATCTGGTTAGAGATATCCCAGTCTGTGCAGCCGGAAGCCAATCCACCTTCCTCTCCACTGCCCTCCACCGGCTGTAAGGGAGGGCCCATAGCCATTCTGCATCTGCCTTCTCAGATACAGCCATCACCTGTTTGCAGCTGCTGCCGTACTCATTATTGACCGTTCTGCTGGGATATTAAGCACTTTTGGCTCGGCTTGGGGATGGTTCATCACCAAGTTGTCAGAGTGATGGATTCTTCTAGGATTATTGCTTAATTAGCTTGTTTAGAGGTAAAAATCAACCAGGACACCAGTTCTTTGGGAGCTGGGAGGAAGGGGAGGAGGGAGCTGGGAGCTGGGAGGAAGAGATCTGGAAGATGCCCCAGGCAGCGGTGTGGCTGGGGTGAGGCGGGTGGGGGGCTCTGGGCATTGCAGGCCGCAAGCTTGAATTCATTAGGCATTTCATCTATCGCCACCCAGAGCACTTCCACTGTTCAGTGACGTTACCAAAGCGCTGGCTCCTGAGCTCAGCCCTGGAAGATAGGACCCTGCTCTGCATCCTGTGGACACCAACCCCACTGGCGCGGAGGGGGGCATGGCGACCCTGGGCTGCTGACGGCTGACCCCAGGTCTGCAGAATTCTGCCCTCCTTGTCTTCAGGGCCCAGGCAGGCCTGGGGCGGTATGTGGTCGAGCAGGGAAGTGTGCAGGAATGGTGTGTGTTGGACTACCTACCTGCGCATTCAGGTGAGGTTCATCTCCGAATCCTGCCAGAAATGATTCATTTGTTCTTCCCGGCTTTCCCTTTTTAGCAGAGACTGTGCTGACCTGTCAGTACTGGTGCTTTGTGTGTAGAAAAGCTTATGTAAGGAGGCAGCCTGACAGCTCAGGACTCCGGGTCTTTGGGCTCTGACTGCCTGCAAAGCCCACACTGCTGACCATGGCCATCTGTCCTGGTTAGCCAAGCTCAGGGCCTGGAGGCAACGTGACCTGGTCTGGCTTCGCTGTGTCTGATGCTGCTATATCACCGAATGACTGCGACGCTTTGCAACAGTCCCTGTGCGATGCAGGTTAGTCGGCTGTGTGTCTGTCCCTTGTACAAGGATGTGTCCACTTCGGAACGCTGACCTGGCTCCTGAGCGTGGGAGTTTGCATAATGGCACTTCCCTCCCTCCCCACACCTTTGCCTCCTGAGGGCATCTGGCCAGCAAGGTCACACTCAGGAAGGCCCGCCCTCCTGCCCTCCTGACACACAGAACTGCGAGGGTTCCCACGCGGGAGACGCTTCCGGGGATGAGTTCTCTAACTGCAGATTTTCCCGAGTGGGGTCTGGCTGGTCACTGGCTGGAATCTCTTCTGCGCTCTATGGGCCATGATCTCTGGGAGAGACATGATGACAAGCTGAGGGATAAGGAGGGAGGGAGGTGCCTGCCTCGCTGGCTGGGTTTCTCCTTCCCCAAATGTATTTTCTATCCGGAACTAAGATCCTACTCGCCATGGAGTCCAAGACCTTTGCGGGAACCATGTTTTATTTTGCCATTTGGCTGTGAAACATTCCAGATTCAGACCCTGGAGAGTATGATTATTCTGCTAACACCCGGTGGATTGATCCCAGGTCACCCACAGCACCTTGTGGGTAGGCGACTGGCTCATTCTGGCTTTTCTAAGAAATGTGTGGACTGGTGGGAGGGGACCGAGGTGCAGCTTCTCCCCTCCTTTCCCAAATGGAACGTCTGCTTCATTGTCCAGAAGGTTCCTGGCTGGTGTTCCCAAACTCTCAGGTGACCTGTTCTGTGACCTCAGGGCTACCGAGCTGGACCCGTTGGAAGGCAACCCAGCCCAGCTCCTGGAAGGCAGCTGTGACTGCATCGCCAGAAGGCAGATGCCATTTGCATCACAGTCCCGGGGGCAGCATGGAATGAGGGCAGGGTCTGAGCAATCACTGGGAGCCTGTCCTGGAGGAAGACACAGATGCTCAGACACAGAAGCCCAGCGAGAGGAGAGCTTTTCCTTCTGTGGAGTGGCTGCAGAGACCCAGCCCCATTCCCATGAACACTGTTCGGGACCACCAGCAGGGGGAGCACATATACCACCTGCAGGTAAGGCTGGACCAGCCCCATCATGCCCAGGGCTCCCCGATGGATGCGAATGTCAGCACCTCATTCTTCAGAGATCCCCGGAGGCACCTACCTACCTACTCTGCCTGTCTGAGTGCAAACCACAGCCTATTTAGCACCCGAGTGTCTGCAGCGAAATGGAGAGAAGTTGGGGAGCAGATGTTTCCCCGACCCCCTCCCCACCATGGGCTGTAAGGGCTAAGACCAAAGGCAGCTCTGCCCTCTGTTCCAGCTGAGCTCCCATCTGCGGGCTCTGCCCTCCTGTAAGAGGGTGGCTTTTCCATGGCTACATTTCTTGGATTAAAACGACATTCCTGTATAAACATTTCTTCTACAACTATCATCAGTCAACTGCCGCCCATGTGGCAAAGCAGCCTGGCTCTTTCTCCTCTTCTCTGGAGTCTCGGACTATTTGCCAGTTTGTTGACTTATTTTTCATAAAAATCCAGCCCAAGTACTTAAGTTAAACATGCAGCTGGTATTATAAGGCAGGAAGGAAGGACGCAGCCCCCTGTTCCGTTCCTACCCTGAATCCCTCTTTCCGAACTCTTTCTTCTGATGGCGACCTCCATATTTCTTAATAATATGCTCCCGTGGTTAACCCTGGCTTATTAATGGGAAATGCCTGTTGACGGATGATGGAAGATGGGGCTGGGATGCTCCTCGCCCACTTGCATACCTGTGCCTTCGCGCCCTACATTCTCTAATAGATTTATGTCACATTTTTTGGTGAAATCAATATCCCATTTCTGCTTTATTACAATTATATATGTACTGTTGACTGCTGAGTGAAGAAATACTCTGGGATCATATTACTTTTCTTCTATAGTTCTTTGTTCTTCCAGGAATTAATAATAACCTCATTTTAAAAATCCGCTTAGACTACATTATTATCCTAATAATTCTTCTAAGCTCTCCAGCCGAATTTCAAAATCTATCTGAACACCATTTCCCCATGATTACGCTGCGGTCAGATAGAACTGCTGGTTCCTTTCTCCCCAGGGGTCCCTTTTCCTGCTCCTCACGGGGCCTCTTGCTCCCTTGTTCAGCTGCCTAGCTCTGGTCCTTGGACGGCTGGACCGCCTTTTTCCTGGATTCCAACTTGCTCCTTCTTGGTTCATGCCCTTGGAGGGCCCATGTCATGTATCCCTAGGTGGATACATTTCTCTTTAAAATCCAGCTCCAGAAGCTGGACATCCTGGGTTTGAAAGGTACCCGCTC
Source organism: Myotis daubentonii (assembly GCF_963259705.1). Classification (NCBI taxonomy): domain Eukaryota; kingdom Metazoa; phylum Chordata; class Mammalia; order Chiroptera; family Vespertilionidae; genus Myotis; species Myotis daubentonii. Next base: position 65,963,196 of record NC_081851.1, on the reverse strand, counting down.
ACCAACAGGTGTTTGTCTGCCAAAGGAGGGAGGAGTTTTCACACCAAAGAGGCGAGTCCAGACACCCAACTCTTGAGAAGCACTCCGTTGGTCTGAAGGACGGAGAGACGGGTTTGTTAGGAGAGAAGCTAGCCCACTCCAGTGACACCATGGTTGGGCTGTTGGTAAATCAGCAGGATCAGGGCTGCTGCTGGCACATTTTACCTTCATGCAGAGTAGCAGAAGCTGGCATGTTGCTCCCACACCTTATTTCTGCGCAGTGGGAAACTGTTATAACTACTAACGTTGTTAGAATAAGACGCTGTACCGCCACGTTGACAGTAGATCCACATGAATGTACATGACATTAGTTGGACAAACTCTCAGCAGGTGTGACTTGCAGTGTATTAAACCTCTAGATGGAAACCAATTAAAATCAACATAGTCTCAAATGTCCAAGGACCATCTATGGATGCTCTGAGTGTTTTGGGAGTCATTTTTTAAAAGTATGAACTTGATAGCTCTGAAGATTTTTCACAGAAGCATTGCCCATGTGTGGCCATGGAGGTGCATGCTTTGTTGAAAAGAAACAGGCCTGATGGTAGGGGAGGAAGAGGTGTTGTCTGGCTGCACACTTCTACCTCTTCACTTACTAAGGCAGAGGCAACAGGTGGTTGAAGGAGGGAGACAGAGGTGGGCTCACAGTGGTGGACACCACAGCTTGCCTGGAGAGTCCAAGGGCAGATCGAAGCTTGTTGACACAGCTTGTGGGGAGTGACCTGGAGGAAAGCAGACTGTTGAGGGCCTTCAGCGCCCCAGGCTCTGGGCAGAAGCTCACATAGCTCATCGGACAAGGCCTTTCCGTGTTCCAGTGGCTGCTTCATTGCACAGAGGACCAGATGAGTGAGGAGAGGGCATTCTCTGGGCTGAATGCTGGCCAACAGTGGGAGTCTTTTTCCTAACTGGGTGTGATGAAGATCCTGGAAGAAAGCAACTTGAACTCTGTAGCATCAAAGTAAAGGAGTGCTGGGAAGAGTTGTACTAGAAGTTCTAGGCAGGACATTGAACAAGAAAAATAAATCAAAGCCACCCTGATTGGGATGGAAGAAATAGAACTCTCCGTTTGCAGATGATATAATTGTGTCTATACAAAATCCCGAGGAATCCCTTGAAAACTACTAGAACTAAAAAATGAGTTCAGTAAAGTGGCAGAATGTAAGATCGATATACACAAATTAATTTTATTTCTATACATTAGCAATGAACAATCTGAAACTAAAATTATTTGTAATAGCATCATAAAGAATACAACACTTAGGAATAAATTTAACAAAGAAAGTGCAGAATTTCTACACTATAAACAAAAATTTTTTGAAAGAAATTAGGGAAGATCTAAAAAAAAAACCCACAGAGAGACATCTCACATACATGGATCAGAAAACCGTATATCGTATATTGCAAACATGGTGATATCCCCAAATTGATCTGCAGATTTATGCAATTGTTATAAAAACCCCAGCTGCCTTTTTTTCCCCCTGAAGAATTTAGCAAGCTGATCCTAAAACTTATATTAAATTCAAGGAACCCCAAATCACCAAAACAATCTTGAAAAAGGAAAACCAAGTTGGAGGACTCACACTTCCTGATTTCAAAACTTACTAGACAGCTACAGTGACCAGCCCATTGTATTGCTTGCATAAGGATAGATGTAGAACAATGGAATAGAATTTAAAATTCAGAAATAAATCTTTACATTATGATAAACTGATTTTTGGAAAGGGTGCTAAGACAATACAATGGGGCAAAGAGTAGTCTTTTTGAACAAAAGTAGACACCTGGATACACACATGTAAAACAATAAAGTTGGATACTACATCATATCATATACAAAGTTACATCAAAATGGATCAAAGATCTAACTGTAAGAGATAAACTATAAAAATGTTGGAAGTAAAACATAGAAGTAAATATTCATGATCTTGGGGGTAGGCAGTGATTTCTTAGATACAATACCTAAAGTATAAGTGACAAAAGGAAAACAGATAATTTGCATTTCCAAATTAAAAACTCATGTTCTGTAAACAATATCACCAAAAAACTTGAAAGACAACATGAAGAATGAGAGAAAAGTTTTGCAATCACAAACACGATCAAGGGACTTGTACTAGAATACAGGGCTGGGCAAAAATATGTTTACAGTTATAATACAACAATTAATCATAACACAAGAATAAACTTTTGTATACTCACAACTGTAAACTTACTTTTGCCTACCCCTCTCTATATATCTTGCAACCCAGTCACAAAAAGACAAATAACCCAATTTTAAAGCAGACAAATGATTTAAATAGATATTTCTTTAAAGAAGTTATACTAATGGCCAACAAGCACCAAAAACATACTTAACATCACGAGCCACCAGTGACCTGCAAATCAAAACCACCATGAGATATCATTTCACACCCTCTAGGATGCCATCGTAAAAAAGATGGACAACAGCAAGTGCTGTGGAGGATGTGGAGAAATGCACTCTCATTCACTGCTGGTGGGGATGTGAAAACGGTGCAGCCGCTCTGGAAAACAGTTTGGCAGTTCCTCAACATGTTACATATAGAGTTACCATAGGACCCAGAAATTCCACTCCTAGGCATACACCCCAGCGAAATAAAAACATACATCCATGCAAAAACTTGTATACGAACATTCATAGCAGGATTATCCACAATAAGCCATGAAGTAGAAACAACCTAAACGTCCATCAAATTATGAATGAATGAATAACATACGGTATGTTGACAAAAATAAAATATTATTTGACACCAAAAAGAAATGATGTCTTGATACATTCTATTACGTGGATGAACCGTGAAAATACCATGCTAAGTGAAAGAAGTCACAAAGGACCACATATCACTTGATTCCAATTACATACAGATACAGAAAGTAGAATAGAGGTTGCCTAGCACCAGAGGTATCAGGCAAAATTACGAAGTGACTGTTAATGGGCATGGGGTTTCTTTTTGTGGTGATGAAAAATATTCTAAAATTACATTGTGGTGACAGTTGCACAGCACTGTGACTATACCGAAAAGCATCGAACCCTATACCTGTATGGTGTGTGGGTTGCATCATAAAAAAGCTCTAAAAAGGGAAAAAGTTGGCAACAACAATGAAAACGTGTTTTGAATGTTATGATTGGGGAAGTGTGATATGTGAGTAAATAACACGGGAACCCAATAGGGCTAAGACCTGAACTCTTAGGAGTTAGGTAACTCACCCCGGGCTGAGCAGACAGTAAGGGCAAAGGCCCCGAGGCTGGGAAAAGAATAAAACACGAAAGGAAATAAAATGATGCTGTGGTGGTGGAAGTAGAGTGCAGGAATGAGGAGAGACACAGGGGTGGTGAGATGGGAGGGCAGGGGCCAGGCGATGCAGACCATGTTCGTGATTCCATACATTTCCTGAATATCAATTGGAAAACACTGAAGGATTTTTACCTGGGGAGTTCAGTGTTTGGATCTGAATCTTTTAAAGTGTGCTCAGACTGTAGGAAACTGATTTGAGGGATATGGGTGGACATAGGAAATCAGATAGGGAGCCAATGCAAAAGGCCGGGAGAGATGATGTCTGAGAAATCTGAATTGAAGCAACTTTAGGAGAAAGTGGGAGGAAAGGATGTAGAGACAGTTGGCTCTCAATGGGTGTTTTTCTGTAAAGAGAGGAAAGAGATGGAGTTGTGGCTGGAAATTTAAGAGGGAAGCACGTTTAAATTGGAATTAGAAGGCTCCAGAAGAAAGAGAGAGAGAGGTTTGGTATTCAGAAGTCGGAGGAGAGCATTCATTCAATCAAACCCTTGAGAAAGTGGAAGGTAATTAGATCCAGGACATCCTCAGAGGGACATGCCCTCTAGCATAATGGGAGGAAGGTGTGGGTTTGTAGATTTGGAGGCAGGATTTATTCATCCTCCTGCCTCCAATTCTGCGAAGCAACCCATGAGCCAAGAGTGAGTGGATATGCTTTAATGTGATGGCAGAGGGCTGTGATTAACAGGGAAGTCGGGGGAGCACTCTTAGGGTGATGACAGGCATTACTGAAACACACATAACCACGCAACTTACATTATACTTCCTTCTGACATAATCTTAAGGAACAGGAAGTGTGAAAAAATTAGTGCAGAGGGAGTTGAGACCCTTTATGGGAGAAAGGATAATTGAGAGTTCAGTTATTTCAAAAGTTCAAGCTTTAGGTCCTACATGCAAAATTAGCTTAAAGATACAATTGAAGAATCATTCCTGATATTGGAAATCATGCAGATGGAGATAGGAATCAGGCAAATTGGAAATGATCAAGTGTTCTATTTTTAAAAAGGACTGAAAGGGGAATTCAGGAAAATATAGTTGAATCTAATTAACTTGAATCTCTGCAATGTTTGTTGACGTCTGTTCATTAGTAAGCACCAGGTATTCATCAGGAAATGTTTATGCTAAAACATTATTTCTTTATAGAGACCATGTCTGTGTCTTAATTTCAAGGTACATGATTGGGAGATTAAATAAATGCTGTTGACAAAAAGAATAGGACCCCAGAATGTGTTGGTTACATGTCTGCTGCACAGGGGACTAGACGCTCCTAAGGGACGTTGGCATGCAGAGAATGGTCACCAAAAGGCCCTAGTTAAGAACCATCAGAGATAATGAAAGAAGAGAGGCTTTGGGGTAGGCAGCAAAGTATTTGAAGGTCTGGCATATCCAAGTCTATTTTTCTACAGTGGTCCAGAGAGTAGAGCTTGAAGCATGGATAGAAGGTTCCAGGGAAGTAGATTGTTGCCGCTAGATAAAGAACACCTAACACCTGAAGGTGTCCAACAATGGAAGCACAAAATATTGAGCTCCCCAGTTCCGGAATATTCTATCAGACTCTGCAGGGGCTTCTGCTGTAGTAGGGTGGGATGTAGACTATGTATCTGTAGGTCTGTTCTCTGAAAAGTAAAAACGTAAAAGAAAATGTTACATGGGTGTTAATTCTTCAGCGCACTCATGCTAGAGAAATAGACGCTGATGTCTACAGATGTCTGTGATGCATCCAAAGCTACATAGTGAGGCAATGGTAGATCTGGGGCTGGACCCAACTTTCACTTCCCCAAGGTCTGATCATTTCTGTTGCTCCACACATTAATGTTTGCTGTGATGAGTGATTGCCTTACCTCATTGCAACTTCAGTTAAGAATTCTAAAATCAAACCAGACCCCTATTTTATACCACACACAAAAATCAACTCAAAGTAGATTAAAGACTTGAACATAAGATCTTAAACCATAAAACTCCTAGAAGAAAACATAGGGAATAATCCTCTTGACATTGGTCTTGACAATGAGTTGTTTGAATGGACACCAAAAGCAAAAGCAACAAAAGGAAAAATAAACAAGAGAGACTGTATCAAACTAAAAACCTTCTGTGCAGGCAAAAGAAATCAACAAAAATGAAAAGGCAACCTGCCGAATAGGAGAAAATATTTGCAAATTAAATATCTGATAAGGGGTTAATATAAAAAATATATAAAGAACTCATATAACTCAGTAGAAAAAACAAACAATTGATTAAAAATGGACAGAAAATCTGAATAGATACTTTTCCAAAGAAGATATACAATTGGCCAATGGGTACATGAAAAGTTGCTCAACATGACTAAACATCAGGAAAATGCCAATCAAAACCACAATAAGATATCAATTCACACCTGCCTGTTGGAATCACTATTATAAAAAAGACAAGAGATAAGTGTTGTACAGAATGTAGGGAAAAGGAAACCCTTGTGCATTGTTGGTGGAAACGTAAATTGATGCAGCCAGTATGGAAAACAGTATGGAGGTTCTCCCCCAAATTAAAACTAGAACTACCATATGATTCAGCAATTCTACAATTCTACACAAAAGAAAAACTGAACTCATAGATACAGAGAAGAGATTGGTCGTTTCCAGAGGTGCAGGTTGGAGTAGGCAAAAGGTATAAACTTCCAGTTCTAAGATAGATAAGTCCTGAGGATGTACAGTGTGGTGACTATAATGAACAACATTTAGTATATTTGAAAGTTGCTAAGAGAGTAAATCATAAAAGTTCTCATCATAACAAAAAAAATCTGTAACTATGTGTGGTGACAGTTGTTAACTAAACTTATTGTGGTGACCATTTCACAATATATACATATATCAAATCATTGTTAGATACCTAAACTAACACAATGTTAACTATCAATCATATCTCAATAAAAAGTAAATTGATTTAAAAAACAGATTCTAACTCCCTCACTCATGACTTTCAGGCCATTCTCTTTCATGAATGCCCACTGGTCTCCATGACTTGGATGAAACCTGCAGCACTGGCCTGAAAACCTCAGGTCCCCCGTGGCTTACACAAATAAGGGCTCCTTAACCTCTGAGGCTGCTCCTAGGGAGAGGGTCTTGTGGGCAGGAGAAGGGGAATTGGGCCCCAAGAAGAAATGATTCTAAAGCTGCCATGTCTTACCTGGTCTCTGGGGTCTGCTCTGTTCCTTGCTTCAGTTGTACATGACCAAGTTCATCCACTAGGAAATAAGCATTCTCATCACAACCAGTCTTTACATTCATGAGCTTCACACAGATCAGGGCAAATGGTACCCTCCTCCCTTGAAAGATCTCTGGCTAGTCTCATCAACCCTTTCTAGCTAATTCCAATCCAAGCAGGAGGTCCCGCCCCTGTCACAGCGTATCTCCTGCTACTCCCCGCACTGCCAGGCAGTGGGAGGGTAGCTGAGGTCGACCAGCTGGCTGGGCCAGGAGGTTCTTTCCAAAACGCAATGGGAGGACGTTTAATGTACAGTGAGCTCAGCAGGTGTGCTTCAGTTCCCGCTTGGATTTATGACTTCCACATAATCCTCTGCTTTATTAAGCTATCGGAAAAAAATAAAATGTCTGCCAAGCTCCTAGAGCAGCCTTGGCAGCCAGCAATATATAAAGGCAGTAATTGGAGGCAGGGGGGCCGGCAGCTTGGCTGGCCTCTGACAGACTGTTCGATATCCTCAGGGAGAAAAATGCCCCTGGAATCTGGGGAGGAGAGGAGGGCTGGGCTGGTCCTATCTCTGGGAGGGCAAGGCGGCTCACCTCCACTTCTGTCAGGTAGAGTCCTTTTCCATCCTTGGAGAGGTTGTGGAAAGTCTCTACGGTAGAGAGGAGAGGAATCAGGACAGGCCCGTATAAAAGCAAGTGCGGAGATTCTGTGTGAAGCCAGAGAAACTCCCTCCCTCTCCACGGGGATGCTTTGGCTCCCCTTCTCTTCTCTTTCCAGGGACAGCTCGGGCTCAAGTCTTCGAAACTGCTCTGGCTGCTCCGGCCCACATGCCTCTCTCCCTCTTCGTCTCCCTGCACTATGCGTCTCCTCACTTGGCCGTGGGGCATGTGGGCTTGTCTTCGGAAGTATTTCCCGGGCATCGTTTGGGGAACAAACCTCCCTCATCCAACTGAGAACTCTCTGGAACAGGTTTATGTCTGAGGCTTTTCATTTACCCTCCCAGGGCTCTGTTCTCACAATCTTTTTATTTTTTGGATAATCCTCACTGGAGGATATTTTTTTCATTGATTTTTAGAGGGAGTGGAAGGCAGGGGTAGAGACAGAAAGGGAGAAACATCAATGTGAGAGAGACACATCAATTAGTTGCCTTCCGCGCACGCCCAACCAGGGCCAGAGATTGAGCCTGTAACCGAGGTACATGCCTTGACTGAAATCAAACCTGGGACCCTTCAGTCCGTGGGCCTACACTTTAACCACCGAGCCAAATCAGCTAGGGCTGTTCTCACCATCTTAACATGAATCATCTAGCTCAGAGCGGTAGGGTTTACAGTGATGCCACAAGGCAGGGCGGTGTAAGGATTAGAGCTGAGGCCAGATGCCACTGCTACCTCAACCACGGCAGGTCCATTTTGAGCTATTTTGTAGCTTGGGGTTTCACATAAGATTTCATTTACAACAAAGGGGTATGCTGCTAAAAAGCGTCAAACCTCTGGCCTACAGAGCTGAGTTTCTGCAGCCTGGGGAAAGACCTCCTGCCCCCAGCTATTTGCTGGCGTGTGCAATTCCTCCTGCAGAGACCAAGTCATTCGCCACATGACTACAGAGCAGGTTTAAACTATAAACACAATCTGGAGAGGGACCCAGTGATTTGGCCGTGACCCTGGAAGGAGCACTGAGTAAACAGGGTGACGAAGAGACGGGAGCCCAGGATAGGGGATCTCCTGGAGAGAAAAGGGTGCAGAAGAGCATGGGGACACCAGCCGATGACACCAGTACACAGGCTAGCGTTGGCTGTCTCTTGGGCAACAGCTCCTGGGGCAGGACTGCAGGCCGCCCACTGCCCAGGCTGGTGCAGGAGTGCATCCCTGGTCCCCTCCTGGGTTTCTGGTCACTGCGAAGGTCTCCAGGATGTCCCCAGGTGACACTTACTTGCCATGGCTTCCAGCCGCATCAGGAAGCAGACCAGGCTGGGGAAGCTGACCCTGCCGGCGCTGTCGCTGTACCTGAGGGCCACGAGATCCAGCAGCTCGCTGCCGACGGAGACCCCTGCAAGGAAGTCTGGGCCACAGGTTTCCTGACTTAACCTTTGTGCGAGCCGTTCCCCACATGGCACAGTGGAGATGGCGATTCCCACCCTTCCCAGTTTCAGAGTCATGGAGACCATCGAATGAGATGACATGAGTACAAGTCCTTGCCCGACCACCAGGCGCTCCTGCAGGGCTGCCTCCTTAGCCCAGGGCTGAAAGCTCTGCCTCCTTGCAGCTGAGAGATGCCATTGATTTCGTTTAGCCCCAAACCCTCTGTGGCGAGTGCACCAGCCTGCCCGTGGGTGTTTAACCCCGACGGCCCGGATGCCAAGATGAAGAGTCCCCGAGGGTGGCGTGGTGGTGGGGTTTCAATCATGTGGCTTACCCTCTCGCAGTTAGAGCTGTGCTGGGGAGAAGGCAGCCGGCAGCATTGACTGGCACGTGAGAACTCAGGCAAAGGAAGCAGAGTCTGAGCCCAGAGCTGGAGGCCCCAGAGGCTGGTGTAAACCAGGGGAGGCTATGAAGCCACAGCTCTGCTGGTCCTGACTGCCCGCTCCGCTGCACCAGCCTTGCCTGCAGCCCGTGAGGGGTGTGCCACGTGCACATGTGCACATACACACACACACACACACACACACACACACGCTGCCACCCTCCATCATCGGGCTCAGAGGGTCCCTGCTTTACCTGTATCCTTTATGGCCCTCCACAAATCCGAGCTCAGGAAAACGCCTGTGTTCCTCTGGGTGTTCTGGAAAACGCTCTGACATGGGAAAGAGGCCAGGAGCCTGTGTGAGTCCCAGGGCCCATCGTGAAGAGGACATCCTGGGAGAGGGAGGTCCCGCAAATCCCTTTGCCATCCCTGGAGGCTCAGCTCAGAGGCAGGCAGGGCACCCAGCAGGGGACGGGGGACGGGGGACAGGGAGGCTGCGCACTCTGACCTCCAGCTGCAGGGCTAGGGGGTTTTCTTCTTCCCCAACCCCCTCTCCCAGCCTGCTCTCTCCTCTCCCTCACCCCGCACTGGGCTCCTGACACTCAGGCAGCTCGCTGCCTTCTGGGGAGCTGCGGAGCTCTCGAAAGAGTCTGCACGGGGTGATGAAGAGCACAGATTGGCTTACGGCCGGCGGCGTGTACCTTGGGCAGGTTACTGCCTCTTCCCAGGCCTGCTTCCCCATCGGCAGCACGGGCCCAAGGGCCTGGCTCCCAGGTGAGTTGCCAGGAGTAAATGCGCAGATATCTATAATGTGCCGGGAGGGTGCCCTGCACATAGTGAGCGAGTGCAGGGAGCACCAAGGCAGGCGAGGGCTGTGTCCAGGACCAAGCACGGTCCCAGGCCATAGCAACCCCAACACTCCAATCTCTACAGGGGGCTCTCCCTCTCCAGCATGGTTCAGCCTCTCCTGATTCACACACTAACCCTGATTGCCCTATACTTCACAGGTGAGGAAGCACGCCCAGGCCGGGGAGGGACTGCTTTGGGCTAAGCATGCAGGCCGTGGGACCCCAGCTGGTGTGTCTGAGGCCGACTTCAGAAGACAGTCAGTGGGAGGTAGCAGCTTACGCACCCTTTCTGGCCTTACCTGGCTTTGTTGGTGAGTATAACCACCAAGTATAGAGTGTTCTCAGAGAGGTATTCATCCCCTCACTCACTCAGTAATTCATAGTTTGGTCATTTGTTTAGCACTTTGAGCACCTACTGTGTGCTAGACACTAAGGAAGGCAGTGGGGAAGGAAGATGGCTATGAGGGAGCCCGAGCCCTGGAGGACCCCACAACCTAATGGGGGGCATGTCAGCCACTGCAGTGCCTGCAAGACCCCAAATGACCCAAGTTGGAGATCAGGTGATAACCTGGGACAGCCACACACACAGGGACTTTAGTTTCCTGCTGCAAGTTCAAGTGTTAGGAGCTGGGGGGAGAACTCACAGGGCCTTGGGGGTGGGCAAGACCCCCAGGGAGGCCCTGCAGGGATATAGTGTCTGAGCTGGACTCCCAGGGTGGGTGGGCGCTGCCCAGGCTGGGAGTGCAGGGAGGACGAGCAAGGAGTCTCCTAGTTGGGGTCTGCAGGGATGCGTGGAGCGAGTGGAAGGGCCTCTCCTGGACCCTAAAGGAGGCTCAAAACTCAGAGGATCTGGAGCACAGCTCTGAGGAGGTTAGAGTTTGTCCTGAGCACTGGGATGGCCATACACATCTGTGGTTTTGATGTACCTTCCAGCATGTGGAGGGGCAGGGAAGGAGATGAACTGGCAGCCTGGGGATGCGGCCGTGTGCCAGGGGAGGGATGTGGGGGCAAGGATAGCTGGTGGTTTAGCTACACTCTACGGCGGGCCCTTTCTCTCCACCCTCCAAGAGTGATCCTCACCCTGCCACTCCATCGGGCACTGCCTTCTGGTGACACATGTATGTCTCCCCAAACACAATGGGAGTTCTCTTTGAGGCCTGGTGAGGCTCCTTTTCTTTGCACCCCTCAACCCGGGCGCAGGAGAAAGCGCCCACTACGATCTGCTAAATGGGATGGAACAAGAGTGCTAGTCCAAAGCAAACATGCCGGTACCTGGCAGCAGACGAGTCGGCTCCACAGCCTGGAGAACTCCTCCTCGTCGAGCTGCCCGTTCACTTTCAGCTGCCGGGAGTTAAGAGTTAACCAGTCCAGCGTGCACTGAGCAGAGGGGCCGCAGGTCCCACCAACAAGCGCTCCATCCTTCAACTAGTGACACGGATGGGGACTGGGCCTCACGCCAGCTGGCTCCTGCTGCGTCTGAAAGGGACCTGGCTTAGATTTATTTTACAAGGCGAAATGGAGAATTGGAAGGAGAAGAAAGCCCTGAGAAAGGGGAGGCCAACATCTCTTGCATCCAGGGGAAGAGAGAGAGCCCCAACCACAACCTTCAGTTGAGTGGGAACAAGCCTGAGGGGGTCATGGCAACTCCTGAAACAGCCCGAGACGTGAACGTGGGCATGCGAATGGATGTCTTAAAACCAGCCCTAGCCATTCCATATGATGGATTTCATGAGAACTGATGACAAGAAAAGAATGGATCTTGAGGGCCTGGAGTGTGAGTAGGAGGAAGGGTAGAAAAGACCCGCCTGCTTTGCTGGGGGTGGTGACTCCTCCAGGGCTACCTGCTCCAGGCTGAGGGGATGCTATGGCCATTTTGATTCATCTGCTGCCAGAGACGGGGCCTGATTTATGATTTCATCAAGAAGCCCTCTTGTTTGACAGCGATGACCTTCAAATTCCCAATCAAGTCCTGTTAGGAGTGAAAGAGCAGGGTCTGTCTTCCTCCCAGGAGACCACCCACACCGAGGGGAGCGCGACAGGCATGCTGGGGGCTATGCACACCGGAAGATGGTCTTTCCTGTCTGCCAGGGGAGGGGCCCACATGGCTCATCAGAGAAAGAAGCCAGGAGGGGAGGCAGGAGACCTGGGTTTGATTCCCTGCTCTGCCACGTGACTATGGAAACTGGACAAGTCACTGGATGGCCGACCCTGTCTCCCATCTGCCCCTGGGGTCCAACTGCTGTACAGACTGAGGACTTCTCCACAAGTCTCAGTGCTTCTGTAGTTGCTTGACAGATGGTAACTATTGTCATTGTTGCTGCAGCTATTTTTAAAAATATATATTTTTATTGATTTCAGAGAGGAAGGGAGAGGGAGGGAGAGATAGAAACATCAATGATGAGAGAGAATCATTGATCGGCTGCCTCCTGCACACCCCCTATTGGGGACTGAGCCCGCAACTCTGGCATGTGCCCTTGACTGGAATCAAACCTGGGACCCTTCAGTCCACAGGCTAACACTCTATCCACTGAGCCAAACCAGCTAGGGCACTACAGTTACCAATATTTTGGAGAGTTAGGGGGTTAGACTAGAATCCACAGAAACCCGGGCCCTTTGGTGAGCTCTCAGAACCAAGAAGAAGAGAGAATACTGAGGGAAAGGGTTCTGTAACATCTCATTAGACTCCTTGGGAGGCCCACAGAGCAGATGGGGAGGGCTGGGAGATGACGGCAAAGGATACATCCATCAGCGCCACGATGCCCCGGCACGCATCCAGAGAGAAGGTGTCCGCTGGAGGTCCTGAGGGGCAGAACGGGCGGGACTGAAGGGTCAGGGAGGGTGACATGGGGTGGCTCGGCAGTGGGGATGACGTTGGGAACGGCAGGTCCTTACCTTTCAGGAATTCCTGGTTGAGAAGTCTCTGAAGCTGGGTGGCATCAATGCCTCGTCCCTGGTCCAAACAAAGGAGGAATTATCCAGTGCCCAGGAGCTGAGGGACACATCTGCCTGGCTCTGCAAAGCACTCAGATTGCTAGTCACAGTTCCCACCCAGTGCCCAGCTCACCTCTGTCAGGAAGCCTCTCCTGATGGCTCCGGGCCACGGTGATACTCCCTCCCCGGGGCCTCTGTGGTGCTAATTACTCCCGAGGGTTGATACCTCGTGTGGGTATCTTGCATTTATCTCTTCATTCGTGATTGGATTGAAAGCAGTGTTTGCTTCCCCCCCACCATGCTTTGCACTTGGGAGTCCCTCAGGAGAAGTATTGCTGAATGAGTCAATTCAGCCCCATAGGTATGTTTCCCCATCTGCTTCCAGGAAGAGACTAAGAAAATATGACCATTGAATGTACATGTGTGGGGTTGGGAGGGGGGCGGGGAGTGAGAGGAGATTAAAATGCTGGGAACCTGAGCTAAGAGAAGCTGCTCTAATTGAACCCATTACTTAATGCTGGTCTTCCCAGACACTGAAGCAGGAAGGGGGAAGCAATTGAGGTTAAGGGGAGAGAAACATTTCCTGGCCTGAACTTCTGGAGGCGTTAACTGAATTCAATTTTCTATGAGGGACACTGAGTGGCTGCATGGGCAGTGTCTTCCATGATGATTTTACCGAGAAGAGCTGTTCTACACGTGGCCGTTTCTTACACCAGCCTGGTCAAAGCTGAGGGGATGATGGGACATTAACACCCTGGCAAAGCGTTTACACGGGGAAGGAGTTGGAGTGAGGGCTCCCAGCAGTGGCTTTGCGGAGTGGTGCTGGGTCAGGTGGAAGAAGGTGCCTCCTTAGGGTCTTCTGAGAACCAGCACCCCATTGAGGGCATGCTGTCCCCAGGGTTGGCCTCATCACACAGAACTGAAAGCAAGAACAATCCTGCAGCCTGTACTTTAGCTAGAAGGATGACCCCTCATGAGGCCCCCAGAAATGCTGCCAGTGTCTGAAATTGGCCCTTAGGTCATTCCTCCAACGTCTCATGGGTCTGGGAAGTCCTTTTGGTGTGCCCACCAGCAACTGAGTTTTTTCCTCAAAAGAAACATGGTACCTTGCTTTGCAGAGCAGGTGACATGTTGGTGAGGAACTCCAACCAACGAGAAGATAAGCAGCTTTGACGCATGGACCCTATCTCCCTCTTGCAGGTCTCCCAACCTCCCAGCACAGCCCCTCACCTGGACCCTGGACCAGTCACCACCAGGATGTTTGAGGAGATGAGGCTAGGAATGGAGATGAACTTTGCCTCAACGAATTCCCAAAGAATTGCACTCTGTCTCTACCACCTCAATGGAAGTTCTCGAGTTCTGACACTGCATTCCCAAAGTGTAGCATGGTACTTGGAATGTCCTAGGTATTGGGACATGTTTACCAACTAAATAAATGATGGACGGGTGGGCCTGGCCTGCCCCATTAGCAACCTATCCTTGCTGGCCAGAGGTAGCCACTGGGTTATGGCACCATCCCCACTACCGTGGCTGATGAAGGTGATTCGTGGTAATGGTAGCAGTCCTAGTAAGTCACTGTATTCATTTAAGGCTAGGTAAACGGATACAAGAGATCAGGAGAAAGGACACAGTGAGCACATGGGCTTTTTTTTTTTTTCCTTTCACAACTTTTGAGTATAGCTTGCAGGTTTTGCAGAAAGATGCCGGGTTGGTGCTGCTCCAGGATGTCCGGGCAAGGGGTGAGAAGGGACCGGAGTCCAGACTGGGTCCTACTCCCAGCTGTTTGGCACCAATCTGTGTCTCATTTCTACAAAGGCCCCATATGGGCTCCAGTGACCCTCTCTGAGAGGCATTTGATTGTTGTTTAGAAAAGTCCTACTTAGGGAATCCGTACCATTTATCACCTCCCAATTTATCATTACATTTCAGATGTGCAGGTGCATAGACCATGTTGAGGATTTGCCACTCACCCCTGACAGAAGTTTGGTCTCAGGTACCTCGTCAGGTCCTGCTGATCAGCTTGGGGCAGTGACCTGAGTTTGGGCATCTTCTCTAGGGGAAGCTAATCTCTCTTAATTCAGTGCAAATTGACTGAGCACCTTCTCTGTGCCAAGGGCAGTGATAGGTCTGGGGACAAGGAATGCATATGATGTCATCCCTGCCTTCAGGACCTCACAGACTGTATCAGGTCAAGAGCCTTTTGAAACAGCCCAGATGTAGACCTGAATCCTGGGCCCATATTAATTTCAAGGAGGTGCTCCTTGCAACCTGCACCCTCCATGCCAGCCACATTTTTTACTTCTCCTTGAGTTTTCCTCCGAGCCCAGGTTCATGAATAATTTCCCTTTGGGCTGCCTCCTGGCCATCACCGCCCCAGCAGCCGTCTGAATGTCTGGCATCCATCCTGCCCTTGGCCTCTGCCTGGCCTGGGGCTGGCACCATGCACACGATCATCTGTATCACTTTCCACCCAACATGATTATTAATGGTAAAAAGCCCATCGTGCAGAGCCCTTGGCAGCTGTTTTTATCCTGACAAGTCAAGGAGTTCTTTATAACGGTTTATAAAACCATTAAGAAAATCCCTTGTGTACATAGGTGGCTTGCTTGGCAGGAAGAGTTCTGTTGGTGATCTCTGCAGCTGGCTATCTCCCGGGAGGAATGATGCCAAGGTTGGTGGGAGCTGGCAGAGCAGGAGAAGGAAAGATTTCAAGGGATGTCGCCAGCTGCTTGTTTACAGATTTAAAAAGCCCTACATTCCATCCAAGATGTCACCCAGGTGGGACGTCATTTCTCTCCAGAGTTTGGTAGCCAGATCAGTTCCGGAGATGTCCAGAGAAGGAGGCCGATAAAATAACCCATGAAGTTATCTTTCCTCTCTGTCATCCTGATAAAAGCCTGGGACAGATTTCCTTCCCTCTGGTCCCTCCATTACCTGTCCCCATGCTGAGTACCATACCTGCTGGGCGTATTTGTAGAAAATGCTTTGTTGGGAGCCATTTTCTGGAAGACTTGCCTGGATCAAAGGGAAAATAGCCCACATCAAATTTTTGGAAAAGGAAGGCACCTGTCTGGCACAGTGAGGGCACCAGAACCCCCCAGCTGGATCTGGGACAGAGGCTTCATCCAGCAATCGGGTGAAACCTTTAGGGGAAGGGGAAAATGGAAGTTGGTGGAAAGAAGATGGTTGGGCCCGGCCTGGCCTTCTCCCCTCTGCCCTGCCCCTTGGAGCCAACATCCTCCCATTATAATGTTTGTTTTCATTGGTCAGTGATGAGGAAAGAAGGAGGAAGATAGAAGCTCTTGGGGATGGAATGTGGCCAATGAGACCTACCCACCACCTTCCTGCACACCTACCTGCAGTGCTCTGAGGTTGAAACCACTGCCCAGGTTCCTAGAAAATCAGGGGGACAGTGTGACAAGGATGCCCGCTCACTGTTCAAAGGGGTCTTGCATATGGAGGGCACCCCAGGGGGCACTGACGCCAAGGACTGAGTGGAGCACCCTAGGCAGAGCAGGCTGTGAAGTGGGCGGCTCTGACAGTTGGCAGACAATGACCATCATGACCACATGTCCAGTCTTTTGGGCCATCTGGTCCTTAACCATTTAGGAAGTGGTTCCTGTCACAAGATACGCATGAACAGCAACCCTCATTGCCAGGATGGCAGATAAGCTTCACCTCAAGTTGTGACTCTGCCTGGTAGCCCAGTGGCTGCCTGGCACGCTGGACTGAGAAGCCTCCGTCCATGCTCCACTGTGAAGACTGCCACGACTGCGGAGATGTCTGCCTCGGGTCCAGGAGAGGGTGAGCTGCCCAGCAGGGTGTACATTTGCTGACCCGTCTTGACCATGGACATGGCATTGAATGTGTTTTAATGGAATTAGGTAGAATTTGCAGTTAGAACCCCAGAGGTTCTTACCGGTCCGGGTCTGGCATTTTCAGGAAGATTCGAAGCAAGAACTCAACCGCTTCTGTGCCCGCAGACAGGAGCACCACATAGGTCCCCGGGCTCAGCTTGAAGCACTTCGTGAGGTTGTACTTGGTTTTAGTCACGATGCCCCGGTCAGCTCTTCTGAATCGGGAAAAAAAGGTGGACGGCAGTCTCTCCCGGAAGTGCTGAAACTAGAGGAAACACGGGGATGGTGAGAAAGCCCCCGTGGGTGTGCGTCCCAGCCACCAGGGAGACCCTCCACCTTCCAGACGCCTCTCCATTAACCAAACAGGCCCTAATGAGGGAGATGGTGCTTGGCCAAACCCTCAAAATGCAAGAGGGCTTAGACCGATATTTAATCTAGATACTAACACTATAATGAATGCAAAGAAATATGACAAGAGGTTTTATCTCATTAAATCTAACAGCATCCTGGATTCTGGGTTCACCTCTCTGCTTACCTATATATGAAGAATTTCATGGAAACTAGTGAGACTGTTTTAACACTGGGTTCCTCCGGGAGCCCCCAGGCCCCTCTGCCCTGTACCTTCCGTGAAGCTCTCTCTGCATTGCCACAGTGGGGCTCCCTGCACTTCCTCCATTTCATCTTCCCAGCGGAGCCCTGAAATTTCTTCTCATTGGAGAATAATAGGCCCTGATCATTTTCCTTTTATTTCAATATTTTCTTAGAGATAAAACAATAAATATAACGCAGTTCCCATTACCGGATGTCACATACATATTACACAATAAAAGCCCCTTACTAAATAAATTTCCCCCAGTACAGTCGAGCATGGGCATTCCATTTAGAATGGTTACACTGCATGACATGATTATTTGTGAGCTCCGCCTGGGGGGAAAACAGGGAGAAGGGGAGAGGGTTTTTTGTTCTTTTTTTCAGGGGCTGGAAACAGGGCTGTGCTACAAGATGAGACGGGAGACAGGCGGCTGTCCCAGGAATGCACCAGAGTTCTGGATGGAGTCTCCAAAGTGATGCTGTTGACATGCCCAGCAGGCGCAGTGGGTTGGGAGCCTGACTCGCTTGAGCCCTTCTGGCAAAAGTAATGATGGGCTTAGTTCTTCTGCACAGCCAGCACCGTCCTGTGGCTCTGTGTGTGCGCGTGCATGCACACATGTACGCACATGTGGGTATCGTGTCCCCTACAATGTAGAAGATAAGGTTTTCCCTGCTTCCCTGCTCTCCTCCTCGCCTCCCTCCACTGGGCCCTCGTTGCCCTGCCCAGGCTCCTGATCCTGCAGAACTGACTTGCTCAATGGCAGCAAGAAGTGTGAATGTGGGGGCCTGGCGAGGGCTCTTGGTCCATGGGTGTCAGTCCGTAACACTTGACCGACAGACAACAACAGAGGCGTGAGAAGCCCAGTGAGGGCGGTAGTGAGCCATACCTGAGGGTCGACCTGTGGGGAAAGAGAAGAAAGGCAGAATCAGAAACCCAAATCAATACCCAAGGCAAGCAGATCCCAGCAGCCCTGCTCAGGGCCCTGCATTCCTTCTTTCTGTGCGGTCTGCCTGTTGCCTGGCACACCCAGGGATGAATGGGGACCACTGCACATGGCCCGTGTGGAGCTGTGAAAAAGGAAAGCGAACCCATTGTGGGGAGCAGGAAGGGAAGGACCTGGAGGAGGGGAGGAGGTGCCTGAGAGGAGGAGACTCGCCCATTGTCAGCTCAGCCAGATGTGGCTACTCATCACAGCAATGATGACAAAATTGGGAGGAAAAGCGAGACGTTGATAGGGCCTGGAGGTCAGACAGAACCTGGACCATGGTTTGAGCAACAAGCATTAGAGCGTGGCACACCAGGAAATGCTGGCGTGGGCGGGTGTGTCCCACTGTAAATGTGGTCAAGGCTAATCCTCTCTCTGTCAGGTTTTCCTGCAGGTTTAGAGTTGGACCAGATGAACTCTATAGCCCTTCTGGGTTGTATCTCCGAGGCTGTGGTTTAGTGACATCTCCTAGCCTGGTTGGCTGCTCTCACCACCCACCCCTGCCCTCCCACCCCACCAGGTGGACACGAATGTCCCGAAAGGACAAACCCTGAAGCAGGCGGCCTTACCTTGAACACCTGGAAGTTTAGTGGAAATTTCCCATCTTCTGCCTTTACATTTTGTGGCCTGATGTTGAAAGACACGATGACATTGTTGCCTTCCACGTTCTCGGGCACAGAGAAGATGTACTGTGTGTCCCTCTGAAGTCCTGCAAGAGAAAGAGCTGGCGCTGGAGTTCAGCTCAGCTCCTGGCTCCTGGGACTCGGGGGTGAGGGGGGGGACATCGAGTTCAGAGAGCCCCGGGAGTGGTTGGTGGTTAGAACCTCTGGGTGTGAAGACCTAAGGCCCGGGCCCCAGTGTTCATAGTTACTAGCTGTGAAATCAGCTTCTTCATTTTGTGAGCCTCAGTCTCCTTTTAAAAACAAGGAGGAGAAGTACATTCACCACTTGGTGAAAATGTTTCTTCAACTACAGAGATGAGACCAGCAGAGTGAAGAGCCTGGAGGTTGAAAAGAGGGACCCCCTGGGGGGTGGGGTCACTCAGCAACCCATTCAAGACAGGCAGGTGCCAAGGAGAGGGAATGCACGTGTCTAGGTGCACACACCCCCACACACACTCACACGCACACACACACTCACATACACACACACTCATACACACACCCCCCCACACACCCACATACACCCCACCACACACAATCATACACACACGCACATGCACACACACACGCGCGCGCGCACACACACACACACACACTTATACACACATGCACACCCACCCCCCCACACACATACACACATGCACATGCACACCCCCCACACTCACACACATGCACACACACACATACACTTGTTTCACAGCCTCTCCTATGCAGGATATGTAAGCACACTCAGGGTCACCCTCACAGGGAGCTGTTCCACTCATCCTTGTCACCGTGGGGAGTGGGAGTGCAGTGAGAGTAGGTGATGCTCCCAGGGTCACGGCCAACATGATTTATCTCCGGAGCCCGGAGCCAGGCTCTGAGGGCTTCCTCTGCATCAGTGCCCTGCGGCAGGACACGCCAGCCCGGGGCAGGGATGTTTGCCGTACGTCTGGGTGGTGCTCATGGTGTCTAGGGCCAGACAGGGATTACCGATCCCACTGTTCACAGGAGGGGGGGCTGAGGACAGACACCAGCAACATTCCCAGAGTCACAAAGCCAGTACGGGGCAAGGACAGAGTTCACCCTAGGCCTCCCACTGTCCTGGAAATGACTGAGGAGCAGTGGACCTATTCTGGCCCTGGGAGACAGTGGGAGAGTGAAAGGCCAGGGAGACACATCTGAGATTCTCCTGCCCACCCCACCAGCACCCATTTCCCTTGGGGAAGTACTGCTATCCCTTTAGGCTGACAAATCCCTCTCCATCCAACTTCAGGCTGATGGGTCAGAATCAAGAACCATTCCAAGCTGAAACTAGGATGGGGCTAGGGCTGGCAGCATGCCGTCTGCCAGGATCATGACCAGTCATAACTACCTGTGGTGTTCCCTGGAGTCATGCGGTTCTTAAACGTCATTAGGGACCATCTTTCATGGGGCATGTGTCCCAGGTCAAGGCTGACTGGAAACTGGTTACATACATACAGGCAGGAGAAGTTGTCTTGGAAATCTCGACACGACATCCTGTTAAAAATAGATACACGTCACTTAATGAGCACTGTTTTTACCCCGGGGGTGGGGGCTCCCCTCACTTCCCTGTACTTTTGCATGCCAGCTGCAGTGTTCACTGACTTACCACTCTCTACCCCAATATCAGAGCCTCCTTCTCATTCTGGGTCACCTGAGGTCAAGTACCCTTCCGCTCCCTGCCGTGGCTGGGAGGACAAGGGCAGAGGCAAATCCTGGGTTTTGCAAGTCACCTGGCAAAGGCTGGATCGCTGACTGCCATCTCCTTGACCCACAGATCAAACTGCCAGGCTGCTCCCGGCCAGCGGGACGGCCGCCAGTCCCTCTGCCAGGAGTCCTCTGTGCTGCGAGGAAACCGCCTTCCCCTGGGGCCCTTTGCCAATTTCATTGTCGAGGTTTTTATCATCAGAATAAAATGAATTCAGCACCTAACATCTCACCTCATGCTGTGATTAAAGTGGAGATACTGGAATATTTTTTCTTCTAATTTACATTCGTCCCCCTGGTTCTTAATTACTTAGACCCTGCCTCCTTTTCCCATATGCTAAATCTCATTTTCTGTGTCACTAAGTAAACCAGACAGCCTCTCAGAGAAATGTCCCTCTTTTCCTTTAAGATGAGAGCATACGGCCAGAAATGTGTTTTCACAGCATCTAGTCCTGCAACAGCCACTGGGTGGAGACACCAGTGTCTGACTGTGAGCTCTAGAGCCTGGGCTGGGCGATGAACTGAGCTAACTCTTTTAGAATTCCTGCAGGAAAACTGGGGAGCCCCCAGCTCCCAACAAGAAGCACAGGAGAGCCCAGTGGGGTGTGGCTCAGCAGTTGAGCATCAACCCAGGAATCAAGAGATCACTGGTTCGATTCCCGGTCAGGGCGCATGCCAGGATTCCAGACTCAATTCCAGGGGGTATGCAGGAGGCAGCTGATCAATGAGTCTCTCTCATCATTTGTGTTTCTATCTCTCCCTCCCTCTCTCTTTCTCTCTGAAGTCAATCGTATATATTAAAAGGCTAATATGCAAATTGACCTAATGGCAGAACGACTGGTTGCTATGACGCTCACTGACCACCAGGGGGCAGATGCTCAACTCAGGAGCTGCTCCCTGGTGGTCAGTGCGCTCCCACAGGAGGAGCACTGCTCAGCCAGAAGCCAGGCTCATGGCCTCTGCAGCAGCGCTAAGAATGTCCAGTTGCTGGACATCGCCCGAGGGCTCCTAGACTGCTAGAGGGCGCAGGCCAGGCTGAGGGATCACGCCCCTCCACTAGTGCACAAATTTTGTGCATCGGGCCTCTAGTAAAAACATATTTATTAAGAAGCACAAGAGATACAGGCATGAAAACCATGCACCCCAGATTCCAGGAAACTTAGTTTCCAAGCTCCAGTGCCAATATTCCTTTTACCCTTAACATTTCCTGGAAGTTCCAATATTTCAGAGATGAAGCATCTATCACCCAAAGTGAGAACACACCAGGAATTGCCCATTCAAAGCATCTGTCTCGGTTGAGAAAAAGGCTCCCTCTACACAGCTCTCTGCAAAGCCAATCTCTAATCTCACAAAACTTTAGGGAAAGGGGAACGCTTGAGGGTGTGGGCAACTGTTAAAGATTCAAAATGCAATTTTAAAAGAAGAGTAAATACCAAAACTCGCCATCATCCTTGTTCTCATACAGCTTGCTTTTCCGTGGGTCCTGGGTTTCCTGCCACTCCGGAGACCTGGGTGTGGACAGAAAGACCATAGGGTGAGGCCTCCCAGAGCGTTTCATCTCAGCCACACGTGGCCCAGCAGGGGCCCGTGGCCCAGGCCTCCACCGGTGCCCGGGTACAAGTGGAGGGTGTCATTCCACCTCATGACAGGATCAGTCATTCTCTATGTGCCAAGGGCTTCCAGGCTGTCGCCAGCCCGACCCTCTTTTCAGCGCTTTGGGTGGATACATGCCAGGGTCCATCCCATGTCTCCACCAGAACCCCACAGTGACCTCGAAATCACCTCGTCCCAAACCGGACTCCCCTCTGCCTCCTCCTGGTGCCTGAGCGAGAACATCCAACCATCCATAATAATTATTTCTTGATTCCAGCTCCCAAACCCCTCCCAAAGCCACCCACATGTTTCCATCCCCATGGCTGTTTCCCTAGACCCCCATTTCCCTCTTCGGCTTCTAACTGGTCTCCCTGGGCTCAGCCCTGCCCACTTTCCCACCCATTCTCCACACTGACCTCTAAATGATTTTTCTAAACCAGAAATCTGAGTATGGCATTTCCCCGCTTAGAACACATCAGCGGTTGCCTTTGATGCTCAGGATGAAGGTCAAACTCCTGAGACAGCACCTTGACCTCTGCCCAACCCTCCGGCTTGACCCAAGCACTTGACCTGTTTCCCTACCACCACCCTTGAATGCTACACTCCAGCAAGAATGAACGTCATCACTTCCTTAGAAATCCCGTTATCCTCCCTCCTGCCTTTTGGCTTTCACCATGACGCTCCCTCTGCCTGTAATAGTCTTTCTCCCTTTTGTCCTGTAACCCAGGAATTTCACTTTTCTTTCCTCCTAAAAGGCACTTTGGCTGGAAGCTTTGCTTGTCCCCCTCTGCCACTTCAATTCCACCTTGGGTCAATGCCTACCCCACCCCCACTCCCCCACCCCCACTTTGAGCTCCATGGCACCCTCTCCCACTCCTGTCTCAGCACAGGGTACCCTGTGTTGCTTGTTACTGTCTGTGTGTTACTTGCCTTTGAGTCAGCTCTGACTCCCAGCCGCCTTATGAGCGACGGCTCACCAGCCCTCTCGGCTCCTGTATGCCCCTGCCTAGGGCTTCCTTTATGGAGTCATTTCCTCTCACACTCGGTCTTTCTCTTTTCCTGCCTCCTTCTATTTTCCCAGCATTATGGTCTCCAAAGAGGCTTGATTGACTGTCCCCTCACTGGCCTCCAAGTTCCACATGCTCAGTGAGCCTTACTCACCATGGTAATGCTACCATCATGGGGCTTAACACATGCCTTGGCACACAGTAGGCACGCACTAATTGTTTGCTTGCTTAATAATTAAAATTATCCACTTCATGAGGTACTGTGTTCCCGAAGCTGGTCCTAGGACCTGGGGTGAAGGAGGAGACCCTCCCAGGCAGAAGGGAACAGGTTGCCCCCTCCTCAGCCTACTCCTCAATGGGGAGGCATGCTCAGGGGCCACAGGCCCAGAGGCACAGGCGGGCAAGGAGACCTTTCTCTGCCAGTGGCTTTCCTCCAGGGCCGGGGGGGGGGGGGGGTCACCTCTGTGCTGGGAGGGCCAGGCAGGCACCACCCCTCAGGTCCTGGCTGCAGGCTGAGCCAGTCAGATGTGCTATTGTAAAATGGCAATTTTATAATTAAGCGATAATTACATTTTCTGCAGTGTGTAAGGGAAAATAAATGTAGTGTAAATCAATACGCTATCGATTCATGCGAGTTTGCCTTCAAGTGCGTGCGACTGAAATTTCAATTGTGGCCGGGATTAGACCATCCGGCTCTCTCCTTCCGCCCCCATTCTTTAAAGAGGAGAGAGGAAATAGACCACCTGCGTGGAGACAGTGCTCATGCAGTCCTGCCGCTTCCTTCCAGCCTGGTTTCTGGTGGGAAATGGCGAACCTCAATGTTCAGCCCAAACACCTGACCCTACAGAGTCGGTCCCTGCGGTGTACACATCCCTCCCTGCTCAGCGGCCTTCAGAGGGTGTAAATCCAAACGTCTAAGCTGGCATTGGGTTCAGCCCCAGCTCCCAACACCTCTCCCCCCAGATCCTCTGCCCCAGGCCAACTTGTTGGCCTTGAACACACTGTAACTGTTCCTGGCTCAGCAGGTGGCCTGCGTGCCCTACGCAGGGATCTCTTCCGAAGGGAGTCATACCTGCTTTTGGGAGCTGAACTCAAGTTCAACCTCATTCAAGCTTTCCCTGAACATGTGCCCGCCCACCAGAGGCTTCCCATCCCTGACATCCAGTGTCCCCTGCTGCCTCCCCTGGTCATTTGATATTTAGCCTGGGAGGCCTGGGCAACAAAACAGCAACTCAGGAATTCACATTCACACCTGTCCTCCTTACCCAGGGGACTGCCATTGACATTGGCTCCTCCCCCATCCTAGCCCCATAGCCAAATGGGAATCAGGGACTCTGGCTAATTGTATCACCCCCCAGACTTTATTTGGAAGCTTGGGGTGATGATTGGGAAGGAGAATTGGAAAGGATTTACATTGGAAAGGGCAAAGGGTAGCCCTGGGAAGGAAGGAAGAATAGAGGCAAGAAAAAATGGAGAAAGGGTCAGAGTGAAAACATTGTTCAGTGGCTCCTGGTTTTGCAAATTCGTTCTTCTTCTGTGGAGGGGGTTCGGCAGCCCAGTGCACCAGGGGCATCTGAGGTCACACCCAGGTCTACACTGTGAATTCATGTGGCTTGTTTCCTCCCGCTCCCCTCTCTCCCTTGCTTTCCTTCCCTCTACCCCGATCCTACCTCTACCCCGATGGAATTTCCATCTCCCAGTGGCTGAGGGCCACCTTGTGCAGACTCACCTGTCAGCCACTGGGGCTCACAAAGGGTCACAGTCCCTGTCACAGCCTGGCTGGGGCCACTGGACCACATTCTGGGCAGGAGTGGCGGGTGGGGTGAAAATTGGGGCTGAGACACTGGCCACCTGTGCATTCACCTTCTGGAACTCACTTTTCACTGCGCTTTCACTGCTTGTTGGAGGTTCGTTCTGTTTGTCTGAATGCTTTGCATTGCTTTTCAAATCCTGTTCTCTCTCCCACTCCTGTCTCCTCCCCACACCCCAACCCCCCTCCCCACCAGCAGTGCTGCTGTGGCCGCTGATCCATGTGGATCAACACTTTTATGATCAGAGGAACACCTTTATGGGCCCAGAGGAACGCCACAAGCTGGGCCCCACCGGCTGCCCAGGGCAGTAAGTAAGTGTCACCGTCCCTCTGTCCTCAGGACAGTCATCTCATTTCCAGTCAGCAAGGGGGTGGGGCAGCTGGGAAATGCCAGCCCAGCTTCTGGGAACCTCTGACCACACAGCTGGATCCCCACAGTCAGCTGGGTCTGAGAGCAGCTGCCCGGGGCATGGCCAGCAGGGGCATCTGAGACCCGCTCAGCTCCATCCATTCCTACTCCAAGCAAGGTGCTGGTCCGGCACCAGCCACAGCGAGTTTGGGTCAGTAGGGCAGGGCGTCGACCCAGCCGGACTGAGTAAAACGATATCCATCCGGACCTTTGTCTCAGTTCCCTAACCCCCTCCCCCCTAAAGAAGTCTTTTCACCCTGAGGACACGGCGTCATCAGAACAGAATCCCAGCAGTCCCATTGATGGGGTGAGGGCCTTCTCTCCGCTCTCCTGGCAGGTGGAGCTCGGCTCCTGCTCTGCCTCCACTTTTTATTTTCATGTTTTCAACAATTCTGGGCATGAGCTCCAAAGCTTAGACTGCAACCTTCTAGACACTGGGCATTGTCATCTGTATATGTCCCATAGCACCCACCCAACAGTGCAAGCACAGACAGGACAGTCAGTGCCTAATAGATGTCTGGTGAGTGGCCTCATGGGAGTGTGAGATGGACTGACAGTCAGACAGGTGTGATCTGGAAAAGCCTGCAGTGAGCTTCACAGCAGGGGAGACAGACTCCACGGGGCAGGGGCCTCTCTGAACAGGGGGCTCAGTGACAGATAGAGAGGTTCTCGGAAACCGTACCCGTCACTCCAGCGCCCTCGCCATTCGTCCCGGCCCCAGGGGTTCCACAGGCGGAGGAGGTCTTCCCAGCCCCTCCGGTACTGAATCTGCAAGGAACAGAAAAGGACACTGTCAGAGGCCTCCAGCCAAAGTCAGCAGAAAGAGGGGATATGGATGCAGCTGCTCTTTACCTCCAAGGACTCATTTAACTTCTGACCTCATTTGGCTGCAGCCAGAAAAAAAATAAATAAGGAAAAATAAAAATCAATGCCTGCTGCCTGCACGGAGCTGGAATGAGGCAGAGGAGAACATGGCTCCTTCTGCTCAGCACCTCGCCGAGCAGGGGCCACGTCATCCTTCCTTCCGACTGAACCCCAGAACTGGGGTGAGCTGATTGAACAGCAGGCAAATAGCATGGATGCTGCCTCCAGCTGCAGAGGGAAGGACGTGTGGGTCTCGAGCTTCCTCCAGGCCCTGCCACAGCCGGCATCTCTACCCCAGTCCTTGCTGCTTCCCTGCCAGGCGCCCACTGGGAGCGGGGCTGCGTCTCACAGTGCTGTCCTGAGTGAGGAGGAGGATTTGAGCAAGACTGGGACCACTGGAAATGGAGATGGGGGGGGGGTAGCCCGGCTCATCCGGTGCCCCTATCTCTGTTCCGGAGCAGGGAGCCTCCGTGGCTTGGCCTTGCCTTTCCCCCGGGGACCTCCTCATCACTCACTCCCAGAAAGGGAGTCGGTACATTTGCTTTTTCAGACCACTCGAGGCCAGAGGGCAGAACTATTGAAAAATTACAATGAAATAATGGCGACCCTTGGACCTACAGTCCCGGATCCAGCAGCGCTCAGCCTGGCGAGAGAAATTAAAGTATGATCGAGCTGTAGCTGGGATATTGATCTGTGCTAATGTTGTCTGCGGAGACAGGGGCCTGGGGGTGACGGAGGGGGCGGACTTGTTCAATGACTCCAGGTCAGAGGAGGCTGAGCTGAATATCGTCACATGGAAAAGAACCCGTGTGCTTGGAACCAGGCTCTGGCCAAATGCCTGATGTGCGTTACATCTTCCAATCCTCTCAGGTAGATTTTCACACAATCGCTGTCTTGCAGAGGAGGGGACTGAGCATCAGAGAGGTTAAGCAACTTTCTCAAGGCCATAGAGTAAGCAGCAGAGGCAGAATTCTGACCCTAGCCACAGTCACTCTCCAAAGCCCAGGCTCTTAATTTCGGAACCAGGGAGGGAGCGGGGGGGGGGGGAGCGGGGGGGAGGGGGGGAGAAATAAAGGAACAGCTGCTCCAGTGCCCAGCCCATTCTTTGATGTGGCTGTGAACCTGACCCCGCATATAACCTAAGCACCTGGCCAAGGCCCATGGGATCACCAGTAAAGCATTGCCATGACAGAGCAATGCAGTGAGACGAGGTTCCAAGACCCTAGCTTGAGCAATGCTCTTTTCTGTGGCTTTTCCTTGTCTGCTTCTATCTTTGGCTGGCATCGCAGTGGAAGGCGCTCTGGCTTTAAATGCCACACGGGATGGGGGTAGGGGGCTCCTCGCTCAAACCCAGGTTTCCTGTCCCTCTCTGCCCTACCCCAGAGCACCCCAGAGCACCCCAGGCTTTGCACACAACGTACTGACTGCCAGCACCTGCCGGTGCCCACAAAGCAGGAATGAGTAATGGTCACCCCGCGGCCCAAAGAGCTTAATGAGCCACCCTCAGTGCCTAACAGACAGTCAAGGGCTCAGCTGGGCCCAGGGGAGAAGAGTGGCCAGTGACTGGAGGGGGCTGGAAGGGGGCTAAATGAGGCGTGCAGATAAACACTCACCCCTTGCCCAGGGGAGTCATGGACCAAGCTAGGTACATAATAAAAAATGCCAATTTCATTTATCTTCCTGTCCGTGTCCCGCCCAGAGGGAGGATGAGCAGATTAAAAAGCACAGGGCATTTATGGGCTGGTTTAATCTTCACACTTGCAGAGAGTTATAACCTCCTCTTTCTGGAGGAGAAATTTTCACTAAGGCAAGTTCCTGGCCCCTTGTCCGACTCTGCTACTCCTTTCCTGTCAGTGCCCTCCTGGGGATCACATGGACCGTGGCCGGGTGGCTCAGGAGTCCATTTGAGATGAGAGCTAATCTAGGTTCTCTATCCTAAGATAGTATTTCCTTAAATGTATTCTCTCAGATGGTAGACCCATAGGCTGTTAATGCTTATTCCTAGAAAAAGGGTTTCATGGTTGATTAACTCTAAGCTGTACCTGTCTGGTTAATACAGGCCTTCTCAGAGCCTTTAAAATGTTAATGTCCATCGTGAATCTCCAAGCAGGGGATCTCACCAGGCTGGTGCTCCTTACAGCACAGGCTGGGGAGTGTCAGCAGCCACAGAGGGGCAGGGCAGTGCCTACAGGACATGAAGTCTTCATCACCTGCCTTCGGAGGGGTGGGGTGTCCTTTTAGACCACTAGTTGTATTACAGGAACAACCCAACGTGTGTGCTGTGGGGGAGCAAACACTCAAATAGTGAAAGGAATCATCTGGAGCCTAAACCCCCACAGCCTGAGTCCTGAGTTCACTTCCCTTCCCTCGGCCCTTGGTGTGTACATGCCGCTCTATAACCTGACGGTCTCTGCCGTCGCCATGCCCAGCCTCTGTGGGGACTCACATCCATGGCCATCTGGACCTCTCAACACTCAAGTCCCTTCTCACCTGTGTTCAGAGGAGAAACAAAGACTGTCTCAGTGAATAACAAGGGCTGGGTCCAGGAATGGCAGGTGCATCATGCTGGCACCACGGTTCTTTCATTCCATGCCCAGCACAGATACCATCACCAATCACAGCTCTTGCCCCAGATCTGGAAGCAGTGCCAAAGTCTTGTCCATACAGCCATCCAGGCAGCATGGCCAATGATCAAGTTTGACTCATAAGAAACCAATTTGCTCTCTCTAGCCCAAACTTGTCCACACCTGGGTCAGGGGAGGTGTGGGGAGCAGTGCCTGGACATAGAGCCAAGCTTGATGATGGTATTTGCTGTCCCTACCGAGAATTCTGGGAAGGGCTTGGGAGAATTCAGAGGAAGGGAGTCTGGAGCCACTGGGACTGGGATCTCTTCTGGCCTGGGTGTATCAGGACAACCCCTTCCTTGCTCGTGGGAAATGTGTGCTGAGCTCATCACGTATGATCTGTGATGAAGAATCAATGATGACACCTTCATAGGCCTAGGACAAATGCATTCACTCACTCATACAAGGGCACCATCCGTTGATCCAACTAGCATGGTAGGTGCCTACTGTTTCCCAGGTACTGTGCAGAGGAAGTAGCTGTTACTGATTTCTTTAGGGAGACATAAGATTTTGTCCTTGTTTTGTGGGTTGGAACACTCCCCAAAACATGAAACAATGGAGCAAGTGGCCTTAGGCCGATGGACAGGAGAGACAGGTTGATACAGAGAGAGGGAAGGCCAGCAGGAGAAAGCATGCTAGAAACAGACCCCGGCACTCCGCTTTCCTTGGCCCACAAAGGCCCGTGAAAAATGTTCCCTGGAGTTTGGGATGCTATCTGGTAGGGCCTGGAAGACGGTATTACACCTCGGGATTTGTGGGAAGTACAGAGATGGGGAGCCTTTGTGGGAAGTCATCACAAGGCCAGGAAGCGCTGTCACCACATGGCTGCATGATAAACGTAGATGGGCACCGAGGAGCTGTGGTGTCGGCCCGGCCACTTCCAGTGGCTGTGTGACCTTGTGAGAGACCGTCCCCTCACAGGCCTCCACTTCTTCACTTATGAATGGAGGAAGCTGGACTTTAGTAGTATTTTCTGGACCAGATGCTGCTGCACACAGTAATTACATACGATTTTGTGCACACAGTCAGTTCTATATCAAGGGAAAGACTGTCCTCCGTGGCCACCCTGCCGTCTGCCATGGGAATAAAGTTCTAGCCGGGCATGTGGCGGTCCAGCTAGACAGTATGTTTCCCAGAATCCCTGCGCCTCAGTGTAGCCACATGTTCAGATTAATGGCATCTGAGAGTGTGCCTTTCCCAATGTGTTCCTCCCAAAAGGATGCATCCCTTTCCCCTGGCCTCCTTCTCTTCCTCTGGCTAGATGAGGAGGGGGCCTGGGGCAGCTGCCCAGGGCTCATAGGGGGAAGTCCAATGGTGTGCATGGCAGAGCCACCTACTAGCTCTCGGACCACCTGCTTATCTGAGAGTAAAACAAACCTTACCTTGTTTGAGCCCTGTATTTTGGAGCATCTGTTACAGTAGTTTAGTTGGTATGTTACAACTAAAACTCTTCAGGGCAAAACTTCTCCTAGAGTCAACTGGCTAGTTCATTCTGCTTTTTTTAGGGGTAATCTCCAGTCCAGCTAGCCCCTCACCCTGCCTGAGAGCCCTCAAGGAGAGCAGGATCCCTGGGGGGTGAGGGTACTGGGCACCAGAGCTTCTGGACGAATAGAAGGACCGAGCTGTCTGTGATGGGCGCCACCACAGGTAAGAAGATAAACACTCACTGCAGCTTTGCTGGGCCTGCTGAGGCATGTGGTTCTGACGCCTGTTCCAAGGAGCAAGACCATGGGGCCCAGCCCATGGAGCCTTACCTGCTCGGCCCCAGTCACGGTGTAGGCATGCTGGCTCACCAGGCCACTCTCCATTCTTGTGGCTTCCCCTGTCGGCTTCACGGGGAAAAAAGCAGACCATGCCTTAGACTTTCACAGGTTCTCCCGAGAGAGAGAACAGCACAATTCATGGGCCCTGCGCGCTGCGCCGCAGCCGGCCTGGGTGAAAGTGTCCTACGGACTCCGGCTGGAGGGCATGCATTCCTGGGACTTGTCTCTAGAGGTGGAGTTTGAAGGCTGCTGGGTGGTTGAGGCTCCAGGCATTTCACACCTCGAGACCACCCACTACATGACTGATAGAGCCTGAGGACCTGGGAGGGGGTGCTGCTTGCTGCCCCAGTCACTCGCCAACCCTGAGATGGCAGGGAACC
This sequence comes from Myotis daubentonii, assembly GCF_963259705.1. NCBI lineage: Eukaryota > Metazoa > Chordata > Mammalia > Chiroptera > Vespertilionidae > Myotis > Myotis daubentonii. The sequence goes on along the minus strand of NC_081851.1, from coordinate 65,932,180 downwards.
CGTCTGCTGGGCAGGGAACCTGTCTGCTGGGCAGGGAACCCATCTGCTGGGCAGGGAACCCGTCTGCTGGGCAGGGAACTCGTCTGCTGGGCTTCCTCACCCTGCTGCAAGTGACTGGGGTTTGAAGTGCATCTTAGTTTGGGGTGGTGTTTCAGATTAGGAACGTGTGGCTCAAAGTCCACATGTTTCAAGAGTGAAGGAGGCATCCTCACCTTGTGAGTAGGGAGCTGGACATCTCAGAACAGACTAATAATTTGGAGGCTCTTCCAGACTTTTCAAAAGGAGCCATGCTGCCTTTGGGAGGCTGCCTTTGTAAAGAAACACTGAGAATCAAAGGCCCCCCAGCCGCTCACTCTGGAATCATTGCCTCTGGTCACGGGGAAGTAATAGGCAAAGGCTTTGAGGTCAGAAAGCAGCATCTGAACCCCTGCTCAGCCACCTGCTGGCTGTGTGATGGGAGCATTTTCCTTGGCCTCTCTGAGCCCATTTCCTCTTCTGTCAGCGAATCCTGCAATCCTATCTCAGAGGGAGGGCTGTCTTGAGAATTGAAGGACGTGACCTCAGTAAAGTACAGCATGACAGACTGTTCTCCAGTAGCTGGCTTTGACCGCTCCCTCCCTAGCTGAAGGAGCCAGTGGCTGAACACATCAGGTGAGGAGAGCCCAGACCCATGCGAAGGATTCCTGGTCTACTCACCCCGGCTGGCGTGGCACAGGTCATCAAGGAGCCTGCCTTGGCAGCGGTCTTTACCATCATCACTAGGTCAGAAGGGGAGGAGTGCAGGTCGATGATGGTGACCACCCCTCCCGTGAGGTCGACCAGGGCATCGGGGAGGTAGCCGTAGTGCAGGTGCTGATAGGATCCACGGAACCTGGGAGAGAAAGTCAGACCCAAACCCTGTGGTGCCATCAGTGAGACACTCGGAAAGGGAGGCTGTGCAGCTGACTGCTGCATGTTCTGCAGGTGATGGACTGTCTGTCCACCCCGGACCATGGCCAGCCACCTTCCATTCACCTGGATGGAGACTCTAGGCATCTGCCACCCACAGCCGCATCCTTTCCCTGGTCTCCCGGGGCCTGGGCAGCCCCGCGGGCAGCAGTGTTGTGTAGAGGTCAGGAGTGCAGGTGCTGGAGCAGGCCAGGGGTCAGATCCCAACCTCACTCCCTATTTAGCTGCTTGACCCTGGACAAGTTACTTAACCTCATGGGGCTGGACCTAGGGCCTGGCTCATGGCAAGTCATTAATAAGTACTGGACATTATTATGATGAGTATCCACTGTTTCCTGTTCAGTTTAACAATACTGGTAGATGCTTACTGTGTGGGGGGTGTCATGCCAGGTGTTGAGCATTCAAAGGTGAACGGGACCCCATTTCTGCCCTCAGAGAGCTCATGGGCAACTGCCCTGATGCCTGCTGTGGCCAAGGCAGCCTCTCTTCTCACATTGCCCAAACCTTGACCCGGTTTCCCATTCCCATTCTCAGATTTATCACCCAGCAGCACCAGGGAGATAACAGAGGCAACGGAGGTGCAGACACCAAGCCCTTCACAGGCCAGCGGCAGCGACATTCCCACCACAGCCTTCTTTCTGGGAATGCAAGTCACACGGGCATCGGGGCCTGGGTCCATCCCTGCGGCTGCCTCTAATGGGCCTGCGACCTTGGACAAGACCTCACCCCCCGCATCCCAGTCCTCAGCCTTTCACCTGGAAACGATGAGATTGGCTGGATCAGGTCTGGGGGCTCCTCAGACACTCCTTTCTCACCCCATTTCCACCTCTGTCCTTCTCTCCTCCAGAGTATCACCCAGAATTCACGTAAATTCACTTCAGTAAATACGTATCAAGCAGCCACTGTAAGTGGGACACCATCCCAGGCAAAAATGCCTTGGATGGCTTAGAAGAAGTCTTTCAGTAAAGAGAGTGAAGGATACACAGAACAAAATAGCCATTCCATGGGAACAACCGCGTGACTCACCCTAACTTGTTATCAAACTGGTTCTAAATCTTATCTTCCTCTCCCTCTCTCAGACTCAGGGTTATGCCGGGTACCAGACTCTTATCTCTGAAGTGTTTGCTTGGTCAACAGCAAAGTTTGCCTTGGATCATGACTGTGCCCGGTTGGGTGTGAATGTCTGCCTCTCTTGATTTCCCACAGGTATTGTGGCTCCTGATCTTAGATGGGGAGGGCTTTACTGAGGGCACTGCAAGTTCAGAGACCCATTTCTGAGCCCAGCAATGTGGCCTTGGGCCCTGCAATGGCTCTCCCCTAACCCCCAGCTTCAAAGAGGGCTGCAGCAGAGTCACCCAGAAAAGCAGCTTCTGGGCTCTGCCCTGTCACCTCAGGCCCGTGTCCTCAGGGTCTCTGGCTTTGGCCGATGTCTTGCACCCACATCGTTCTGCAGTCACCACCGAGACAGCCGATGCAAGCACAGGACCTGCGGCCAGCAGCCCCCTTCCGTGCCTTTCACAGCCTCTCACTGGCTCTCTGCAGTGCCCACAGCCCGTCCCCGCGGGCGCTACCTCTCTGCTTCACCAGCGCGGGCTCACCGATCCTGCTGATACGTCAGGAACATGGCAGCTATTCTTAGCCCCCTTTGCTGACAGGAGAGCGAAGGGGAAGGAGAGATAGCGAGCACTGTGCTCACCACACCTGTCACTGCGCCTCATCACCCGAATCCAGGAATTCGGAGAGAGCCTTGTTCTCATCTGTTTGCTTCCGCCTCATTTTGGGGACATGTCTATCTTTCCAGAAACTGTATGAAAGAGGGAAGGATTCGGATGTCTAAATCAGAGCCAGAAAGGATGCGGAAATGCTGCAATTCTTAACTGCAAAGATTCTAGAAGGGACCACATGCAGCCCACCTGATCTTGCCCCCAATCTCCTCTCTGTTTTATGACCTCAGGGGGAAAAAATCTGCAAACACAGATTCCTTCCCCTCACCCCCTTTGGCTGCCCTGACCAGTGCATTTCCAGACTCCCAGCCGCAGGAGAGTTGGAAGTTTGGAGGCCACGTATTCACTTGTCAGTGCCTACAGGAGGGAAAGAGGGCCATCTCGTCTGGACAGATAGCTTCTCTGTGTCCGTGCTGTGGTCCCCATGGGCCAGACACTGAGCACCAAAGAAGCAAAAAAGACAACTCCTTTCCCAAAGGGCTGACAGCATGAAGGGATGATGGAAAAGCACGTGCTGACGGAGAACAGCTCTCCGTCCAGCGTGGCCTCAAACTCCCTGTGACCTTGGGCAAGTCATCTCACCTCTCTGAGCCTGTCCCCTCACATCCCAAAGGAGAAGGTCCAGGGGGTGCTGAGAGCAGTGCTGCAGCTCTGATGGGCTGTGATCCTACCTGACTCCCTCCTGCATTCTGTTACTTCCCCTTTTGGATGGAGGGGAAAGCTTTGAAACAGCTTAATAGTTGAAACATTTTGTCCTCGGCTACATTTCTTTAGGGAGTGGAATGTGGATTCAGGGTCCAGTTGCCTATTTCTTTTCAAGCTGAATGACTGACTGCCTTAGGTCAGCTGTTAACAAAATGGGGTCAGAGTCATCATTCCATTCCACAGGCTTTCTGATTCTCCCAGTGAACTGCCAGCTCCCCGCCTCACCGCCCCCCTTCCCCCCTTCCCCCCTTTACAAGGCCCTGAAGGGGCGAGGCTTGACTCCATGCTGGAAAGATAATGGCAGTGTTTGTGAATGAACCGCCCCAGCACATGAATTGGTTCAGTAACCTAGACTGGGATCTGGGCTTCACTCTCCAATCCTAACCAACAGCTCTTCTTTACACTGGAGAGAGCAACTGCTTTCCTTTTTGACAAGTTGGCTCAAAAGGAAGGATGCAAAAAAAGAGGTGTCAAGACGTCTTACCGTTCAGCTTGTGACCCCCAGAAGGACAGGGGCCGGATAGTCTGCGCTGTCACCACCCCTCAGGGAGGGCCCCGGATGGGACTGGACCCGGCCTTCGGTCTTGCTAAATGATGTCTTCTGTCACATGCCCAAGGACCTCAGCATATTCAGGTCAACTACTTACACCTGGGTCACATCACCATCCAGAGCCTGGCATGAGGGGCTGGTCAGGATGACCTTTAGGAAACCTGATGAGGCAACACTCTCCACTGCCCATTTTCTCCTGAAAGGCAGGGTCCTCTGGCTTTCGTCTCCTAGTGTTGATTTCTAGCTCTGATGTGTCCCTCACCTGTGCGCCTCTTTAGAAAATGACTTCTTACACACACAGGTACTTTCGCACACACATCTACATGAACCGGTCTGAGAGTCTATAACCCAGTGCCAAGCACAGAGCCTAGCCTATGGTTAAATGCGCAATGAACTTCTGTTGAATAAAGGTAGCCCAAAAGAATCTAAGCAAAACGTGAACTGGGGTGTTTGTAAATCCCTGAGCTTGTCAACACCAGGAGACAGCACCGCATCATGGAGTTTGGACCATATCATACTGAACATCTCCCCCAACCTCCCACATAAATGCAATCCCACAGCAGCCCCAGCAGGCCCCCACCGACCCGACCTCACTTTGAACTGTCCCTCCCCTGGTTCTCTGTTGGAATCATTCCCACTGTTGGGATGCCTCCCCCACATACTTTTTCCCCTGCTGAAATCTACCCATCCTTCAAGGCCTCACTCCATGCCATCTCCTCTGTGTAGCCTCAGACTGACTCTGAGTCTGAAAGTCAGAATTGTTTTCTCTCTCCTTTGTCCTCTCAGCAGACTATGACCACGATATTATATTTTATTTGGGCTCTCTACCAGCCCTCGCAATAATATCATTGCCAGTGCATATCTCTGTCCAGCCCTGCCCTACCTATCCCTTGCTAGGTGCCTCTGGGTCTCTCCCAAGGGCCCAATGCAGCCTTGCACACCGTGAATGTTTATGGAGGATGCCCAGCTAGGTGCAAAGGCTCTGGTGCTCCCAGGGGCATCGCTTGCATTCAGCAAAGCTGCCGACCGTCTCGGGCCGGCTGGTGGGAAGCACCTGCCAGGCCCAGCAGCTGCACAGGCGGGGCAGCATCGAGGCCCTGGGCTGAGGGGCGAGCCCGTCCTTACTTGGCATAGGCTTTCTCCAGCAGGCACGGCCAAAACTCTTGGTTGTTGAGAGGATGCACAAAGAGGTACTTCCCGTTCAGGACAGGCAGGCGATCATCAACCACCACTTCCACCCACTGGCCACACTGCCAGAACTGGAAGAGAGATGAATACATGGCTCAATAGCATTGGGGTAAGGGAGCTCCTCAACCCGCAACCTGTGTCAGAAGATAACCACCGTCAGCACATGACCTCCACAAGGCAAAAATGAACGCTATCCAGAACAGATCTCCGCCCACGTTGATGGACAAGGGATGTCATCTCCACTGGCAGATGGAGAAAATGAGTCACAGACCAAGTTAGCCAAGGAGAATACAGCACAGCAGAGAGGAAGGAGACTTAGGTTCTAGCCTGACTTTGCTCCTAACTCTGGCCTCGTTTTGGCGAGTCCTTTGTGAGCTCCGAGCAGGAGACTCTCCCGGTGTAGCCAGGCACAGAAGGGCAGTGGGGAAAGCAGATGCTGAATGACAAAGCAGAGTGGCAGACACAGATGCTGTCATGGCGAAGGAGAGCCTGCTGGGAGCTGAAGGCTGGCGGGAGGAGGCCGGGCTGGGCAGGTGGAGAAGAGGCGGGAAAGGCATCCCAGATGGCAGGGACAGCGTGGGCGAAGGCCCAGGGGCCGCAGGATGAGCAGTGCACAGGAGGACTGAGCAGTTACAGCCTCGCTCTGGCCCTGCCGTCAGAGCAGCAGAAATGACACCGGCTGGCGCTGCTACTGCTAAGAGCACAAATGAAGCAGATGTTCCTCTCCAAAACAGACTGCTTTAATCCTCAGCATTCAACTCTTAATGGTTCACCCAGGACATCGCCAAATGAGGAAAATCCATAATACAGCCGGCCTTGTGGAGTCTCTTCTCTGGTCTCTCCTGTGCTGGCTAAGCAGCAGGGCTTCTGGCTTCAGGCCTGAGCCTTGATGAAGGCAAGTCTCCGACAGGTGGGCTCAACATAAACCTGGGTGGATGCGATCTATCATCTGCGTGGCAACAACAGGAAGCCATCCACAGGGCCTTTCCACAGCTGGATGTCCCAGATGTCGGGCCTGAGAACGCACTTTCAAAGCAGAAATGGAGACCAAGATAGAGGTGCCAGTGGAGACAAATCAAAGATGTTTTCATGGTCACTAATGAACCCGGGCACTGCGGTCAGTTCTGGCACCGCAGTGGATTCGTGTCCCTATTGCAATGAAGATGCATCGGTAGGTGAAGTCGAGAGCCAGCAGGGATGTTATTAGAAGGAGATCGTGAAATGTGGCTGAAGCGCCAAGGAAAGCGAATCCCAGCTCTTAGCAGAGGGCCCTGGAAGGATAACCCAATCTGGATTTGGGTTTAATGGGAAAGCCAAGTGTGGTAGACAGTACCCAGTCAGTGGGAATGTGCTTGAGTCCTGGTTTTGTCTTTAGTTATCTGAGCAACAGACATTGGGTAACACACTGAATTCTCTGCGTCTCAGTGTCCTCATCTGTCAAACGGGGGTAAGAGTAAGAACTGCCGCCCGGGGCTGTAATTGGGATCAGATGAGGCTGTGAAAGTGAGATCGCAATTTTGAAAGTAGAAACCGTTTTTCAATAACAGCCTTTCCATTCAGCACCTAAGACAGTGCCTGGAGCACAGTAAGTCATGCAGAATGAACGAGTCCTGGCTTGAAGGAGCTCCTCTGGTTGGTTCCCCCTTAGAAGTCACCCTTACCCCATCTTCCCACACTGGTAATGTTGACCAACTTACTTCCCCTGTATCAGATGTGATCACGCGAGCGTGTCCTGCCTGGGCCTCAAGTTGTCCTAACCCCTATCACTCAGCCAACATCTGCAGCCCCGAGGCAGTGCAGACACAACTGAACCCTGCCTCTTCTAGCTCAGTGGTCGGCAAACTGCGGCTCGCGAGCCACATGCGGCTCTTTGGCCCCTTGAGTGTGGCTCTTCCACAAAATACCGACTTCTGCGCATGGGCCACGAAGTTTCAATCACACTGTACGTGCACGCCCGCACATGGTATTTTGTGGAAGAGCCACACTCAAGGGGCCAAAGAGCTGCATGTGGCTCGCGAGCCGCAGTTTGCTGACCACGGTTTTAGCTCATTCCTCAGTGTGCTCCTTGGCCCAGCAGCATCAGCATTACCTGGGCACTTGTTAGAAGACCCAGGGTGCAAATAACTGGACTTCAGGAGGAGAGAACAGGATAAAGGAGGACGCCCAGAAATAATGGAGGGAAATTTGGCTGAGCAAAAAAGGAGCAGGTCTTCAGGAAGAAAGGGCTTACTGAATTCCAGTCAAGATTGATTTTAAAAAGGCATCATCTGGACATATTCCAGAGAAATTTCAGAACACCAAGGGGAGAAAGAGCCTCTTATTAACTTGTAGTCTGAAAGAACCAGTTACCTACAAAGTAAGAGCATAGATTAGCACTGGGTTTTTTCTTCTGCAACATAGGACCCTATAAGACAATGGAATAATGTTTATAGAGTCTTAAGGAAAGGGAATGTGATCCAAGAATTCTAAACTCAATTGCAATATCATTCTTAAGAAAGAGCTAATAAAATACACTTATGCCATCTGAGGAAATTATTCAAGGAACTATTCCTACCGAATGACGATGAAATGAGAACAAAAGTCTTCAATAAGAGGAAATGAAGGGTGAGAGAAACAATAGTGAGCAATAGGTTTAAGTAAGGTTTAAATTGCATAAGAAACATCAAATAGTAAAAATGAAATTGATAATGAAGGGATGAGCAAGGATATAACAGGGAAGTGTAAATAGCAGGAAGCTGGAATAGCAATATGAATATCACATAAAGAGGAACTGAAGGCCCAAAGCATTACATGTGACAAAGAGGGATATATTTGTAAGGTTTATTTCGCCAACCAGATAATAAGAATCTTCAGGCACTAATGAATATAGCAGGAAGAATATAAAGCCAGAATATCTGAAAGCATAAGAGGAACTCTCCAAACTAACTTTGGGGAACTTTATCACCTCTTTTAGAATTTGACAAATCACACAGACAAAAAATAAGCCAAGATAAAAGAGATGATTGTAGATTATACAATCTGCAAATGAAGCATTTACAAAAATGTGATGGACTTGACCATAAATAAAACTTCAATAATTTCTCCAAACATAGAGGTTTATGGACTATATTTTACCATAATTTAATAAATCTAAAACTCTACAACCAAAAGATGACCTCCCTATAAAATGTATTCAAAACTAAAATTATATTATATTAAAATTAATAAAAGTAAGATATTTTATATTGAAACCTATAGACAGAAATAAGATCTCAGAGGAAATTTTCTAGTCTCGAAGTTTTTATTATTAAAAAAAGACTAAGAATATTAAATGTGAAGATTCAGAAAATTTAAAAAACACAATAAAATTAACCAAGAGAAAATAAATGGGAATTAATGAAAATAACTAAAAGTACTTATATAAATCAAAGCCTTAATCATCTGGATCTGTTATGTATTTTACTTTCAAACAAAAGATAACCAATGAATAACACCATTATTCAAATTATGTCAGATTAAAATATGTAAAGCTCAATGGGTTCACTTTAAAAAGTTAGTAAAACTCAAACATTTTAAAAAAAAAACTAGACTCCAATTCTACATATTACATAGATGCAATAATTCTAATCAAATTTTTAAGAAATTAAATCCAACAGTGTGTTTAAAGAACAGAGCACCAGGAAAATCTGTAACTAAAATCCAGAGAAGGCAGGGTTTTGCTCTTGTCATTCTTATTCAAAATTGTCAGGTACTAACTTAAGAGACAAGGTTCAAGGGCAAATAATTTATATAAATAGTAAAAGAAGAGACAAAATCATCTTTATTTGCAGAAAATATTAGATAACTAAAAAAATCCAGAGTCTACTAAAGAAAAAGGTTAGAACAAATAAAGGAATGTGGTCAGGTGGCTGGATAGAATTTAATATCTAATAAGGAGTGGCTTTTCTCTTTTCAGCAACATCTAGAAGTTAGAAATGAGGGGGAAAATCTCATTCACATGAGCTACAAACTGTAAAATATGTGAGACTACATTTACCAAGAAGGGTACAGCACCAATAGGAAAACAAAACCATAACATTTTATTGAAGGGTATAAAACTAGCTCTGAATAAATGGTAAGATAGACCATGTTTCTGGAATGAATCATTAACATAATAAAAGTGAAATTTTTCCAAATTAATACATAAATTTAATGCTTCTCCACTTCGCCTCGCAATGGCTTTTCTTTTTAATTAGACACAATGATTTTAAAGTTCTTATTGAAGAATAAATGTGCAAGAATTAGCAAGATATTTCTGAGAAAAGAATAATGAATAATGAAGGTGAAATCATCCTACCAGATGTTACAACTTATTTCTAAAGCTACTGTGATAAAAATAACCAGATATGGCACCAACTAGATATAGACAGAAGCTCGATGATGTACAGGGTTCTTGATCAAAGACTCCTTTTTTCTTTTGGTGATTGCATCTGCCTTTTAAAAAAATTACATGAGGGCTCACTCACCCTCTCAGGAGCATGCCCATGCCTCTCCCTTCCTCCTCTTCTTCCCCCACAGGCACACATCTTCTAGCCTCTAAGGGACCCCAGGAGACTTGCCACCAGGGGAGCAACAGGCAGTGGCAGCTCGTCCTGGATTAACCCCCTGAACTTGTCCCCAAGGCCCCTTTTCTCTGATTTCTCAGTGAGCCGAAGCAGCCCCACCTAGGCTCTCTCCTGTTGCTTCTTCAATCCTAAGCCCTTCCTTGTTTCACCTTCCTCAGCTTTAATAAATGTGCTCTCAAAAGTAAATGAATAAATAATACAAAAATAAAAATAATTTACATGAGAACATTTTTACTCTCATCTTTCCCAGGCGTTGTCAGATCATGAGCTCACATCCTTTCTTGGAGCTATGCAATGTAACTAACACATAAGTTAGTGCCTGTTCCATCTCAGGATGCCAAGACAAGAGAATATTCAAGACAGTCATTCCCTGTGCTCAGAGAAAACCATGTGAGAGCATCCCAGCAGCGCACATACCCTGAAACAGAAAATCCCTGCATACTGGTGGGAAAAGCTTTGGTTCATCAGGATCTTCTGCAGATGCTGTGGGTTCTGTGTCAAGGAGCCCAGTGCTGCCAGGAACCAGCAGTCTCCTGTAAGGGGACACACACCAAGTGTGAGAGGCTTACTGGAAGCCCCACCCCATGCATTTCGCAGGTCTTTGGTACCAGAGTCCATATATGTCCTTCTGAATAATGCAATTTTTTTTCTATCTGAGAGAGAATTGAAGGAAGGATTCACTAGAGCCAGTTCTAAGTAAGACAGAGGAGGAGCTGGTGGTGATGATAATGATGCAGGTGATGGTGGTGGTGATGATGGTAGAGGTGATGGTGAGGGTGATTGATGGTGGAGGTGATGGTGGGGGTGACTAATGGTGGAGGTGATGGTGTGGGTGATTGATAGTAGAGGTGATGGTGAGGGTGATTGATGGTGGAGGTGATGGTGAGGGTGATTGATGGTGGAGGTGATGGTGGGGGTGATGATGGTGGAGGTGATGGTGAGGATGATTGATGGTGGAGCTGATGGTGAGGGTGAATGATGGTGGAGGTGATGGTGAGGGTGACTGATGGTGGAGGTGATGGTGAGGGTGACTGATGGTGGAGGTAATGGTGGGGGTGATTGATAGTAGAGGTGATGGTGGGGGTGATTGAGGGTAGAGGTGATGGTGGGGGTGATTGATTGTGGAGGTGATGGTGGGGGTGATTGATTGTGGAGGTGATGGTGAGGGTGTCTGATTGTGGAGGTGAGGTGGGGGTGATTGATGTGGAGGTGATGGTGAGGGTGATTGATGGTGGAGGTGTTGGTGGAAGTGATGGTGATTTGAGGGAGGTCAGGAGAGCGCCAGCCAGGCTTTGGCAGGGCTGGTGGGCCAACTTGTCTTCTGATTCTCATTTTGCCAGAGGTACTCAGAACTAAAGTGACAGTGTCTTTTGTTGTCAGCAAATAGATTTGTGCTTTTCTTTGTTAATACTTGCTCAGCCTCTCCCTGTGTCAGGACCCCTCTAGCCCACACAGGGATTCTCTCCTCTTCCCCCTTGAGGGCAATGAAGCCTTGAGTTTCTCCTTGGAGGTCACGGTGAGCCCTTTGAGCATGAGCATCATCCCCTTCTCCTGAGTCTTCCCTCCTTTATCTTCAACGCGATCAATTATTTGAATGCCATCTTGTGTCAGGCACAGAAATGCCCTCAGAGAGGTCCCATCTTCACGTAGGGGAAGCTCTAACCGGAGGATTATTAGCTGCTGGGGGCTCTTCCCAACACTGAAACACAGGCTTCTATCCACTTAGCCCAAGACACCGTGATTCCATCAGGGGAAGTCCAGGTGCAGGCATAACTTGTAGGCAGGCATTTTAAGGATATAGTCTGTCCTTAGAAGAGTCTGATTGTGCTGTCTCCTAATTCCCTGTCCACATTCCTCTCTCAGCCTGTCCACCCCCCCACTCCTGGGCTCTGGCTCAGGGATTTCTCTCGGCCATTCCTGGTCCCGCCCGGTGGCCTTCTTCAAGGCAAGCCCTCTTAGCAACAACTTTGATCCATGGCTGTCTGGTGGGTGGGAAGGAGTCAAACAGCCCTGGATTCAAACCCAACTCTGTCACTTATTGTTTATGTGACATGAAAGACATGATTTTACGTCTTGGACCCTTTGATTTTGCATATATGTATAGAGTGGGGATGTTACCGGGCATAAAGGAAACAGCACATGCACAGTATCTAGCACAGCATTGCAAAAGCTCAATGAACACTTGCTTCCCTTTCTCGGTCTCTCTCTCCTTCCCATCTTCTGGATGCGTCTCTCTACCCAGTGCTCAGACTAAATCCTGTGTCCATTTTCTCCCTTTCTTCGATAATGCCTCACTGCAATGGCCCTGCACACCCATGGCTGAGCTGACGTGCAGGCTGCAGACTGGACATGGGCTGTCCATCTCCAGTAGCACTGAGGGGCCGGCCTCCCCTCTCAGCAGCTGGGACAGAGTTCTGAGGGTCTCCACACCTCCCTATCCAGAGGCTGACTTTGAGCAGCCTGCCCTGATCCACGGCCGGAAGAGAAGATGGTGAGTTCTTACCTGCCTCCCCTTGCTGGATGTCAAATCTGCTCGCACCTTCCAGGATGAAATGAGGCTCTGCATTACCCATCAATAAATCCTTAGGAAAGAGGGAGAAAAGCCATGAGCATCTTTCATCCCTCTATGTCCCAGAGTGGTACCCAAAGCATCACTCACTTTGTCTTTGAGAAGTAGAGGTTAATTCTTAAATAGGTGCTTAAAAGTTCCCCTCATTCTTCAGGTTTTATTGCTATCAGGAAGGCAGCAGTCACCAGGGTGTATATGTAACTGTGAGACAGGCAATAAATACCTAAGCAACTGCATGAGGAGATAACATCAATAAGGTCTCAGGATCCCCGCATCAGATATTCAGCCATCCTGGTCCTAACAGGCAGTGTTTTATGAAGAGGTTATAAATGAGAGAAAAAAAGAATCGGCGCCCTAACCGGTTTGGCTCAGTGGATTGAGCGCCGGCCTGTGAACTCAAAGGTCCCAGGTTCGATTCCGGTCAAGGGCATGTACCTTGGTTGCAGGCACATCCCCAGTGGGAAGTGTGCAGGAGGCAGCTGATCGATGTTTCTCTCTCATCGATGTTTCTAACTCTCTATCTCTCTCCCTTCATCTCTGTAAAAAAAAAAAAAAAAAAAAATCAATAAATTAAAAAAAAAAAAAGAATCAGATACATTTATTAGAGGAAACTTTTATAAACATAATAAAACTTTCCCGTGTGAAATGTTGTCTCTTAGAAGTCAGCCTGGGCCTTCTGGGCTTCAGGTTCAAGTGCAGCCACGTGCTGTTCAGGGTGCAGGATGTGCACTCCTCGGATCTTTGTTGGCTCCCTGACTGATTCTAGAAGATCCAGGCCCCTCATCCCAGGTGCCGTTACTCAGAGCCTAGTTCTTCCCCAGCCTCCAACACACACAGCGCCTGCTGGCCTCAGAGAGAGTCGCTGGAGGATGCGGCCGTGCTGCGATGTCTGGGAGAATTTTGGGAACTCGCAGCAAACATGAGGATGGGGAGAGTTCCTGAAGGGCTCCCCGGGTCCTTGGGGAAAACACTGGGTAAAGGTCTGGCTCCTGCCCGGCCCCACCAGCCTGTAGGTCTGCCCCTGCTAGGACTCGGTGGGACTATGCTCAGCATCCTCGCCCCGCAGCTCTGCCGGGAGTTCCATCGCACACGTTTGCGGAATTTGCTAACTGTGCCTGTATCGTTTCTTTTCACGTTGACAAATAAGTCCCCAGAGAGCAGGGCTGCAAAGTGGAAATAGATTCATTTGCTCAACAGCCATGAATGCACGGAGTGCCTCCTTGTGAGACCTGCCAGCCCTTTGTAAGCTACGTTTCCTGGTGGAGCCGCCCAGGGGCAAGCCAAGGTGTGCATGTCTGCAAACACGGAGGCCCCGCAGGCCTGTGAGGGGCCATGACTCACTGCACCACCTCCTGCCGCCTGTCCGCAAGTAACCAGCCCCCTCAGATGGCAAGAGGGGCACTGGGGCCCAGGCCCTGGGACCCAACCCTCTGCTGCCCCCAGGGCTGGGCAGAATGTGGGGGTCTCTCCCAACACAAGCAAGCAGGGCAAAGGTCTCTGCAGAGCTACGGAGGGAACAACTCTTCCAGTTTCAAAGCAACTGGGGGCACTTCATGGACTTTACCTGTCCCCGCTCCTACTAGAAAGGAAGTGAGGCCCCAGTGGAGGCCCGCTGCCAGGGAGCAGATGCTTAGACCTCCACTCATGGGAGCTGGGGAAGAGGAACCATGGGGCTCCTGGATCAGGAACAAAGACAACGGTGCTCAGCTTTCTGACCCACCCCCAGCGCGCCTCTTCCTCACTGGTTCTCCTTGTCCCCCCAGTGATCAGCGGAGGAGGGGTGTGTGTGCTTGAGAGTCCGGTCAGAATCCTGCTCTGCGTTGCTCTCTGGTGGCCCTGAGCAACTTCCCTTCCTTTGCTGAGCCTCCGTTTTCTCGTGTGCAAAATGGGAGACTCCAATGATAAGGTGACCCAGGCATCGGCTGCCATTATCAGCCCTTCCGGAGGGCCAGGCGCTTTGTCCATGGGCTGTCTCCCAGCGGCCTGGCAAAGCAAGAGCCCTTCCCTTTTCCACACGAGGAAGGAAGCGAAATACTTAGCACAGCCCCTGGCAGGGTATATGTTCAATAAATATTGATTCCCTCCGTCTGCAGTATTTGCAAACTTTGAAAAGCCATATTCATAGACAAACCCAGAACCTCAAATCCATTCATTATTAAACAACATAGGATAAAAGCATGAATTAAGTAGTCGACTCACAGATGTTAGAAAGAAAAAGACAAAAAGAGCCTGGCAAATACAGGAGGAAAGAAGTGATAAAAGAGCACAATTAGTGAATTATAAAACAGAGAAATCAATAGTGCAAGTAAATTGTTCCTTTTGGGCAAGAAGGCTTACACAGATCCAACCTTTGGCAAATGTGGTAGAGAAACCCAAATAAAAGTAGCAAAAATTGGGTTTTAGCAATTTAAAACATGAAGTAAGATTCTGTACTAATCCATTTAAAAGTACTAATGATTTTCTGATGAAAATGAACATTGCCCCAAATTATTCAAGTTAATATAACCCAAGCAGATCAATAACCTTGGAATAGTATTTTTAAATGACCCCAGAACATCTCTCCACCATCTCTGTAAAGGCTGCTAAGTACACATGATTTTCCTGCCGAGTTGTCTCAAACTTTCACAGACTAGACAATTCCAGTGTCACTTACAGTTTCATTGTTTAAAAAAAGGTTGGAAGAAGAATCCTGCCACCATTTATTCTAAGAAGCCAGCACAGCCTGGAGGCCCAAGAGAGAGAGAAAGCACAGATGCACACATGCACCAGGCTGATTAAACTCATGGAAACACGTGAAATAACACACCCAGCCAATAATCTACCATAAATGACAAGACTAACTCACCCTCAAGTGGGGTTTTCCATAGAAATTTGCCAGTTGGTTTCATATCAGGATATCCAATGATGGAAAAAAGTATTTACATGGGCCAAAGAGGAGACAATTTATATCCTTCCATGAAGGCATTTGATAAATGCACGAGTTCCTCTGATTTGCCCAGGTAATAAAAATAAAAAACCCATAATTAAGAACAGAAAGATATTTTAATGTGATAAAAACTAAATGGCAATTACTTTCAATAAAAAGTCCACAGTCAATATCAATCAACTTCGGGCACATGACCAGCATCTAAGTCCCCTGACCTCTGAGCTGCTTGTACCTTCCCCACCCGGGGCTTCCATGGGTGCTGGAGGGTCTCAGAGGTAGAAAGAGGCAAAAGTAGACTAAGAAGTGTTCTCATCTGCTGGGCTGACCTCCTGGGACAAGGCCCACAGAGAAAATGGGTAAAGATGGCTGGGAGGATGGTAAGGCGCTGGCTCCCAGCAGGCCCCCTGTCTCCAGCTGGACCAGGAGCACAGGGCAGTGAAGTCACTGGCAAGGATCAGAGCGTCCACCCCGGGCGTGACTCAATCACCACGGGCTCGCAGGCATGGGGACCGCTAGGTGCCCCCTCCTACAGCTTGGATTCAGCAGGTCATCCAGAGGCAGAGCCCAGGATTGACAGCTCCTCAGGTGAGTCCCGCGAGGCCCAGCGAGCAGGTGCAGAGAAGCAGAGATTTGTTCCAGGGACCACAGGAAGCAGCTGGGGTCGGGCAATCTGCCTCCCTGGTGCCTGGCTCTTCCCCAGGGACCACACCAGCAGGCAGGGGCTTCATGACTTGGGTGTTTCCTGATTCTGTGAGGCAGACTGGCCTTTTGAGGGCACTGAAACACCCATTTGTGCAGAAGAAAACTGCCATGGTTGACTTCCTGTGTCAGCTTGACTGGGTCACAGGTACTTGGCTAAGCCCCATTTCTAGGTGGGTCTGGAAGAGTGTTTCCAGATGACATTAGCATGTAAATCAGTGGACTTGGGAAAGCAATTGCCCTCCCCAGTGTGGATGAGCCTCACCCAATCCTGAGAAAATAAAACAAAAGGCAGAGGAAGGGAGAACTGCCCTTCTCTGACTGACTGCTGAGCTGGCACATCGGCGTTCTCCTGCCCTTAGATGGGGAATTACACCATCTGCTGCCTGGTTCTCAGGCCTTGCCTCTCAGACTGAACTACGGCACTGGCTTCGCTGGGTCTCCAGCTGGCAGATGGCAGAGTGTGGGACTTCTCAGCCTCCGTGACCACGTGAGCCAATTTCTCAGAGTAAATCTCCCAATAGGGAATACGGATATATCTCCTATTAGTTATATGCTACAGGATATACATTAGTTCTGAATTGTGGAGCTCTTTCTCAATGCAAAGTGTGGGGCACCCCCTGTTACATTAGGGATGCCAGAAACTCACATAACACAAAAGTCCCTGGAGTTTGAGAAACTCCCCTCCCTGGAGCGGCACCAAAGCCACACTCTCCCGCATCGTTTCTGGAGGGGTCTCTTCCAATGGGACATCACTGGGTCTATTTTCGACAGTGATTCCTGCATTCTTTTCAAAGGCTGCTCAGGCACGTCCCCAGACGGTGTGCTGCCCTCGCATGAGGGAGCGCCAGGCTTAGCATACAAGCGTTTAGACACAGGCGCTTTCAGAGGGTGGCCAGAGGTCAGGCTGGGCCTGGTGGCAGCGTCACTCCCTCTTCTATTTTCTCTTGGAAGATTGGCTTTATTGGCATCAAAGTTCTTCCGCTCAATGGCAACTGTCTGTTGGCATGTTTACTTTGTCTCACCTTCTGTTACTTGTTGCTTTTACAACTTACACTCATATCTCCACTTTATGGAAGAACTCATTTTGGTCCCAAGGTGAATTGTTCTTAGTGAAGGATCCTTTCAGAAGCTCTGCTCTGGTTCCTGGGAAGAAGAAAGTTGCTGCCTGGGCAGGCAGTGCTGCATTCTGGGATGGCCATGGGCCAGAATCCACAGTGGGGCTGGGTGTTGCGCTCCGAGCGCCCATCCATGTGGTTTGGGCCCATAGCCCATTCTTCAGTTGAGAAGTGAAATGTTTTTCACTAAAGAATGGGGACAGTGGTGAAATTTTAATCCCTCAACCTGACATACACTGGTGGCTCTGCTGTGCTCTCCAATAAGGTACATTAAATTAAATTCACTTAAACAGAATAAAACGAAAACTTGGGAACCTCAGTCACACAACCCACATTCCAAGTGCTGAACAGCCACATGTGGCCAGTGGCTGCCGTAATGAACGGCACAGAATGAACCTTCCCATCCTCACGGAAAGTTCTATTGGGCAGGGCTGACCCACTGAACAGGGATGATAATGTTGACTCACGGGGCTGCCGTGGCAATGAAATAAAATGTGATGTGTAAAGTGCTTAGATTAATATGTAGCACGTGTACAAACTTGATAAATGGGATTTTTTTTATTATTATCCATGAAATAAAGAAGAACAAAGGAGACAAAGTAAGACACATGGAAAGCTCTGGGAAGTACTATACTGCCAGTTGCGATAAGAAACACAAAGATAGATGACATATTCACATATACACTTTAAAAGAAGTGCTGGAATGAAAAAGATGAGTCCCTGGTAGAAGAGGAATGGGAATAGACTGCATTTGGCCCCTGATGCCTCTATCCTGGGTTCCTGGAACGATTCTTTTTTAATTTTTAATCTTTATTGTTGAAAGTATTACATATGTCCCTTTTATCCCCCACTGACCCCTTCTAACCAGCCTCCACACCCACCCAGGCCTTCGCCACCCTATTGTCTGTGTTCCCTGGCATGATTCTGTGTAAGTTATTTCACTTTTGTTTGCCTACGTTTCTCCTTGACCCCCAAAGACATCACAAGTTGAGATGCTGCTGGAATTAAGATGACGAGAAATTCTCAACCCTCTCTAAACAGATGTTATAAATTCTTAAACACTATAAATGTGGTCTCACATCTATTCCCAGCACCGCATGAAAAAAGGAAACACATTCAAAAAGAATCTCAGCCTCTGAAAATAACCCAGACAAAACAATATTTAACCCTTCCAAATGTTAAGCAGAGTTCTCTGGTCAGCCCTCCTTAGGAGGGGAAGGCCTGAAGAAGAGAGTCATTGTGGGGACTTGTGGCTGCTGGCTGGGAAGATGGGTCCTAGAAGGCTGGAGCACCCCATCTTTCGTTAAGCAGATCCAAGCCCCACCTGATCCCCACTAATCTCCCCCTTCCCTGAGGCTTCAAGTCTGTCCTGAGTTGGCACCCCCAGAGCTCCGTGTCTTGTTCTGTGTCACCAGAAAATGCCTTTTCTGGACAACCTAACGTGACTTTACTGAAAGTGCTGGGTAGAGTGCATGGCATTTAATACGTGCTCAGTTATACTTGCTGATGTTATCATCATTGGCTTACTAGACACGATAGCATTGTCCCTTGTTTTAGGCTCCACTGGCTGCGTTTGGAAGCACAAACAGAAGCTTTGAGCACCAGGGCACTCACAGTGACCGTGACCTGGGCCTTTGTCATCAGCAGTGGCCCTGATGAGATTATGAAAACATTCAGTTGGCTGAGCAATGTCCTCTGGAGCCTCACGCCCTGAAACTGAGATGGTTCTGGAAAAACCAACAAGGCTCTCCTTGCTGCAAGGTGGAGTTAGTGGCCATCTGCTGGGGTGGGGGACTCAGAGGACTTGGAATGTTGCCCTGAAATAGCTTCCTAATTTTCCCGCTGATGTCTAAAATTCTTTTGTAAGTGATCAGGTCTTTGCAAGATTGAAAATACAAATAAAAGTGAGAGAGGCGAGCCAATTATTTAAATTCATCCTATTGTACAAGTGACTGACATGGTAGCTTCCCTTTGAGTAAATTCTAACAGATAAAAAGGAACAGGAGATAAAGACAGTCATACCTAAAGAGAATAAAGAGCAATGACAGGCTCAATTATGGAGACGGAAGAGACCTCAGAGACACTCTTCACACCTACGTCTTCTCATTTTTCAGGTGAGAATACCGAGGCAGGTCATCTAGTGATGTGCTCAGTGTTAGGGCGGGGTTAGAACTCAGGGGTCCTGAGGGGCTATGGGAGGGACCATGGTGGGCTGGCTCAGAGGGCCCAGGAGGTGGGTGTGTGCCTGGGGGGCTCACTCACCTTTGGGCGCTCCCACTGCAGCCTGGAGAGTTGTTTACCCTCGAGCAGCAAGGGGCCTATGGAAGAAATCTCGGCAGGGAAGGTCTCATCCTCAAACAGGAGGCCTCTGCGGAGGCAACGATCCCGCAGGGTCTTAAAGTCCTGGCCCTTGAACTTGATGACGGGCATCTGGGACAGAGGCTCCAGAGCGTGTGCCATGACTCTCCTTAGAAGACCTCCAACGTCTTTTCCTTTGGGTGAGAAAAAAAGATAGTTTTAGAGATGAGCTGTCAAATCCTTCACATCATCGGATGTGAGCCCTGAAAGGACACTCAGATGTCCGCCCCCCACCCCTTTACAAGTGAGGGGACTGAGACCCAGATCAGTGCTGTCCCTGGTGACACAGCCAGCTGGTAGACGAGCCCAGACTGGAATCAGTCGTCCTTCCTCTAGGTTCCATTTCAATCCGCTGTACCGAACAGCTTCTCAGTATGCTCTATGTGCACCAGAGACTACGGGGGTATTTGCACATTAATGAATATTTATTGAGTACTGACCTTGTGCCAAGCGCTTTCTGAGAGCTGGCAATCCAAAGAAAATACAACATGATCTTTATCCTCCAGGCGCTCATTATCAAGTGGGAAAGATAGATTAGACATTTCAACAACAACATTCAACATTCTATCATTCAACAGAAACTGTCTAATTAAAAATGTGTGCAAAGTCCTGTGGACATAAAGGAGCTATGAACTACCAAGGAGAGTCTGGGATGACTCTCCAACAGGCGGCGGCCTTTGAATTGGGCCTTGAAGGAAGGAGAATTTGCCAGGTGGAGAAATGGCAGGTAGTAAAAAAAAAAAAAAAAAAAAAAAGTCCCTCCAGGGGCCGTGAGTAGCAAGTGCAAGGAGGCTCAGGAGTTGGGTTAGAAAGGTCATGGGTGTTAGAGGAAATGGGAAGGGCTGGAGGGGTCATTGGGGTGGGGGCTGGGGATAGGGAGTGTTGGCAGAGATGGTCAGGAAGGTAGGTGGGTGCTAGCACACACAGACCCAGGGAAAGTTTCTGGATCTGCAAATCCACATCTGTAAGCAGAGAGGAGGGAAAGACTGAAGAAAGAGGCTGGCCACTCATCTGGTAACGAATAGACTTTTTAAAGGGAAATTTACAGGAGGCATGCGTTGGGTGGCTGCAAGGCCAAATGGACCCTTGTGCCCCTTGGCGGGCACCAAAGAAGAATATAGAGTAAAAGGGGGACAGCCACAGGGACCATATGAGGTTTCTACCAGGTACTGGAAATTACATGCTTGACCAGGTCAGGACCACAACCAGTTCCAGGAACCAGCACATAGCAGGAGGCAGTGGAGCGGTGCTGATGTGTATTAGAGTGAACTACGACCAGATAGTCTCTTAGGGAGGTTTGTGGAAAGCAACCCCCCTTTGACCCAGCTTATGGGACAGGAATGGCAGACCCTCCCCACAGCTGAAAGGCTGGACTGAGAAATGCCTTCTACCTCACCAGCACCGTGGGGCCATGGAAGAGGTGGGTTGTGATCAGATCTACACATAGAATTGTGGAGCAAGTTGGAGGCCATGTGGGGGGTAGGTAGGGATGGAGAGAGGGTGGAGTCCAGGTGGCTGCTGCATTTGTCCATGGGAGAGCGTGTTCAAGGGTTAATAGTGAAAATGGTAGAGAAACAGGTTCCAGAGGGAAGGGGGAGGGAGGAACAAGAAAAGGCAGGTGGTGAGCATTCAAATGGGTTTTGAAGTTTGCTTCCTGCGCTCACCACCTGCTCTGCAACACTGAGTTAGACTCAAGCCTGTGAACTTGTTTCCTACCAGGACGCATTGATAACACCAACCTCCCAAGACTTGTGGTGGTATTAAATGAGGTTTGACCTAACATACCAAGCAGAGTGACTGACACTCAATAAATGGTGGAAACCTAATTTCCCTATAGAGATATCATGGAAGCCTGTTTGTTTGGGGGTTTTTTTGTTTGTTTTTTGTTTTTTGTTTATTTGTTCAGGAGGCTACAGAGATAATTGACATCATTTACGAAAATAGGCATCATTTCCTCAGTCAGCGAGGCCACGTACTTCCATCTGAATCCTGAATCTACACTTACTAGTTGTGGGGCTTGGAAAACCTCCTTCGCCCCAAAAGCTGTGCTTTTTACGTTTTTTGACCAGCGTCTGTCTAGGTAGCACAAAAGTCCCCAAGGTCCACATGTCCTATCCACTCCCACTGCACACTGAAAAGGAATCAGGTGATGCTGAAGCACGAGAGAGAAACATAAACAACTCATAGAAAAAAATTGCAAACTTAAAATAATAGCAATTTCCTTATAGTAACTTATAATAATAGTATGTTACAAATTATTTAAAACACAAATTCAGAGGTACTGTGAAGTGGTACAGTACCTATATTTTTGGAGGGTATTATACACACAATTTCTAGCAAATGAGGTAAGAATTTACATTTGAACTATCAGGATGAACCACACGAAACTGTCATTTTTGTAGGTCAAGAAGGGTTGACTGGAGTCAGTTTCATATGGTTTAACCCAGTGGTCGGCAAACTGCGGCTCACGAGCCACATGTGGCTCTTTGGCCCCTTGAGTGTGGCTCTTCCTAAGCCTTAGGAGTACCCTAATTAAGTTAATAACAATGTACCTACTTATATAGTTTAAGTTTAAAAGATTTGGCTCTCAAAAGAAATTTCAATCGTTGTACTGTTGATATTTGGCTCTGTTGACTAATGAGTTTGCTGACCACTGGTTTAACCGAAGGTAAAAATGGTTGAAGACAGGCAATTTCATTTGGTTTAGCCCAATAGGACATTTCAGTATAGTTCTTGAAAAATAACAGGTGAAAATATATGTCAACAGACCTCACCACTCTCTATAGCAGTGGTTCTCAACCTTCCTAATGCCGCAACCCTTTAATACAGTTCCTCATGTTGTGGTGACCCCCAATTTCATTGTTACAAATTGAACATAATTAAAGCATAGTGATTGATCATAAAAACAATATGTAATTATATATGTGTTTTCCGATGGTCTTAGGCGACCCCTGTGAAAGGGTCGTTCGACCTCCAAAGGGGTCGCGACCCACAGGTTGAGAACCGCTGTTCTATAGGGTTTAGAGAAGAGCCCACAACCAATAATATAAATAGTGGTAAAGCTGAAATATCACGTAAGAGCAAGTAAACAGCAGTAGGTTTGAGTGTAAATTCAAGACAAAGGCAGATACGCCTGACAGTGGAGAGTTGTGAAAATTATGGGTCTTCAAGCTCTGCACATGCCTGGCGACCGCGGAACTGATACAGCATCGCCAAGCCACCCACCTCTCGGTGAAATATTGGATTAGAGTATGCGATAAACTCTAGCAATGAGCTCATTTTCCTTTATGAAAACCAAATGGTAGTTCCCCTTAATGACGCAATTATGGAACGGTTACTAAGCAGCCTTTAATTGTCTACAAAATGAGTCGAAATAATTTGGCTTGACTTCTCCATCAGAATCTTGCAAAGGCTCTGCATCTGTCGGCCAGTTCCCGGGCCGCCCGCAGGGCCCTGACTGCCTGCTGACTTTAGGAACTGGTTGGCTTTAGGAATCCCGTTTTAAGACTCACTTTCCACATTTGTAAAGTGGCGATGATGATAATATGCAGGGCCTAAAGTCGTGAGGCTCAGATGAAACTGTGCTCGTCGAATACTTAGCACTGTGACGTGTAAATAGATAGTGATCAATACATGATGGTTATTAGTATGACTATCACCATTTTGACCACAAAGGGAAGGTGCAGAAGCCCCACCCCTCTAACATGAGGCCTTGCTCTTACGAAGGACAGGCTGGGCTCAGAGGGGTCTGCAGGGGTGAGAGCCAGGGCCGAGGGATGGCATCCACTGAGCCCTCAGGTGGAAGGAGAAGGGTCCCGGGGTGGCGGGGGGGCAGGCCTGAGTGACTGGTGCTGGAGGAGATGGGCTGCTTTTTGAGGGAGAAGAATCTCGATGAGGAAAGAAAAGGCAGGAAGGAAGGGGAGCCCCCCACACGTGTGGACCTCACAGCTACCGGGTTCACCTTTCTCTCTGAACTGCTTATGGCTTTGTCAGGGAACAGCCTGTAGGCTCGCTTAAAAAATTGTTGTTGTTTTTTCTTTTCAATTACAATTGACATTCAATATTATTGTGTATTAGTTTCAGGCGTACAGCATCGTGGTCAGACAATCAGATACTTTACAAAGGGATCCCCCCGATAATTCTAGTACCCACCCAGCACCATACATTATTCCAATATTATTGCCTATATTCCCTATGCTGTACTTGACTATTTTGCAACCGCCAATGTGTGCTTCTTAATCCCTTCACCTTTTCCACCCAGCACCCAGCCTCCAGTCCCCGGCCCCTCCCTCTGGCGACTGCAGGCTGTTCTCTGTGTCTGTGCGGACTCACTTTCTCAGGCGGCAGGATCTACAGGACTTGACGACATTTCACTTTTGTGTGCAGCAGAAAAGGCAAACCAATTTCCCTGCCTGTCACTTTAGGGAGGGCTTCGTGGCTTATTTCCTTTCTTCTCGATCCTGCTTGCCTCACTTTGCAAGATAAAAAAGGCAGAAGTTCAGCTGCCTTAATAAAAAAAAAAAAGAGAGAGATGGAAGGTCTACCTGATATTCAGGATAAAAATCTGTCTTGCTGCTGGGTTATCTCTTGGGGCGAGCAATAAAAATGGCACAGGAAAAGCTAAAAAAAAAAAAAAAAAGAGTTGATAAAAAGTCCTTAATGTGAGAAGCTGCATGAGCTAATGAATCAAGACTCTGGAGGAGGACGAGAAGCAGGCGAGAGGCACTTTGCAGGCTCTGCAGCGTGTTCTACTTCCCTCAGTGTCGATAAAATGAGTTCAGTTGAGTCCTTCCCTGTGCCTTCTGCTGGGTTGGGTGACTGTTTTAGTTGGATGGGGCTGCAAAACAATACCACAGGCCAGGAACTTAAGCAAAGGACATGTATTTCCTTACAGTTCCGGAAGCTGAACGTCCAAGGTCAGGATGCCAGCATGGTCAGGCTTTGGAGAGGACCCTCTTCTTGGCTACAGTCTCCTTCTCTCTATGTCCTCACATGGCAGAGAGAGTGACAAGTGTCTCTCTTTCTCTTCTTATAAGGCCACAGCCCTCCTGGCAATTGGTGGTAAGAGGCTGAAAAGGGAGAGAGCCAGAGGATGCGGTCCTCTAATTCTGAGTAGAAACTTGCACAAGTCTTAGCCTAACCCAGTGGTTGGCAAACTCATTAGTCAATAGAGCCAAATATCAACAGTACAATGATTGAAATTTCTTTTGGGAGCCAAATTTTTTAAACTTAAACTATATAGGCAGGTACATTGTTATTAACTTAATTAGGGTGCTCCTAAGGCTTATTAGGAAGAGCCACACTCAAGGGGCCGAAGAGTCGCATGTGGCTTGCGAGCCACGGTTTGCCGACCACTGGCCTAACCCATCTGTACTGTGGCTGTGTGGGACAGGTCCAAACCAGCATAGCAAAGGCTTAAAGGAATGAACTGAGATTTGACCACTGCCCACAGAAGATGAGCTAGAATGCATAGACAACTTAATTGATTTGATTGACTACATTTTTTTTTTTAAAAATCAACATTCTCCAGAGGATTCTAACAGAACACAGTTTAAACAACATAACACTCACTTTGCCCAACAGAATCCCAAACTATTCAAAATAAAAGAACTAAGAGAATGTGACTCATTCTCAAGAGAAAACAATCCACTGGCAGGTGCCCATTCTGCAGTGATCTAATGTAGAAATGATAAGATAGTCTATATTGAGTGAAAATCAATTTCAGGAATAAAAGTGAAATAAAGCCACTTTGGACAAAGGAAAACTAAGAGAATTCATCATGCAGACATGCTTCAGAAGAAATGACCAAGGAAGACTTCAATTTGAAGGGCAATCATAACAGGGAATTTGGAATTTTCAGGAAGGATATATAGTAAATAGCTGAGTAAATATGTAAGACCATTTTCCCCCTTAAATTCTTTTAAAATACATATATGTGTTTAAAGCAAATATTACAATATTTTTTTCTGGAGAGGTTTCAATGTATGCAGATGTAATTCATATGACAACTATAACATAAAGGACAGTGGAAGGGGATTGAAGGGGTCTATAATGGTTGCAAGTTTTTTGTATTTTACATGAAGTGGTAAAATAGAGTGTGACAGGTTAGGTATGTGTATTATAATGCCTAGACAGCCACTAACAAATAATAAAAATAATATAGCCCAAACACCAATAGATATGTTCAAATGGATTACCAAAACATGTTCAAATAATCAAAAGAAGTCAATAAATGGGAAACAGTGAACAAACAAACTAAAAATCAGACATAAATCCAACCATATTTATCAATAATTAAATTAAATGTTAATTAACTCCAATTAAAAGGCAGAGATTGATTAATAGATGGATCAAATAGACTTCATAACAAAGAGTATTACCAGGAATAAACTGGGGCATTTAATATTGGTAAAAATTCATCAGGAATAAATAAAAATCATAACTGTGTAGATACCTAATAATAAAACCTAAAAATGAACCAAAACTTAACAGAATTAAAGGAAAGAAGCACAGTACAGTAGGATATTTTAGCACTCATATTTCAGCAATTAATAGACCAACCTGACAAAAAATAATCAGTAAAATCATAGATCTGAATAACACTATAAATCATCTTGATATATTTGATATATATATGGCACTATACCTAACTGTCGAGTATACATTCTCTTCAATGTATGAGATACACTCCCCAAAACTGACAATATGCTGGGCCATAAAACAATATATTCCAAGGACTGAATCACACAGAGCATGCTCTAACTGAAACAGAGTCAAGATTAGAAATCAATAATAATATTTAAGAAAATCCCAAATATCCAGAATTAAACACTTCTAAATAATTCATGAGTCAAAGATGACATCATAAGGAAAATAAGAAAACCTAAAACAAGTAGAAGGGAGTAAATAATAAAGACAATAGCAGAAGTTAAAAGAGAAAGCAGTAGATAATTAACAAAGCAAAAACTGATTTTTTTTTTAAAGATCCCCAAAATTGACAAACCCAGAGTCAAACTGGTCAAGGACAAAAGAGAGAATGCAAATCACCAACATCATCACCGATAAGGGCTTATCACCACAGAGCCTATATACATTGAAGGAGTGGGAAGAGACTACTATGAACAAACCAATGCAAACAAAATTGATGTTATAGAAAGTAGACAGATTTCTTGAAAAATACAATTTACCAAAGTTGATACAAGAGGAACAGAAAATCTGAATTACCCTGTATCTAATAAAGAAATGGAATTTGTTATTAAAAACCTTCCAAGAAGGAAAACTCTAGACCCAGATAGTTTCACTGTGAATTCTATTATACCTTCAAGGACAAACAAAACAAACTTCTTCAGAAAGTAGAGCAGAAGGGAAACATAGCTGAACGTATCACATCAGCATAACACTACCAATAGCACCTCATAAAGGAATCTTCACCCCCGCAAAAAGTACAGATCAACATACCTCATGAGCACAGATGGCAAATATCCTTAAGAAAATGTTAGCAAATCAAATTTAATAATTTAAAAAGGAAAATAAATTAAATATATCAAGATCAAGTTGGGTTTATTTCAGAAATATACAGTTGGTTTAAGACTAAAAGAATCAACCAATATAATGACTATATTAAACAATATAATTAAAATTATTTGACAAAATTCAAAGTATATTTATGATAAAAACTTTCAAAAATCTAGAAAAAGTAAGTAACCTTAAACTGATGGGCATTTACGAAGTACTTGCAGCTTATATCATATTAATGATAGAAGAGTGTATTTTTCCCCCGGATGATCATAATTAAGGCAAGGGTGTTCACTGTCAACACTTTTATTTATCATTGTACTGGAGGTCCTAACCAGTTCAATAGGAAAATAAAAGTCCAAAATATCAGAAAGAAGAAGAAAAATGAAATCTATAAAATAACTACTAGAACTAATAAATGAGTTTTGCAAAGTCACAAGATACAAGTTAATATAAAAATTAACTGACTTATTGTGTACTAGGAATAAACAATAGAAAACTAGTAGCACCAGAAAAACTACTTGGGGGAAAAAAAGTCTAACTAAAGACATTATGATTTCAACACCAAAAACTACAAAACATTGCTGAGAGAAATTAAAGAAAACCTGAGTAAATGGAGAGACGCATCAGACTCATTGATTGGAAGGCTTAGTATTGCCAAAATGGCAATTCTACCCAAATTTATACATAGATTCAATACAATCCTAATCAAAATTCTTTTTTAGAAATTGACAAGCTTATATAAACTTTTTATAAATGCAAAGGACCTGGAATAACAAAAATATTTTTTTTAAGAAAAATTTGGAGGACTTAACCTGACTACAGTCCTTAACATAAAGCTATAATATTGGCAAATAGATAAATCAATAGAGAGCTATATACAGATAGATCAATGGAGCAGAATCCAGAATCCAGAAATAGACCAAAATATATGGTCAATTAATTTTGGCAAAGTTTCGAAGGCAATTCAATGGGAATAGAAACATCTTTCAAAAAAATGATGCTGGATCAACAGGATATCCATATGAAAAACAAACACACACACAAGAACCCTTACATACTATTCACAAAAAATCAAGTAAAAAAGATCATAAATCTAGAAATAAAAATGAAACACTTTTATGAGAAAACACGGGAGGATATACTTGCAAACTTGGGATAGATAAATTTGTAATGCCTATATCAGACAAAGGACGTGTATCCAGAATATACAACAAACTCCTATAAATCAATAATAACAGAAATATAACCCATTACACATAAAAATAGGCAATAACCATGCCTACTTTAAAATGCAGTTGCATAAAACTGGGCAACATGAAAACTGGAACTTCCGCCTAGTTGGTGTGGCTCAGTGGTTGAATGTCGACCCATGCACCAAGAGGTTGCTGGTTGCCTGGTTTGTAGGCTTGATCCCCAGTAGGGGTCATCCAGGGGGAAGCCAATTGATGTTTCTTTCTCTGTGTCTCTCTCTTTGTCTCTCCCTCCCTTCTTCTCTAAAATCAATATATAAAATGGAACTTTTATATTATTGGTGCATATGGAAAATGGCACAACCACTGAGTAGAATTTTTAGGCTTAGGGTATGAACACACTCACCCTCACTAAACATGCCAAACTATTCTCCAAGGTTGTACCGAGTTTTCATCTCAATAGCAATGTAAAGAGTTCCCAGTGCTATATATCTTCACTAACGCGTGGTTTTGGCAGGCTCCTTATTTGTACCCATCTGGTGGGATCCAAGTGACAACTCCCTGGAATCCTAACTTATGTTTCCCTGATTACTGCTAATATGTTCATTCTTCATTCATATCCCCTCTCGTGCAAAATGAATTTTCAGATCTTATGCCCATTTGTCTATTGAGCTGCTGTTTCTAACTGATTTGACACTTTCTTTACTCCAGATAGACATCTTTTGTTGGCCATATGTGTGGCAAAAATCTTCTACTGGTTGGTGGCTTATCTTTTTACTTTCTTGGCAGTGTCTTTGATGAACAGATATTCTTCACTTTATACAAATATAAATGTGTTATGAATTTTTGCTTAGAAGTTTAATTTTAATAAATTGAGCCAAATGTTAATTCTTATGGGAACCTAGTATAAGAAACTTTATTCATATTAAAAACAAACACACAAGTTTTTAGGCTCGATCCCCAGTAGGGGTCATGCAGAGGCAGCCAATTGATGTTTCTCTCTCTCTCTCTCTCTCTCTCTCTCTCTCTCTCTCTCCTTCTCTAAAATCAATACATAAAATGGAACTTTTATATTATTGGTGCATATGGAAAATGGTACAACTACTGAGTAGAATTTTTAGGCTTAGGGTATGAACACACTCAACCTCACTAAACATGCCAAACTATTCTCCAAGGTTGTACCGAGTTTTCATCTCAATAGCAATGTAAAGAGTTCCCAGTGCTATATATCTTCACTAACGAGAGAGTCTCTTTTTAAGCCAGGAAGTTTGTTGTCGTTAACCACATTCATTCTCCCAAAGCACTGATTTTTTAAAAAAAATATATTTTATTGATTTTCCACAGAGAGGAAGGGAGAGAGACAGAGAGTCAGAAACATCGATGGGAGAGAAACATCGATCAGCCGTCTCCTGCACATCTCCCACTGGGGATGTGCCCGCAACCCAGGTACATGCCCTTGACCAGAATCGAACCTGGGACCCCTCAGTCCGCAGGCCAACGCTCTATCCACTGAGCCAAACCGGTTTCGGCCCAAAGCACTGATTTTTAATAATTTTTATAACTCCATAATGCTTTTAAGAAGTGTAATATTCATAGCAAAATTCTGACATGGACTTGCAAAGAAATTCTTTGAGTATTTAGGAAATAAATTTCATATTTCTAGAAGCAAATATAGCCTTATCAAAACCAATTATTTAACTTTCTCCTTTTCCTCTTTTCCTGTTTTATTTTTTTTCCTTCCAAAAATAGAGTTCCTATTTTGGAGGAATAGGAGAATGCCATTGAGATATATAGTATTACATATATATATATATATCTCAACATATATAATATATAATATATGCTATATAACATGCATTTATATATAACATGATTTTTAAAAAGTAGTTGATAAGCTCTCCCTTTAGTTCCTATATATATAAGATTCTGAAACCAGGCTGGACTGATAGACTGGGTAGGTGGCAGCCTATAGCATTGTAAAGTATACAAGTACAGCAGAGTATAGTAAATAGAATTCAGTTTGAATCAGATTACTGACAAATGATTCTGGATTATTTTAGAATTACTGTACTGTAATGGTCACAGAACTCTGTTCCTTGTCCTGTCCTGGAAGGAGATGTTGAAATGAAAATGAAAGTACTTTTCAATTCTTTCATCATTCTTAATGATAGAAAGAAAGGAAGAATAATGAAAATTCGAAAAGATCTCAAAACCAAATGGATGGAATTTAACCAAGGAAACTGTAAATCTGTCTTCACATTTAAAAGTTAATTGTGTGTGTAAATAGTGAGTCTGCCTTGGCTAAATTTCATTTCAAAAATATTTTGTATGGCCTACTTGGCTTCCTACTTTAAATGAGGCGAGACGGTGAAAGATTTGACACAATCAGAACGGCTGTGACAGCAGTAAAGTGTTGCTCTGGACAGGATAGCCCCACCGCCTGTATAAGATGCTCCTGACCCCACCTGAACATCTAATCCACTGTGTTCAGTTCTGGGGGCTGCTCTTCAAGAGGCACATCAATGGTACTATGAATGGTACCCAAAGAAGGGTGTTAGAGTAGCATGGGGCACCTGGCCAGGAAGCAGTCTGCTTGCAAGAAGGATTTTCTGGAATATAGTTATATTCTACCTGGAAAAGGTAGTGACTTTTTCTAATTGGCACAAACATGCCACTAAGTAAACACACCAGGAACCTAGAGATCACTTCCTGCAAAGCTGGAAATCTAGAAAAGTTTACTGGGAGAAAGACAGATTGAGAGCCAGCCCCGAATCCTGTTCCCCAGCCTTCCAGGATATCCTGGTCGGAGAGAGCAGAGATTTAATCACCTCTGGCCCCCCAACGAGGCTCCCCTTGCTGCTTCACTGACCCTAAAGACCCACACCAGACTCATCATAATTAAAATGGCAAACGTGAAAGACAAAGAAAGAATCTTACGGTCTTGTTTGAAAAACTGAGCTTTGCCTCGTCCCTTAAAATGAAAAACAAGACATCGTGGAATGGTGCTCAAGCATGTGAGGAATCAGGTTGAAAGTGTGGTTTGAATCCAGATGTTGCTTAGTGACTGAATGATCTTGAGCAATGACCTGAATATCTCTGGGCCTTGCACATAAAATGGGTTGGGTGGTGGTAATAAAACCAGCCTCGTAGTGTTAGGTGGGTAAAGATTCTTGCAAAGGGCTTGGCATAGGACATAGTAAAAGTAGGTCTCGTGACCATCACCCTGTAGCCTGGCCCTGAACTTGAGCCCAGTGGCTGAGGCCCTGTAGCAGGAGGTGAGCACTCCAGGCATTAGCTAGGTACCTCCTGGTCTTCCACCAGTAGGTTTCTCCAAGTCCCCAGAGTTGTGTTCAGTATAGTAGCCACCACCCACCATGGCCACTGAGCACTTGAAATATGCCAAGTGCAACTAAGGAACTGAATTTGAAATTCTATTTCATTTTTAATTAACTTTCATTGAAATTTACACACCCACACTGCTAGTGGCTGCCTCACAGGACAGTGCCAAAGAAGAGACCTGCTAGTGTGATGAATGACCACAGCCCACGATGAATGACCACAGACCACAGAATGACCACAGCACACTCTTCGATGAAATCGCCATGATTATTAAAAGGGGTGCAAAATCACCCTTAAAGTGGGCAGATCCCTTCCAACTTTGACCTGTAGGGGTCCTCTCTATTCAATTGCTTTTCTTCAACATCCTATTTTTGCCACCACCTACCCAGTCTTTTCTGCCAGCGGCAGCAGCTCCCCAGGCCTCACAGCGGCAGGTGCCAAGCTTGCCAGGGTGCCCAGGGTGAGCTTAGCAAGTCCCAGCAACAAAGGGTGGTTCTGTCTGCATTTTGCTTCCTGCCTGGGTGTGGTGTTCACCGCTCTCTCCCGGCTGGTGTTTCTCCGAACAATGGAAATAAATCGGATGTAATGTAGCAGAACACGACAAGGGACGGTTTCCCCTTAACAAATACTCATTTGAAATGGTGCCCAAGCCCTGCTCGAGGAGCGATCTATTTCCCACAGCAGTGTTCCGGCAAAACCCATTACTAATTCCACAACTCAAATTAAAACTAACAGAGCTTGAAGGCTGGGGCCGACACTCTCTATGCTGACAAGGAGTGAGGAAGGGTGGGGGAAGGCGCCGCGCACTCGCCTGTGTATGTGTTTAATTACACTGTTTAACACATTGAGAATAATTTAGCCACCCAAGTGGAGAAAATAAGGCACTTAACTGTTCTCTGGTGGAAAAAAAACACAAAACCCATGCAAACCACTTTTAGCTGTATGCCACCTGGGCACACCTCTGGGCTTTGGAGGGAGAGGAAGAGAAGGGGAAACCAGGGAAAAGAGAGGTAGAGTAAGGGAGAGAGAGAGAGTAGGAGGAGAGAGAGGTAAGGAGAGAGGGACAGCTTGAGGGAGAGAGGAGTGAGAGGGAGAGAAAGAGAGTAAAGGAGAGAGAGGAAGAGATGGAGGCAGGAAGGAGGGAGAGAGAAAAACAGAGAAGGCGAGAAGGAGGGGAGAGAGCAGAGGAAGGGAGGAATAAAGAGAAAGAGGGAATTTTCCATACGTGCAAATCCACAGGGAGTTGGGAAGGACACATGACCACTTCTCAAGGTGAGGCAGGCGGGGGCCTGGGGCAGTCCTGTGTCCATGTGCATAAAGTGACCTGATTAAGTGAGTAGACAGGGTCTGGGAACCGGGTTAGAAGGAGACAGCGACGCTGGATTAGGACAGCTGCTGAGTGGAAGGGACATGCCTGCGGTGGCCCAGGAGCCAGCCATCCTGAGGGCCTCCCCCTGAATCTCTGCCTCAGGCACGTCTCTTACCTTCCCTTCCTGAGAAGAAGCAGGGGGTTTCAGAGACAGTGCCGAGTGATGCAGCTCAACTGGTTGGAAGCCACATCCGGATAAGGATTCGAGGGGCAGAGGACAATGTTTGGCTGAGAACGAGGATAACGTTCCTGACCTCCCCTTCCTCAGGCACGTGAGAGTTCATTGGATCCAGATGTGGGCCCTTGGCTGCGTTCCCTGAAGGCAGGTGTGTGGTCAGCTCTGATGGAGACCTGCCCCTCAGGGTCTCTGTCCACCGGCTGTGAGTGGGGTGGCTCAGTTCTCTGAGCTGCATGGGCTTGACCCTCCAGCAGGGGAGGTGGGCACAGAGGGGCTGACCCAGCCAGTGAACAGAGGCCAGCGTGCTGCCCAGAGAGAAATCAAACCGAGGTCCTGGCCACTCTCAGTTTTAAGGATCCCTTGTGGCCCATGTGGCAGAGCAAGAATATTAACCTCAGCATCGGCTCTCTTCCAGCCCAAGAACTCAGGCAGCTCATCACCCCATCACCCGGGGCCACTACCTTTAGTTCAAGGTACTTCTCTCATTAAGTGCAGCTCCACCAGAAGGGGTGGCAGTGGGCAAGCCTTTGCTTCCACACCCCTCCACCATCTCTTAAAATTGTGCACGTGCTTATTAGCTAAATAGACCATCTCTGAGGCAATGCAGACGCTGGATAGAGGTGACTTTCAGCTGCCTTTCAACACAAGTGTCACAGATTACCAGGGGCTGGAAAGCCTCTTAGGGATCACCTTGCTCAACTATATTAACTATTAAGTCAAGGAAATAAGGTTTGGTTGAGCTTTCTGGCTGTTTATTGAGAGAACCAGTTTTGCAGACTGGAGAGCATGCATAGCCTCACATTGTATTGCAGATTTTTTTTTTTTAATTCAAAAAAAGGCTTGTGCAAAGCAGAACACAGTGCATGGTAGAGAAGAGTACCCTGAGAATTTAGGGGTCCAGACAGAAGAGAGACCAAACCCAGGGCTGCCTGGGTCTGAGGCAGTGCTCTTAACAGGTGTGCTACAGGAAAGTGCTGGAGCACTCAGTTCTGCCAATTTCTTTGTTTGGCCTTCTCAGAGTCTTTATATACAAATCTGAATCATGATTTTCCAAGGAGGAGAGAGTAGGAGGCATCATTCACCCAAGTGTTTGATCCCAGAACCTTATATCAGGAGCACCTAGCAACAGCTTTCAGAATCAGTGTTCCATGTACCATGCTTTAGGAAACACTTGCCTAAGATATAGATTCCCGTCTATCAAGGACAGGGAACACCAGTGCCTTACACATGTCCAGCAAATATTAATAACTAGAGGCCCGGTGCATGAATTCATACATGGGTGGGGTCTGGCCAGCCCGTCCTGATTGGGGCCCATTGATCAGGGGCCAGGCCAGCCGGAAGGAGGGGCCGTGGGAGGTTGACCAGCCAGCCCTGCCCCCATCAGGCCAGTTGGCCAGCCACAGTGCACGTCATAGGGACAGGTTGTTCCGTTCGTTCTGGTCACTTGGCTTTTATATACATATAGATAGTAATTTGATCTGTTTCGAACAAATCTTATGTGCTGTCTCAGGTTCCCTTCATGTCACTTGTCTCTGGGACTCTCAGCCCAGACAACTTCTGGACTCAAATAAAGTGCCAAGTTTAAGGACTAGGATCTGGATTTCCCAGTGGCTGCCAAAGGGGCCAGATGGCACAAACCCAAAGTTCAGGAGAGTTAACTCCCCATGGGGCAAATTGAACAACAGAAGATAGGAGACGGAATGAAACCTGCATGTAAATTTCCTCCCCAACCTCTCTCAGTAGAGTGTCCCAAGGCCTGGTGTTTCTGCAAAGCTAGCCCACAGATGTTCTGCGTTGGCCACATGGCCAGCGATGCCTTTTTGTGAAGGTGACACTTCTCCTTGCATTGCTTCCCATTCTCCTCTCCTCCTTTCTCATTTCCCTCACCCACACTGTCCTGATATTGCATCTCCCAATGAGGCATTAGCACTTAACCTTTGTCTCAAGCTTTGTTTTGTAAAGAATCCAGGCCCAAGGGATATAAGTAGTATTAACTAAAAGTTTTTTGAACATTGACCATGTGCCAGCCACTGGCCAGCACTTTGCATATATTATTTTATTTAATCTGTTCAGTGATTGTATGAGGCAGATGCTGTTGTTACCACGTTTTAGTGATGAGGAAACTGAGACCCAGAGAGGTTAAGTAACATGCCCGAATGGTAATATCACATAACACATATGGTCAGAGCAAGCGCAGTGCTGGAAAGAGAAAAAGCACCCAGTGCCAATAGTTGGGTCATTCATTTGTAATTTCTTGATAGCACCTCTTCTTCTAAGGCATTCTTTCACGTGAATCCCTCACTGAATACAACCAACAGGGGGACAAGACAGCGCACTGGGAACAATCTAACTCTAGCTCCATTGTTTGCATCTGGTGTGCACTCAGCAGCAAGTCACTCACCAGGTACCTCACGTTTTTATCTATAAATGGGAGGTAATGAACTCATGTTACACATAACTCTTCCCTATTACACAGTTGGCTGATTATTACTACACTAGTGGCCCAGTGCATGGATTCGTGCACAGTGAAAGGAAATTAATTAGAAGAAAGACTCATGTGGTAATTACATTACTGCAAAAAATTACACGTCAAAATAATATATATAATATGGTATTATAAAATTAAAACACGTGTGCAATTGGCACCAGTGGAAGCTTTATATGTATTGCACAGGCACGAGTAAATGCTTATTTTTAAATTGCCAGTGCACATCATATGTACTGGCCGGTCAGTCGGTTGGTAGGATGGACATACAGTCAGTCACTTAGCCTTTTATATATATAGACATAGATTGGCATCAACCAATGTGCTAACAATTGAGTCCTCCTGTAGCTATCACCCACAAAAACAAAGTCTGGGTCCAGCAGGATACAGGTGGGACAACTCAGGTGGATGTGGTGACTGGAGATCCAGGGAATGCCACCCAGGCATCAGCAAAATTCTGCATGTGCCAGGGCAAACAGGCAATCGGCAGGTCACAACCCAACTGTAACTACAGAGGAAACATATCCACACTTATTGCAACCTGTTA
This sequence comes from Myotis daubentonii, assembly GCF_963259705.1. Classification (NCBI taxonomy): domain Eukaryota; kingdom Metazoa; phylum Chordata; class Mammalia; order Chiroptera; family Vespertilionidae; genus Myotis; species Myotis daubentonii. Next base: position 65,896,186 of record NC_081851.1, on the reverse strand, counting down.
GTTTGGCCTCAAGCAAAACAGCGTGAGCTCTGCTCTCTGAGACCAGGATCACATCTCCAGGATGACCTACCTCCAGCAGCCACAGAGGCACAAGCATTTACTGGGAAGCAGCTGGAGGGGTATAGGAACCGCCCGAATCTCTGAAATGGCCGTGATCAGTCTTTGGGACTAACCTGGATTTTTCAACTCTGTTTGTATCATTATCCAGCTGGTTCATTAGAGAACATAAGGCAAGGCCTGGGCCCCATTCCTCCCCTCAGTATTAAATACTGACCATGTGCCAGAAACTATGAATGGAAGGACAGAGATGGGGGTATCCATTATGGTCAATGTAGTGCTCAAGGTTGCGGCTTTCCATGAGTAGAAAGCAAAGGTGACTCAGTGATTAAGAGAGGCTCTCTTAGAAAGTCAACTCATCCTTTGCCCTGGGTTTCCTCAAAGCTGATCCTTACACACTGCATCAAAAATACAGCTTTCAGAGCTACTGAGAACATCTTTCTGGGTTTGCAGATTAGGAATCTACATAATTTTAAGAGGCTCTCTTGGTCCATAGCTCTAGGAGGTCACCATTCACACCTTACCTGTTTCCAACAGGTATGTCGGATGGAGCAGTCGGTGTCAGCAGTATTCCCAAAGGGATCCGGATCCCAGGAGGACTGGGCAGGTCCCAGGGCTCAGCAGCAGTCTGGGGAATGAGAGTGGCAGTCTCTCTGGGGAAGTGAAGTTGCAGCCCTCAGTGCCGGCCTCTGGCATCTGTTTGCTTCTTCCCCTAAGGCTCTTCCTTATAAGGGCACACTAGGCATTGCCCCACCTCAGTTAAACAATAATCAGCAAACACTGGGCACCTCCCTGAGAGGGGACATTGGATTTAACTGCAAGATCTTCCCCACACTGGGCCCCAAAGCGATTGCTACCTGATTCCTCCTCACTTCCTGGAGCCCCCGGCTGCAGATTTGCCGGCTGCCTGGGTTTTGGGTTTCTCATTGTTTCCAGATACTCAGCTTATTTTACTTCTGGGAATTGTGTTTCTACAAAACCACCTGGGAAGCTAACTTCCTGCCTGCCTCATTCTCACACAGGGAAGCCCCATCGCCATGTATTGCAGATCAAGAGTGTATGCTCAGTAAATCCCATCACCTGGTCTTCCTGCTGGAGAGAGCATCTCTCTACAGGTCACTGCAGAATGCAGTTACCGGGCCTGGGAGACTGGGGAAGGTCTTGGCATCACCCCTGCTCAATGGAGGGGGAGAAAGCAATGAGGTGTGGAGAGCAGATGCTTCCTGCCTGCAGAACCCTGGTGGCGAGGCTGCCCCAAGGTTATAGGAGGGGGTGATAAAATAGGGCAGCAAGAGGAGTGTGGGAATCACTGAGAACAGATGTGACGGGATCCATCCCCAGACTGGGGTGGGTGGGAAGAGATGGGATTTGGAATGAGAGCACTTGGGAAGTGTGGCTCAGCCCTGTGCCTGTGAGTCAGGACCATAGGTGAGGAGCGTCATTCAAGGCCTGAAACCGGGTTTTAATCTCAGTCCTACAATTGCTGGTTCTCTGACGTGAGCACACCTCCCTCCTCCGAAGCTTAGTTTATTAATCTGTTAAATGTGGTTTACAATGCCAGCCTCGTCTCCCTCATATTTATTTATTGGGGTGCCTATATCCCAGGGGACACACTCTGTTAGGACTTTGACTATAAATACAGTAAACAATAAACACACTCTTGTATAAGCATAATTAATGAATAAATACACATATGTTTGTTGGCTGTGCTCAGAATGATTTTGTTAAGAGGGTAAGCAATCAAAAACGTTTGAAAGCCATCGTTTCAGAAAAAAGGGGTGTGAAAACGCTTTAGAAAGCCCTACCCAATCAGTGTACCTTGAGACAGTGCCTACAGAAAAGTAACAGAGTTTTCCTGCTTACTGATGACAGTTTTGTCTTCTCCCATTTCATAAAATGAAGCTCCCTGTCACTCCAGAGCAGTCTGGGAATACTGAGTTAAAAAAGGAAAACACCCCCTAAGGCAGTGGTTCTCAACCTGTGGGTCGCGATCCCTTTGCGGGTCGAAGGACCCTTTCACAGGGGTCGCCTAAGACCATCAGAAAACACATATATAATTACATGTTGTTTTTGTGATTAATCACTATGCTTTAATTATGTTCAATTTGTAACAATGAAAATACATCCTGCATATCAGATATTTACATTACGATTCATAACAGTAGCAAAATTACAGTTATGAAGTAGCAACGAAAATAATTTTATGGTTGGGGGTCACCACAACATGAGGAACTGTATTAAAGGGTCACGGCATTAGGACGGTTGAGAACCACTGCCCTAAGGAGTGTTCTTGGAGCCAGCAGCCAAGTGGCTGTGGGTGACAGTTCTGCTGTAAGGATGGCTGAGGCAAGGGGCTGGAAGGAAGACCTGTTCACCAACCCAAGGGGCTGTTTGCTTTGGGGCCTCATTGGCTCTTGGATGTTCTCTCTGCTCATTCATATGTGCTCCTTGAAAGCCACCGCTCAGTGGGTTGTGTGTTCCAGAGAATTCTAGCCTGGGGCCATCAACCCAGTGACCTCTAGCTGGGACTTTCCAGCTGACTAGGTCTGTAGGAAGTGTGCCATCACCCTCAGCTCCTTCCCATCTGGGCAGCTCCCATCTTCTCTGAGATGGAGGGACCCACTGCCCCTTCCACTGAGGCGTGACGGCCTTCACTGCATACAGTGGCCTTTGTGTCACAAGGCAAACTGAGGCCTCCGCCATCGCCGCCAAATGTGCAGACCTGGCTGTGGCTGTCCTAGCCTGGGGCACTGGGGCTGGACCTCAGATGTTCACTGTTATCACCACTGTGCTATGGCCACCGCACATGTCTTCTGCTAGCATCTCGGCTGTCCCTAAGGCTGCCACCTGTACCCAGTGACTCACACCTCAGGCTCTCTGTGTCCTACAGAATCACAGAGAAATTGCTTTTTTGCAATGTGGGGATTCAGAATGAGTCACCCCAAATGGGCCTCTGTGGTATGTGGATTGTTTTGAGCTAAAGGCAACTTTAGCCATAGCTCAAGAAAAACTTCTGTTCCTCCATGAACTACAAAGAAGAACCTGAATCAGGGTCTTAACTGTAATAAGAGATTATTGGAGACAACCTCTTTTGAGCTATCTGTAGGCAGGACAAACTCCTATTCACTAAACATCTGCTCTTCTTATCCTGAAAGGATCCTTTGGAGCTCTCAAGGCTACCTCACCCCTAGCTCAAAGCGTCTTACAGACCCATGCTCCCCTCTCTCTGAGCCCCTCCTACATGTGGGGCTCTGGGGCTCTCATGTACGCAGGGTTCCCATACCCATGCATGCATTAACTCTGTTTATTTCCTCATATTACTCTGTTTTATGTTTATTTCATTACTAGAGGCCCAGTGCACAAAATTCATGCATGGGTAGGGTCCTTAGGCCTGGCTGGCAATCAGGGCCAATTGGGGCCTTCTGGCTGCCAGCTGGGGCCTTTCTTCATTCTGCACCACCCCCGGTGGTCAGCACACTCATAGTATGCAGCCAAACTCTTGAGGGGACAATTTGCATATTAGCCTTTTATTATATAGGATTAGACCAGCGGTTCACAACCTGTGGGTTGAGACCCCTTTGGCGGTAGAACGACCCTTTCACCGGGGTCGCCTAAGATCATCCTGCATATCAGATATTTACATTACGATTCATAACATTAGCAACATTACAGTTATGAAGTAGCAATGAAAATAATTTTATGGTTGGGTCACAACGTGAGGAACAGTATTTAAAGGGCCAGAAGGTTGAGAACCACTGATCTAACAGATTTCATATATTTTTACATGACTCTGTGGGTTGAACAGAAAAGTCAACAAAGTGAGGTGATTTTTGTTAGTACCCAAAAGAATGAGGTGACGGAGGCTCACCCAGCCAAAATTTGTTGTGCTATGGATTGTTCTGGATGGATTCTGAACTGTCCAAGTCACGTTCTTACTAACTCAGAGAAACAGGTGACAAACCCGACATTACCTACAAGGAAGGCATTATAATACCTCGGGTTTTCAAGTCAAAGTGCCCATCGTCTGGCCCTTCCACCAACTGCAGAATTTTGGACAAGCTACTTAACTCTCAGCCTGTTTCCGCAACACCAAAATGGTGATGATAGCAGACTCTAACTCCTTAAGCACCAGGAGAATTAAAAAAGCAAAGGCAGGTAAATTGCTTAAATACTAAGTCTGGTACTTAGTAACTACTCAATAGATTTAGTAAATCAGACATAGACCTGCTTGGTGGAACATTACGAGAACTGGGTTGGGAGAGCGATTGGGACTTTTAAGGTGGAACATTATGGAAATGATAAAGGTGATAACCCAGGGACTCAGAAATGACACACTGACCAGGAGAAGGTACAGTAGGGAAAAGGAAGTCATTTTCACTTGTTTCTTGAAGTTCTATTTCAATAAGTAAGGCCACATGCTGCAAGTATCGCCTGAAGAAACCAACAGAGACCGGCATCATTCATTTCTGCTGTTGCCACATGTTGCTGAACTGAGAAAGACAGAAGCCGTTGGCTAAGGAGAAATGAGCTCTGCTACTCACGTGGAAACCTTAGTCATGGGTGGGCTGAAAGGACATGAACCCGTCGCCGCCTTCTGATGTGGTGACCACCCTGGAAGGGACTGGAGAAACCCGAGTGCTGAGCCTGCTGAAGGAGCGGGAGCCAACACTGAGATGTGTGTGGGTGTCAGGGCAGGGTCCCCGGGTGCTTGCTCTGCCCCTGGCAATGCTCCAGCATCCCTCAGGTGAACTCCTCCGGTGGACACCAGGTCCATGAAAGCACACTCAGAGGGTGGTCACTGTCCTTGCTGCCCGAGGAGGCTGCATGGACCAGGACCGTATCCTATCCTGGGACTAGGAATGGGTGAGGGGATAAGACATGGTCCTCTCATCACTGCTTCCTTCTTTGACTGCACCCCCAATAGGCAAGTTCTGAGAAATTTGAGGCAACAAGGCCTAGGTCCGCCAGTGCACGTGGTAGGTTAGGGAGGGGTGGAGTGAGCTGTGCTCCCCACTTCCATGTGTTAGCTAACCCAGGGGCCTTGTGGAAAACCCTTCTTCTTCAAAGGTGACAAGTCGGTAGGAACAGGACAGATTGGACATATTCAAAGTTGGTTCAAGTGGCCTGAGACAGAGGAAGCGCATTTGGTAAATTGGTGGGGGAAATTGTCACTTGCCCAGAAAAGTCCGTGACCAACCCTAGGGAGGAAGAGGCAGCGTGCTCAGGACAAAAGGTTGGTGAGCAACCACTTTCAGGGCCTGGCAAGCCACCGGATGTGGGGGCAGTGCCGGCCAAAATTCACATGGGGGTACTGTGGGAACAATTAGTTCTGAAAAGAGGCTCTCAGTCCCAGTGGGAGAGAATCCAGGGACCCTGTAAGCAAATGATCTTGGGGAGCTTGGTTGAGCCAGTTCAGCTTCTGTAGATTTCTGGGCATCTCCATCTGCTCCCCAATGTCATGAACAAGAAAACCAATATAAAAGGATACCTGTGTTCACTGGGAGGTGGGGGAGGGGGAAGGAGAGAAAGAAAAAAATGTCCTGAGGAGACTGTCTTCATCTAAGCCAGTTTTGGGGGTGACAAAAGGAACTACATGAGAGCAGAGACATGAACCTCCGAAAAATTAGAGAAGAAGAATGCGGAACCCTAGGGCCTGGACCAGAGGCTCTGTGCACTCTGTACAGGGTTGCCAACTGCCCACTGACACACTATGGAAGAGAAGCAAATAAGTTCATTTATATGGGTGCTGGCACCATCACAGTAATTAAATGAGGATGTTAAAACTGCCAAGTAACCACTGTGTGAGGACTACACTGAGATGCCTCAGAGAGATCAGACTTCACTCAAGCTCAGATAATGCCAGTTATCATTACAAGATACAAGCCGGGTGGTCAGAGAAATAGTTATGCTTCCTTGATAAGGAGATGCTACTGGGGAGGTGCGCACAGCCTACTAATATCTATTTTTATCTATCTGAGATTGCAAACTCTTCAACTGAACAATCAAGCTATATTCATTTCTTGACCACTCATCATGTTACTCTTTTAATATGCAAAACTGTCAATTCAATTGCACAATGCAAAAAAAAAATATTTGGGACAATTCAGATGATGCTAAAAGGAGACAACTACAGAGAGAGAATTTGCTAAAGAGGATTCTCATCTGCTCAGATCCTCATTGGCAAATGGATCTGGTCATCCAGGACCCCACCCCATGCCCCACCCCGGCCCTCCACCCTAGAGCAAGGCCACTACACCCCTCAGGGGAACCTGAAGGGCATCAGGAGATGAAAAACAAAACCTGTAAGTTTTCCCTTAGGTGTCTGGCTGATAAGGTACTTTTCCTCCCCATTTGTTTTTATATGTTCATTATATATTTCTTCTTCAAGATGAAAACAACTATTTTATTTGTTTTCAAACCAAAGAAGTAGGGGATATAGGTGCTTGGGCAGAAGCTTTGAATTCCTGAAAGACCCCAAATTTAAAAATTTAAAGGTATCTGATGAATTTTATATACTTATAAGTATCACCTCTTCTATGAACAAACTATAATTTTATACAGTAATCAATTTTAATAGACTCTTTCATTGATTTAATTTAGCTGTGTTCTATTAATAAATTTTCATTATTCACAGGAAAAATGTGTACAGCCATTCAAATACACACACACACACACACTTAACAACACTGGGAAATGCTCACAATAATGTAGAATATAAAGAGAGATAAAAATTTTATAGATGGTGCTATCTAAATTGTTCTGCTTGAAAAATACAAGTAAATAAAATTAAGCCCATAAATATAAAGTTGCAAAGAATATGAAGATTAGACAGAAATATTTCAAAATTTAAACACTGGTTATCTCTGAATGGTGGGATTATGAGTAACTTATTTTCTTGTTCAGACTTCTGTATTTTCCAAATTATCCATAGGAACATATATTATCCAAAAATTAGTGAAAAGTTATTTTTAAAATATTTTTTTTCTGCTTGGGAAATAGTATGATATTTCCTCATAATTTAAATCCCATGTGCTCTAGCAATTCCATTTCAAAAGAGTTTAAAGGTGGCACTCAAACAGATATTGCACACCCATGTTCACAGCAGCATTACTCACAATAGTCAAAAAGTAGAAGCAGCCCAAGTGTCTATCAATGGATGAACAGACAAAGAAAATGTAAATACGATGGAAAATTATTCAGCCTTAAAAAGGAAGGAAATTCTGATACATGTTACATGAATAAACCTTGAGGACACTGTGCTCAGTGAAATAGGCCAGTCACAAAAGGACAAATACTATGTGATTCCACTTACACGAGGCACCTGGAATAGTCAAATTCATAGAGACGGAAAGTGGAATGGAGGTTATTAGGGACGAGGGAGCGGGGTAATGGTGAGTCAAAGTGTAATGGGTACAGAGTTTACTTTTGGAGGATGCAGAGTTCTGCAGATGGATGATAGTGATGGTTGCACAACCATATGAATGTACTTAATGCCACTGGACTGTACACTTAAAAATGATCAAAACATTAACTATGTTATCTGTACTTTTACACAATTAAAAAAAATTTTTTATCTGATTGAATTAAAATCCAGAAAATACTAAGGACCAGATAAAGTAATAAAGTTGATGATAAAGTTGGAAGGCAGTGGGCCAGATTGGGCAGGTCTGACAGCCTGGCAGAGCTATGAAGTAAGAGGAGCCCTGAGGAAAAGACATGGAGATGACCCCGCCAGAGCAGCAGGCTGGCAGTCACACTCAGGATGAACTGAGCAGGAGTGGTAGGAGAGGGGAAGGAAGCCAAAAGTGATCAAAGCCTCCTATATCCTGATGCTCTCCATATCCCTCTGTACTTGTGGCTCAGGAGCTAAAGGCTAGGAACAGTGATTGGCCAGTCTCAGAGCTGGCAGGTGGCAGACCCCTGTCTTAAGCTCACATATCTCTGACCCCATAGCTCTCCTCTTTTCTTCATCTACCATGTTATTCCCGGGTATTACAAATGAAAGAAAGGAGGAAGAATGGTGGAAGAGGAGAAGACAGAGGGAGTGGGAAGAAAGTAGGAAAAGAGAGGGAGGCAGAGGAGTGCCAGGAGCAGAAAGATGAGGTTCAAAGCTGCAAACAAGAACAAACTTTTCAAAAAGGCCCCGAGCCTACATTGAACTTTTGACAATTATGGTTTATCAGCATGATAACTCATTTATAATTATTTTATGGGAGTTTAGCAATTCCATATGTAAGAGGCTCAGAGCTGTTGCAGAGCTGTTAATCCCGGATGTTTATTACCCACCATTCAATAAGTAGCTTAATAAATCTAAAGCAGTCCAAGTTATGGGGGTGGTTATGGCATGCTATTCAAATTCCAAACAATTACAATAAAACCATGTCTACTGAGGGTGATACATTTGTAATTGCTGTTGTTGTTTTAATGTGATATTGGGAGATGCAGGAACTAGACCTCCCTTTGAGCTATACTTCGCTTTCTGTCTGACCTTAGGGCACCGGGGCAGGACAAAGGCCAGCGGCTGTCTCCGGGTTGCTGTCAGTCAAGGCAACGGAGTGAGATGTGAGACACAAGCTTATCATTTTTCATGATATTTAGGGATCTAGGTTCCTGGTGATGGTGACATTTCACAGTGTTGGGCTCCCTGTTCAGGGCACATCTCTGGTGTGATAGACTATGCCATGCCCATGTTGGGAGTGCTTTGGGCATCGTTGAGAAGGCAGGTGATTTGGGAAGAGTCAGGAGGGATGACTTCTCTCCCCACAGCTCCCGTCAAGTTCAGGGACTTCTCTGCTCTCTGCTTACTTTCAAGAGCCTAATATAGCCACACAGAGGACTGTAGGTAGAATAGAAAGGAGACAACACACACATGTATCCCTTGGCTCTGGGATTTCCTCTCACTCCAGACACTTGGCCTTCCAGTGTCTCCCACTAAGGAAGCAACTGGTTGAAGGTGATGCAATGAAGAATGAGAGAGAGAGAGAGAGAGAGAGAGAGAGAGAGAGAGAGAGAGAGAGAGAGAGAGACTCAAATGGGAAAGATATTGGCCTAAAAGATTGCAGATCTGGTCCTGGCCTCAGCTCTTATCTTTACTGTGTGGCCCAGGACAAGTCACTTCCACTGTGAGGCCTCAGTTTCCCCTCCTAGTTCTGACATTCTGTGGTTCTGTGCTTCATCAAAGAGACTAGCAGGTGAACTAGAGAGATAGGCCGAAGAGGTACTCAGCAGAGGAAGAGGAGGATCCCTGTCCAAATTGGAGACAAGACTTCACATCATCAAAAGGCAGAGTCTGAATCTACCTTCTTCCAGCTCAGACATTTATGGAGCATCTAGTTATTCAGTGTAAAGTTCAGTGTTTGAAATTGTACGTGACTGAGACTCATTCCCTTCCCTGCTAGGAGTTCAAATCTAGTGAACGAGGAGACACATATTTAAATAATTACAATACAAGGAGGTAAATGCTAAACTGGCATTTTAGAGAAGAGGTTTTAGGGGCAGAGAGAAGGAAAGTCACTCATTTTGATTTGGAGAAGGATGTGTTTAGGTCAGACTCAATGGAGAAATTGATATTTGAGCTAAGCTTTAAAGATGGATGAATAAACATTCACCATTGAAAAAGGGCATTCCAGGTAAATGGAAGAGCAACGGTGAAGAAGCGTGGAAGTGCATTCAATCACCTGCAAGATGCCAGGAATGGTTTGGGGGCACTGAGGGTACACCATTAAATCAGATAGAGTCTCTGAGTTCATGGAGCTCACAGACAAGTGAGTAGGGACCAGTATTGACCAGGTATTGAATATGTTCTAGAATCAGTGGTGATGGTTGCAAAACCTTGTGACTGTATTAAAAAACTAACGCAATGTACATGTTAAAAGGTACATGTTGTGATATTTAAATTACACCTTAATAATAGACATGCAATAGATCCACTAAAATGTTTGTAATTCAGATGGTAGATAAAGGGTTAATTCCTCTACTATGCAAAGAGAAATTATAAATTGACTAAAAGACTAAATCACAATAAGCAGAACAAATTATAACAAAATATAATTCATAGAAATGCATATGCAAATGGCACAAAATATACTCAATTCACTGACAGTCACAGAAGTCTAAATTAAAATAACAATAATCTATTGTTTTGCACCCATCAGACTTGCAAAAATTATAAAGAACTATTGTATCTGTTGCCGGCAGGGATGTCAGAAATAAAGAATGTTCTTATACATCCCAGGTTGGGATAGTGATATAGTTACAGCTATTTTGGAAGCTAGCAAGCAATAAATTATTAATATGCAAAGTACATATATACTTTGACCAAGCAATTCCACTTCTGTGAATCTATCCTATTTAAGTAAAAAGAATAGTTTCTAAGGACACAGACACAGAGATAGTGCACTGTATCATTGTGCCATTCTTTTGAATTAATGGAGCTATAACCTGAATGTCTTTTTCCATATGGACTATAAACCTACTTTTGCCAACTCCTGTATATTTGCTGAATTGGTTATTGGTGTTTATAGTGGCCCCAAACTGAATTGACTTGGTACATCTATACTGAGGAATATTATGTAACCATAAAAAGTATGAATTGAAGAACTACCAGAAGATTTTAGAGGGAATTGAATGGGTTTCATTGGATTGGAAAAGAAAGATACAGAAAGATCTATATATATAAAAGCCTAAGTGACCATCACAACTGAATGGATGACCGAACAGGCTGCATGGGGCAACCAGGCTAGCAGGGGGGTTAATGAGGGACGACCAAAACACTGAGCAGCGGGCTGCAAAGATGGCGGCACCCACAGCCAATAAGGAGGGAATATGCTAATTGACTTCCATGCCCTCAAAGATGGCGGCGCCCACAGCCACAAGATGGCTGGCAGGGGAGGGCAGTTGGGGGTGACCAGGCCTGCAGGGGAGGGTAGTTAGGGCAACCAGGCCGGCAGGGGATAGCAGTTGGGGGTGACCGGGCTGACAAGGGAGCAGTTAGGTGTCAATCAGGCTGGCAGGGGAGTGGTTAGGGGGTGATCAGGCTGGCAGGCAAAAGTGGGTAGGGGCAATCAGGCAGGCAGGCAGGTGAGCGGTTGGGAGCCAGCAGTCCCAGATTGTGAGCGGGATGTTTGACTTCCGGTTTAGGCCCGAACCCACAGGGATCCCCTGAGGGGCCCCTGATTGGAGAGGGTGCAGACTGAGCTGAGGGACAACCTCCCCAGTGCACGAATTTTGTGCACCGGGCCTCTCTAATGTATGTATGTGTATATATATGTATGTATATATATAATGTGTATATATGTATGTATGTATATATATTATACCAAACCCCCCTTTTTTAAAAAAAAATTATTGATTTTTTTACAGAGAGGAAGGGAGAGGGACAAAGAGCTAGAAACATCAATGAGAGAGAAACATCCGTCAGCTGCCTCCTGCACACTCCCCACTGGGGATGTGCCCGCAACTAAGGTACATGCCCTTGACTGGAATCGAACCTGGGACCCTTGAGTCCGCAGGCCGATGCTCTATTCACTGAGCCAAACCAGCTAGTGCCCAAACCCCCTTTTAAGAAAATAATTACAAAGCACAATATGTGTATATCAAATACATAAATCTATATATGGTTATACTTTTAATATGCCAATAACAAAGAGGGACAAAGATCACTTGGGTGGTAGTAGTGGGGAAGATACTTAAATGGAAGCACAGGTGGGTGGTGCAGAGAGCAGCTGCAAGGCTCCTGCAATGGTCCAGGAAGGACACGCTGAGGACTTTGGCTAAGTCAACCTCAGAGACCAGGGGATTGAGCATCTCTCAAAAGTTCTCTTGGGACATCCTGTCTGGGGCCATCTTTTGGATGTTAGACTCCCTGCTTGCCTTTTGTACTACAACTTGGTTTCCTGCTCCATGGCCAACACCCATTACTCTATCTTGGATTCTCTTTTTCCCATGAGGCCAGTCCCCAGTGAAAGCATCTCCATAGTTTCTCCCTACCCCTATCCTTGACCCAGTCATTAAAGTGAGCATGCACTCCTAGCCTTCTGATATTCTCCATTAATTTAGACCATTAAATTCCATAAAAAAACACCCCCAAACCAGACAGGGTCAATAAGACATCTACAATGATATCTTAATGGTCCTTTTCTGTATGTATCCTCTGTCTAGATGGACAATAAAGATACCCAGCTGTGACCTTCCTTTACCCCTGTCTGGTCCTCTGCATGTTTTCTATCTTTATCCCTCCTCTGAGAGTCAACTCCACTCCTTCTTTCACTGTCTAGAGCTTCTAAGTTCTCCCAGAACTCTGCGTACTTCTCCATTCCAACCCAACTCTCCTTTCTTCACACCTAGACTAGAAATTCTTGCGTTGATAGTGAGCTTATATATAAGAATCCTATGGGGAAAGCTTTTCAGAATACACATGCCTGTCACTCTCTCCACCTTGGTCCCCTCCCCCATGTGTCATAGGTTCTGGAAAAATGAGCTCTTTTATCTTTTTAAAAAAAATAATAGTATTAAGATGGTACCATGTACTATCTTCATTTTGTAAATTAGGAAACTAGAGACATGATATTGAGTGATATTCCTAGGATCTTCAGGCTCTAGAGCACATGCTTTTTCTACTGCACTCCCAAATTTTTGGGAGAAACAACCAAAGACTCTGAGCAGGTGCCTTTACTTCTCAGAGGAACTATGGGAGCCTAACGCCCAGCAGCTTGTTTTGGTTTTCGTTTCTACAAACAATTATGGAGCCTCCAATACATGCCAGGCATTGTGGTAGGTGCTTGGGGTTGGGGAGGAGGAGGGTAGAGGAGAGAGATGAAAATACAATGAGCAGAACAGGGCATCTGCTTTGGAGGCACGCACAGCCAGTGGGGGAGCAGATCGGTGAGAGAGACCTTTACAGGCCATGTGATGGGTACAGTCCATGGGGCCAGCGGCACTGGGGACTTGTTCTACCTGTGAAGGCTCCAATGAGCAGGTGTCTAAGACCCACGTAAAGTAAATGGGTCTACTTAGACTTACCTGTTCCTAAAAGGGAGTACTCCTGTCCCTCCTCCTTCCTGAACATGCAAAGCCTACCTTCTTGGGGGTCTACTATGTTTCACCCTTACTTGGGGGCAAAGTTACTATTCCCCTGATTCCTGAGGGCTCTGTGCCAACCAGGCTACCATGAGGTTCTGGCAGCAGGGACTTCTGTACTTCCCAGCCCCAAGCAGACAGAACAAAGTGTGAGAGTCTTTAAAGTATTTAAAGACATGAGTGTGATCTTACAGAAAAAAATAGGGGTCTCCCAGGTGAATAAAATGCAAGAGAAGAGACTTCTGGACAGATGGGGGTGCATGAGAAGAGGCAAAAGTTCAAAATGCTTCGACTATGGAGGAAACTGCCTGGGCTGGACCCCCAGCTCTGCCACTCCCTAGATGTGCGGCCTTGGGCCATGTCTCCAGAAAGGGCAGGGCATTTCTGATTCTGAAACAGAAAGAAATGTGGGGAGGGGGGTGGAAAGTGGTGGTGATGCTCAAATTGTAGGTTTTCCAGATTGTACGGGACCCTACATGAGTTTGGGCTTGAGTTGGGGAAATTAGGAGCTAGAGTAGATTTTTCAGACGAGCGTTGCAAGGTCAAGAAAATTATTTTTGATCATTTCTTCCTAACTCCCCAGTGTTTTTCTGGCCTGGCAGGGATTTCTGTGAAGCTTTTGAAGAATGCTGTGAGTGGAATCAGCCACAGAGAGGTGGCGAGAGGAACACACATCTGACATGGACGGAATCGCATATCTCTTCAGAGCAGAGTGGAACCCAGGGAAGGAAGGCGGTATCCCGGTGTGTGAGAGTGAGAGGGGGCCGCAAAGCCAAATGCTTGTGCAGCACCTGCCTTTCGGGCCCAAGAACTTCTAAAACATCTGCTCTCCCCCTGTGCTTTCAACTTCTAAAAACTGTCTCTTTGATCTAAAAGAAAAAAATGGATTCAGCCTCTAGGTTAAGGCTGCTGGCTAAGTATCTCAGAGGCCGCATGACTTAAGCATGAGCAGAGAGCCAGGCTTCAGAAGCAGCAGCTGTGGAAATAAAGGCAAGGCACTCAAGCTGTAGGGATCACAGTGTTCTCGCCTATAAAATGGGGATGTCACGCCGTCCCACATTCCTTCCCCAGGAGGGGGTGCAGGAGGTCATGCAAGGCAAGTCCCTTCATCAGACATCTGTCACCATATTTGTGATGCTTAACCAAACCCTCTAAACTACAAGGGCATAAAACAGTAAACACCGAATTAGCTCATGAGTCTGTAGGGTCTGGCTGATCTGGGTTTGGCTGCTCCTGTCTGTGCTTGCTCATGTGACTGGCCAACTGCAGGCCACCTGAATGGTTCTGCTGATATGGGCAGGGACCACTCCTACACCTGGGGGCTGGTTAGCTACTGCTGGTCTGGGATGGCCTTGGGATGACTTGTCTTGTTCATGGTCATGTTCTTCTAATAGCAATGGCATAGGACAAGAATGAATGAGAAAAGGCAGGTACTTTTCAAGCCTCTGCTCATGTCACATCTTTTAACATCCCATTAGCCAAAGCAAATCACATGCTTAAGCCCAGCGTCCTAGTGGGAGGGCGTTGCAGAGTTACAACAGCATAAGATGAAGATGCAGGGAGTGGTGTAGAATTGGGGGCATTTTTGCCATCTACCATGGCCTCTATAAACTGAAAGTTATGCAAATAAATGCAAGGTAATGTTACTATCCAATGGCGATTTAATCAGTGTATGCTTGCTGGGTTGATTTACATGGGCACTGGCCTGCCTCAGACCTGATTACTTCCACAAGTTTTTCCAATGGCCCCAATATTTTTTTCATAGCTAGAATAAAACTCCATATAAAAATTCATCTGTAAATTTTCCTTGGACAGCTGAAGCTCTCTGCTTTCTCTCCATCTGATATTAAAGTGTGTGTGTGTGTGTGTGTGTGTGTGTGTGTGTGTGTGTGTGTGTGGTGGGTGCATGTTTGTCAGGGGGATGGGTGTTAGTGGTGATTTTCTGTTTCCATTTAGCTTAAGTCATCAGTGATAACTTTAACTTGGCAGTTTCATCAGGGCTCTTTGTAAATGTGCTGACATTTCAATTAAATGTCAGTGGCATCATACTGTTTACCAGCTGGAAGATTTGTAATGGGGAATATTGGTAGCGCCAGAGACTAGAGATTTCCACTTGGTGAAAAGCCAGCCAATGCCTTTTTGTCTCTACTATACCCTGAGGGTCCTTTGCACGTGTGTTTTGACAGACAGATTGTCCCTTTAATATGTTCCTTGTGCTCTGGGTCAGGAATTTTCAAACTATTCCCAGAATCTTCATGGGGGCATTTCAAGCGTTAGAACATGGAATAAAATGCTTTCCCAATTTAATGAAAAAATAGCCTGGATTTGCAGGGCAGTCAATTAAAAAGTGATTATTTGTAACTATATATTTACATATTAAGTCAGCAAAAGAGAACAGTTATTCCAAGAATGGACTGTGGAGCTAGTCTGCCTGGGTTTGAACCCCACCTCTGACCACTCCCTCGCTGTGTGATCTTGGGCCACTTATCGAAGTTTCTTTTCTTTACAAAAAAAATATTGATTTTTAGAGAAAGAGAGGAAGGGACAGAAAGAGGGAGAAATATCTATTTGTTGTTCCACATATTCATGCATTCATTCAGTGGCTAATTCTTGTATGTGCCCTGACCAGGGATTGAACTGGCAACTTTGGCAGATCTCAACAACACTCTAACCATTATCCAGGTTTCTGGGCCTCTATTTCTGTACCTGGGAATGAAAACATTATTGGTTCTAAGGCTTAATTGAGTTTAAATGTTTGAAGCACTAAGAGCAGTGCTGAAGTATTAGTTATTATGCATTATTAATACCATACAACCAAAATAAGATATAGATAAAAATAAGATGCTGAAGCTGACACCAAAAATACAGCTGTCATCCTTGCTTCCTGATTTAACCGTATTTGTTCATCGAAACAATCTCATTATTGTCACTGACAGACTTTGTAAAAAGTAAATATTACTCATTAGAAATTATAAAATTAACACATAAGTTCCAGATAAAATTTCATTTTGGGGGAAAAATGTTCTGTTGCTTAAAAATTTTTGAAAACCACCACTCTTAGCCATCTCACAGGATCCTGAATTAGGAGCTTTGAAGGCAAATCGGATCCATCTACGTGGCCCTGGAGGAGAGCTTTCCGAGTATGTGCCCTGTCCAGTGCCAAGCTGAAATCCTTCCACAGTAGTTTCCGCTAGCACATTTGGTTGAACCAAACAATTTGAAAGGGCATTTTGGCGACAATAATCTTCTATGGAAATAGCAATTGCCTTGTGCATTGGTGGGGGTCTGGAAATGTCCTCTGAGTGGTTGCTAATAGCCCCCAATAGTGTGGCTATTCCCATCACTGCTATTAGGCCCAGTTCTAATCTTCTGGTCTCACAGAATCCACAAACACAGCAGGATTCCAGGGGGAGCCCAGGCAGGTCCCTGCCTCTCCACTCCTGCCACCCTGTGGACTGATTGCTGCAAACCACTTGGATTAAGTTAAGGAAGAGCCTGATGGGCAGGCAAGTCCAAACAGAGCAGAGGTTGGTCCCTGCTCCTGCCAGGGTGCCCCTGTGGAGCTGCCCTCTCTCTCCCTGTGCTTGGGCAAAGCCCTGAACGTATGCTTCCTCCCCAAAGGAGTAGCAGGGAGACTGGCTAGAAGGGCTGCGACCAGCTACCTCCTGTGCTCACCGCAGCTCCCTGTAGTGGGCAGATCCTCCCCATTTCACAGGCGGACACACTGAAGTCTCAGTGACTCAGCAGGGCTTTGCACAAGTCATTTCTGACTGTGAGTCTCTTGTGGATTTTACCCTCCCAGGTACCCTCAGGGGCTGCTGCAAGGAGGAGCTGGCAAGTGCTGAAAACTTGAACTTATAAATTAACGCAAAGCTTAATTAACCTGCATTGTCACTATATTTGTTATTAGGGGACCCAATTTAGCCTTTTCTGGTTTTGCTGTCTCTGCCCAAGAGCCTCAGGGAGAGAAAATCTATTCTCCTTTAGCTTTTTCCATTGGAGGAGCCAAATGCTCCCATGTCATGGGCTCCTACCTCCACGTGGGTGGCTTTCTCCAGATCTGCAGAATAGAAATACTTCACTCTTAACGTTTCTGTTATGGTTGACCATGCACATTGTTTTCGCCTGTCACTTTTCACTGTCATGTACGTTGCTATAATAAACACCTTTTGTTCAGTGCCAAACCATCTTTGTCAATGTGCAGGCATGTAATTTGTTTTTATGTATCTTTTTATCACAGCAAGAGAAAAGGTCAGTTCTGAGAGTGTAGAAGGAATGCAAACATTGGGCTTGCCCAGACGCCTCCGCTGACTGTGTGGAGGTGGAGGTGGTGCAGAAAAGACTGGCACCAAATTGTGGAGGGGCTTGAATGGCAACTACAGGTATTTTTACTTTTTTTCTGGGAAAGAAAAAAGAAGGTATAGCTAAAAGGGAAGGGTGGGTGAAATGTGCAAGCTGCGTGTGGGAGTGTAAATGTGAGGTCAGAGGATAGAATTGAATGAAACACAAAGACATGAGGTCAGGCGGTGATTGCTGTAGTTCTTAGAGCTCTCTTTGTCTCCGCTTCCTTCTCTATGCAATGACTGGAAAACTTAGAGTACAGAGGAAGAGTCCTGGTCTCAGAGCCAGAGAGACCTCGATGTAAATTTTAGCTCAGCTACTTATCAATCTGAAAAGTGGGGAGAATTTAAAATACCCCATAGGATTATGGCGATGATACAATTACGGTGTAGAGAACACAGTGCAATGGTTGCACAAGCTTGGATAAGCACTAACTGTTTCATCCTCGTCAATTTTATGGACTGGAGGCTCCCTAAGCTGTCTTCCAGCTCAGATGTGCCATGGTTCCATTATGTGATGAGAAAACAATTTAGAAGAATGAGGGTCTAGAAATTAAATCACTGGTTAATGACTTCATGGCTTAATCTAATTTTAAAAATCCTCTCCTGGCAAGAACCCCAAGGAAAATAATAGTAAAGATCTAAGCATTGCACTGAGAAAAAATGATGTTGACTAGCGAGGTTTTCTTTAAAGTGTGTTTAATTCACATCACTTGATGCTGTCCAGGCCTTACAGGTCAGTTTCTCCCCGTTCCCAGGAGAGGAATGGAATGACATGAGGAATACACCTTGACATTCTTAGATGATAAAAAAGGATTAAAAATCAATAGTCTTTCTGCTTCAGCTCTTTCCATTTTGTTTTCATATCCCTTCTGTAGAATGAAGCACAGCTACTGAAGAATAACTGGTGCACTTGGGGGGACCTGGTGTGCTTTGCCAACGGACATAGGCAAGTTTTTCTAAGTGTCATTGCCAACTGCAGAATCCCGCTGCATCGATGTTTACAGGGGTGGTGGTGCTGGGCCTTGGGGAAGGGCAAACACTGGAGCTGAGCTGTCCAATATGGTAGCCGTGAGCCACGTTCCAAGTGCTCAATCGCCACATGTGGCCAATGGCTACTGTATTAGCGTACAGTATGAGAGCACAGAGGGATATTAGAGATCGTCTAGTCTTGCTCCAAACCAGACTAGAAGGCAGAAGACCTATTTCTAGTCCCAGCTCTGCCACAACTTGTACGTTGCCTTGGTTTATCAACTAAGGATCACATGCTTTGGTTTTGTCATCTATAAAATGGGTTTAATTGTTCATTCAGCCTGTAAGCTTATTATTTTTATATCTACTAAGATTAGACACTGTGCTATAGCCTGTGAACACTAAGGCAGGTTCTCTTGACTTTCTAGAGCATCCCTGAGAGCGGACTGAAACACACACTATGCCACAGGACTGCCAGGGAGAACCACCAGATAATATGCACTGAGCATCTGTCGCCGGGCTTGGCACACAGGAGGGGTTCACTGTACTGTCAGAAGCCACTGGGGCATAAAGAAAACTCCCTTCAGGTTCTCCCCTCGCATCTGGCTGGTCTTTCACACACGCTGGCAAGCTGAAGATGGCCTAGGGAAGAGATGGAGCAGGGATCCAGAAGCTATATGTCTAGACAAGGAATGGCCTTAATCCAAGGCTTCCTCCCTACCCTCCTGCCCCTGCCCAGCGAGGTTACAGGCTCCAGAAATCAATGGGAAGAAGCACCACAGGGGCTCCCACCTGCTCAGATGAACCTGGAGTATCTGTTCCTGAGGGAGAAGCTCGAGGAATGGCCTCAACATCTCATCTTGGCCCTACAGCATCTTAGCCACACTAGCATCACCTATTCCCAGGATATAGGTGAGGAGGTGGATGGGAGAACTGAAGCCCACACAGGATAGAAGACCCACCCACATTGACACTCAGGCCTCCTGAAGAGGCCACCAGGACACTTCAGGTGCTGAGACCTGTTTGGCCCTTCCTGCCCACCTTGCTGCTGCCTGTGTCTCTTGTCAGGTATATGCCCAGTGAGACCGCCTCAGCCCCACACCCTGGTGCTTCCAGAGGAGCATTCTGGGCTGGAGGAGAGGAAACCCATGCTCCTGTCTCAGCCTGAGCTGTGTGATCTTGGGCAAGGCAACCAACCTCCATGGTGCATGCATCAGTGAAATGACCACAAGTCATGTGTGTGCTAATGAGAACCCAAAACTGAAAGCTGAAAGAAAAGAGTGTGCACAAATCACAGCCCCAGGCAAAGGCATTGCTATCTTGTGACTGGCATGGGTGCTCTGGAGAACTGCTGATCCCGGGGGTGATATCTCATGTAAGGAATTGAGGCTTCAGGACCATGGAGAAGCAAAGAAGGCTCTGAAACCCTTCCTCTACTGCTACCTGAAGCCTGCTCGACTGCCCGCCTTCCTTCCTTCCCCAGCCATCGATAACCAGGGAATCTCAGGGACAGTCGGGTCTCAGCCTTCCCCTGTGATCAACTCCCTGTGACAGCATCTCTGTGCGTTGATCATGTAGCCTGTGCTTGGACACTGCCGGTGACCAAGAGCTCACCACCTGTCAAGCCTGCCCATTCCACCTTTAGGCCGTCCTGGCTGATAGAACAGCGGGGTGAAAGGTTGAGAGCTGACGGATTTATTGTTAGTGACTGCCTGGACGACCAAGTTAAGAAGGAGGCTGGTGCTGCCCAGGCACAGTGGTAGACTGGTTAATAAATTAATGGTGTTTGCCATTGGTTTAGAAGGGGGCAGCTGTGGAATGCATGCAGCATATCTGTGCCCCACCCCCCAGTACTATAAGCTCTTCTTTCTATGGGTCAATTCTGCTTTTACCATATTGGCCCTTATTTTCCCCCTATAGTGAACAGTGTTGGTGGCCTTGCCAATTATCAATCCCCCTTTCGTCCTTCCCAACAGAGCCGAATACTGCTCAGGTTTCCACTGTTCCCCCAAGAAATCCCAGCAGAAGCAGACCTATAGCAGCTCCAAGTTGCGTTGTGATTAGTCTGAACCAACCAGAGCAATCCCATCTTCTGTACCACAGTGATTAACATACAAATGAGTGTGTGACCCAAGTTCAGCCAGCGAGATGTGAGTGGAGATGTTTGCTGGGGGGCTTCTAAGAGCTTTCCTCATTATTCTGAGAGTTAGAGAGTTAGGTCTTGCATTCCTACTGGACTTGACCAAGAGACCATGCAGCCCTCATTGCTACTGTTGGTCATCATAAGCACTCTAGAATCACCAACTTAAGGTAAGGCTGACACTGGATGGCAGAGTGGAGGAATGGGAAGAACCTGAGAGCTGGATTGTATCATTGAGCCCCTGACTCAACCAGCCCTGAAGACCATCTACCTCTAGACCTCCAGTTACACAAACTAGTAAACATCCTAGTCATTCGAACCTGTTCGATAAGGTGTTTTGCTATCTGCACTAATTAATTCATCCTCGTTGGACCACGAAGAAGTATCAAGTCTAATTCATCTTGAAATGTCTAGAGATGGCCACCCTCTGCTCCAGGTTCAACTATGGTTCCTTCAACTAAAGTTCCTAGAGACTGGCTAGGAGTAATTCAGTATTTTGCAGGCTATCTTCTGAGTGTATTCAAATTGGTTTAAGCAATTCTATAACGGCTGTTTTCCGTACCTAGGCATCTGGTGAGGCCAGTAGAAAGTGAGTGCCTACTGTGTACCCTGCCACCTGCCTCCTATCATTGCCCCAGGAACCACAGGCTGCCAGTGGTCACACGGGGCTTCTCTTTCCACAGCTTGGCAGAGGCAGCCAAGTTCTTCCTGGCTTCTGGGTAAATAACTCATGTTCTCGTCACTGCGTGTCACAGATAGAGAGTTTTCAGTGGGGTTCAATGTAATTGCTACCATCTATCACTTTAATAGCCTAATGAAGGTGAGATGTAATTAGAAAGGGTGTCAGTGGAATATGGAGTTTGTTTTACAATTATCTATACAGCCGGGGGGGACCATCAGCACAGAACACTGCCTTTCAAAAGCCCAAGAAACATGTGGCATAAATGTTCATCACTGAGCGACTTAAAGGGACCTGTGGTCAAAGCCCATGTTTCCTTTTAGCTCCTTTGAATCTAATGCAGGTTTGCTTACATTGGGCAATTAGGTGGGCTCCGAAGAAAACTGCATAACAACTGAGTTTTTGTCAATCAAATCCTCCCTTCCTAGTGACTGACATTCACTTCCCAGAGCTGTTTCTTTTCTTTTGTCAGGTCTTAAGTGCCTTTGTTTGCCCCGTCTTTGAAGAGCAATTAGTGATTTTTTTAAACAAACATTACAATCATCCTGACTTGCTGGTAGCATAACATTCCTTTTCTTCAAGTGAAAAATTTCTGCCTGATGGTTTTTTATTGTAGTAAAATATACACAGCATAAAATTTAGCAGTTTAGCCATTTTAAGTGTATGATAAAATGCCATTATATTCACAATGTTGTACAACCATCACCACTACTTGTTTCCAGAACTTTTTCATCTTCCCAACCAGAAACTCTGTATGCATTAAACAAAAACTCCCATTTCCCCCTCTCCTCAATCCCTGGTAACTTTCGTTCTACTTTCTGTCTCTGAATTTGACTTTTTTAAAAAATTTATCTTTATTGTTGAAAGTATTACATATATCCTCACCCCGCCCCCCCCCCCCATTGGCCTCCTCCACCCTGCACCTGCCCACACCCCCAGCCTTCACCACCCTATTGTCCCTGTCCATGGGTATGCATATACTAGAGGCCTGGTGCACAAAATTGTGCATGAGGGGGGAGAGGGGAGGTCCCTCAGCCTGGCCTGCACCCTCTTGCAATCTGGGACCCCCCGGGGATGTCCGACTGCCGATTTGGGCCCGATGCCACAAGAATCCCTGTGGGATCGGGTCTAAACTGGCATTCAGACATCCTTCTCTCAATCCAGGACCGCTGGCTCCTAACTGCTTGCCTGCTTGTCTGCCTAATTGCCCCTAACCACTAGCTTGCCTGCCTGATCACCCCTAACCACTCACCTGCCTGCCTGATTGCCCCTAACTGCCTCTGCCACTGTCACTGCAGCTTTGTCCGTAAGGACATCCAGAATGATGTCCAGAAGGTTGTTTGGCTGTTTGGTCTAATTAGCACATTATGCCTTTATTATTATAGGTTATTATAGATGCAACAGGGGTTGATCTCTTTCTATCCACCTACCCAACTTCCCTCTGAGATTCTTCAGTTTGTTTCATGCTTCTATATCTCTGGTTCTACTTTGTTCATCAGTTTATTTTGTTTACTAGATCCCACATATGTACCTCAAATAAATGGAATCATACAGTATTTGTCCTTTTGTGTCTGGTTTATTTGACTTAGCACTATGTCCTCAGGTTCATCCATGTTGCAGCATGTATCAGAATTTCCTCCCTTTTTGAGGTTGAATAATTTTCCATCATATATAGCACATTTTTTTTTATTCATTCCTCCATCGCTGAACACTTGGATTGTTTCTGCCCTTTGGCTATTGTGCATACTAGTGCTATTATTATGAACACGAGTTTACAAATGCCTGTTTCAGTCCCCGCTTTTAATATTTTGGGGGCATGTATATGTAATGAGTCTAACTTGCTTAAGGTCCAGAAGCAGGAATTGGTGGGTCTGGACTTGAACCTGGGTCTTCTGATGCCAGGTCCAGGGCTACTTTGATGACAGTGCATTCTAAGCTCTTTAACTCACATCCATTCCACGTTCTGGTCTAATGGTAGGAAGACAAACAACAGAAATCAAGAGCCACAAGAGCTTTTTCTTTCACCTTCCTCACACCCACTCCTTCACCATCCTGGTAACTGGCTGGATGTCTATTGCATTTTGCATGAAGCTTTGCTGAAGTAGAGATGAAGATTCTCCCTGGTATTGTCTTCTGTGTTCTCCCCAACATTCGTTCATCAAATATTTTGAGAGTCAAAGCTCAGGCTGGTTTCTCTGGCTCAAATGTGGAACGACCACCTTCTGTAACCTTCTCTCTTGCGACTCCCTCTCCCCCAGTGCCCCCACTGCCTTGGTTCGAATGTGGTTTATCCCACAGGAGGAAATCAGCGTCAGACTGAATGCGGGATGGCTGACCCTTATTTAGAAGATACTGTCAGTGGGAAGAACATTGCCCCCAGATAACGATCACTTGCTGTTAGATAAATGCCAGGGCTTGTCTCCTGATGGATGTTGCAGAAGAAAATAACAATTACTCACTGCAGCTCCGTTGGGTTGTGGCAGCATTTACCCTTGCTAAGGACACACACACTTTTGGGAACTGAGCCACTGGGGACCAAAAGCAGCCTCCGTTGAACACCCAGTGCCAGACCAGGAGGCAGGGGATGTTAAATGGGCAAGAAGGAGGGGAAGAGGAAGCTCCATCTCCAATCTGCTGTGTGACTTGGGGTATTTGGTTTGTTCCAAGATGGCAGAGAATGAGCAATGACTCTGTCTGAAGTGGCAATGGTGAGGATGTGTATATGGGAGCCTTACCCAGAGAGGCAACACCCGAACTGGACTTGCATGTGAGCATTCAGGTCACAAGTATTTAGTGAGCACCTACTATGTGTTAGGCATTGTGTTAGGATCTACATTACCACAGAGATGACAGTCAAGGATCTTTCTTCATGGAACTTACATTGCAGCCATGGATATAATGGCCAACTAAATAAGATCATTATGGACTGTGAACCGTGCTCTGGACAAGGTAAAGAGGGTAGTGTGATTGCCCATATGTGGGAGAGGCCTATGTTAAATCCAGTGGGTGGGGCAGTGTCCTAGGAAGGGGCTTTTGAACCGAGACTTGAAGGATGACAAGTCTTTTACAATGAGAGCTGGTGAAAGCTCCAGGTGGAGGGATCAGCCAGTGCAAAGGCCCTGGGGTGGAAAAGAGATCATGTGTCCTGGGTACAGAAGGAGGCTGCTGTGGCAAGAGTTGGCTGGCACTGAGAGAGGCTGCACCCTCATGGTAAAGAGCTGTCTTTCTGCTTTGGGGAACGGGGAGGATTTAAGGAAGAAAAGGACACGTAATTGGATTTTAGGGTTAGAAGAAGTGCATGGCCTGGAGACCACCTCAGCACTTCCCGTCTCACTATCTGAATGACTCCACTGATCCTATGAGTCTTTACTTAAAACCCTCATCTTTCGTCCATCATGAATTTTTTGTATTAGTTTTGACGTTTTCTATAAATTGCATTAAGATGTGCTTGGACTATGGAATTCTTGGTTCCCACTTACATGTTGTGCCTTGCCCGCCTCACTCTAGTTCCAACTCTGCCTCCTAGGCCCTTGCCTTCAGACTTGGCTCAAAGGGGAGGGGCCTGGAGATGCCGCAGCTCTTAATTCCTGCCGCCAACTGTAGAACACTTCTCCCCATCCCCCGCACCTTTCTCTGGCGCATGATCATGTGTGCACACAGGCGTGGCTCTTCTCCCTCATCGACTCTCTCTCAAATACAGAGGAGCTGGGTCACCGCACCTTTCTCTGGCACATGATCATGTGTGCACACAGGCGTGGCTCTTCTCCCTCATCGACTCTCTCTCAAATACAGAGGAGCTGGGTCACCACACCTTTCTCTGGCACATGATCATGTGTGCACACAGGCGTGGCTCTTCTCCCTCATCGACTCTCTCTCAAATACAGAGGAGCTGGGTCACCGCACCTTTCTCTGGCACATGATCATGTGTGCACACAGGCGTGGCTCTTCTCCCTCATCGACTCTCTCTCAAATACAGAGGAGCTGGGTCACCGCACCTTTCTCTGGCACATGATCATGTGTGCACACAGGCGTGGCTCTTCTCCCTCATCGACTCTCTCTCAAATACAGAGGAGCTGGGTCACCGCACCTTTCTCTGGCACATGATCATGTGTGCACACAGGCGTGGCTCTTCTCCCTCATCGAATCTCTCTCAAATACAGAGGAGCTGGGTCACCACAGTCATCCCCAGGAACGGTACCCCGGAAGGGCTTCAAAGCAGAGTGAGCAAGAACCCGCTCTCTCAGACACTTGGCAGCAGAGCCCCCCACCTGTGGCCCCACAGATCTGGCTGAAATGCCCCTCAGCCCACACAGGGCACAGCAGCCTTAAAGGGAGGCTTTGCTTTTTACCTGAAGAGACAAGGGAACCAACAGAGCCTGGAGAAGGGCCGCGAACAACGAGACATTTTCATCACGGGCCTTTAGGAGGCACTAACCCCAGCAAGGCAGCCACTGGCACACTAGCCAGGCAGCGATGTTGATGCCTTTATCCGGCTTCCTCTGACGCCCTGGTGCGCTCCCTGATGTGGGGCCCAGTAAGCCTCCCACGTGGACTAAGAGCCTCTATTAGAGGCCCTGGAGGCAGCCAGCCTTGGGGGGGAAGCCTCGGCTAGGTCAGGGGATCAGGGCGCAGCTCTGTCTGACCTGCACACTGGTTCACACCTGTGCGTCTGTGATAGAGCCCCGGATAGACTCCCTAATTCCCTACAGGGCAGTGATTCCTCCATGGCTGGGATCTGTCCTTATTAGCTTCTTAAATCTTGTCCCCAGCCTGTCATATGTGCCCAGCACATGATACATCCTTAATACATTTTGGTTGAATGATGTGTAAGATTAAAAAAAATATATCAGAAGCCCTGGCCACTGTGGCTCAGTTGGTTGGAGCATCGAACCTGTGCACTGGAGGGTCGTGGATTTGATTCCTGGTCAGGGCACATGCCCCGGTTGCAGCCTCGATCCCCAGTAGGGGGTGTGAGGAGACAGCAGATCAATGTTTCTCTCTCATCATTGATGTTCCTATCTCTCTATCTCTCTCCCTTCCTTTCTCTCTGAAAGTGAATAAAAACATATTGGGGGAAAAAAATCAGAAATTAAAGTCGTGGATGCACCCTGGGGCCCCTTAAACTGTCCTTAATAATCTGTGTCTTCTACCTTCCGCCTTCTCAGCTGGATTTATTCTTACTAATAAACTCTTCCTCCCATCAGAGCTAAATTGGAAAATTCATCCTTGTTCTTGAAGACCTTTGAATAATGCTTGAAGTATACTTAATACACTGACGGGAAGATTGGATTTAGGGACGGATATGGATTTCATGCATAACAGACCTAGGCTTGGAAATTGCTTTTACTTAAAAAAATCGTTTCTTAAGTATTATTTAATTTTTGAGTGCAAAGGATATGCATTCACACAAATTCCTCAAACTCGTGCCACAGTCGACAACGGGAAACCCAGCGCATACGATTTAGTGTGAAATCTTTCGCTCTCCCCTTCTCTGCAGTATGTGGCATCCTTAAACGCTCTTCCCGGAGTTCCCTCCTCTCCTGGCTTCCACGATGACCTCTCCATTCTCTTTCTTCCACTTGAAGTTCTCCTTTTTTATCTTCTGTCTCAGTCTGTACTGTCTCCATCCCCTCCCCCTGCCCTTTAAACACTGAAATTCTCAGGGATTCTCTCCCAGGATGCACTCCCTGTCCTCAGGTGCTGGCCTGTCGCTTCAATGCCTATGACTTCCCACTTTCCTCTCCAGCTTCGCCTCATCCTGCGACTCCAGTTTCAATCCTCAACCTCCTTGGGGAACTCCACTTGGACTCTTATTGCACCTGAAAGTAAATCTGTCTGAGAAAAACACATTTGCTCACTTCTCCCAACCTGGAATCCTCGTCTTAACGAACGACTTCGGAACCGGTTTCCGCATGCTGGGGCGAGCGCTGCTGCTCCCACCTGCTCATCTCTCACGTACAGATGACTGTAAACGCTACGGGAAGACGCCCTGATCGAGTTCAAACCCTTACTTTTTTTTTAAATTTTGCAAAAATATTGCAAAGCTCTCAAATGGGTTTTTGCCTCTCAGCCTCTTTTTGCTCCAATCTGCCCTCCATGCCCTGGCCCATGTCCTTGTGGTCTTGCTGTCGGGAATCTGCTGTTTTGCTGTCTCCCCTGCCCTGTGAGTGGGCTCTGGGAGCCACAGGACAGGCAGGTGGCTGGGATCAAGCTCCTGTCGCCCAGACTGCCCCTGCCTTCCCCTGCCTGGGGGGTGGCAGGAGGGTGCCACCTTCGCCACACTGGCCTAGGCGTGGCAGGAGCTGACAGTGAAGCCTGGGTGCCTTTTCTCGTTCCCTCTCTAAGCTCCCTCTCCATTGGAAGCAACAAGCCTGCTCTTAGATCCAGCTTCAGAACTAGGACTTCAAAAAACCCTTTTTATTAAGGAGAATTTCAAACATATGGAAATAGAGAGGAAAGTATAATAAACCCCAATGAGCCCCCACCTAGCTTCAACCAAAATTTTTTAACTCATGGCCAGTCTTGAATCTTCTCTACGTGCAACACTCCTCTCCCCACCCCGGATATTCTGAAGCAAACCCCAAACTACAGCACTGGGCTTTAACAGAGGGGAGCAGCAGGGGCGCAAGCCCTTCAGTGAGGCCAGCCTTGGTGCCCACGCTCAGCTCTTCTCGGCACCTCTCCGTGTGGCAGCTCTTGATGGCAGGGCTCTGCCAGGGACTCTGGGGCTCGGCCACGGCTCATCATGGCGCATGGCCTCTGCTCCATTGTCGTCCATGGGTGACACCACCCGTCTGCAGGGAGTGGAGTAGTCGGGGCCACATGCCTGGTCTCCCTGCACCCAAACCCTCTGTGAAGGATCGGGCAGCCAGCAAAGCATTGCCCACCGCTCCCTAAGCTGGAATTTCTCACCTACAGGGGCTCATCAGATTTCCAGAATCTCAGAGGGGAGGGGGAAGGGGTGGGGAAAGACTGACCAAAGAACTTAATATGCATATATGCCTAACCCATGGGCACAGACAATAGTGCGGTTTTAAAAAATGTTAAGATCCATTCCTGAGCTTAATGGGGGGCTGAGGGAGAAGGAGCAGCAGCCAAACAAAGGGAAGGAACCCAGATTCTGAAGAGTCAAAGTGGGAAACATGGTATCCGGGTTCCTGGGGACCCAGTAGGACCCAACAGAGTAGTTTAGGGCAGGAGCAAGGGTGACCAAGCCCCAGGTGGCTCAGGAAGGGGATACTGTGTCCAGGCAGCTGGGAGGCAGGGGTGTCAGGCCAGGAGTTGCAATGGTTAGTGCCTCCCCCGCCTCAGCAGAGCCTTTTTTGTCATCAAAGACATTTGCAGGGCTCTGGGCTCAAGATACAAATTTGCATATTGCTTTACATAAGTCAGCATATGGAGTTCACTCACCCCTAACACCAAGAAAGGGAAATTAAATTCAATTAGATTAATTAGTGCAACTGATTGCAAACTGTTTTCAGGCCTAATATTAAGGGTGCTGCACGCAGGAAAGAGAGAGTGGAATTTTTAATTGGGATTGGTGGGAGGATGGGAGGGAGGCAGGCAGCTCCGGCAGCCCAGTCAGGCTTTCCAGAGAGGAGTGAGGGAGAGAAAGAGAGCGGGTGGGAGGAGGGTGTGTCTGGCCTTCCAGGGGACATTAGCCCTCCAGCCCCCACCTCCGCCTCTGCCCCCCCCCCCCCCCCCCCCCAGTCTATACAACTGCTCCAGGCTGGGCAGAGGCTGACTTCCCTGGAAGATCACGCTTAGGCTTGGGGCCACTCTCTCCATGATCGCTTCCAATGCTCAATGTTGCATTTGTAGTTTTTGAAGAGAGCCCTCCAGACTGTGTAAGTTTCAGGTTCCTAAAAGCCGACACCTGCCCCTGTTACTCTCCTGTGCTTGTGTGACCCCTTCCCTTGCTGACTCACTTCTCCCTTTTCCTGCCTTACTTCTTGGAATTCAGGGTGGAGATAAGGCTTCCAGCCTTACTTCTTGGAATTCAGGGTGAAGATAAGGCTCCAGGAAGGAGAGACCTTGGGGGTGAGGCCCTGTGAGCACAGTCCTGGCCAGTCCTGACACCCAGCCCGGTACACACTGGCAGCCTCCAGCTCCCCTGGGGTCAGGAGTGAACTGGCCATCCTTTTCAGGTGTCTGCCCTGTGCTCAGGTCAGATCGCATGTCTGGGCCCGTCTATCTGATGCTGGTCCCTCCCTGGCCTGCTGGGGTTGCTCAGGTCCTGAGAAGGATGAGCCTCTGCTTTGTGTCCTGTGAGCCTTAGGTCCTCTGCTAAGAAAGGACCCCTGTCAAGAGGCCCAGCTCACCTGCCTGGGGCCCGACGTCCTGCAAACACTTGCCTTGCTTACTGGACGACTGCTCCTTCCTGGCATTCTCATGCCAGCAGGGCAGGTGACAGGAACTGTGACAGTGCCTGCCCCTCCCCGACCTGGTCCTGGCTCTCTTCTGTGTCCCTGGCTTATGTCCCTGAAGTCTCAGTGTGCCTAGGTCTGAGTCGTTCTCAGTTCTGATAAAAAGGGATTCACACATTTCCTTTACTGTTGCTTTCCAGGCCTGGCCCCTTAGATAGCAGAAGGCAGAGCACTCTACAGAGAGTCACAGTTGGTGGCACAGAGTTCCCTGGGTGGCTTAGCAGTGCCCTGAAGACCTTCCCTTCCCTTCCCTTCCCTTCCCTTCCCTTCCCTTCCCTTCCCTTCCCTTCCCTTCCCTTCCCTTCCCTTCCCTTCCCTTCCCTTCCCTTCCCTCCTCCCTCCCTCCTCCCTCCCCCCTCCCCTCTCCTTCTCTCCTTCCCTCCCTCCCTTCCTTCCTGTGCTAGGTCCTGCGCTGGGTAGACCCATACAGTCTGGTAAGGGAGGTTAAGACAAAGTCAGACATAACCATAATGGGAGACAGAATAGAATAAGCCTTCCAGAGAGGCACCGACAGGTCCTAGGTTGCTTAGAAGTACGGACAGCATATCTCGTGGGCAAGCAAGAAAGTCTCTGGCTCTCCAGGCAAGGTAAGAGGGCAGCAGGCAGGGGTGGAGGTAGGGCCCAACCTGGAGGGACCAGAGCAGTCACAGGAAGATGCGGCAGGAGTCTCAGCCCAGGAAGGAAGCAGCTGAGCTTGGCCTAGTGTTTGGGTGGGGAAGGAGTCAGCCAGTCTGGAGAGCTCTGTGGGCAAAGGCAGCCTAAGGGGGAATGAGGAGGACCTGTAGCTAGGAAGGAAGTGGAGGAGGGCAGGAACAGGGGGTAGAGGTGTCAAAGGCCTCTTGTTCCTTCCCACAAACTCCTCTCCTTTCCTGCTTCACCCCCTCAACGCACTGCCCCCAAGCTTGGCTCTGCTCAGTCTGGGCTGAGGCCTCCATGCATGTTTCATATTAGCAGTTGGGGTTCCCCCGGGAGCCCCAGGATTCCTCAGTTGGGCCTTGAGCATCTGAGGAGGAGCGTGGCTCTCCATTTGGGCAGTGGCCTGCTCTGCGGAATGAGGAGCACGCTCCCTGCCCGTTCATCTCTCATGCACAGATGAATGTGCACGCTAACCACTTCCAGTAGACCCCACACTGGTGGGTGCAGCGGGGAGAGGTAAGAATTCCTCCTCTGGGATCTCTCAGACCACAGTCAGGATAGTAAATGCAGGAACCAGAGATGACAGCCTGTAACAAGGCTTTACCTCCAGCTGTTTGGCTCATTTTCTAAACAACAACAGAACATACCCTCCCTTTCCACCCCTCCCACTCGTTCCTTTGGGTTTGAGATCTATTTTCAGCGAAATGCTCTTGTCCAAACCTCCAAGCTCATCCAACTTGAGGAGGGAGGCCAGAAACACCCAAATCACAGGACACTGCCCCATGTCCTATGGTCACTCACTTTTGCCTCTCCTTGCTGCTGGGAACTTCCCACCGAGAAAGGGGATCCCAGGTCCGTCTCCGCTGCAGGCTCTGACCTGACCCTCTTCCAGGGCTGCACCTGCCCCGGGAGCCCTGGCCCTGGAAGCTGAGGCTTAGCACCAGGCCTCTGGCTAATATTGGGGTGACTGCCTTGTCCTGTGCTTGGTCCCCACATCATTTATACCTCTATCCGAGTTCCAGAGAACCTGTCTTGGTCCCTGCCTAGTGCCATGATTGTTCTAAGGTCCTTACTTATTTTTTTTTTTTTAATTGAGGCGAAATTCACATAACATAAAATTCACCATTTTGAAGTGAGCAATTCAGTGGCATCCAGTACATTCATGTTGTGGTACAACCACTACTTCTATCTTGTTCCAAAACATCTTCACCACTCCGAAAGGAAACCCCATACCCATCAAGCAATCATTTTTCATTTTCTTCTCCCCGCAGCCCCTGGCAACCACCAGTCTGCTGTCTCTATGGATTTACCTATTCTGCATATTTCACGTAATTGGAATAATACAACATGAGACCTTTTGTGTCTGGCTTCTCTTACTTGGCATAATGTTTTCGAGGTTCATCCACATGATAGCATGTGTCAGTACTCCACTCCTTTTTTGTGCTGGAATAATAATATCCCATATTATGTGTATCCCACAGTTTGTTTATCCATTCTCCCACTGGTGAACATTTGTATTGTTTCCAATTTCGGCTATTGTGAATAGTGCCGCTATGAATATGCATGTGCACGCATTTGTTTGAGCAGTTTTCATTTCTTTTGAGTGTATACCTATCTGTGGAATGACAGGCAGGATAAACTCTCCGCTTAACTTTTTGAGAAACCACCAAACTGTTTTCCACTACAGGGGCTGAGCCATTTACATTCCCACCAGCAAGGGGTGAGTGTTTCCATTTCTCCCAATCCTTGTCCACACTTGTTTTCTGGCTTTAGTACAGCCATCCTACTGGGGATTAAGGGGCATCTCCTTGTGGTTTTGATTAGCATTTTTCTAATGACTAAGGAGGTTGCACATTTTTTTTCATGTGCTTGTTGGCTTCTTTGGGGAAATGTCTATTTAATGCCTCGTCCGTTTGTTTGTTTGTTTGTTTGTTTTTTAAATTGGGCGCTTGTCCTTTTATTGTTGAGTTGTAAGAGTGCTTTATATATTTTGCATACCGCTCTTATTAGATGACTTACAAATATTTTCTCCCATTCAATAAGTTTTTTCACTTTCTCAATAATATCCTTTGATGCGCAGACGTTTTTAATTCTGAGGAAGTCTGATTTATATATATATTTTTTTCTTGTGTTGCCTGTGCTTTTGGTGTTATAGCCAAGAAATCGTTGCCAAATGGGAGGTCATGAAGATTTACCCCTGTTTCCTTCTAGGAGTTTTCTGGTTTTAGCTCTTATATTGAGGTCATTGATTCGTTTTGAGTTAACTTTTGTATATGTTGTGAGGCAGAGGTTTTTATTTACTCTTCACTCCTGCCCCTGAACCCACATCAGCTTGGGGTCCAGCCCGGGTCCCTTTGCCTTCTGGCAGTTGTCACCGATGCCTGCACTGCCGAGTATTCCTCGCCCTGGATCATCAGCTGGTCTGGGACACCCTCGATCCTTTGCCAGCCTTCACAATGTGGGCTGCTTGTCTAGACTGCTGCTTCTTGCCCTGGCTTGAACTCCATGAGACAGGACTTCCTTTCAGCCAAACAGCTAGGTCTATTCTTCTCTGTTGTAGATGAAACCCAGGCCCTCTCCCTCCCCCGAGACTGAGCTATCCGGCTATAGCACCAGGCCACTCCGGCAGTATCTTGTGACAAAATCAAGTTTCATCAATGCAGTGCAGTTGTGAAGGGCATGGGGTCTGGAACTGGGGACCAAATCCCAGCTCTGCCACACATACATGTGCGACTACAGAGAGTTGCTTAACCTTTTTGTGCCTCTGTTTTCTCGTCTAAAATGGAGGAAATCATTACACCAACCTCACAGGGTTAAGGTGCAGTAAAGTGAATTAATATGTAAAAAGGGCTAAGAAGAGTGTCCAGCACACGGTAAACGCTCTGTGAGTGTTAGCTCTCCTTAAGAATGTCTAAAAACACCACTGGTCCCTGGTGCAACCAACCAGAACAGCATTCTAGCATGAGCATGAACTCATTTTTTCCCAGGTCCAAGGTTGGGAGGGGGTTACCTGCCAGACCAAGGGGAAGAATAAACCTACTCATGCCAATGGTCGTGGTGAGCAAGTAGACACAGGAAGGAAGGAGAGGAGGGGGACAGAGGGCTCAAAACTAATCTTGCCGATTGCAAAATTGTGTTGGTGCCTCCAGGTTAGATAAATCTACAGCAAATGCATGATACCTGTGATCTAATAAAAGCAGCAGAAGGCAGGAACTGATTTTGCTGAGTTGTCCTGGGCTGTTCTATTTTTCCCCTGATTTGCCTGCCAGTGAGCTCTGGGGGAACCTTGTTATCCTTGATGTACTCACCACTGGCAGGTTTGTGTCCTGGGGCCAGAATCTCGAAGCCCGCCCCCCACCCCCCACCCCCCACACACACCCACCCCAGAGTCCCCAGTAAAGCCTGGGAAGAGGAGCCCTCTCTGTCTCTACTCCTCACCCTGCCCCGCCTCCCCCCCCCACCCCCCTCACCCGTCCTCCCCCAACCCCCACCCCCGCCCCCGCCCCCAGCCCTCATGGCCGTGTCCCTTTCAAAGTTTCAGATGTTTCATCCCCAGAGGGAGGTGAGCCGCTGGAATTTATTGTCTGTCTGAATAGGCTCTGTGCAGCGCTTCCAAAATAAAATGGAAAAAATAGAGCTGTCTCAGCAGAATCTGCTGAATCAGAATTAACAAGAAAATGTTGTAACTAATGATCAGAAATTAAAATGTGCTCAGGAGCTGCAGTGTTTAACTGACTAGCAGGGCTGTGGGTGACACTGTGCGGGAGAATGAACCACAACTGCTCAGATTCTGCGGTGGCAACCACGGCAGCCGGTCCACAGGCTTACCTAGGCGGTCCCCAACAACCTGGGGCACCGGGTCTGGACAGAGACTTCCTTCTCCCCTCGCCCCAACCCTCTACTTCTCTCATCGAAGGTGCCTTACCCTCCTAAGCACCTCTCAGCTCACCCCCTGTATCTCATTAGATTCTCATGGCAGCCTCGTGGGAGAGTGAAACTGCTTACGGCCACATCTCCCCATTTTCAGAGGTGAACTCCGAGGTGCAGAGAGCCTATGCCAGGAAGCAGTAGGGCACAAGCCCGGATTCAAGTTTTCGAATCACTGGAATTCCTGTACAAATGTGTCCTTGCAAACAATCTCCTCTGGTTGCATTTTTCCTGTAAACCAGTGGTTCTCAACCTTCTGGCCCTTTAAATACAGTTCCTCATGTTGGGACCCAACCACACAATTATTTTCGTTGCTACTTCATAACTGTAATGTTGCTACTGTTATGAATCGTCATGTAAATATCTGATATGCAGGATGGTCTTAGGCGACCCCTGTGAAAGGTTCGTTCAACCACCAAAGGGGTCTCGACCCACAGGTTGAGAACCGCTGCTGTAAACCGAGATTTTCATGGATGGTGTGCGTAACGGGCTGCCTACTGCAGCCTGCTGGCAAATATTGGGGCCCAAAGTGCAAAAGTATGGCTGTTTTCTATATCTGAAATGTTAAAGAAAGCTTTTTTGGAACAAAAATCAAGTATTTCCTTGGTTGTCTAACTCTAAGTCTGACAAAATAATTCACATCTGCAGCTGCACTGAACCACGCATGCTTTCAGTCTCGGGGTGAGTGTCTCAGGAGGCCACGGGGAATGAAAAGGGTGTAAAGAAAAGGGCTTACAGCCTGGCAGTGCCACCTTGCCTTTCAGACAACTCTCATGGCACCGCATTATCAGTGTCACAATTCGCCTCACCTCACCCGCCAGGATACTGAACACCCACGAGGGAGGAGCCTGCTGGTCTGCATGCTGAGTGGGAGACACCGGGTGATGCGAGCTGAGTTTTATTGGCAGGCGTCTCCCTGGGAAGACAGAGAGGAAGCTGCCCCTCCCAGAGGCGAGAGCTGCGTCCTTCAGTTACCGGGACGCAGGGGGAGCCTACCATCGGGAGCCTGGGCTGCCAGTCTTCCTGCCGACACTCCATAGTCTTGAGAGGACAATTCTCTTGGCCTCATTTTCCACATCTCTACAATGGGGATAATCCTGTCTCCCTTGCAGGGTTGTGGAAAAGTCTCCAATACTACATGTAAATTATATGTATCTACATAAAAATGCAGTACTGGTCCTGGAGTAGGGATTCAATGATAACATATCTGGTTATTAGCAGGACTAGTTAGAATAGTAGTGCCTGTATTGTATTAACCGGAGGCACTCCATTAAATATTTCCTAGGTTTGACTTGGCCCTCCTCTACGAATACACAAAAATACTCTTCCCCTGAAAGTCCTGCTGAAACTCATTTCAGTGCGACACCTCCCTGTGATACAGTCTGAGGTCATCCCTTCCTCCTCAGTGCTCTTTGTCTGAATTCTTATGAGACCAAACATTCCAACACCCAACAGCGCCCTTTCTTTCTATTTATGGGACCTGGGGCACAGACAGATCCGACTGGTGCAGGCAGAATGAAGCAAGACATCAGGGCTTGGGTGGTGGGAAGTGGGTGAGGGGTGAGGATTTGAGTCTTGGCAGGGCAAGTGAGCCCAGTAAGACAGCCTGAGACCAGGAGGTCAGTGTGAGGAGAGAGAAGAGCCAGGTAGCAGGACCATAGCTGAATGGTGATGCACAATTAAGGTCTGGGGTTTAGGTCTTGTCTAGCCAGGCAATGGGTTGGCAGAGGTTCAAATGCAGTTTGCACCAGGGGCATGTGGCCTAGGACATCCGAGTTCCAAATTCAGGAATCAGGCACGGGAGGCAAGAGTGTACTGTCAGTGAGTAGGTCACTAGAATCATTTAGGAGATTTTCTCAAAATACAGATTCTCATGCGCTAGCCACTGAGATTCTGATGAAGACGCAAGCACTGTCAGAAGAGACCATGAGCTTTCCCGCCCTGCCAGGGCTTGTGCTTATCAGGTGATGATTTAAAAAGGCTTCCTAACAGCAGTGGCCTTGGAACTTAATTAAAGACTTGAAGGTGCAGGAGGCCTTCTTAAAGGCATGTGAACCAGATACTCAGAACGCGTGGTGAGCTTACAAGCACCTAATGAAGAAAACATTTTTAAAAAGAAGGGCAAACACCACCTTGAGGATCAAGAAACCAAGGTCAAATTAATAAAAAGAAAAAGAAAAGCAGGTATTTTCTTTAGAAAGCTCCATGTTGTCACCAGGACCCCAGGTTCTCTCTCAGAATGTCCTGCTCAGATTTCCCCTTAGACACCCCCTAAGAACAGCACCGCTGAGGAGAGCACAGTACATATCCAAGTTGCA
This sequence comes from Myotis daubentonii, assembly GCF_963259705.1. NCBI lineage: Eukaryota > Metazoa > Chordata > Mammalia > Chiroptera > Vespertilionidae > Myotis > Myotis daubentonii. The sequence continues at coordinate 65,859,614 of NC_081851.1, read as the reverse complement.
CATCCTGAGCCTTTAATAAGCTTGTGGGTCTCTTCCTCGACATCATAAGAGGGGACTCAGGCTCTACGCGAAGGCCCACCCCCTCAGGGGCTGCAGATGAGGGTAGGACCACCGTGAGAACCTGAGGGTCAAGAGGCATTGGTTTAGCAAATGTATTTATTTCTTCTCTTTCATGAAAACATGCTTGCTGAAATGTGGTAGCCTCAGCTCTCTTCCCCTGCCTTATGTCCAGAAAGCCATGCCTGGCAAAAATCTCTCAGGTAAGAAACCAACAGACTGCTTTCTGGAGAAACTAGAGGAACCGAGAGCAAACACCTCCCGATACTGAGGACTGAATGAAAGGCCCCCATGAAAAGGCCTCATCGCCTTGGGTCACCCTGTGGCTCAGCTCGCCAAGCGGCATGCCCTTCCCATACACACAGAACTCCAGCTGTTTTCGTCTCTCATTCTTAAATATACTCTTACATCCGTAGGTCATTGGAAATTTGAGGAAAATCCTCTAAACTGAATGACAGAACAAAGCCAACAAATCCAAAGGAAGCTAGAAAACTCATAGGACACCATCTAATAACCAAAGAAACAGAATAAGAAAAATCTCCAGAAATGCAGGATAGAAGAGTCTCCAAAATGATATTTGGAAATATCAGAAGATCAGGGATACAGAGGCTTCCGGAGAGGAAATAAAAAGGCAACTGTAATAAACTGACTAAAGAAACCGACAGACTAGAGAAAATGACTGCACTGACACCCGGGGCAGCTCAGGAGCAGTGCTGGCGGCTATAAGGCAAGGCAACAATTTGGGGCAGACAATTTATCACACGTCTCTGGCATTCCCGAATGTCTAATGAGAGAAACACTGACTGCCCTTTGTTCCGGACGCCCTTTTCAGGTGTGTTTGTACGGTGACCAGCTTTGGAAGGCAGAGACAGTATTTCCCTCCGCAGCCAAAGGCAGGCGCCTATGCCCATTATAAAACACTTGGGTTCCCTAAGCTCAGGTTCCTCTCTTGTAACACAACCCACCGTGTGTGTGTGTGTGTGTGTGTGTGTGTGTGTGTGTGTGTGTGTGTGTGTGTGCAGGTGTCATGTGGCCCTCTTTATGTCCCCTGTGAGAACTGGGGTTAGAGAAACAGGTGCAAAAGCTGCTGACATCTGGGCTTCTCCCATCGCTGAGTAATGAACTGTCCTTTGTCTCTGACCCGGAGCCCTGGCTCTTCTACCAGCCTCCATGGAACTGGGCCAGGTCAGCTTCTAACTCACAAGGAGGGCACAGCCTCCCTCTTCACAGTTCTTGATGGACAGGCCATCAGAATTCTGGGGGGAAACGATTCTCACCTTAGAATTTCATACAAGACTGAAGCAGAAAACAAAGGTGAAGTAGAATAGAGACAGTTTTACAATTCAAACTTTTTCCCTTGACAAATTTAAATTCAAAAAAAATTTACCTGCAATGAATGAATGCACTCATTCTTAGGAATGGTTTCTAGGATATTATCTTTAAAAATTAAGTAAATAAATAAAGAAATAAGAAGGTGTATGATCCATACCAAAAAGGAGAAGCAAAATTAGAGTTGGAGAAGAAAATTCCCAGGATGTCTGGTCTGCAGCATGCATTATAACAACATGCAGGGAAATTTGGAGAATAGCATGAAAGAGCCACAGAAAACCAGGATAATGAAAAAAAAATGAAGCAATTAGTAATTCTGGGAAAAACAAAAGATTGTGCAAGAGAAGGACGCTGGGTTGTAATTCACCATTGGCTCATTGTGTAAGTGCTGACAGTTGATTTTGCAAAAAATTATTTTATAAATATGTTACAGAGATTAAAAGAGAGAAACATGGGCAGTGGTATGGAAAACCCAAGTCTCTATCTACCACGGCACAAAGTGAATAGACAATGTCTAAAATTGATATTTCAAGAAACAGTAGTATCATTTTAAGTTACAGAGGTAAATACCAGGGAAAGCCCCAGGAGTATGAAGGATGTTAAGTCTGAGGAGAGAAATTGCACGTGCAATAAGGGATTTCTATACATGAGCATTCCTTCAAACGAGAATCACTTTGACAGAAATAATTACCAGATTTAAATGTGAGTTTTTAGAAATGACAAAGATAGCTCACACAGCCTTCTCGGTGGCTGAACCTTTTTCCAACCAAACTGGCTAGTCATTATCATCTCAAAACTTGAGCTATTTTCATCACTGACAAGACAATTTTAAAAATGTGTTACGTGTTGAACTTTTTAGTTACCTGGTACACTAGATATAATATCAGTTTCATGTTTCCCGATCAGATCTTTTAAAAAGTTAAACTTTCTTGGAAAAAAGAAAAGGGCAAGAGAACAGGGGCCTGGGGTCTGGAGCAGAAAGGATGGCTCCAGCCCGGCCACTCTGTTACCTACTGTGTGCCCTGGACACGTGACTGCTCTGCCGGGGCGACCAATGCCACCTCCTCCCAGGGCACCTACAGGTAGGGCCTGGGCACCTACAGCCAGGCCTTGGCATTGTATTGACTGCAGCCTCAGTAGTCATTGTATTTACTAGCTACTTGCAGGGAACAGGCATCCACTAAGTATTGACTTGATGTGAGCAAATGAAGAATGATTTCTAAAGACACTCAAAAATGGAAATAAGTGGCTGTTATAATGTGGGTACGGTCCTAACCAAAAAGCTGAAGTTGGGCTTGAAATGCTCTTTCAAGATTCTGTTGGTGCTCAGCATTCTAGGCTTTTCTTTCATTCAACCATAGAAATATACAATTCCAGGCAATGCAGTTGGGCTCCTGCAAGGAGAAAGAATGGCTAGAGGAGAGGCACAGGTCACTGAACTTGTTTTCCCAGGAATGACTTTGGGCCACACTGGATTCCCAGCAGACACAGAGACTTAATCTTCAAGCCACACTCCCACACTGGAACTCCTGGTTCTGGAATCTGAACTATGACCCATGGTTGGCACACATCTGCTGGTGCCCATCGTGACTTCCTATGGGTTCCCCTCCCCTGGCACTGCTTCACAGGTGAGCTGTCATCTTTGGTCTAGATGTCCCAAAGCCAACTGTGACAGAAGGGAGGTCCGTGGCCATCCCTCTGGGCTCCTGACCTATGCCCTGCCATTCTCAGATGGCAGGGTTGCTGAGTGGCCTGAGGGCAGCGGGAGGTCCCTCCAGGCAGCCCTGACTGCTCTGAAGTCCCTGTTACTCTGTATTGTCAATCTGCCAGGCTGCAGGGCAAAAGCAGGATTATCCATCAACAGATGCTACGTCTGAGAGTCTTCCACTTGCTTCATGATCCACAGAGAGAATTCTTGGTAGTTACAGTGAACTATGGCCTGTTTGTGCTGCTCAAGTTGCAAGGGCCTGTTCTGGAGAGAAGAATGCGATCCTGGCCTGGCTGATTAGACATGAGAGCAAACAAAGGAGCAGCTTAATCTGGAAAAATCTGGTTGTGTCCACTCAGGGTGGTTCCGTTCAACAGGCACCCTGGGTGCCAGCCCTGCCAGATGCAGCGTGGGTCCCATCCTGCGAGGAGCTTACAAACAAATGCGGTGGGAGGCAGGCACATCTGCAGAGGAAGTGCAGGTCATGAAGTGCTGGCAACTATGCAGAGGGTGCTGTTCCCATAGAAGGTCCTTGAGGTCACAGGGTTCCACGGGGACCCAGAGGGGACACCTCGCCTCCCAGCACCTCTCCTGCTGGGGAGTCCAGAAAGGGTTTCCTAGGGCATGGCTCAGCCTTCTTTAGTCCCATGTTCCTACCCGACGTCAAAACAATTCCTCAGAAGTTCATAAAGGAAATGAAATGCTATCTATTTTGCCAGGCTTGAGTCAGGTGTGAAGCAAACGTGGGCTCCTGGGTCTGGAATTCCGCCCTCTCTTCCTCTCGCCCCATCAGTCTTACCACTCAGCCGTCCCATTGCCTGTGAAGCTTTCCCATCCCCTCCCTGTACCCCTTGTACCCAAGTGACCTCTGTTATAGCCGTGGTCACACCGACAGCTCCTCCCTCTGACGCCGCTCTCCCTCTCTCTGACTCTAAAATAAACCTGCTCCCCCCACACCCCGCCGTCGTGTCCTTGAAGGCAAGGACCGGTGGCCAGCTCCTGGCACCGTGCCTGCCACGTAACAGGCGCCTAGGAAATATTTATTGCCTGGTGACGTACACATACATGTGGGGGCTGGATCACCACGTACTTTGCGGGGCGGCCCGGCCAGTGAGAAGAGGCTCTGCCACCTGACAGTTGGGCCACCTTGACCAGGGATTTACTTCTCCGGACTCACGTTCCTCATCTGTAAAACCACGAGGATGACACCTACCTCGCGGGATGCTGTTAGCATCCAGTAAAAGTGACCATAAAGCACAGAAGCATATGGCTGGCACTTACAATAGTTCACCAAATGCTGGTTCCCGCCTCTCTTCCTTGCCTAACAAATGGCCAATGACTGAATAAATCTGCGCATCAGTGTGGCTGACCCATTGTTAAAGACGGAGAACTACTTGATTTGAAAAGCCAGCCCCGTAGGGACTTGCCTGTATTTGTAGCATTTTCTCCCTGGCAAGAACACACATTCATTATTCCATACTCATTGTGAGAAGCAGCGGCTCTGAACCCAGAACTCTGGAGTAAACTTCTTGGACTTGAATCTCACTTCTACCTACAGTTGTGTGACTTTGGGCAAGTTACACAACCTTCTTGGCCTTCAAGCGACTCACTTGTACATTGGAGATAACAGTAGTTATTATTCTACAGCTACTGTTTTCACGAGGATTGACTACGTTAAATTCTTTAAAGCTCTTAGAACAATAGAGCACAGAAAAGCACTGTGCGAAGGGTTGCTAAGCTACTATTCTTCTTTTGCATGTCTAAAATGTTTTAAAATTAAATAGTTGAGCTTAGGTATCAGATGCTGAAATAGAACAATTAAATGTGGGACCATGAAGACTCTTGCGAGGTAAGCAGAGCAGGTTCCATCTGGCATGAAGGCCTTCTCCCACCTTGCTCCATCTCCTCTCCTCCCACACCCACCACCGCAACCTCCATAACCACTGTCCATTCTGACTGACGGTGACATAGTCCAGGCCTCATAATCTTCCCTGGACAATTTCTGGAGTGTCTAACAGGCCCCTCTTCCCAGAACCTCGCCTCAAAACCATCTTACTCCCCCACTCCTTGCTACCCAATGCATCTTCCCCTCCTTACAATCTGGTCACTGTGACTCCCCTGCTCCAACACCTTTATTGGCTCACAACTACCTACCCAATTGTGTTCAGAATATTCTGCCTGGCAAAGCCCCCTTTGGCCTTACTGACCCCTGTTCTCCTTCGTGTCTCCTACTCCTCAGGCTGGTGCCTTGCTCTGCTTTTGCTGGAAAAGGCCAGTCCTCCCCTGCTTCTGTGCCTTTGCTTCAGCTCTTATCACCTAGGATGCGTCCCCATCTCCATCTCTCTGAGTCTCACTCATACCCCCAGTTCATCTCACTGGGCGTCTTTTCTTCCTTTGAACCTCTTTTCTGACACAATGTTCTGTCTGAACTGCTTTGGGACCTTAACATCCTATCTGCTTTCTCAGGACCGAGTGTCCTATAGAACCACCCCTGGTTTGGTGAGAGATCAGACTCTACTTCTTGAGCAGGGGACCCTACTGGAGGCCCAGGACACTGGGCACTGGCACCCAAGCTGAACCCGGTGTTCTGACAACATCCAAGGGTCAGAACTGAACATCATGCAGGTGCCAGGGGCAGAATTCAGGCATGAGAGCTGAACGCGAAGGTGAGACTAGAAGATTCAGAGGGGAGGAGGCAGAAATGGAGACATCTCCTGGGTGCTGAGGTGTGATGGGACCATCCTGTGACTGAGGAGGGGGTTTCCAGGGTGCGGAGCCAGCTGCTCTTCCTCTGCCAGGCCTCTGTCACTTGCACGCTGGCTATGACATCACTGACATTATGCACAGTGCGGCATCCCCACAGGCTCTGCACGCACCCAGCACACGCGGGGCTCGCACACAGGTGGCAGACCCGGTTAGCGTGCACAGGCAGGGAATGAGCATGACGGCTGAGGAAGCACCGGCTGCCAGAGCATAGAAAGGCAGGCAACTAAGGGCCAAGACCAGCCAGGGGACCCCATGTCCCTCCCTGCTCCTCACCACTGCCCTGTGCTTCCTCCTCCTCCTGGCTCATCACCAATTCAGAACCAAAGAGCAGGGCTCGGTTTCTCCACCACCCTGTGCAACCCCACAAGGGAGTTGCAGGCCCCTGCCTGACCTCTAAGTGACCTCAGAGGATGGAGGATCAGCCTTCCGCATTCCCAGGCCCTGCCCTTTGCTCTGGAAACTGATGTTTGAACCTCACTAAAAGACTACAACGATGACAAATATTTTTAGACATAATATGTGCCTGGCTCTGTGTTGAAAATCACATGAATCATTTCTTTTAATCTCAAACGGAAATAATAAGGTAGGTGTGCCTATTTGCCTCATTTACAGAGGAGGAAGTTGAGTTCAGAGAAGTTAAATAATTTGCCCCAAGCCACACAGCGAGGAACTGTAGGAGCCAAGATCTGAACCTGAGTCCATGAGACTGACACTGTTAGAGGAGCATGTTGGTCAAAGAAAAAGTGGGGGCCAGGCTCAAGGGAAGGCTTTCTTCTGTACATCAGGGGAGGAGAGACTGGGACACTACTCCCTTAATGCAGAGGGGTTGGCCTTGGAGGAGGCTACTGGGGGAAAGAGCCCATTCCAGATGGCCTCCAACTCCCCTAACCCGGGAGAAATTCACTTCCAGGACAAGGCAGGGGAGGAACTTGAGCCTCGGGGGAATGAAGGCGGTCAGCCCCCTCATGCAGGGACAGGCCTGCGTATCCTCCAGCTGACCTGACAGACAGGCCTGCAGAATAGAACAAAAGGCCCCGCTGAGCTGGCTGCCCCATGAGCTTGCACCCCAGCGCTGTGGACGGGAACAGCACGGGAAGAGAGCTGTCTGCTGACTGATTCAGCCTCTGGCTGTCAGCTCACCTTGTCCCCGTGACGCCTGCCGCAGAAGCATCTGGAACAGGAACCCATTCTTTCCTCCACCCTGGGGATGGGTGCTGCCCCACTGGGAAGTCCCTTTGTCTCCCCAAGGGAAGGGGTGCAGAGTGCACTCTGGCAGTCCACCAACTCCCCTTCTCCCCAGCACCGGGGATGGGGGCTGAGCACCTGGAGCCCAGAATTACTCAGAAGACCATCTAGCCAGCCTTCCGCAGGGCGCTCGCCGCTCCCGGCTGCGCCGGACAGTGAGTTATTGCCGCCTGTTATCTTCAGCAGCAGGTGGAGGCGTCCTGGGCTCCCTCCTGCGAGCGAAGCCAGGTACCATTTACTGGCTCAGATGAATAAGGTAACCAGCCCTGTCACAGCACAGAGGCTGCGTCTCTCACCCTAGGGTTTTTTTCCCCTTTTCTTTCTTCATTATGTTTGTAATTTTGTTTTATTATTTCCCATTGGAAAGCTGTGAAATGAAAATGATGCAATCTACTGCTGTGAAATAATGTCGTGCTCGAGTCCTTTTCCAATAAGCCCCGAGGTTGGCACTGTGACGGCTTCATTAAATTAGTCGGCTCCATGGCAAATGGAAAAGCGCTCGGAGCTTAGGATTCTGTTAATCTGGGTCGGGCTGCCTGAGATCTTAGACCACCAGGGAGCTCGGGAGGCTGGCTCTGCAGGCTGGGGAGAAGAGGTTCCCGCCCTTTGCAACGCCCCGGAGGCCACCACGCGTGCACAGCTGCTCAGCATCTCCTGCAACCCTCCAACCTTCACTGCGCTCCTCTGCATGCCAGAGGCTGCCCTAGGCGCTGTCATGGGCCAAAGGGACAAAGGTCTCTCCAGGGTCACAGTGGACAGCGGCTCAGTGTGTGGAGAGAGGGAAGGGAGAGGGCTTAACTCTACTGCCGGTAAATGGTGGGTGGGCGCAGGTAACAATGAGCCTCTCCTTGAAGGCCAGCCAGGACTCAGGTTGCCGGATGCCGGTGCACATGCCCGAGATGCTTGCCGACGAGATGTGAGTGCTCCCCGTCTACCTTCTCGTCACCATCCCTCAGAGTTTATGAGAACAGATTCTCTTGCTGGGCTCTACTGCAATATTAAAGGTTTCCATTACTGATGGTTCTTGCCAGTTAGCACTTTCAGTATTAAACTCTGTCATTATAAAGTAAAATATGCATGATCTCTAAATCTATGTGTATGATAACGAGGTTTCATTGTTATACATTTGTCTTCTCGGTCCTCCATTCCTGCCTTTGCTGTCTGTTTAAAACCCTCATGTCTGATAGCTGCAGCCAGGGGGTAATTAGGGAGAGAGACTAAGAATCACAGGCGTATTCTCTTACTTATTCATGGAAATGTACCAAGTGTCTATACGAAGATGTGGCCCCACAGCCAGTGGGGAAGACAGTGCTGACAGCCAATTACTGCACTGAGGAATTCTGGTCTGAGCCGACATGGAGGCTCCCTCCCCCCACACATATAAATATTGGATAAAGCACAATAAAACAACTTGAAATCACAGCTGCATTCGGGAGGATGGAAGGAAAAGTTCCCGATTCCAAAAACAAGCGGGAATTCAAAGCCAGAGTGGAGAGTGAGCTGAAGGGGGCTTGCAGCCAGATGTGTATGATCAGGGCTGGGCTTTTAACTCCAAGCAGAGGCAGACACCGAAGACCACAGCCCACCGTGGCTGGGGCCAGAAGTGAGACCGGACAGAGCTGGGTGCCTAGCAGGGCCAGGCTATCCCCACCCAGCCGGGCGAGTGGTGATGACATGAAAGCAAGAAGACAATTTGGGTCGAGGAAAGAGCATCTGCAGAAGATCAAAATCCACGCTTGTGCCAAGCATAGATGTGGGGTATGAATTCGCATCATGTTCCCACAGTGTGGAAACCACGAATGGAGAAATTGATGGATAAATTGGTTTGACATCAATGGAACCCAACACAGACAAACTTGAGCCTTCCCTGATGCATACCTCCATAACCAGGGGGTCAAGAGGAAATAACTACTGAAGATGAGCTCACACAGAGAAATTACACGGCACGTAAGAAAACAAAGTAAGTGAGGGAGTCTCCGATTCGATATGGCACCTGGCTCGGCCACCTATGCTGGTCCCAGAATTACCTGAAAACCCCCATTTCTGCCCATCATTCCACATCATTATCACTGCAACTCGAATCTAGACACCAGAGTGTGCCTGAGGCCCCACCTCTCTTCTTTCTAGTATAAAACACACACACACACACACACACATACACACACACACGAATAGATTCCCTTCCATTTAATTTGCACACCACACCATTAAGTTACATAGGCGCCCATATTGTTCACATCTGTTCCCACCAGCCGGATGTGCTCCCGGTGAGGGGGTTTCTGCCACACCTGGACACCTCCTCACCTGGCAGTGTGGTAAGACTGCTCCAGGGTGGTGATGCTTTGAGTTCAGTTTGGCGTGTAAATCTTGTGAGCCCTAAAACTACCAAGAGTATAGGTTCTTTTTGTTTCCATAGGTCGATGCCATTGTCAAAACTTCCACTTTGACCCACAGCTACAGGTGGCCCACTGAGCTATTATTCTAGGAAATTCTGCATTCAAACGCAACGATCAGAGTTCACTTGGGACTCTAATTCAGCATCCACCAAAAAAAAAAACCCCAAAACAACAACAAAACAAAACACCAAAACTGACCACCAAGTCGCACTCACTTCGCTGTGCACGTGCAGGTCACAGGTGTCCCACATCGGAGCAGTCGCCGTCCTATCAGGGCACCATCAGCTTTGTCCCGGATGGGTTGAGGTTTGGAAGTGCTGCTGTTCTCGCTTTTTAATCACAGATGCTTCATCACCACCAGTAGTGGACAGAGAGCATGTGGATAACGACACAGTTGTAGCGACTTCTGTTTGCATCACCAGAATTTTTAACCTGTATTTTCCACTAAGGAGGTCTTTAGGACGCATGCCCCTGTACCTGAAACTAATATAATGTTACATGTCAGTCATACTTCAATAAGTACAAGACGCGCACCCAGCATCCCACGTCAACCACCATATGTCCACTAGCAGGTTACCCTACACATCCTTCATTCTTACCCCAGGTCCTTCCCTAGTAGGAGGGGGGACGGTGGCATCGCTGAGCATTAGTTCTCCTGCCACATGGGAAGCAGCCGAGATTAAAAATGGCTGTCCCCTGGGGGCAGGGGCATCTACTCCTATTTCCCTGGGTGTTTGAGACAGACCTACAGCCGCCTGCACTTTGTGACTCTTTTGGGGTAAAATGTAAGTAAAGTCACTTCCTCTTGGGCAAGGAATCGTTGTTCCAATCATCCATTTAGGAAAACAGTCACTGGGTGCTTGCTGTGCCCGGCCCCGTGCTGGGAATAAAGGCAAGAGCCAGTTTTCCTGCCACCAGGGAACTTAGGGACAGGCACATACATGGAGAGACAAGGGGACAGGTGAGGACAATGCCAGCTCCTTTCGTTATTTTAGCGCAGTGCTGCATCTTCTACTCAGGGAAAAGGGCGCTGATGAACCCGTCTGTTCTTTCTTTCTTCTCTGCAAGGATGGCTTAACCTCTGTGGACACATAACTTGAGAAGCCATCAGAGCGTCATCTTCCACAGATGTCTTGTCCCATGGCCTCCTTTTCTTTTCACAATGGGGACTGAAATAGTCCCACAAAAGAGCCAACTCATAACTCACAAAGGCAAGAGGAGGACCGCATAAGCAAATACAACCACCGGAGGAGATTCAGGGCCTGTGCACTCAGCTCTCTACTCCCACACCTGTCAGTCATGCATGTCTAATGATGAGCTTGGACAACTGCCAATCACTGAAGACTTCCTGGGTGAAAGGGAGATGGCCATCTAGGGTATAATAGGATTCTAAAAGGGCCCCCGAATGACCCCTATTTTCCAGCGTCGGCTCTCTTGTGCAATCCTCTCTCCTTGGGCGTGGGCTGGGCCTACTGACTTGCATCTGTGGAATAGGATGTGGGGAAAGTGATGGGAAGTCACTTGCGAGATCAGGTTATAAAAGGCTGTATTCCCGCCTTGCTGGCACACTCGGGGAAGCAGGCTGCTGCCTTGAAGGGGCCTGAGTGACAAGGAGCGGAGGGAATCTTCTGGCCGACAGCCCGTGAGGAACCGGATCCTGCCAACAACCACTGAGTGAGCCCAGAGCAGATCCTCGCCCATTGAAACTCAAGATGACTGCAGCCCCAGCCCTCTCCTTGTGACCGTAGCCTCTCAAGTCATCCTGACGCGGGGGACCCAGTGAAGCTGTGCCTTGATTCTTGGCCCACGGCACCCAGGAGACTGTAAATGTGTGTTGCTTTATGCTGCTAAGCTTTGGGGTACTTTGTTACTTAGCAATGGATAGCTAAGACCGCAGCTGATCAGTTTGTGAACTTACCTTGGCAGAGAATGTACAGGCATGTTTTGGGAACTTTTAAACAATACAGATTGGTTTGTCTCTTAAACACTAGTTAATAAGATTGGACAACCACCAGACACAGAACACACCGGAATTGATTAGAGAAAGAATCCTTACATTGTGGCTCCAGACGATCAGGGCCCACGGAGCCATCTAGGACAGTGATTCCAACCTGTGACGGGCATGGGGCTCAGCTGAGGAGCCTGGACCCCACCCTGGATCTACTGAAGCGGGATCTCCGCAGGCAGAACCTAGAGCCCTGAATAGATGCAATTTTCCCAGATGAGACAGGCCAGGTATCCCTGAGTAAGAATCACTGATGAGCTCCTACTACCAAACCTGAACACAACAGGAAATGAAGGGCCGGAGAAGTGACAGGTCTTCTTAAGGTCACACAGCCAGTCAGTAGCAGCCCAGTCTCCCACCGCCCTGTTCTCTGCTCTTTGCTTTGTCCACCTGCAGCAAGACCCCAGACCCCCTGGCGCCCACTTGATGGAGAACTTGGCCCAGCCCTGAGCTAATGTAAGGAGAAACAAAGTAAGAGATACACAGACAACTGCTAAGGTTCATTTATTTGTTTCAAAACCACCTCCACTCCTCAGCTTTCAATTTAGCCCTGGCCTTGTGACAAGAAGGCTTTTCTCTCTGGCCTCTTGTGTAAGGAAGAGAAAACACATTAACATTTCCCATCACATCTCTGTCGCCAGACACCTTTCAGGGGCAGACCGGGCCAGGACTGGAACTTCGTGGCATTGAGAACGTGTGGCTTGCAAGCTTTTCCTCCATCCTCCCTGAGACATCCGCTCCTGCCCTGGGGGGCTGTGCCTCCACCTCCCAGCTCAGGGCGTCTGCAATAATCATGGGTTGCTTGCAGCCTGATCTCCAGTCTGCTTCTCATTGGGGAAGTGCCACGCCACGGCCCCGCTGGTCCTGGCATGGATCCTCAATGGCTCTCCATGTCCCAGTGCTGGCTCATGAGTGAGGACTCGCACGGGTTGACAACGACTTCCCTGTCGTTCTCAGTGCTGTCACCAAACAAGTCTGTGTCTAGGCAGAGGTGAGAGGCCATGTGCTCGATGCGGGAGCCAGTCTTGGTCCATTGCTGAGAAGACGGAGAGGAGAGAGGATGAGCCAGGATTCTCTGGCGAAGGCCGGGTCCTATCAATAATACGAGGAGTTCCCGCAGAATCAGAAATGCTTAATTTCTGATTTGAAAGGCTAGGGTCACCTCGAGACCCGACTTCACGGTCTCATGGAGAAATAAAACTGCAACTAATTGCCTTGCCAGGTATTATTGTTGTTTTTTTAATCAGATAAAAAAAAAAAAGTAAAGCAAAATCAATATGTTTGCTAGGAAAACTCATTAGAAGGGAATAACCTTCCAAGCAATAAGCTAGAAAATGCGAAGCAAGTTAGTCACAGGAGCAACCAACGAAATGATCCGTGTGGGTGTCTGCATGGTCACGGGGACAGGGGAGTGAGGGGGATGGCGATGCAGGAGGGGTGGGGTTCCGGGGCAGCCTGGAAACCTCTGCTCCTTCAAAGTGCTTCAGCTCATGGGGGCCAACCAGGGGGGTGGGGGGGTCTCACGTTGCTGCTTCCCACCTTGCAGGACAAGCAGGGAGGGAATGAACATGTATTGGGAGATCACCATCTCAGATAATTTCTCTAAACAGCTACCCTGTATGGTGTGCATCAATTCCATTTCACAGAGGAAGGAACTGAAGCTCAGAGAGACCCAGTAACCTGCCATGGGTCACACAGCCAGTGAGACATAAAACGGGCATTGGAATCTGTTTCCCTGGTGGGAAATGGGTGAGGCCAGCACCCAGCAGCTGGAGGACTTGCACACATGGCACATAGTACCGGGAGTGCTAGGAACTTGGTGGACATCCTGCCCGAGTCCAAGGCTCCTGAAAGTCTGAGCCTTGCTCATCCTTGTGACCCTGAAGGCTTTGTCCTGGTCCTCTCCTGCTCTGGGCTCCCAGGAGGGCATCAGAGCAAGACAGGTTAGTACAAGACACACATGCACCCTGCAGCCCAACGAGGTCCACAGACTTTCACGTGCCAAGTTGGCCACGGCGGCTGGCACCACGGAGGGCATCAGAGGCAGCATTTTGTCCCTCTCCCAGCCACAAGGACCCCCTTCTTACCAACACTCCCTCTTAGACCTACCCACCGGGGCAGGCACTGGGCACTTACCTGTTTGTCATCTCCATTCTTGCAAAGGACAAGAACCACGGGAGCGCCGGGGAAGAAGGTGATGACGGAGAGGCACAGCTCTTCCTGGATGATCTGCTGGGTGTACGTGAAGGCCCAGATCTGGAGGGAAGAGGCCAGGAAGTGTCACGTGAAGATCCTTGGAAGCCACCACTGGTGGGATACCACCGTGCTTACGTGCGACAGGATGGTTTGGTAAAAAGTACCCGGGGCTGGACAGGAATCAATCGTCCATCAAAGGTCACCTTGGAACATGCTACCAAAGAGCCAGAAACTCTTAGGTCACATCCCCAGTGCAGTCTCCATCCCTACACCCCATGGGGGGACTGGCTGGGGCATACAGGCCACCTCTGGGAGGGGCTGAACAACACCCGAGCCCAGCTGAGCTGCATGGTCTCCAAGTTCTGTGTGGATAGGTTTCTGTTCCCCACACTGGACAGTTCTAGCAGCTACCTGGCAGGTCACCCCCCAGCTGTCTTTAGAATCTCCCTTCTTCTCTGAAAGGGAGTCTAAACCAGGGTCCTGGGAACAGGAGGCAGATGGAGAGACAAAGGAACAAAGCAACCCAAGGGAGGCAGTGGAAGAGGAGCCCAGTGGGAAAGAGGAAAGTCCTGAGAAATAAAATTAGTCCAAGAGGCTGCATGTGCTCCGGCACCCCAGCAGCATAGATCCCCGGCGCCCGAGCGGCTGCAGGGAGAGAAGTTGAGGAAGCGGACGGGCAAGCAGAGCTCTGATGACAAAGGAGAAGGGGGTCGTTACCAGGAATGCTCCTCACGTATTTCCTCCAAGTGCCAGAGATCAGAGAGCAGCTGACTGCCCCGAGAGCCCACACACTTCCCAGTTCTTACACCAGAGGGCGAAGAGGCCGGCATAGTAATGCCAAAAGGTGAACCTCCCAGAGGTTTTGCCCAGGCTGATAAGTGGGGAGATCTGGCCTTTGCCTTCATCACGGGGCGAAAATGATTCCTGGATTGGATGCCCCGAGGGGAGCTGCATGTCCATGCTTGGTCACTGTCCTCTAAATGGTCCCCCTTGGGTCTGGGTGTGTGCGAGGGACACAGTCCACCTCGGGAGGACCGGCCCAGGGGTGAGATCCACGCAGGTCCTGAAATCAGACTCCGGCCTTGGGTGTGGGATTCAGGGTCCTAGACGTCTGGAGTTGATCTAGAAGGTGGGACCAGGTCCTGGGTGTTGACCCAGAGAATTCCTTGCTCTGTTAGGAAAGGAGAGAAGCGCCCGGGGCCCAGCCAGGGTAGGACCGCCAGGGAGCCATTTACCTGGGCCCACCTCACCTCTAGCCTTCTGCTAGAGTCTGGAAATGAGGCTACACACAGTCACCGAAGTGGAAAGATGAGGGTTATCCTCTGTCCCTTGACCCCACCTCAGAGCTATGCCTTAGCATTTTAACGATAACCCTGCAATTATCTGGTGATCGCCACCAGACACTGGCTTTGTACTTTTCACATGAAAAGGATTAACTGGGTCAACAACAAACACTTAAAAACTGTACCCTAATTTCTGAAAGCCCATTTTGGCATTTCTTTTTTTTAATATCCTAGTGGCTTGGAAAACTGGAAGTGCTAAGGATGGAGTGGAGGCAGGTGGAGTGGGGGTGGTTCTTTTAACATCTGAGACACCCTAAATACAAACACCTTTTGGGAGGGAGTGCATAGGGCAAGGGTGGGCAACCCCTGGCATGCGTGCCAAACATGGCACGCCAGTAACTTTTGCTGGCACTCGAAACCCTCTCTTATAATCTTCCATTTACAATTTTTTTCTTAATATCGACTTTTTTATTTTTCAGATAAATTCAGTGTAGGTGCATCTTAGATAAATAAATAATTTTACATAACATGTATACATTAAAAAATAAACGTATTTTTCATCATCATATACTGTTTTTGTTGCTCGAATGAATTTTATTATTTCTTCAAGGTTCTTCACATACGTATATCTTAAGAGATATCAAGTAAGTGTAACATGTTCTCAAAAAATTAGGGTTGGCACACAGAAGAATTTTGAGTCAGAGATTTTGCTGGCTTTGGCACACACTCACAAAAAGGTTGCCCACCCCTGGCATAGGGTATACCCCTGGGATGCCACCTCAAGACCCCCACAGACAGGGATCGAAGCCTTTTCACTAAGTGAACTTTCCATTAGCTGGTGCTTTACTGGCATTGAAATAATTCAGCCTCTGAATTTCCCAGAGGAACACGGCTCGATGGCCACATCTGCAGGAGAGGAGATTCGAGGGGTGGGGGGTGCTAGGACACAGGAGCGGGGGCAGGGAGTGAGGAGGGGGGTTTCCAATTCCCACCCTGCAGACTTCCTTCCCAGAATGGCCGGTGATGAACGGGTTTATTAAACAAGTCCCGGAATCAGAAATGGACTCAGGAAGGCCACAGCGGTTGCTCAGATTGGTCTGGCCTCGATCTATAAGTGCTGGGCCTCTGCTGATGGCTCTATTTGGGGGACTGGCTAAGTCGAAGCCCCCACTTCCAGTGCACACAGGCACAGTCAAACCCATGGAAGGAAACCCAGATGCCATCCTGGAGGCGGCATGGGTGGCCTTGTTCCCTTTGGAACAGGCTGGTAAGCGGCTGAGGAGAAGGGAGCTCTCCCCAGGAAGAGGGGACTGGTGATGGGGAGAGGATGGTCCAGGCTGGACAGCTTTGAAGCCCTCTGTGCTCAGAAGTCCCTGGAGACAGCCGCTGCAATGGGAGAGAGAAGAGACTGCCAGGCAGTGGGCAGACTTCTCTAGCAAATGCATATCTGGCTGCAGCTGTAAAAGCTGGTATGAAACAGGCCTCCCCAGCCTGGGGCCTACTGTCTTGCACTGGATGGAGAAACAGAGTTAGGGGGCTGTGTTTCCATTAAGGCAGAAGCCCAGAGCATGTACTGATGGTGGCCAGTTACCCATTCAAAACTCCTTCTGTGTGGGAAAGAGTGAACCACTGAGAAGAAACACGGAAAGCCAGGGGCAGCGCTGCCAGTCAGGCTGTGGCAAGACGGCCAAAACAGCTCACTCACGGGACCTGTCAGTCCCAGGCGCTCACATTCTTGTCTATTTAATCACCAACACCTACGCCTGGGAGGAAGGTACAACTGGAAGGAAGAACGTCCACTACTGAGGTCAGTGTTACTCCGGGCAATGCCGGAAGCAGACCCCGGGGTAGACTGTGAACATGGGACCTCCTTGGTGAGATGGGATCTGAGCTGAGTAACCAGGGCCACTGTTGGCCTCGAGTCTCTAAGCTCACACTGGGCAGCACAACCGACCAGCAAACACGCCCTCGAAGCTTTTCAGACAAGGAGTCTGGAACGAACAAGTGGCTTCAAGTGAAACTTTAGTTCAGCGGACCTTTCGTCGCACCCGGATCCCTGAAGGAGCATCCAAATGTGCCGACTGCCGGGCTGGAACCCTGGCTCACCCGCTCATCAACCCTGTGAACTTGGGCAAGTTTCTTAATTCTGCATCTCGGTTCCCTCATGTGGAAAATGAAGATACAATCATCCCTACTGCAGAAGGTCATTGTGAGGAACAAACGGGTAAATACATCTCCGTGTGAAGAAGGGTGCTGGCCCCAGAGCCAGTGCTAGTTACTGAGATGATGGAGGAAGCCAACAGGGAGAGAGAGGGCCCTAGAGGTTTTCCTGTAGAAAACTGCCTTTCTTTGCCTCCCGGGAAAGATGCTGGAGAGGCGGCTGGGAAGGGGCCACTCGCAAGGTATACTGAGAAAGCTCAGGGAGAAAGGGTGGCATCGGGCAGGGGAGGTGACATGCTGGCAACCTGTCCCACAGGCAGACTCCCCTCCAGGAGCCAATATGAGTCCGGGTTTGGGGGAAGAGCCTTTATCTCCATCTCACCCACCCAGGGTATCCAGCTGCCACCAGCCAGTAGCCTAAATGGCTGGGATCCAGGTAAAAGAACACACTCAGAATTTTTTCATTTATGTGGTTTCCCTTTCTTTACGTTGGGATAGCAACTAGATTTGTGCATGGGTCTTCCTTCCAGGGAATCCAATAAAGTCAAGAGAAAGCTTCGCAACCTGGAGGCGCCTTGGGCTTCACACGATTACAAACTGACGGTGGATTTCTCTTGCCTTCTAACCAAGGCGCCGGTTTGCCCACATTTTCAATACACACCCCGATTACACATTTGCTCCCAAGGTCGACAAGCCAGCCCCGACAGGGAGGTGAGGCGGGTGAGGGACGAGTGGGGCTGAGGGGAAGCAGGGACACAGCCAGCATCAGAGCAGAGGACAGATACGGTCTGGTAGTTCCTTGCAGTAACGAGGAAACACACGGGCCTCGCCACACGCCACCTGGCCAGTGAGTGGCCAGATGGGAGCAGGACTCAGAGCTCTTGGCTCCCACAATCTGGTGCTCTTTCACCTCAGATGTGTAGGACCCCGAATCCCTCACCCACGTGGCCCGAGTCTGACTTCAGGACCTGCGTGGGTCAGTCCTCCCGAGGTGGACTGTGTCCCTTGCACACACTCAGATCCAAGGGGGACCATTTAGAGGACAGTGACCAAGCATAGACATGCAGGCTACGAGTTCGCCATGGGGGACAGAGCCAGGGATGGGAAGAAAAGGGGGGTAGTCTAGGCTGGAAGCCAGCACCATGTGTGTCCCCTGGTCTGGTGTGGAGCCCCCCGAGTGTGGGCCTCGATGCCTTACACTGCCCAGTTCCCAGCAAGGTTCCCTGCTCTCTGGTCTGCCCCTCCCAGTCCAGACATGGGGTGTGAGTGTTGTTTCCCTCCTCAGAGGGGCTGCCATTGGGAACTGGCCCAGAAGAAGAATTTTGCCAGCTGTCTCCTGTCGAAGTGGAGCTGATTTATAGCTTTAATATTTACAACCTGGAAGAGGATCTCGGGGACAGGCATCCTCCATGATGAAATTGGAATAAAAAGGTTCCAGAACCAGCCATGACTCTGGCAACAGTTGCAACAGCAAAGTGCCCAGGGCACAATGGCCAGATTTCCCAAAGCCACCTTCATCACTTCCTAGCGTGTAACCTTGGATAATCTCTCCAAGCCCTGGGATTCATCACCTGTAAGATGAAGATAACAGTAATACCACAGTCCCCACTTCTCTCGGAGGATACATTCCAGGACCTCAGTGGATGCCTAAAAACTGGACCCTATATATACTATGTTTTTTTTCATACACATACACACCTTTGCACTTAAAGGAAGCACTTTATGGCTTCTCCTTGGCATTTCCAAATTGCAGCATCACTACTCTTATGCCTCGGGGCCATTATTAAGTAAAATAAAGATCACTGAACACAAGCACTGTGATACCGAGATAGGGTATCTGATCACCAAGAGGGCTGCTGGGTGGCCACCGGGTGGGGAGCATGTACGGTGTGCTATGCTGGACAAAGGGATGGTTCACGTCTGGGACGAGGCCCTAGATTTTATCACGCTACTTAGAACCATGCACAACTTAAAATGTCTGGGTTGTTTCTTTCTGGAACTTTCCATTTAGTATTTTTAGACCACGGTACCTGAAACCATGGAAAAATGAGACCGTGGGTAATGGGGACTACTGTACCTACTTTATAGGGCCTCTCAGAGACAGAAAAGGTGGGAGCAGGGACGAGGACGTCTGAGTCATGTGAAGGGCTGAGAAGCAGACTGACTTCCCTTGGATAGGCCCAGAGGCAGGGCAAGTAGAGACGGAGGAGGGAAGAGGCAAGGCAGGGGAAGCGGACAGAACCCCTGATGCCAGGATGCATTAGCAGAAGGGGTGGGAGCCAGAAAGACAGGCCTGAGTTTATGTAGAAAGGAACAGCAGACACTGAAAGAGAGAGAGAAGTAACGTAAGTTTTAAAGGTGTATACGCCACACATGTGCACACACGCGCACACATGGTTGGGGAACTATGCTAGCTGAAATAGTCATGTGGACTTGCATCAGTCTCAGGTGGATTCAGAATGCTTGGCCTTGCACCCAGTGCCACTGCTGGCCATGGGCCCCTCTAGGAGAGGCTGTGTCTAATCCTCCGTGGCCCCACCTTGCAGCCCAGCGCGCAGTCTGATGGCCGGGGTCCCAGGGGCACCCCGTGTCATCAGTTGGAGCAGACTGCACATCCTTCCATCTCAGCGTGTTCTTCCGTTATCCTTAACTCACCCTGCTGCTATGCAAACCCAGCAGTTCTCTCCAAAGCCGAGAGACAGCTTGGCACTATTGTCTAGGAAAGAATGCTGCTCACTCGGAAGACTGTTACTATGATAACCCTTAGTTTCCCACAGATGAGCCCCCCCCCCCCCCCCGCTTTCCCAAAGTCAGCTGGGATAAATACTATGACCCTCTGGTTCAGTAAAGTCCTGGCAACCTCTCCCAGGGCCAGGTGACCAGGGACCTCTCCCCGAGACCCAAAGAACCCCACCTCCCACTTCCGTACGCAGCCAAGGACATCGAGTACTGAAGAGCCTCCACTTAGCTGGACACAGACGGGAAAAATCCCCTCCCAGGGACGGGGCACGCAGCATCCTGGCTGCTGGGATCCCCACGAGCAGTGCCCACACACGATTCAGAAGAGAGGGGTCTGTGTCACCTACTCAAAACATTTTACAAAATGCCACTTGAGCAAACTGTGCCATTTCCAGCCAGCCCTCCACCCAGAGCAAAACCGACACCTCTGCTTCCTTTCCTGGGCGACTCGGGCAGCCCTCCCGTGTCCTGATGGAGCAGAGAGATGGTTCTTGGAAAAGTCACGGCAAGTGGAGGCTGGTGGTGAGATGCTTCAAAGGCCAGACCAAGAATGTGGATATTTGTGGTAGGCAATGGGGAGCCACTGAAGGCTGTAGAGAGATGGGGAGCAAGGATGAGGCGATAGCGTGCCGGATGGGGGACGAGGGGCAAGGACTGGAGGCTATGGCTGTCATCTAACACAGTGGTTCCCAACTGGGGCAGTTTTGTGGGCAGAGGCTAGGGATGCTGCTAGACAGCCGACAGAACACAGGACAACCCAACCACAAAGAATTATCTAGTCCCAAATGTCCACAGTGCTGACACTGAGGAATGCTGACCAGGCATGAGGAAGCCAAGGCAGGTGTGCAGGACTGGAATGACAGAGCCCCTCATCTCGCAGGATGCAGCTCAAGTGCAAGTCCTCTGGGAAGATGTCCCTGATTCTCGTGCATACGTTGAATACCATCTGGACAAAACTCTATCCAGGGCACACTTCGTATGAGAATGGCTGCTTGCTTGCTTGCTTCTTTGTGCATTAGATCCCTTGAGGGGCCACGAAGGCCTGCAACCTAGCCTTTCATTTCTGCATCATCACAGTTAGAAGAGAAGTAGATGTTTGCTGAATAAGTGAATGGGTTCATAGATGAATGAAGATACAGAATTTGTAAAATCACTGAAACAGAGGAGGTTTCCAAAGCTGGAAGCATGGATAAAATCTCCAAGAAACCACTTGTAGAAAGGAACAGTGACCTGAGATCCATGGTGAATACTCACCCGTAATGGCATGAGGGTTGGAGAGAGGAACCAGCAAAGAACACAGAGACAGGGAGAATGGAAATGTGGGAGAATCTGGATCACACAGCCCCCAGAGCCAGGAGGGACACTTGCGAGATGGGTGTACTTTAGTGCCTCCAGCAGGCAAATGGTACAGAGGTTGAAGTGGGCCATGTATTTGTCAGTGACCTTTAAAAGAGCCATTCTAGCATCGGGGGGAGAGGGAGTGCACTGGCCCACAGGACATAGAGGTGCTATGTTGATGAATCACTAAGGCACCAGAAAACCTTTGTGATAAGGAGGGATGTGGTTCCTCCAGACCTGGGGGAAGCAAGAGGCAGCGCCCCAGGCCTGGTGAGGGCAGGATGGGGATGAACAAGGCCCTGCTCAGAGGCGGGTGTGGCATAGGATGCCAATAGCTTTAGCAAAGCTGACATCACCTCCTGGAGCAGTGATTCGCAGAGCAGGCACTCCAGGCTGGAGCAGTGCCACCCAGCAGCATGTTTTTCTGTTTGCATTTCGTATTCCGGAGTAGCTGTCCCACCCACCCTGCCTGACCAGGCCCACATTTACTGCCAGCAGGTTGGGCACCAATGACATCCTCATTCAAGTGCTCACTGAATGGCAATTCCCTATGGGCACGATGCTGCCTGGTAAGGTATCTTTCAGAGAAATTCCATGGAACCCGGTAGAGTGAACCCCGCCCCAGAGTGAGGGGGACATACTTCTCCTGCTCCGCTGCTGGGCTCTGGGTATAACTGGACACGTGGTGTCACATAAAAGCAGGCGACAGAGGCACACGCTCTCGAATCCCCAGCCAGTGACTCACCTGGGACTTTGCATCCTGGCCTTTGATCTTGACACAGGGCCTCAACTTGAGGTTGGAGACCTCCTGGTGTTTCTGCCGTTGAGACTCCAGGCACTTCTGGCGCTGTCGGATAGGGCCCTTCTGGATGGAGGAATCCTTGGGGACTCTGGGGGAAAGCCACAGGGGAGGTGAGAATCCGCGGCTCTTGGGACTTGAACACTAACTAGCAGTGAAGAGGTGGGGGCAGTGTTTAGAGCAGCGGTTCTCAACCTGTGGGTCGCAACCCCTTTGGGGGTCGAACGACCCTTTCACAGGGGTCGCCTAAGACCATCGGAAAACACATATATAATTACATATTGTTTTTGTGATTAATCACTATTCTTTAATTATGTTCAATTTGTAACAATGAAATTGGGGGCCACAACACCATGAGGAACTGCATTAGGGGGTTGCGGCATTAGGAAGGTTGAGAGCCACTGGTTTAGAGAATGGCAGGGCATTTTGCCCTGAACTCTGCTAGGTGAGAGGATACCCCAAGGAATAAGGCAGCCAGGAAAGACCCCAGAGCCAAAGGTCAGATGGGGCTGGAATGGAGCCAACCTGCGAATTCTACATCCTCAAGTCACACCCAGGGCTCAGGCCCCAGCCATTGAGAAACACTGGTCCTTGTTAACCTCAGTCCCTCATGCTACCGGTTAATATCACTCCTCTGCTGATTTGCAGGATAAAGGGGAGCTAATTGGATTTTTCTATATACCTACACCCCGCTGGCCACAGGCCGTCCCTTATCGAGACCGAATCAGCGAGGGCCTCTCCTTGCAGCCACAAAGGCTCACACAGTAGGGCAGATACCTGAGTTCTGGGTAGACATTCTCCAGGTACCACTTGAAGCTCTGGCACCGTAGTTTCCTCCTCAGGTCCAATCTGCTCTCAATGCTGGGGGCAGAGAGGATGAAGCATGCTTTGTCAGAGACAGGGGCCGGCTGGGAGGCACCTGGCACACCCTGTGCCCATGCTCGGCGCCCACATCGCTCTGGGGGGCACTGGAAAAATGAACTGAGAGAGATTTCTAGAGCTGCAGACAGCGCTATGGAAACACTGAGCAATAGCTCACAGTGGTGCAGTAACGACACCAAGGACTAGTGCTTTAACTTGAAAATGGATTTTGGGGGTGTTTTGGCTTTTCATTAAAAGCAAGGCTACAAGGACATTCGGTGTGTTGTAATAATTCACCATCGCACCTCTGAGTCTAGTTACTCACAAATCCCTTTTAGGATTCTGCAGTCGAAATACCAACCCCCACTGCTCCAGCCCCAAAGAATCCTCTTCTTTGGCTGGTTCTGGGGCCTTGTCATGTATTTGTTCACCAACTATTTCTTGAGCACCTACTATGTGCCAGGCATTGTGCCCAATGTGGGATACAATGATGAGCTTTTGAGCATTAGAGAAAGGTAATGAATTGAGTGATCCCCACCCTATGTGGACGTAGGTGAGCGCGCAGAGACTGTGGGAGAAACTCGGAGTGTGCCCCTGCTTGTCAGGTCAGTGGAGGTGAACATGATGACACTGAAGGAAAAGTGGGTGTTATCTAGACAAAGCAGAAAGAGGGTGAGGCAGGAGCCCTCATAGAGGCAGGGGACTAGCAGAGAGAGAGAGAGAGAAATGCATGTAAAAAAGTGAGCTAGTTCTGTGGGCAGAAGCAGTTCTATAGGAGGTGAACATATGTGTGTGTGCAAATGTATGTGTGAGGGGGGATGGAAGAGGGGAAATGAGTGGGATGAGAGATGAAGATATAGACCATATCATGTCTTGTGAGGAGAGGCTCTGTGGAGGAGGTGGGCGGGACTTTATTTTAAGGGCAATGATGCAACTGATGGGTTCTGAGCAGAGCATGATGTGATGTTTGTACTTTAAGAGCGTCCTACTGATGGCGAGTGTGTCTGATGGGGCAAAGCTGGAGGCAGGGAGAGCAGTTAGGAGGCAGTTGCAGAAGCACGGGTGCTGACCATGATTTCAGGTATAAAAGTAGGGTTTGGGAATGGAGAGAAGTGACAGGTGCAAGTCCCTCCACTTGTCTCCATCTGCACCAATCCCTTACATCCAAGTACCAAAGGGACATTTCCATCTTGTCCCTCCCGGGCATCCATACAGACTGGCCCTGCTCTGTCCCAGCTATGCCGGCTGCCCCTAAGACCACTCTCTTGGCACCAGGACTTCTTACATAGCACTAACCACATTTCTTCACCAGGCTCTAAGCAACATGGGAACAGGAATGGATTTTTTTTTAAGTGCTGAATATTTTGTGTTTAGCAGGCACCTGGGTGTCTGGGTGTCAATGAGGCAGTGTTATCATGACCTGGTGACTGCCTGGATGTGAGGGGAGAGGGAGGAGTGAAGGCTGACACCCAGATTTCAGACTTGGGCAAAAGGATGCAAAGAAGAGCATTCACTGAGGTGGGGATTATGGGATGAGGAGCAAGTTTAGGCACAAAGTTGGGTGAGTTCAGTTAGAACTTGAGTTGGAGGAGCCTGGAAGACATCCAGGTGGAGATGTCCCATTGAGACTTGGGTCTAAGGGACCGGAGCGCAGAGGAGAGGTCCAGGCTTAGGGACAGACGTGAGCAGCAGCAGTATACAAGTGGTGGCTGACGCCAGAGGGAATGTGCAGGAAGAAGAAGGCTTATGACAGATCCTCAGGGAAGACCAACATATAAGGGTGACAAGAGAAAACTGAGGCTGCAAACGAGATGGAGAAGGTAGAGCCCGAGCAGCAGACAAAAGCCAAGACGGTATTTATAGAACCCCAGAGATCAGCAGTGCACTGGGCTGAGAGGGGGTGGGGTGGAGGCGACTCAAACTAATGGGATAACACAGAGATGGTATGGGGTCCAAGGAGTCATGGGTGAGCCAGGTGGGAGCAAGCAAGAGGATGGGGGAGAGGCAAGGCCTCAGATCATAGAGGGGGCGCAGTGGACAGCGAATGCAGGCAGCTGAGTGGCAAAGCTTGGCTCTGAAGGAGCAGAGGACAGGGTGTAGGTACTGAGCCAAGTTGGATTGAAGGAGAGTTTTTATAGAGTTTTCTTTGTCCCTTTTCCTTTTCTTTAAAAAACAAAAAGAAACATTTTTATTGATTTCAGAGAGGAAGGGAGAGGAATAGAGAGATGGAAACATCAATGATGAGAGAGAATCACTGATCAGCTGCCTCCTGCATGCCCACTACTGGGGATCAAGCCCCCAACCCAGACATGTGCCCTGACCAGGAATCAAACCGTGACTTCCTGGTCGATGGTCAACCAACCACTAAGACACACTGGTTGGGCTTCCTTTTCCTTTTATTTTGAAGATGTAAAATGCTGAATAAATTCAAATGCTGACAGGAACCATGCAGCAGAGAAGAGGTGAGAGTTGAGACACATGGAGGGCAAAGTCCCCTAGAGCAGTGGTTCCCACACAGTCTGCACATGAGAATCACCAAGAGGGATGGGGGGCCTTTAAAATATTCCACAGCCCAGGCCACACCCCAGACTAAATCAACTCTCTGTGAGTGGAGTGGAGGCATCAGGTTTTGAAGCTCCCCCAGGGATTGCAATGTGGGGGCTATTTTGGGTTCCATCGCCCTAGAACTTCGCTCCTGAGTTGAGGTCCTCTGACCAGCCCCACAGGGCCACCTGGGAGCTTATCCGAAATGCGGCCCCACTGAACCATCATGCACATTTCAACAAGATCCCCGTGAGGTCTGTGTGCACATTAAAGTTTGATAAGCTCTGAGCCAGGAGGCAGGCGGAGATGAATCCAGGCCGTGGGAACTCGATAAATGTTGATTTATAAATGAATGCAGGAATGAAAGGTGCGTCTGGAGTGTCGGTGGAGGGCTGGCCCGTCACTGTAGGAGACACACCTTGTTCTTGGAGAGGAAAGAGATAGAGAAGGATGGTGCAGATACAGTGAAGTGGATAGGTTGGTGTGTCCTGGGAAGTTGATACCATCTATTCCATCTATAAAAGAGAAGGTGTCATCTACTGTGATTGACAGGAGAGTGTGGACTCAGCAGCTGGGGAGAACGGAGAAGATTTAAATGGATCTGGAGGGAGAACGCTAGCCAGGAAAGAGGGGGACCAGTAGGCATAGCGAGGGCCTCCTGAGACTGATGCTACGGAGTGTCATGTCAGCAGCACCAGGGAGGAGGAGGAGTTAGGCTTGGGTGACGAAGCACCAGGAGGCAGGCACTCCGACCTACAGGTACTGAGGCAGTTTGGTCCCAAATCCTACCTTTCCGTGAAAACCTGGGAATATCAGTCCACTGGACAAGGAGAGCCCACCCACGGAGCTGGTGGTCAGGGTTGCCAGACAGTCATTCCACAGGCGCTGCCTGAGCCCTGCCCGCCCAGAACCCGGCAGGAACCAGAGGCTGTGAAGGGAGAGCCCCGCAGCCTGGGGCTGGGCAGGCTTAGTGGCTGACCAGCTACGCGAAGGCCTGTCAGCACCCGCTCGCCTCGGGCCCGTGAGCTGGGGCTCTTAACTCGGCACAAGTCAACCGGAGGGACACTTACTCTCCGAAGGGCCTCTCCAGGGCGAACGGCCGGGCAGCATAAAAGTACTGCTTGTATTCATCCATCCACACTTCAGCTGTCCGCTTGGTGTTCCTGGGGAGGATAGGGGGTGTCAGGGAGGTACTACCTCAGAGGACCTGGGACATACCCAGTTAAAATACACACGCATGGCCCAGCCGGCATGGCTTAGTGGTTGAGCATCAACCTATGAACCAGGAGGTCACGGTTCTGTTCCTGGTCTGGGCACATGCCCGGGTTGTGGGCTTGATCCCCAGTGTGAGGCATGCAGGAGGCAGCCTATCAATGAATCTCACTTATTATTAATGATTCTCTCTCTCTTTCTTTCTCTCTCTCTCTCTTCCTTCTGCTCTGCAATATATATATATATATATATATATATATATATATATATATATATATATATATATTTTTTTTTTTTTTTTTTTTTAAATGCACACATGTGAGCAAGTTGGCAGCATCACCCAGGCGGGGGCCACCATGGTCCAGTAACTCTACTCTTCCCAGGGTGCTGAGCCCAGCCCCATCCCACCCAGTCTCCAATGGTACCTTCACCCCAAGACATCAGGTGTTCGTAGTAATGACAAACTCTTCCCCAAAAGATATGGAACCGAAAACTACCCAGAAACTGAACTTCTGTGACTCTCAAAAAAGAAACCATAGGAAGAAAAGAGCCAGGACGGCCCGGCACATCCACATAGCGCCAGTAGCCAGGAGGAAAGACAGGGCCTCGCCGCCACCTTGCCCCAGCCTCCCCGGTCCTGCTCCAGGTGCTCCTGCTTTGCACAGGGGGTGTGGGGAGGCCCCAGCTCGCCAAGGTCTCCCTGTTGTCCAAGCAACTAGCTGCTTGCAGGTGTAAAGAATTAAGTAATCAAGCCATCTCAGACATTTTGCTAGAGCACTCTTAGGTTATTTTTAAAATCAGGTATTTGCTCTGAGTCTGACCCTAAAGGACACAGAAAGAAGTCAGAGAGGGACAGAGGCACTGAGAATGTCATCATTTGCTGGGGTCCAACCCCAGCAGGTCCAGGGGTCCCCAAAGGTGTGGACGGAGTCGGCGAAGAAGGAATGACATGGAGACAGCGTTCAGTTGATCAGCAGCCTAGCCAGGATCTCCAGCCAAGATCTCCAGCCAAGTTCTGGTCTGGATCTCCAGCCAAGTTCTGTTCAGGATCTCCAGCGAAGTTCTGGTTAGGATCTCCAGCCAGGTTCTGTGTCCATGTTCTCTTGCTAGGTTCTCCAGCCAGGTTCTGTCCAGGTTCTCCAGCCAGGTTCAGTCACCAGGTTCTAGTCAGGTTCTCTTGCCATGTTCTATCCAGGTTCTGTAGCCAGGTTCTATCTCTAGGTTCTTCAGCCATGTTCTCTCGCTAGGTTCTGTCTCTAGGTTCTGTCTCCAGTTTCTGTCCAGGATCTTTTGCCATGTTCTCTCCAGCGAAGTTCTTCTGTCTCTAGGTTCTGTGTAGGTTCTGTGTCTAGGTTCTGTGTCTAGGTTCTGTGTGTTGGTTCTGTGTCTAGGTTCTGTCCCCTGTTGTCTTGTTACACCTGTATTTATACCAGTTGATTCCAATCCTATCAATCTCTATTCCAAAGGTTAGGGCGTTTCTTATCTCCATTCCAGGGAGTAAAGATTATGTAGCTTAAGCATGACTGTTCGTAGTTAAAGTGATTAATTACCCGCCTGGCACTTAGTTAAGGGGTTTTATTCCCTCCCTAACTTCAGGGGGAAATCCCTACCTGGGGAAACAACCTTTCTCAGAGAGGTGACCTTGGTTAAAACACATAGTGCCAAGAAGGTGAGCAAACATATTAAGAACAGTATGCCATATATGCCAGGTCCCTTGAAACAGCAAGCATGGACCGGCTCCCTGCAATCAGTCAGCGGTCAAAGAGGCAGGGACACCGGGAAGAAGCCCGGAGCACAGAAACAGCTCATCAGAAGACAACCAGATGCCAGGGGCACTGTGGGGAGCAGCCCCTGCGGAGGCCCTAGGCAGTGAACTTGGGGCTCACGAAAGACGGGGTGCTCCTCCAGATTCCTGGTTCTATTTGGAGCACAGGCATTCAACAGAGGGCTGTGGCGAGCCCTTCCATTCAGGCTGATGGGCCTGAAAGGAGTCATGCACACGCAGCCCAGTTCTTGGGGCTCTGAAGGCAGTTCTTGTCTTATTGACCCTTCCACTGGCCGAACCATCAGCAAACCGGAAGCTGCTCAGGAGACACTGTACCTCATTCCTCTAACCCCTGAATGACCCACTGGTGGCATGCAGGATGCCACTGGCCAGGGTCCAGGCTCAAGGACAATGGATGTACTGGAATCCCAAGGCTCTGCCTCTCATTCCCTGGCTGGCCCCATTCTACAGCACAGCCACAGGGCTTTCCTATGTCCCCAGCTCATCCTTCCCTCTGAAACACCCGAGAGCTGAGGCAGCCCCACCTCTGTTCCCCGCTGCCCCTGCCTGCAGGGTTTCTCATTGCCCACCCTTGCCCACCACATTTCTAAAAGGTGTTAACTTTCCCATGACTCAAACCTACACCTCCTCTGAGCCTGCCGTGTCAGAACGTGACCCAGACCTGTTCATATATGTGAAAAACCGAGCATGGAAGTGTGCAGAGGAGGAAAGTGACACCCAGAGGAAGAAAAACACCGAATGAGGTGCTTAGTCCTCCTTCCCCCAAATGGACCAAATCATAGGAAAAAAGTGAATAAATAGGTGAGAAAATGAGTAAAGACAAGAGGATTAGGGGAAGGGAGAGAAGGTGCTAGAAAAAAAATGAAAAACAGGAAGCAGAAATACAGTGGGGCCTTGACTTAAGAGTTTAATTCGTTCTGAGACCGAGCTCGTTAAGGAGCTCGTTAACTCAAATTACTCTGTCAACTCAATGCAAAAAATCGGCGGAGAGACAGCTGGTATCTCAAAAAACTCATTAGTCGGGACACTCGTAAGTCAAGGTCCCACTGTACATAAATTTTTTATTTAAAGGAGGGGAGAAAGGTTGAAAGAGAAGAAATCAAGCAGAGAAGGATGTACGCAGGGAGAGCAGGAAAAGGCACGTGGACACCCCTGGGTCACCGAGTCCTTCCCGGCCAGGAGATGAGGGCACTAGGAGAGGAGCCCAGGGCCAGCCCTCGAGCAGGCGTGGGCCTTGGATCCCCTGTGCCTCCCCATTCCCGAATCTTCCCTGGTGACTCAGCAGGCCTTCTAGAACTCAGGGGCCCAAACCGCTGCCCTTCCCTGACCCCAAACAACACAAAATGCCCAGAACCTTGAGCTCAATGACTTAAAGCCCCCAAGGCCACACGTGGGGCCTTGACAGCCTGGGGGTCCCTGCCAAACGCTGGACGGGCAGCCCTGACCCCCCTGCATAGGAAGAGGCCTGAGGGTGAGCCATGTGGCTCCTGACCACCCAGAACACTCGGGCAACCTGCCAGGGAACCCGGGCAGCCACAGCCCATGGCCAGGAAAGCCCTCGGCCACTGCAGCCCCTTTGTAGCCCCCGGACGCGCACTTACTTTATATACGTGTTGGCGTTTCCGTCCGGAAAAACATATGGGTGCTTCTTCCGGAAGACGTGGCCCACGCGGCTGCAGGGGACGATCTCTAGGCTGCCCCCACACATCCACACTCTGAAGGACATTTCTGCAAGACAGCATGCCTCCCGTCACGGCTCTGCCTCAAGGGGGTGGGTGGGCACAGGAAGGCAGCTTGGAGGCACCAGGAAACACCAGGCCTGACGAGGCGGTCAGGGCCCGCCGCACCCCGCTGAGGAGGATGCAGGGCTAACAGCTGTGCGCTCCACGGGCTGGGCAATCTGATTCCACATCCACAGGTGGGGATGCTGATAACTCACACCTGGGAGGGTGGTGTGCGCTAATTCGGGAACAGTGGCCTGCGTGGAGGAGGAGCATGTATCTCAATCAGCCCGGGAACACGTGCAGGGCGGGGCCTGCGATGCCTTAGTCTGGAGAACAGGAGCCTTGGGGCCAGGAGAGTGCTGCTTTTGGACACGAGGAAGGTTTCAGTGTGGAAGACATTAAACTCCCTCACAGAACCCCAGAGGGTTAGAATCAGGACCAAGGAGAAAGAATTTCCATTGGAGAATATGGGAGAATTTGCTGTCAGTCGAGATCCAGATAGAAGTGGCTGTCTCAGAGCTAGGGGTTTCTGCACTCCGACAGGCCAGCAAACCACAGGGCCCGTGTGCAAGCAAGAGGACCAGTCAATTCCAGCAGGCACCTCCCACACCCAGAGTGCAGTTCTCCTCGCTGCCCCTCCCCGCTCCTGCTCTGTCTCCCTTCGTTCCAACTACCCAAGCAGGTGCCTGATCCTGATCCTCATCTGCTTTGTCACTCACACTCCTCAGCCACCCTATACCTGTCTGTCCCCTACTGCCCCCTGCCGTGTGTCCCTGGAAAAGCTACTGGTTTGCAGACAAGACTTCCTCCGTTGCCACCTTCGCCCCACCCACCCGGGTGCTGCCAGATGGGCTACAGCGCATTCCCAGGAAGCTCAGATTTCTCTCAAGCGGGGACAATGTGCACATTACGATGAAGAAAGGACTCCTCAAGGTTGAATAATGGCAAGAACATGGGGTGGGGAAGAAACGGGAAGAGCGTGGCTTTGGGGTCAGCCGCATCAGGGGGGAACCTGCTTGCCCCGGCTGAGGCTGGGTCTCCTACTATGTCAGACAAAGATCATAAAAATACTCCACAGGGTCACTGTCCACATGAAATGAAATCTTGAGAATAACTGAAAACTCTCAGTGAGGTGGGAAGATCAGCAGCAGCTATGCAGCCAGTGTCTTTAGCACACGGACACCGATGGCATTGCCACCTCTGCCCATGTCCAGCTCCCTCCTTCTGCCAGGGGAGGCATTTGAAATTCACGGACCAACATTCGAGACTTTTACTCTCCATCAAGGTCCCCAGTGCAGTGATCTGGCGTTTGGCGGGGGCAGTGGGGATCGTGTGCCCCAAGCTGACGCCTGTGGGAGGCTAGGAGCAATGAGTGGGCTGAGCTGACTGCACAGCCAGCCCCCCCCCCCCCAACCTTGCAGTGAGTGTGTCCAGGGAATTAGCACACTTGTGAATTTAGTCTCCGGAATGTCTTCCCTTAGCAGGTGTGAGGTCTACTGTGCTGCCATGGACGCCTTCCCAGGATCTCAAAACACGGTCTGCTCTTGTTCCTAAAAAGGAAAACACTCTCATCCCTCAACACGAGGGATGGGGGCTTGCCTACGAGATATAACCTACACACCCCGTGCCAGCTTTCTCCCAAAAATACGCACACGTTTCCGCTATGGTCTCTTCCTTTCCACTTATTCAAATGAGACATATGTTCCCTCCTCATTTGCAAAGTGAGGCCTCACCTCCAACTTATGTCTCAATCCTATCCCCTTCGCCCGACACCTGCTCCTTTCCCTGTGTTCACGAGGCCCAGCACGGAGCTTTTCTCTGAATCTGCTGACTCCGCTCCCCTCTGCCCCGGCCAGGCCATGCAGCGGGCCCCGCCTGAGACAGTGCTGTCACCTGACCCTGCCCTTCCCACTCCTCTGGTCTCCTAGCGTTCATTCTTCACACCAAGGCTCTGGGGGTCTTCCTGACATGGCTTCCTCACCTGATCCCCACGTTCGCTTGACACTAAGGCCTCCCCTCCATCCCGCAGCCCCAGCTCTGCTCGGGCTCCACACCAGCGAGGTGCACTGGATGCCATCAGGCACAGTGTCTCCCCCCCTCCCCAACAGCCTGCCCCCTCTCCTCCGCCTCTAAACCCGCTCTTCCTGCTCCCCGTTTTCCCACCTGCTGCTTTTACTTCAATCTTCAGAGCCTCTCAGCTCCGCACACATCAGCCACGGGAGGAAAACGACCCCTTCGTGTACCTCTGGCTGGGTTTTGTTCCGTCCTCCCTCCGGTGACAGCCTGTTAGTCACCCCAACATCCCAACAGCCTCTGGGGCGCGCACCTGGGCATGGGCTTTAGCGAGCAGCCCCGAGAGGGAACAGAGCAGCCTGCTTTCACTCTGCTCTCCAAATCGGGGAAAGAGGTGACTTTTCATCAGACTCAGGGGTTCTTCTCAGGCGAGGCCATTTCCCTCCCCTGGAGCCACCAAGCCTGGGAAGGGCGAGGCTGGCGGAAGGCTGGAGGGCTAAACCATTCCAGCAGGTCCCACACCATCTCCTCGAACAAACGCTGCTCGCACGGAGCCTGAAGGGGAAGTGGAGGCCCTGCTTCTAATTAACCTTCCCAGGGAGATGGCAGTGGGGTCTGGTCCTATTGTTGCTGGAACAAATGACTACACTCACCTAGTGTGTGGGGTTTGCTTGGGCCTCTGCTGAGGGCCTCCCAAGGGCAAAATAAAAAAAATCAAGGTGTAGGTGGGCAGGATCCTGCTCCTGTCTGGGGGCCTGAAGAACCTGCCTCCAAGCTCCTCCAGGTTGTTCAGAGCTTAGTTCCTCGCGGGTGTGGGGCTGAGGGTCCCTCTTCCTTGCTGGCTGTAGGCCAGGAACCTCTACGTCCATGCTTCCCCCTCCTCCTTCAAGCCAGCAGTGGCCAAATCAGCCTCGCTCATGCTGCCCCTGTCTCTGCCTTCTCCTGTTTCATCACTTCTGCCTCCAACTGAAGAAAGTTCTCTGCTTTTGAGGGCTCACGTGATCAGACTGGGCCCCTGGATAATCCAGGATCATCTCCTAATGTCACGGTCAGCAGCCTTCATCACATCTGCAAAGTCCCTTTTGTTGTGGGAGGTGAAGCCCTGACAGGTTCTAGGTGACACGATGCTCTCCTTGCCCCAGCTTTGGCCAGCTCTCTTCTCCAAGGGGCCTTGACCCTGGCCCCTATCCTCACTGAGCCTACATTTCCCAGCTGCAGCGAGAATCCTGCTGAGCCAGCTGAGAGGGAATCCCCCACCCTTGTCATTTCCACCCACCGACCCCCTCCCTACCTCCTGTTCTTGGATTCAGAGTTGACCCATCTCCCTGCCTTACTGCCAGTCCTGACCCCTGCTGTGGGAGTCCCGAGTGAAGTCTTCCTAACCATTTGAACAAGACTCCGAGTCACTCTTTCCTTTGCACGGGGGTTAGGAGTGGGTATCTTTTGGGGGCAGGCCATTCTCCCTACCACTGTCTCCACCTTAAAGACTTGGAAAGAGGCTCCGTGAAGCAAAGTACCTATTCCAAGGACACAGCCAGTAACGACTAGAGGATTCAAACTCTGGCCCATCGGATCCTGCAGCCCATGTCCATACACACAGTGAGTGTGCCAAGCCTGACACACCCTGACGTCCTCGACTACATTCTAAGGGGAGGGGGGTGGTGGTAGCTCCTCTCCAGGCCTCACCTTGTGTCTTTCCTCAGCACTGCCTTTGTATTTGCTATGGTTTAGAAATCCCCCCTTCTAAATCCAGGAACCCCACACTCACCCTTCATACATGTGCTAAGGCCTCCTTTTTTTTTTTTTTTTTAAGAAATGTGCAACCCCCACCTACACACACACACACACACACACACACACACACACACACACACACACATCACTGAGCAACTGCTTCCAGCGACAAAAAGCTAAAAGTGAGGTGCAGCTGGAAGTGAGTAGATGTATCAGATATGCTGTGCGTCCTGTGTTATGTAAATTGGAGTCTAAGCATGCAATTTTAATGCAAAACAACTGGGGGGGGAAAGGCTAAAAGCCACATTCCCCTGAAGCCTGCTCCTATGCTAAACTGCAGGTGTAATTATCAAAACTATTCAGCTCCCCTTAGAAACACTGTGTGGGAATAGTCACCTTACAGAGCTCAGGCTGGGTGAGGCATGGGGGCTGGGTGAGGGCATGGGGGCTGCGTGAGGGTATGGGGGCTGGGTGAGGGCATGGGGGCTGGGTGAGGGCATGGGGGCTGGGTGAGGGCATGGGGGCTGGGTGAGGCATGGGGGCCGGCTTTCCCAGGCAGCTGAGGCTGCTTCCAGCAGATGAAAGTGAGAGGGGCGGGCAGGGGCAGCATGCCACCGAGGACCCGGGAGGTCACCCTGGCCAGAGCCTTTCTCAGGAATTTCATGGATTCTGTGCTGTGAACTACAGTCAATGCCAAATAGGCAAATGTGCCTGGCACACACAGCACTCCCACTCCTTGGAAAGGAAGCACCTGTTCCCGCTGTTTTTTTTTCTCCGTTTAATGCAGTGAGACCTGTTGTGCATGGAGCCTCACAGATGCGACATATGTTGACCTTCCCACCCTGACTCCTCTTCCCGGTCTCTTGCTTTTGAGCACAGAGAGCAGATTCCACCGTCAGGGCCTGGCGGACGAGAAGCTGGATGAGTGTTCTTGCCTTGTTCCAAGTTTAGCAGGAGGCAGGGCGGCAGGCACAAGAGTAAACACAAATGCATGGGAGCGCTCAGTGCCAGGGTGAAGAGGAGACCCAGTGCTAGGGGCACAGAGCAGGGGGGGTGGGGAGGGGGCGACAGAGGAGGCAGGGAAGGCGTCTAAGTCCTGGGGGAGGCGCCCAGTGCTGTGCTCCTCAGCTTGGTGGGAAGGGGCTAGGTCGCTGGAGCCTGGGCCGTCAGGGCAGAGCCTCTGGACTGAGGGCTGGAGGGGTGGACAAGGCCAAGGAGGGGCCCAGCTGAGGAGCGTGCGCCTCGTCCTTAGGACAACAAGCAGACAGTGGTGGCGCCAGGCCTGGGAGGGTGGCCGAGACCTGCATCTCGGAGAGAGCACTTTGGCAGGCGTGTGGGAGGATGGCTCTGAGGGGAGAAGACGAGAGGCGGGGGCCATTCACGAGAGTATTGGGGATGAAGAGGGGAATGGGTGTGAACAATGGTGGGGGTTCAGGTCTCGGGACTTGGTGAGCTGCCTGGTCCTCAGCATCCACTTGGTCCCTGGAGCAATTCCCTGGTGGCCTCCACCCTCCCAGCAACTGCTCCTTTCTCTGGCACCTCACCCGGCCTTCCCCTCAAGGACTCGCCACACCCTGGCACGGAACCCACTTCACGCTCACACATCTCCTCCACGTCTCAACACCACCTCTGCTTGCAGCTGAAGCATCATCGCCCTCCAACCCCATCAGACCCCTGATCATCACTCCCATCCTGCAGGGACTCTCCCGAACGCCCACCTTCATGTCCTCAGGTGCCCGGCTACCCTCCCCCACAGCATTGATGCCGTCCACACGCTTGGTCCACCACGGGAAAAGCACTGCATTTCCTGGCACACGCAACGCTAAGAAAAAGAAAGCCCGGTGCTGGCACCGGCTGTAGCTTGTGGAATGCTGGGAGGGGAGAACACCACGTGTCCCCGGGACAGCTGTCTGCACCACCTTTTCTGTGATGGAGTGTAGACTGCTCTCCCCCAGCTGTGCAGAAGCCCCCACTGCTTCCCCATTTGAATCAGCCCCAGATAAGGCAGCCGACTTGGAAGCGACCACATGAGATCACCAGTTGATCCGAGCAGATGTGTGTCAACATTGCTACACAGAGAAGGCACTGGTGGGCGGGACCGAATGTGCCATCATTAAAAGTAACGTGTTCTCTGAGTCCAAATGGGGCTGCCCGTGGAAGAAGGAACACACTCACGTTGTGAGGTTCAAAAGGGCACAAGCCCCGACAGACAAAAGCGAGAGGGAGGTGGGCTTGGACGTAGAAGAATTTTCTAGTGCTTCAACACAAAATTCTCAGCAACGGAACATGCTGAATTGTGAAGGGGCGACCGCATCGCTGTGGTAGCATCTGAGCAGAGATCGGACGACCGCTGGCTGTCAAAGTGTCGCAGAAAGAATCCATTTGGCAGCTGGGACAAAAGGCTAGAGCTCGTCACTAAAGGCCATGCTCTGATCATCAGGACATCGGCCGGCTCCGCCCAGAAAGAGGGAAATCTCATCCCCATTGAGAACAAGGGTGGACCTGTCTTTACTACTAAGTCCTCCTGGGCCGGTGCCTGCAGATCTGACCCCAAACCCCACCAGAGGTCCCCTCATGTTCCGGGACTGGGTCCAAGACGGGGAGTCAGTGTGGTTGGGGGTGTTGGGATTTTCTGCTTTGTTGGCCAAGCTTCCAATCTGGCCCCCGTGTGGCAGGAGACAGACTCTTCTGATGGATCTCCCCGCACTGCCCAGTTTGGGAGAACAGATGCGGTGGGTCAGGCCAACAGCCATAAATTCCCGGGGAATAACTCTTAGTGACTGAGGAAGATGCCATAAAACACTCTGGAGGCAGGGACAGGAGAAAACAATGGCAGAGGACAATGCACCAGATCACTGCTAAATGCCTGGAGAGCCCATGCATCATTCTCCTGGCCTCTGCCCCGCTCGGGGAGCCCGTGCCAAACACAGTGCCCAGTGCCCAGGGAGGAGACGGCCCCCAGCACTGCAGGACTCTTCCTCTCCCCTTACCGAGTTACTGAGGCCTCCTTTGTGGCAGACACTATACTAAGCACTCAGACAGCTGTGTACAAAGCAGACCCAAATCCCCGCCTGTGTGCAGCTCCTATTCTAGTCATCTCTTAGGACTCACTGCTGGAAGGAAGGAAGGGACGCTAACATTTCTCGTGCCCATGTGGTGTGGTGCCTGCATTTTTATAGACTTACCTCAATGGATTTTCACAGTGACCCCAAGAAGCACCCCAACATTATGCTTTAAATACACAAGGAAACTGGAAGGCCACTAAGTGTCATCAACCAGATGGAATGGGCCTCTGACTGCTCTTTCTGCAAACTGCAGCCCTCACCACTGTGGCTGCACCTGGCCCGCTGCTGGCACAGTTTTGGAACCTTAACCCAGCCCCTCCACCCCACCCCTTTCTCTGCACTGAAAGATAAGGACAAGCTGCCCCCAGAGTTTCTGTCGCAATCACCCCAGAGCCTCCTCATTAACCCAGTGCTGAGTGCTATATGCCTAGAGCAGCCAACAGATGTGAGCCAGATGTTTCCAGTGTCACTGTCTATCCAGCTCTTCATTCTTTCTCTCCAGACTCATTGCAACTCCAAATTCTCAAAGTTCCCTGTTCCAAACTCATGCCTGCCTCTGGCCCTGGGCGTTCCTCTTTGGTTTTCCTGGCTATTGCATCTCCACTTCCCCCTCAGGGTCTGCCTGGTCCTCAGCATCCACGTGGTCCTATGGAGCGAATCCCCGATTGCCTCCACCCTCCCAGCAACCGCTCCCTTCTCTGGTGCCCCACCTGGCCTTCCCCCAAAGGAGTCACTTAGTCCCCATTCCATGACCCTTTTTCCCAGGCACATGTGGTCCAAGGACACACCTTCCCCACCCCAGCTCCAGGGCACAGAGGCAGTAACTCACCAAAGTTCTCCCCACCCCAGATGTCCATGTCCATGTCATACTTCCCCAGGAAATTGAACCAGGATTTGTCCATCACGAAGAGCCCTCCAGCTATGATGGGAGTCCTGTGCATAGAGGAGAAGATAGAGCATCAACTCTGGGAGGGGATCATTTGTTACAGTCTTCTGCCCTAGCTGCCCAGAACTCCAGGCCATTTTCTTACCATTTTTGCTCCTCTTCGGGGAGGCCAATGTTTTCCATCTCATCTAACACACAAACTTGCTCCTGGGGTTTTCCCTTCGATTATAAGTCTCCTGACCTGGCAGACAGGCTAACTCGCTCATCAGCACACCTGCCATGGGGGACCAGGGCTCGCAGCCCCCCGGCTGCTCTGAGGGCCTCCCCCAGGCCCTGCTCAGCATGGCTCTCTGGGGAGCTCACTATTGGTATGGGGGCCGGGGGCCACTGAACAGGCAGAGAAGGGCTGAGGTAGCAACTGTCAAGTGCGAGTCCATTTCTTGAGACTGAGCTCCTCTCCCCTTTTTCCTTTTTCCCCTCTGTTACGGGTTGAGTTATGTCCCCCTAAAGGTCGTGTTGGGGTCTTAACCCCAGTACCTCAGAAGGTGATCTGATTTGGAGAGAGGGTCTTTACAGAGGTAAGCAAGTTAAAAGGAAGTCATTAGGGTGGTCACACTGGGGCCTGGAGGAGAGAATGTAGATCAGGACAAAGTCTCCCTCGGCCGCACCAGCCACTGTCACGTCCTCACACAAAACAGAGTAGGTGTGTTTGCTGATCAGCCGCAGTGGCCAGGCCTTGGTGTCAGCCTCCACTTACTGCAACGGCTGACGCCACCTTCCTGGGCTTAATCTTGACATCCAAGACCTGGGCTCTCCTCCTGTCCTGAAGGCACTTTTACTCCTGTCAGAGGCTCAAACAGGACCCTTTGGGACCCTCCTGTGCTTAGCAGGAAGCACAAGTACATCATGACATATTTGTCGATGGACAACCTTGGGCAACTCCCCAGCAGAAGGTCTCCACCAGCCCCATCTCCTTAATAGAAGTTTCCATGAGGACAGAAACCTCCTAAAATGAGGGCAGAAGTGGCGCTGGCCTGGCAAAGGGCTCTCTTGGTCTCTGCCCAATCTTTTGAGCATCCAATGCTGCACACCTCCGTCTACCTTGTGAGAGAGGGAAGGAGCAGGAGGGAATGACTCAGCCACCCACCCTGGCCCTGACCTACCTGATGGGCTCCGAGGGGTCCAGGCGCTGAGCCTTCTGTTCTGGGGAGAGCTGCTCCCATTGGAAGTGGAGGCTCCAGTCAAACCCTAAAACACAGCACCCTCTCGGTTGATCTGGCCTCTCCAGGGTACCTGCCGAGCTCGCTCATTCTGTCCCTGTTCTTGAAGGGCATGCATGTACCCGGTTTCCCGGGGAAGCTGGACCCAGGGATACCAAGCCTCACCCCGCTGAGCAGAAGCAGAGTCACCTCGGCCCATTTCCCTTCTCTTTTTTCTGCTTCCTGTCTCTCTGCACCTTCTCTGCAGTTAGGGATGAAGGGGAGAGGGTACAAGGGGCGATGTAACAGAGCCCCAAGGGGTGAAGATGGTCAGCTGTGGAATGTGGCCCTTGGCCAGGAGCCTTGGGAAGGTGGAACAGGAGGTTTGGAGGGGCAGAAACACCTAAAGTTGGTCTTGGGGTGGAGGCGGCACTAGGTCTGGGTATGAGGCCTGCGCTGGAGCAGAGCTTGGGGGCTGAGAGCGACCTGCCCCTCCCCTGTGGTAAGGGCCACCTGGGAGCTACTGACATTAGGGGATGCAGAGCTGGATGTTGCAGACAAGCCACGAGGAGGCAAGTTTTGCTCCCTCTCCCCCTGGACAGCAATGACCGGGAGGAACCAAAAGTGTCCCCGGGAGAAGGCATCAGCGCACTCACCCCCCCTGAGCTCCGTGGCCGACTCGATGTAGCTGAAGGTGTCCAGGTTGATGATATCGATCACCGGGCACACCACCCGCGTGTAGTCCTGCCAAACAACAAACCCGCGCTCGGTGTGTGGTGTGGGGGGAATCGGGGAGCTTGGCAGGCCTCCCCCTGGCAGTGCCAGAGACTGGTTTGGGGGCCTTGACCAAACACTTTCCTCCCTGTGTCTCAATGATCTCATCTGTGAAATGGGGCACCGGACACTGTGACCACCCCAGCACAGTGGAGACAGACACGGCAGAGGCTGGCTGAGAGGGCTGGGCGCTGAGGAAGGGGACAACAGAGGGGGCTCCAGAAGTCTTTCACCATCAGGAGGCACTCAGGAGGCGGAGGACAGAGTCAGCTGGGAAGGTGACCTCCAGCCTGCAGCCCCAAGGAGCAGCCTCACCCCTGGGAACCTCCTGGAGTTTTCAAACACTTTCGTTCTATGCCTATGTCTCTAGGCAAGTTGATGACTAGCGTTTGATGAGCCACCACCATGTGGATTGCACATAGCCTTGCGGTGGTGGCTTCATCACCTCCCTCATTGCACTCCCTTCCCTCAGTTCCCTATTTCTGTCACAGGACCATCACATATCCCACGTCCTCCCCAGCACTAAACTAAGAAGCTTCATCTCTGCGCATCATCCAGACTGCTCCTCTGAATGACTCCTGCCTCTCCTTTATCCCCTCACATCTGGGTACTGCAATGTACTCCCCTCCCGCCCCCTCTCACCCTTTCCCTTCCAGTCTACAGGCGGCTGACAAAGTCGTGTTTCTCATATGCACACCTCACCCTGCAGCTCAACAGTTAAAGATCTGCGCTGCCTGGAAGAGAAGGTTCAAACTCCTTAGCCTGGCATCCAGGACCGTCAAAAACAGGCCTGCATCTACTTTTCCAGCCTCACCGCTTGCTACTGGCCCCAGGCCGCCCTGCCCACAGGCATCAAAGTCATCCAGAGGACAGTCTCGAAATCTGCAAGACAAACTCACTACCTCTCGGGGGCCGCCAAGGCATTGTATATATTTTAAATGTTCCCTAGTTCTGAGTGAACACCCGGTACCTGGTGTGCAGGAGGGGACGCTGGGCCCTGTGGGCAGTGAACTAGCTGTGGGCAGGGAGAGTGGATGGCTAACTAGAGCCCAGCAGCCGAGGAGACCCAGACAGGACCACTTCCCCAATGCCCCGCACCCACACCCCTGGCTGGCACAGGTGGGAACCTCTGTTTCTCTTTGCAGCCATTTAATTTCCTGGTTCAATCTCTCTTCCAAATGAGGCTGTCTTCTTATTTTAAGGTCAGATTCACCAAGTGCCTGCTTCTACGTTCACAGATTTAATCTGGCCCTCAGCCTCCATGTGTGACTCATCCTGACAGTGACAAGGTGCCTCTGAGGCCAACTGGCCCACGTGGGGAAAAGTGCTCATTTCCAATGCATTGCTTCCACCTCTGGGATGTGCACAGATGCTTTCTTCATGGTCGACACAGCACCTGCCCAGCTGCCACAGTTCTTTGGGGCTCCTCGCAGGCCACTGTCATCATGCATCTGTGTGTGTGTACACACACACACACACACACACACACACAGCCGTCCACACCAATGTCTATGCACAGACACACCCCTAAAGACATTCTTGTGATTTGAATTCTTAAATGTTCTCAGGAGATCAGAGACTGACCTTTTGTGAGGCTGATCAAACCCTCATTTTGCCTTTGCTTGCTGAGCTTGGGGGGTCTGCATCATCACCAAGTCCTCTATAGACCCTTGTACTGAACGATAAAGGACTAACCTTCCCCAAAGATATGCCTGGCCCTTGCCCAGAGCCTTTGAGGTAACTTCTAAGCCCTTGGGATGTCCTGCCTGTGAGAATATCTCTATTTGCTGGGAGCCTATGGGCTGCAACAGATAGGCTATGCTAACAATGTGATTTAGGATGAGGGCCTTGGCCATGTGGTCCAACTCAACTTGACTTCTGGAGGTGCATGGACAGCATGGGGGTGATCAGCCATGTCTGTGTGACTGACCCCAAGAAAAACCGTGGACAACAAGGCTCAGGTGGGCTTCCTGTTTCGCAACACTCTGTGCACGATGCCACCATCCCTGCTGGGAGAAGTAAGTGCTGTGTGTGCAGGAGGACTGGGACAGGGCAACTGGAAGTTTGTGCCTGGAGCTCTCCGTGTGTACCTTTTCCCGTTGCTAATTTTAATCTCTATTCCAGTGATGGCGAACCTTTTGAGCTCGGGTGTGTCAGCATTTTGAAAAACCCTGACTTAACTCTGGTGCCGTGTCACATATAGAAATTTTGTGATATTTGCAACCATAGTAAAACAAAGACTTATATTTTTGATATTTATTTTATATATTTAAAAGCCATTTAACAAAGAAAAATCAACCAAAAAAATGAGTTCGCGTGTCACCTCTTACACATGTGTCCATAGGTTCGCCATCACTGCTATTCTTTTTTTTTTTTAAATATATTTTACTGATTTTTTACAGAGAGGAATAGAGAGTTAGAAACATTGATGAGAGGGAAACATGGATCAACTGCCTCCTGCACGCCCCCTGCTGGGGATGCGCCCGCAACCAAGGTACATGCCCTTGACCAGAATCGAACCTGGGACCCTTCAGTCCACAGGCCGACGCTCTATCCACTGAGCCAAACCGGTTAGGGCTCTCTATTCTTTCACTGTAAGAACATGACTGTAACAGCTCTGTTATGTTTCAAGTCTTTCCAGAAAACTCTTGAACCTGAGGGTTCAGTATCTGGAAATTGAAATGCAAAAGGAAATGCTGTTTGCTTGCCTCATCCATGGGCTTCCCCAGAAGCCACCAAGGGCTCTCTGCCCCCAGGGCTGGGACAGGCTCTCGTACACTCTCCCTATAGGTTCTGAGGGGTTCTGTCCCATTATTCCTGTTACAATTTGGTCACAGCCTCTGTTTAGAGTCATGGAGACCAGATAAGCAATGAGAGGTGTTTCAGGCTAAGTGGTGTGTGGAGCCATGACCTTGAGAAGGGGCGGCAGGAGACTATAAATGACCCATTGAAGCCAGGACACAAATCTCTCTGAGTGACCCTGGGAGGGGAGGTCATATCTGCTCCGCTATTGTATTCCTCAGCCCCAGCCCAGAGCCTGGTGGGCAGCAGGTGTTCAATTGGTGTTGCTAAAAGAGGCTATCTATTAATTCCTGCCGAGGGCACTGAGTCAACGCTGGCAGCAGCAAAGGTGGGTCAATTACAGCTGAGCAAGATGGCTTCTCCCCCATAGGCTCCCCCTATAGGAGGAACTCTCTGTAAAGATACCCAGACCCATCACCAGTCCCCGTCTGCATGCCCCAGGAGGCTGTATCTTTAAGGCTAGGTCCACAGGTAGGTCAAGCAGGCAGCTGGTGGAATCCCTGGTAGACCAAGAACTACAGCTCCTGTCCCCCGCCCCGCCCCGCCACACACACACACTCAAATCCAAGCCCAAGCCCCACCCCTCCACGGGGAGCCAATGGCCATCAATCATTACTGCAGTCATACCTTTCATTTCTGCACCCATTCATGTCATAAAACCACACTGTGAATGGGAGATCAAAAAACTCCTGGAGACTCATTCGCTGGTTTCCTCAACCAGCATTACTGAGCACCCACTGTAGTTTAGGGAAGGTGGTGGACAGGTGAGGAGAGTTTTAGGATGAGGGAGGGGTGGGGGCAGAAGAGGACCCTCAAAGAGGTGATGCTGTGACAGGAGACCCGGGCTCCTATTTGGGTTCTGCCATCTAAAAACACAAACGACCTTAAGCAAATCAAGAACACACCGAGGAAGTCTGTTTCTTCGTCTATGAAGCGAGGACAAATCAGTATTTGCAAAACTGTCCTGCCTTCCCTACAGGGCTTCTGGAGCGAATAATTAGGGAGAGCATGCAAAAGGGCTTTGAAGCATATGTAAGCCATTATTTATATCAACTCACCAAATGCTACAGGATTGAAATTTCTTAAAAATCTTTTTTTTTTTAGTAAAAAAATATGTAGATAAGGAAGGAGAGAAAAAAAGAAGCCTATGTTTTTGTGTTTTTTTTTTTTTAAAAAAACACAGCAACTTGGTGCTTGTTTCAAGCGTCATGTAATTGAAGGGGAGAGAAGGGAAATGGAGATTTTCCATGTGGAAAACACCAGCCCAGGACAGCTTGACAGCTCAAGCCAGCCTCTTTCTTATCTCTTCTCTACTTTTGAAAATCCCAAACCCCAATTACAGCTTAAAACTTCCACTTCCACTCACAAGATCAAATCACGTTTTACTCTGAGACAAGACACACACAAAGGCACGTGGAAATGCAGGCTGACACTCACCCCCACTCGTCATCCTGCAAGGGATGACTCGGTGGAACCATTCAGTCAGCAAGAGTCAGGGTCTGGTGGCAA
Organism: Myotis daubentonii; assembly: GCF_963259705.1. Taxonomy (NCBI): domain Eukaryota; kingdom Metazoa; phylum Chordata; class Mammalia; order Chiroptera; family Vespertilionidae; genus Myotis; species Myotis daubentonii. The sequence continues at coordinate 65,815,484 of NC_081851.1, read as the reverse complement.
GCTCTGCAGGGGCAGAGCAAGGACCACCGTCCAGTTTGTCTGACCAGCCCTTTGCTACAAAAGTTTTCAATCAGACAGGGGTGGGGACCGGGGTCTTAGCTTGGGAGGCTGAGCTCAATGTGGGGCCAAATGACTCACAGGAGGAGGAGCCCTAGGTGGCAGCAACACTCACAGGCAGGAAGGAGGAGCTGAAGGCTTCCTCTGCCTACAGGTAAGGTGGCCAGTGGTGCAGAAATGGGAGCGTTTTCCAGAGAGGGCTTCTGAGATGGACTCAGACCCCGGGAATGAAGTCTCAGGAAAGCAAAGTCCCCTAAACACATCCTGCAGGGACAGGTCAGCCTGGGGGATCCTACAGGTCAAACGCGAAGTCACCGCATGACCCAGCAATTCCACTCCTTGGTAGACACCCCCAAAGAATTGGAAGCAGACACTCAGCCAAAAACTTGTACCAATGTTTGCAGCAGCACTAGTCACAATGGTACAAAGTGGGAAACAGCGCAAATGCCCATCAGCGGATGAATGGGTAAACAAAGTGTGGTCTATACTGTGATGATGTGATACAGGAAGAAATATATATTCGGCCTTTGTTCCTGGGTCATCCAACAGAGCTACTAACACCCTTGTAACTTCCTGAGCGAAGGGGTGAGAGGAGCATCTCTTGTGCATCAGCCCCTGTCACCATACCTGAGCTAATGCTAAATATAGACTCGTGGAGGATGGGGGCTGGTGATGAGAGGACTCTGCCCCCCTCACCTCTCCCTCCAAGCTCCCCCAACCCCACCTCAGGGAGGGGACAGACACTGGAGGTTGAGTTCAGAATCCAAGGCCAATGATTTAATCAAGCACGCTGTGTAATGAAGCCTCCATAAAACCCCAAACACAGGGTTCTGAGCGCTTCTGGGTTGAAGATCTAAGGCAGCGGTTCTCAACCTGTGGGTCGCGACCCCTTTGGCGATCAAACGACCCTTTCACAGGGGTCGCCTAAGACCATCCTGCGTATCAGAGATTTAAATTACGATTCATAACCGTGGCAACATTACAGATATGAAGTAGCAATGGAAATAATTTTATGGTTGGGTCACAACATGAGGAACTGTATTTAGAGGGCCAGAAGGTTGAGAAGCACTGATCTAAGGGCTTGTGCCTCAGATGGGGGCAGGGATCTCTTTCCCGGAGTAGGTGCTCAATAAATAGGGGAGACAGAGAACTAAACCCAGAAAGCAGACTGCAGGGCCAAGTGGGCAAGGCCCCCTGGAGGAGGGGTGATAAGGACAAGGCCCTGAAGAGTAAGGGGTTTGCAGAGAGGAGAGAAGGGCGCCCAGCGACAGGAAGGACATGGTCAGAGATGGAGCTGCAGGACCTGGGAGCAGAGAAGGAGCGGCTGGTGTGACGGTGGAGGCAGCGCTGTGCCGGCAGACTGAGCCCAGGGGGAGGCAGTGATGTGGCGAAGGGCCTCCAGAGCCAGGCAAACCCCTGGTCCATTCATAACCTACTATTTCTCAGTCAAGACCTCTTTGCCAAAATAAAGTTGAAAAGAGGGGAGAGGGGATTTTTCTAAACAGCACTCACTGTACGAGCCCTCCCAACCTCGGGAAAGTGGTCACGGGATGGGTTTTAACATCTAGGCCCACGTGTGAGAACTTTATAAACCCACCGAGCTTCTCTCATGGGAAGGAAGTAACTGGTAAGGATTTCCTACCCTCTGAGCAGTTCACACTTCCCAATCCTTTCACCCTCCCAACACCATCATGTTGCAGGTAGAAGATGAAGATAATAAGGAAGTGGGAAGAACGGGAAGGAAATGAGCACAGGCCACACGGAGGGTTCCGGTACTGGCTGGACCAGCTAGGGCATATCAGTGTCCTCATCTGTGAAATGGGTATGTAAAAAACACCCAACCTCCTATTTCACAGAGCAGCTGTAGGACCAATAAGCTGGAGAAAATGAACTGCCCCGATGCTAATCACCAACACTGGCAGCCACAGCACGCAGTGCCTTCTACACACCAGGATGGGGCGATACATTGTTGGAAAAATTCCTAAATGTTTTTCGCTTTTAAGAAGAATAACTGAGACATGGAGAGAGACAGAATACAAAATTCTAGAGTAATTTCAGGACAGACAGAGGCAAGGAATTCAGGTCTCAGCATGTAGTCCACTTACCGTGGCCACTGGGTGAGGGTGACGTGGATGGAGGCAAGACCCACAGACTGGGAGATAAGGCCTGGTTAATTCCACTGCCCCCTTTTCACAAAGGCTCTCATCAGGGCTCTCTTTCTGGAACCTTCTACAGCCTAGGTGAAATTACTTTAGGCAGTTAGTTCTCTAGCCCCGGAAGCTGTGTGTGACATGCACCAGCTGGGGCAGCCCTGCCTGCAAGCCTACTATGGGTGACCTTGTGACAAAGAATAGGCCCTGGGCCTTGCTGTGTGACCCTGGGCACTGCTCTACCTCAGTTTCCCCATCCACCTCCCAGAGGGACTGTGGGCACATGGGAAGGACTGAGCCTGGAGAAGATGGGGACACGGGGATCCCTGTGCCCCTCAGTCGGCCTCACTCACTTCTTTGACCCTGTGCAGCAGTGGCTGGAGCCAGTCCCTGTTCACCTCACAGTGGCTGTCGAGGAAAGTCAGAGTGGTGCCCTGGGCAACATCAGCGCCTCGGATCCGGGACCGGACCAGACCTGAGAGGGGACAAAAGGCCAAGTGGGTGACAGCAGGGCCACGGAGGAACCACTTGGCATTCTCCCCATACATAGAACACCCGCAAAACATGCACACACCTAAAACCAACCTCCCCACCCCTGCTCACATCCCCAGATCCTGCCAACTGCACAGACCCACCTTCCCGCTGGTCATTGCGTAGGCATTTCACCTTGGGCAGCTTGATGAGCTCTTCACAGTCACCAGCTGCAAAGACAACAGGTTATATGAAGTGAGCACCGGGATGGAGGTGGGCCTGAAGAATAGGTGAGGCAGCCCTGCTTGTGGTGCCCACCACCGACTGCAGAGCCCCGCCCTGACTCAGGGTTCCTGGGACCTTCAGCAGGGGCACCGACCATGGCTATCAATATATGATGTGGCCAGGTCCATGCAGAGTGGCTCAAGGCGGCCTCTATGGAGCAGGTCAGTCACACAGCGGCACCTGCACACTTGTTAGAAAACACTTCCAGATGGGAGTTCCGGGCACGGTCACCTGGGGACATTGCTCCTGTCCTCCACATCACTCAAAGCAAGAGTTCATTTCAGTGGGGTCTGGAAAACACTGCTGGGCGGCCAGAGACGGAATGGGATGAATTTTGGAGTTTCCTTTCAGACCAAGGACTCTCAATACAAAAGACCCTATTAATTAAGGAGTCCATCCACAGCGTCTTCCATCACACAGAGCTGGTCCAACTTTCCATCACACAGGAAAAGGGGCCAGGATGGGCAAGGGAGCCCATCTCAGGCATTTGCCTAGGGTCATCCTCTAGCTTGCCTGCTTCCCAGAATTCCGTAGGCTCACCATCCCTTGGTTCTCTATATCGTGTTCCCACCAGTTTGGCTTTGCTTCATCGGTTTACCAACCTTAGCCTCTCTGCTTGGCTCGGACTCGACTGAGTGACAGCAAAGACTCACACATGCTTTCTTGGAGCCAGGTGCCGTTCTAAGCCCTTTGAAGGTGTTTACATTTAAATTCTTATATAAACCACATCTATTGCTATCTCCATTTTATAGTCAAGGAAACGGAGACACATCGAGGTTAATAATCTGCCCAAGGCACCTCCCTAGTAAGAGTGAGTGACAGGTCTAGGATTTGAAGCCAGGCAGTCTGGCTCCAGAGTCCACGCTCTAACCACCAGGCTATTCTGCCTCTAAGTGGATCTAGCAGCATTCCCTTCTGCAGCCTCAGTGCCAGGCTGCCTCCCAGCAGGACGAGTGCCTCCCCACCTCCAACCCCGTCTTCACTAGGGAAAGGAGATCAGATCCCTGAGTTGCAGCATGCGAGTCCCTGTGGACCTGGTGCACAGCCCACTTATGTATCATTCCCAAGGTTCCAAGGCTGTCACAGCTGTGGGTTTCTAGCCTTCCTACAGCAGATCCCAGCATAGCAGTGCCTCCTATTCCAGCATCCAGCTTCAGCTCTGGTGGGGACAGGCTCCACCCTCCTGGACTTGGAGTTGCCCCCAGTGGCCCTTGTCTGCTTCCCCTGGTTCATCAGTGGGGAGGGGCAGGCCTGCCTGGGTGTGGTTGACTGCCTGGAACTGTACCCATGGCTCTCAAAAGAGGTGTCGGCACTATTAATACTTGAAGCCGAACAATGTTTCTATAATGACTGACCCTGAGCACACAGGTGTCAAGTTTTTCTTGGGGACAGTAGACTTGGAATGTGAATTTGGGTGGGGCCCAGGTGCTTTGACAGGACGACTAGGAAATAGCAATGACCAATAGGTTGCAGGGTTGGAAGGAGGCAGGTCTCACAGTGTCGTGGCCAGCTGATGGGATGTCCCACCAGGGGATGCCAAAGACAGAGCCCACCTGGTCCTCCTGTAGGAATGAAAGGGAGAGGGTGTGGTCTCCTCGGCGCAGGCTAGCAGTTGATCACGCATCCCACACGGGAATCTCTGGTGATATATTTGCTTCTGGGCTCTGAGCACCAGGGTCAATCCTTTGAAGGTCGAATCCTATGCCCAGGAATGTAGGTTAAGGAGCAGTGACACACACGCTTGTGTGTACATCCAGGTATGCACACATGCGTACACACACCAACCCAGGCAAGAATCTACTAAATGTACCTGCTTACGTCCTCACAGACTCATAGCAGAGAACCCAAGACGCTGTTTTACAAAGGCAAGGCTTATCTCCTTCTTGAGCCCTGCTTGGGCACTCAAAGGCTCCACTCCTGCTATAAACGTAGGCTTTCCTACATCCCCCGAGAACCCTGGGCTCACCCCTGCCTGGTACTGAGGGGCTGGGACAGACATTTGTGTCTACAGAGCAAGAGAGCGATGCTACTTACGGTCATTGCTGAAGTCATCCACTAATATGATTTCCTTGATCAGATTCATAGGGGTGCGGTTTAACACACTGAGAGATGGGAAGAGGGAAGATCATTATGACGTCTAATGGCAAATATGTGCATTAAATTGAGTTTAAAATATATACCATTGCATTTGAGAAAGAAAAACTCAAAGAGCAGCTAAAGGGCTTGTCCAGGCCCCTGGCTCCCCCGTGACCACTGGCAGAGAACTCTGTCTTAGTGAGTGAATGCCACCACCACTCACCTGGCACCAAGGCAAATGCAGGAGTCATCCTCAACCCCACCCCACCCTGAACCCCCACACCAAACCAGTGACCAAGAAAGATGGGCTGGTTCGACTTGCAAATGTGACTCGCACCACTGTCACCTCTTACACCTGCTCCAACCTCTTGTACAGTTTATTACGGTAGCCTTGACCTGCCCAGGCCGTCCTCCTGGGTCCCCCGGAGCAAGCTTTCTGATCTCCAGTCATGTGAGATTGTCTTCGCTGATGCAGACAAATAATCTGACAACCCCTCCTTTGCGGCTCCCCACCACCTACACCCCAAACCCTCAGCATGCTCTTCAAGGCCGCCTGTCACAGCCTGGAGCCAGCCCCCGTTTCCAGCCTGCTCACGCCCAGTAACGCAGAGCCTGTCCCCCTACTGCGGCCACGGCTGGAATGCCCATCCTCTGCCAGGAGACCAGTTCAAATGTCACTTCCTCTCTAATAGCTTTCCCAGCCACTTAGTGAGAATTAATTGCTTCCTCCTCTGGGATTCCTCAGCAGTTGTATCTGAAGCTTCCCGCGGCTTTCACTGCTGCCTGACTGGGGGTTGGTTTTTCTGGACCTGGTCATATCCTCAGGGACAGGTCATATCCTTGTCAGGTTACCTCTTCATTGCCAGAGTCCAGCACAGCCCCTTGGCCCATTACCACCCCCTCCAGGGACATTTAGTGCGCACCTACTATGTGCTTGGCACTGGGTGTGTGATGAGGAACAAAAGAGACATAAGCTCTGCCTTCCAGAAGCTTGTGGTCTAGCAGCTACTTACTACAAGCTGTGCGATCTTGGGTGAGTTACTTGACTGTTCTGTGCAGTAAAGTACTCCATCTATAAATGGGGATAAATGTAGTAGTAGCCACTTCACAGGGCTGTTGGGAGAGCTAAAGGACTAAAGGAGGAAATGTATCTAAAGCATTTAGCAGGGTGTCTGGCAATAAATGATGAAACTTGGTAGCAATTATTATTATTTTGTGTATCATCATGATTTTTTGAATTGACTTAATTTACCCTCCTGTGCTGTGGCTCTATATCCCCAGGGCAAGGCTGGGTTTTGGAGTTCACTCTGGGTGTCAGGCTGGATCCCACTTCTCCTGAACACCCCAAACCACATGGCTCCTCAGAAATACTCCTGGGCAGTACCATCCACCATAGAACGCCTGGAGCCATCCATGTGTTGGGGAGGGGGATTGGATGGGCCGAGGCGCTGCACATGTCCCTCCTCTCAGCCCTGGTTCTGGTGAGCCACCTTTCTAAGAAGGCTCGGGGCAGATCCTTGCCTCGAGCTACCTTTATTCATGAAGCTTTAACTCTCACCATGGCAACGGGTGTCAGGTAGACAGAGGAGCCCCAACACCAAGCCTTGAGCCCTCAGGTGGGAGGTGGGAACCAGGAGGGCCTGCAGGTGGCGGGAGGAGACCCTCACCACCTCACGGTGATCTTTGGAGAGAAAACACAGGCAAACTCAACAAACAGTGGCTAATCAGGGAGGGTGGGGTGGGAGAAGGGAGGAAGCGAGAAAGGGAAAACCTGCCTGAAGAATACCCTCTAATGAGGTTTGATTATGGCAGCAGCTTCTGCATGCGATTCCCCAAATCCCTGCCGGCTCTTTGAAATTCAAGAGTTCTCTTCTGCGAACATCAAAAGGTAAATCGCGTGTGGCTCTGTGCTGGTTGAACTGAGAGATGATTAGCGAATAAAAAATGCCCAGGGTTTAAACAAGAAAAAAAAAGAAAGAAAGAAATCATCAGCAGTAAGTGCTAATTAGACCATTTCCTGGTAACACCTGGCTTGTTTTTGCTCCTCTGATCACAGCAATCGGAGTGATGGTGGGGGGCTTCCTGAAAGTGGCACTGGGCTGGGCTGGGCGGGTGCTCTGGACTCCAGGGTGGCCGGTGGAGGAGAAAGGTCCAGGGTAGCCCAGGGGGCCGTCCCTTCCGCACAGTCCATCCCTATGCCCACCCCCCTGGCCCCTTTGCTCTCATCACTTCTCTGGCCTGCTCCCCACACCAGCACCCTCCATGACAAAGCCATGTTTTCCCCTGCTTCTGCGCCCTGGGGCTATTCCAGGCCCTCTCCTTCCGCAGCCTCAGCACAGCAGGGAGGGCTTACCTCCCTGGCATATCCAGGTCACGGTGTGCCTGGGAATTCTGCTACACCTGAGTCTCCTGTAGACACAGCTCACATCCCCGCCCCAGGATGCTGTGCAGGCAGCATCTACCCTTTCTGCTTTCTGCCTGCTGCCCTAACCGTGGAGCCCACGTGGGCACCCCGAGAGGAGGTGGGCATGGCGGTGTGGGCAGCGTGGGAGGCCAGGAGGCCCCCACCGCCAACTAGCTGTGCAATCCTGAACAAGACGCCAGGCCGCCTTCCTTTCCATCTGTAATTACATTTTCCTTGTAAGGGCAGGCGATATTAATACTTGACCTACTTCACAGGCTTTTGTGCGTATGAAATGAGGAAATGTATTTGAAATTGCTTTGTGAACTCCACGGTCTCTATGCAGGCAGGGTTTATCAAACGCTCCATAAATACCAGCTGAATGAAGACCTAAGGCAGGCTGAGAAGTTGACTTGTTCTGGGGCAGACTGGCGTGGGTTGAGGCCCTGAACCTGTCCCCTCCATTCACCAGCTGGGGAGCTCCAGTTAGTACTGAGCCCGCAGCACCACCACTCCCTCAGCCGCATGGAAGGCGCTTAGCACTGTGCCTGGTGCACAGCCGCTGCTCTTGCAATCTGAGTGTTGATAGCCATGATACTGGTTCTCAAAGTGTGATCCCAGAGCCAGTAGCATCAGCGTCCACCTGGGGGCCCCACTCCAGACTCATGAGCTAGGATATCGGGGGATGGGGCCCAAGAAACCATGTTTTAACAAGCCTTCCGCACTGCTGCCTACCCACTGGGGGTGCATCACCTGTTGTCACCTGTACAGGCTCAACTGGAACCAGGTATTGTTTCAAGGCCTTTACCTTGCCTGAGCTCATTTACTCTTCTCCACAATCATGCAAAGCAGTTATTACCAGGAGTCCTTGTTTTGCAGAAAAGGAAACTGAGGCAGAGAGGTGAAGGAGCTGGCCCAGGGTCACGTAGCTGGCAAGGGCAGGGCAGCCAAATCTGGCCCCAGAGTCCGATTTCTTAACCACCTTAACCCGAGAAATTGCTCCTCTAAATCTAGGACTTTACAAAGAAGCGACAGTGAGAGACTTGGGATATGAAGTATTAATCGTGTGGGCTCCAGAGCTCCCAAAAGAGGCCCCCAAGGAAGGGGACAACGCTGGGTTTCACATATACACAGGGACCTGCTGCAACACCAAAGATAAACCATTTTGCCAGGCTTTCCTCTCTCCTTAAGTGAGAGAAGTCCCCTCACTCACCTAGGCTGTGATTCTCTCCCTCCCCCCACTGCCCACCCCATCATGCTTCTACTTGGCTCTGAGGGTCCCATATGGGTCTTCCCAGCCCCTTGCCCTCCAGCTAACTCAGGAGCTCAGGCCAGAGAGCTTGGGCGGGCGTGAGCAGAGAGGCAAAGACCTGGCCCAGTGCTGGGAGGAGGGAGGAGAGGAACAGTGTCCCACCCCCACCTCCCCACCCCCAGTTCCTCGAGCCTCTTTCCTTTCTGAGGGCCTGGCAGCAAAGCCATCAGAATTCTAGAACATTAAAGATGAAAGGTGCCTTAGAGAAGACCCTTTCATCTCTGGTGAAGTGATGGGAAGTGATTCTCAGTCAGTCCCTCCTCAGTAGTGGAAGGAGGTTCAGAATCCCAAGGCAGTGAGTGATACCTGGCCATGGAAGCTTCTAGAAATAATCTTCGCCCTGACCGGTTTGGCTCAGTGGATAGAGCGTCGACCTGCGGACTGAAAGGTCCCAGGTTCAATTCTGGTCAAGGGCATGTACCTTGGTTGCGGGCACATCCCCAGTAGAGGGTGTTCAGGAGGCAGCTGATCGATGTTTCTCTCTCATCTTTGTTTCTAACTCTCTATCCCTCTCCTTTCCTCTCTGTAAAAAATTAATAAAATATATCTTAAAAAAACAAAAACATTTAGAAATAATCTTCCTTGCCTCCCTCCCTAAAACTCACTTCCATCCAGCCTGCTGCTGATGTAAACACACGTCTGTTCACACGTGGCTTTCAGGCCCCCAATCTGCTGTTTGTGTGCATTACCCTGGGGCCTGAGCCAGGGGCCCGGCTTACATCGGACGTCTGAGAGGCAGCACACAGGTCCACAGCTCTCCGCAGAATGCCCAGCATCGGGTGTGGTCTGGCACTTCATGGCTACCCTCTGAAAACTCTGTTGATGGCCCTAAGCCCCCTCCCAGAGCACAGGGCACCAGGACGTCGGAGACAGACCTCCAGGCCGGTGGACAGAGGCACTGGGACCACAGCCCTGGCTGCCTCCCACTTCCACACAGGACCACAGGATGCTGAAAGGAGAGTCCTGGCCCCTGTCCTCCATTCACCACACACACCAGGACTTCAGACTCCAATTGGGGCCCCAACTGAAGTGAGGCGCTCTGTAGACTTAAAGCTCAGTGTACATTTAACATGTTAATGTTATTATAAAGTATCGTTATTACTATAATGAAGAGGTGGAGGAGCAGCTGGAAGAGGAGAAATATGTCTTAGAACGAAAAGGGCTGAGTCTGAGGGCAGCAGCTGAAGTGCTCCCAAGAACATAAACAGGGAAACTTGGGGGGCCTGCGGCCTCCATGTTATAACACCCCCAAAATGTTCCTGAGACAACCCCAAGAGGAAGGTTTATTGTGGGGAAAGTGACAGAACTTGAGACATCGAATACACTTTTATCACCACCTTTACTGATCTGGTTCCTGACCTGCTCACGGTCACAAGGCTAGGAAGTGGCTGGGTAGAAACTTGACCCCAGGTCCTCAGACTCTAAGTGTGGTGTCCTTTAAGAACCCCTCAGCCTCTTGTCTTTTGAGTGCTCACTAGGTGTGCAGATAGAGGGATGGCTAACATTGATCAAGGGCTGGCCCAGATCGCAGTCCCCTAATGGTGAGAGTGTGTGTGTGTGAGTGAGAGAGTGCATGAGTGAGTGTATGTGAGTGTATGTGTGTGAATTTGTGTGTGAGTGTTTACGTACGAGCATGTGTGTTGAGGAGGACAGAGGTGTGTGGCATCAGAAGGCTCCTTGAAGGAGGAGGAGCCATCCTGGGAAGGAGCTTCTCTCAGATGCTACAGTGTCCTCATGGAAATATCCAGTGGACACGCCCAGACACAGCCGTGTGTGGGGGGCTGTGGCTGGCACTTGGGAACCAGTACCTCTGCTGCCGTGTGCTGCTCTGCCTGCAAGGCCCCAAACCTCTGTTCTCCCTTCACCAGAACAGACCCGGGTAAATGGGACCACCCCTCGCCCCCGACCCCCCTACATACCCACCCCACACTGCTTGCAAGTCTGAAAGGTAAGTTATTAGTCAACCGTGAGACTCGTGGTGACACGTGGCAGTGACCGGCGCATTTTCTTGTCAAAAACTGAAGTCTTGTTGGAAATATAATTCAAATCAGGCGGCTTGTGGGATGGACGCAGAAGCCAGGGCAGACAGGGCAGGCAGCTGGTGGAAGGACCCAGCCAGCCAGTCACCAGGACATCTGGGCAGCAGACAGAGCTGCTCCCGTGGACAGAGGGGAACGCGGGGCTGAAGCCTGTGTGTTTGGGCAGGTCCCTCCCTACCCTTCTAAGGGATACACTGACCCTGCCCAGTGGACACTCATCATGAGTGACAGGTGTCACAGAAGACTTGGTGCCCGCCATCAGGGGGACCCTATTGCTGACTCCCTCCTGCCACTGGGTGCTTCCCCACCTGCCAATAGCCATGCAGTGGGGCAAGGAGAGAGAGAGAAGGTGTGGCTTGTTGATTGAAATGACAAGAGACTTTGCTGTGCTTGGTTGTCTCCTTCTTAGGCACTGACAAGGGGAGTCAAAACAACCAGGACCTTCTAAGAACCTGGCAAAAAATTCCCGGCCAGGTCTCTGGGGCCTGTCTGTGTTTTAAGGAGTGTTCGGCAGGGGGAAAACGCTGGAACGTCTGCATATCAAACATGCATGCAGGCCACAGGCCACACAAGCAAGGCCCTACCTATCAGAGCAATGGCAGGGCCCAGACTAGGCCCTGAGGGTGGATGGAGAGGCCCAAGAGGGACAGGGCTGAAACAGTGGTGGCTGAGAAAGCAAATGTTAGCCATTACCGTCGGGCTGCTCTGGTTTGAACCATCGGCCCTGTCGGGTGTGGGAGGCTGTGGGGAGGCAGGTGCTGGGATAGGCAGCACTTGGCAGACCCCAGTTCTAATCCCGGCCTGATGCTGGGGGCGGGTACATACTCAGCCTCTCAGGCTTCAGCTCCTTCGGCAGCCGTGAACTTAGAACTCATATTCTAGAGGCGGTCAACACAGTAGCCAAGGGCAGGGCTCTACCAGGCCCTCCATGACTCTCAGTGACCTTCTGCAAGTTACTCAACACCTCAGGCCTCCATCTTTCCCCTGTGGATTGGGAGCTGTGAGGAGTGACCGAGTAGATGCACCTGGAGTGTGTTGAACAGTGCCTGGCGGGTGGTTAGAAACACTTGATAGTCTTATCACAAGGCCAGTCCCCCCCAGCAAGCAAACGAGCCCTCACCAAGTGCTGGCTCAGGCGGGCTGAGCGACCTGGAAGACTGTCCTACCTGCGGATGGTCCTGAGCAGGGTGGAGCGGGCCTCGTTGTGGAAGGTGATGATGATGCTGGTGGGAGGCAGGTCCCTGCAGTACATCAGCAGCGTGCATCTGGGGACGAAAGACAGGAGACAGCTATGACCTTTGGGGGCAAAGCAGATGGCAGGGGCTGGAACCACGGCCATCGTGGTGGTCACCAGCATGGACAGATGCCTGGCGTCGAATGGGGCAAGACCCCAGGGCCTCACCCAGCCCGACCAGGGGCAGGGACGCTCCAAAAATGACTGAAGTTCAATTTCTTATCACCTTGGGGAACCTGGGCTTGGAGCCAAATCAAGCTGAGATTCAGAACATAAATGTGGATTTCTCCCACACCCCAGTTAGTACCCAGTGGTTCCTAGAGCCGCACAAACCTGCCCCCAAATCTTGGACTCTGCTCCCCAGTCCGGGTCCATCCAGCTGGCAGAGACTGCACATGCTCTGGGCCAGCAGCTGCAGCCCACCCCACCATGCTAACCCCGACCTCCCGCCCCACACACCAACATCTGGCAGGTATACAGAAGCTGAGCCCTCAAACCCCAGCATAAATAATAGAACCCCGTCTCGAAAAAGCATTCATTTCCACGTGTCCAGGATCATTTCGTATGACAATTATATCTGGGGTACCTTCAATTTAGTACCTTTCTGCAAGTGAAAACTGTAGCCCACAGCCCGGAAATTACTATAATAACGAAAATAAGCCTGCCGAGAGGGGCTGTCCTTGCTTCTTACTCTTTCGGGGGCTGTCCAATCACACGGAGGGATATTAAACAGGAAGTAAGTAACAGGTTTGGTGAGTTAAACATTTCCTTTCTTCATATTCCAATTTCTCCCTAGGTTTTTAATTTGGGGTCCAGCAACCCAAGGATGGACTTCAAGGGGGCTGTGAACTCTTTGAAACTGTTTGAAAGCTGTGTATACAAATGCGCTCCCCCCCACCCCCTTTTTTTAGGGAGATGGTGCATAGTTTCATGTAGATTCTCAAAGAAACCTGTGGCCTAAATACTTAGGAGCCTCATTCCTAAGCCAGTGGGCCTGACGTCCCTTTGGCCTCACTGGTAATTCTGAACCCTTTCCCCTGAAGAGCGAAGACTGAGAGAACTTTTGGGATCAGGACACCCTCCCACACAAGGGTCCGGGCACCATGGCAGCTGTGGGACCCTGGGCAGACCACCTGCCTCTCCAGGCTGCTGTGCGCTCATCTGTAAGGCAGGGCTCTCCTGCTAAAGGTTCTCACAGCATCCGTAATCACAAGCTTTGGTTAGGGCTGACTCTCAATAGCATGGTTGATTTAAAGGGAAGGTCACAGATATGCTGCAACTGAGGCTCAAGTTGTGGCTGCAGACCCGAATTTACCTTTTAAGCCTCAGTTTCTTTATCTGGAAAGTGGAGACAAGTTTTTCACTTGTAGACTCGTCCCCGCCCCAGATTATTAATAGGTGGCTGACAAATAGTAACTCATTTATAGCATCAAGTCCAAATCCGCAGACTCCTCCTCCACTGGGTGGAGTCAGATCTTGCAGGGGCTGGAGAGGCGTCTTTGGTGAGTGGACTGGCCAGTGCAACAGTGGGTGAGGGGTGCTGGGAGGCTAGAGGAGGAGAGCGAGCAAAGGAGGTGGCATCAATGTCAGAGAGGGGAACCTGCGCTGTGATGTCCATTTGAATCCTGGGTCTGCCGGGCACTGCTGGGTGCCCTTGGGCACGTCATTTACCTTCTGAGCCTCAGTGCTGTCTCCTATCCAATGTGGACAAACACCTCCCTCCTGGGCTTGTCCTGAAGACCGCAGGCATTGCAGGCAGAACACCCGGTGTCCCGCAGATGCTGCGTAAACAGCAGCTAGAATCATCACACTGAGGCCGAACCAGCCTCCGCGCAGTGTTCAGTATTTCTGAATGAGAGCCACAAAGTCATAGTCCAGAAGAGGAAGGGGCTTTGGAGAGAGCCCAGGCCAGTCTCCTAAACTGGGCAGAAATTTGTGGCGTAACAAGCCTGGGTTGTTCTCTCCTGGGCCGCAGCCCTCCAGCTTCCTGTGCCCGAGGATCAGGAATTCTGTAAGCGCCTGGACCATGCACAGGCTTTGGGAGGGCAGGTAGCTGGGCGGAGCCTCAGACCTCAGAGGCATGGGCATCTTGCTCCTGGGACTTAGCACTATCTGCTTCCTGCCCCTGCTCACGGCTCCAGGTACCTGGAGTCATCCTTTATCGCTTCTGATGTCATGACAGCCTCTGAGAACCTTTACTCCACAGATGAGGACAACTGAGGCTCAGAATCTTGCTCAAGGTCACACACCAGCAGAGTGACTACGATAAGCTGAACCCAGGTCCCGTGACCTCTCACCTGGCAAGTGTCCCTAGTGTCCCACTGTGAACCCACCCTGGTTAAGGCACAGAGCTGGAGGGGCTGGTGCTGGTGGGGTGCACCTGCCTGAGCCCTGTGCACCAGCCACCTCCCCTCTGAGGCCCAGATGGGCCACAGCCCTGCCTACAGACGAGCACAGGACACAGGCAGCAACAAAGCCAAGGGCTGAGAAAAATTCTTACAATCTGACGCAGTGAGGAGAGGCTGCTCTCTGCGAGAGCAATCTAAAAGATTAATCAAACAGCGAGATCTATTAGGGACACGAGGGGAATGAGAAAGGCTGCCAACACTGAGATCTGCGCCGGCAGACGGACCAGAAAGCATGTTTATAATTTATTAAGGACCCGGGGGTTTCGCTGGAGAGGAGAGCCAGGGAGCAGAAAGGATAGGCGTGGGGGTGGGCCGAGGAGGAAGGGCGGGACCACCGCTGTGTTGAGAGACAGGTGCCCGCCCCGGGCTGCCGTCCCGATTGCCAAAGAGCTCCTGAATAATACACGCCCCTCTCAGCCGATTTTCCACCAGCGGCTTCTTTTTTTCTTTAAAGAAAGAGTCTATGAAGACTCTTCATTTTCCTAAGTTCAGCTGGGTCTCAAAATGCTTCCTGAACCACCAACTTCTTGAGTGTTCAATGCCACTTATCGGCAGAGGTTGCTTCCCAGAGGGGGCTCCGAGATGCTCACGCCTGGCCTGGGGTTGGAACTTCTCCCTCTTTTGTCTCTTCCCATCTCTCCACCAGCCAATCGCTGCTCCCTGCCACCCCTACCCCCCACCCCTGCACACGTGCCAATCCGGGCATGTCAGAAACTCACTTAGTGAGGATCACTGTCAGTTACCACAGAAATATAAAGCTATGTACATGCCTTTCCTTTTACTGCACAAGCTCATTAAACTGACAGCAGCCTGTAAACAGTGTTATGAGGATCACCACCCCCACTTTCTCAATGGGCAGCAGGGGCCCCTGGTGGCCTGTAGGGTGCCTGCTGGGGCAAGGACCGGGGTTCTCTGGCTCCTGGACAAAGTCTCCCTCCTACAGCACGCTGCCCTTAGGGAAGAGGAGACGTGGTCATAAAGTATAAACATTTGGGATTTTATTCTGGAGCAAAAAATCCGGAGGGAGTGGCGGGGAGGCAGCCTCAGTAACTATGAAGCAGGGGAGAGCTTGATTATTATTATTAAAACTAGAGGCCCAATGCACGAGATTCATGCAAGAGTAGGCCTTCCTTCCCTCCGCTGCCGGCACCGGCTTCCCTCTGGCACCCAGGCTATCCTCACAACCCCAGCTTCGTCCGGAAGGTCATCGGAAGGACATCCAGTCTAATTAGCATATTACGCTTTTATTATTACAGATATGCACGCAAAGCAAAGCCGTTCTGGCTCCTCCAGATCTGACCACGGCCCCGAGTCTGAGAAGACAAACTCTTGGAAGGGGTTCGGGCATCCCAGAGGGGAGACTGAGGGCAGCCACGTAAAGGGGAAAGGTCATGCCACATGGGGTAATGAAACCCAACAGGCCTGTGGTGGGGCACATCGGGTCAAATCTTCCTCTCTGGGAGCCTGGCAGAGACTTGACTTCTCTAAGCCTTAGCTTCCTGGTTCGTAAGGGTGAAAATACCCACCTCAGGGAATGCTTTAAAACTATTCCCAGTGACCCCCACTGCCAGGCACTGTAGTGAGCACCTCTTAAGGCTCCGAACAGCCCAACGAGGGGCTACTGTTCAATGGGGTCACTCATGAGGACACTGAGGCAAAGGGAAGTGGTCACTCTCTGCAGCTAGTGACCCCTGGCTTGCTGGACATCTTCTTACCAGGCCACAACATCTGCGTGCCAGCACGGGTCCCAGCACCCAGCTGTTACGCAGGCCCACTCTGTGCCCTGCGCTCCACGAGCACCCCTGTGCCCACACTCAAATCACCACCCCAACAGCAGTTGCTACTACGCTCTGGAATCCAGCGGTGGCAGTGACCTGTCCAGAAGGGAGGGACAGGAGGCCATCCCTGACGGGAAACCTCTGGCTGAGCGGCCACAGGGACATGCTAACCGGGGCCCCTACGTACTGCCCAGATGGAGCCAGAAAAGGTGAGTGGAGATGTGATTTCCACGGGGCCCCTTTCCAGGGGCGGCTAATAAACAGCTGCTCCTAAACAGAAAGCTGTGGTTGGTCCCTCTGACTCCTGGAGCTGCAGTGCACACTATGAGCTGAGACCCAGGCAGAGGAGACCAAGGCGTTCCCTTTCCGTGTGTCCCATTTCCTGAGCTCTACGGCCACAAAGGCCAAGGGGAATACAGACACGTGACACAAAGTGGGGTGGTTTCCTGGGAGAACACTGTCTGTCCCCTAAGGAGCAGCCATCTGTGGATTCCCAGATGCAGGCAGCAGGGTACTTCCTCCCTCCCTCCTCCCCTCATTTCTCCTGCCACCAAAACTGATGTGTGTGAGGAAGAAAGGATGAGAAGGGAAAGCTCCTGGCCCAGGGACCTTCCCAGAATGCCAGTCCCCCGAGGACAGGAACAGTGAACATGCTGCCAGCGTTTAGAATCGATTTAGTTTTTAGAGCTGAGAACACCTAATGCATTCCCAGCTCATTCTGTAAGGAAGCCTGCTCTTAGCTATTTGGGGGGAGGGGGGGAAGGGGAGAAGACCTCAAGCTATAAAATGCTGCATCTGCGACTGGCCTCTAGGTTCCAGCTCAACTCTTTAGAAGGGTAAAACACAAACCGTCCAAAATGTATGATGACTGTAACACCAGAAATTCCCTTTAATCTCATTTCATGGGCAACACTGATACACTGTAAAGCATGAAATTTTTATTTCATGTCAATTTCCCTGGGATTTCACATGCAGATTAATTTGCTCGTCCTCATAAACATATACTGCCCCAGTTTCCTGCTTTAATAGCCACCCTTCCTTCGTGTTACAGAAATCCTCCAGCCCATAAAAAACACTTAAAATAATAGTGAGATCTGCTATTCCCCAACACTTGCCACGTTTTGAATTGCCGAGCATGTTATTAAATTCCAGGATACTGGGAGGGTTTAAGTGGGGGCAGGGCAGGGAAGTGAGCTGCACAGAAGTTGATTGGGCGCCGTGATGGACAGCTGGTGGCCCCCAGTCCCCACCTCCTTGTGTGACCTCCTCCCAGTAAGTGTGAGCTGAACCTGGCCACTTGCTTCCAAGGAACAGGATACAGCTAAAGTAATGGGGTGTCACTTTTGCGATTAGATTACAAAAGACTGTGACTTCCGTCTTTTTGGCGGGCATGCTTTGGTGAAGCAAGCTGCCATTCTGGGGAACCCCATATAGCAAGGACCTGGGTGTGGGCTTTGGCCAACAGCCTGTGAAGAACTGAATCCTGCCAACAACCCCGTGAGGGTGCCTGGAAGAGGGTCAGCCATGCCCTGTGATGCCTGCACCTTCATTGTGCCAGTAAGAGACCCTGAAGGAAGGACCTACCTGAGCCATTCCCGGATTCCTGACCCACAGAAACTGTGAGATGGTAAACATCGTCATCAGCGTAAGCCATTAAGTTTTGGGGGAATTTGTTATGCAGCAGTAGACAACGAATACAGGCACTCTTAGCGACAAAACAAAACAAAACAAAACAGGTCTACCAGGTTTCTCACGTCCCAAAGGTAAATTCTCTTGGGTCCCTGGTAGAAGAGCTATGCAACTGCATCATGACTCCACCCCCACTCCCCATGAGCTCCCAGAGTCCTCAAAGGGCCCTTCATTGATTCCTGGTGGCCTCCAAGGTAACGGTAGGGCCTGTCGATCATCCATCTTCACCTCCGGACCTGATGTTGCTCCACATTCCCATCATGTCTTTATGGATTACTGCAGCAACTTCTAGCTGGCTTTATCCCCTTCCGATCTATCTTGGACACTGCAACTAGAACGATCTTTTCAAACTGCAAATCTTTATCACTTTTCAACACTGTCCAAATTTCTGTGGTTTTTTTAAAAAATTTTTTTATTGATTTGAGAGAGAGAAACATCTATTTGTTGTTCCACTTATTTATG
Organism: Myotis daubentonii; assembly: GCF_963259705.1. Classification (NCBI taxonomy): domain Eukaryota; kingdom Metazoa; phylum Chordata; class Mammalia; order Chiroptera; family Vespertilionidae; genus Myotis; species Myotis daubentonii. Next base: position 65,797,122 of record NC_081851.1, on the reverse strand, counting down.
CATTCATTGGTTGATTCTTGTATGTGCCCTGACCAGGGATCAAACCTGCAACCTTGGTGCACCGGGATGATGCTATAACCAACTGAGCTACCCAGCCAGGGCTGTCCAAATTTCTCACAAAATAAAGTTGAAACTCCTAATCACAGCTTACCATCCCAGGGACCTGGCACCACTTCTGACTCCTCTCTTCACATCCTCCACGTTCTAGCCAGGTTGTGCCTGACCTGCTTTCTCCCTCTGGGCCTAGGAAGGCGCCGCCTCCCTCCCATGTGTCTGAAATGCATTCTCCTCTCTCCTTTCTCCTCTTCTAATCCTGGCTGGGAAGTTATTTCCCCTGGGAAGCAGTGCTTGACCTCCCAAGGCTTTTCCAATGGGCTCCCCCAGGACCCTGTACTCACCTCATCACTGAAAGTTATTGCCAAGTCTTGTCAATGTACTTTTCTCTCTCCTCTGCTGAACGTTAGCTGCAATGGAGGCAAGGACTTATTTGCAGCTGTAACCTCAGTTAGTAACCTAGCAGAGCGACTAAACACAGCAGACATACAATAAATGTCTACGGAATGAGGGGGGAGGAAGCAGCTGAGGCTTCCATGGGGACAAAGCCACCGGGGGAAATGGATCTTGCTAAGTTATGGGTGACACCAGCTCCATTGAGCTGCAGAGCTGTGAGCCGAGTGGGACACCAAGGTCAGAGTAAAAGACCAAATAAGTCATGAAAATTGAAGTTGGAGTATGAAGCCACCGTGGCAAGAACAGGGAGCCTGGGCTAAGGCTGTCCGGGTAGACATCTGGGAGTCACACGGTGCCTCTGAAGAGCTCTGACCCATTCTCTATTGCACTGGGAATACTCGGCCGTGTTTGAAAAGCCAGGATGTGCCCTAGCTGGTTTAGCTCAGTAGATAGTGCATCGGTCTGCAGACCGAAGGGTCCCAGGTTCGATTCCGGTCAAGGGCATATACCTAGGTTGCAGGTTCCTCCACACCCCAGGCCCTGGTCAGGGTGCGTGCAGGATACAAAAAAAAAAAAAAAAAAAAAAAGCCAGACTGTTCCTGTCCTATACCGAAGTCCTCAAGATGATAAAGGAGACTTCCTTGAGTAAGACAAGAGAGACTGAATCCTATCTGATAGGCTCATCACTCTCTTCTCCCAGGCCCGCTCTGTCCAATCCGGAGCCACTAGCCACATGTGGTTACTGAGCACTTGAGATGAGTTGAAATGGAGATGCATTGTAAGTATCAAATACAAGATTTCAAAGACTTTGTACAAAAAGAGAATGCAAAATATCTCAGAAACTTTTTTTTTTACATTGCTTATATGTTGAAATGATACTATTTAGGTACACTGGGTTAAATAAAATATATTATGAAAATTAATTTCACTAATTTCTTTTTCTTTTAACAATGTGACTACCAGAAAAAAATTTAGATTAAATGTGAGGTTCCCATCAATTTCTATCGGGCGCTGTTACCCTTGATCATTCCTGAACCTTAGCTTGTATATAATACAATTTAAAAGTTCAACATTAGTTGTCAGATATTGGTTCCCAGATGTTGGGTTCTTTCATATAAGTAAAATAAAATTTAAAAATTAGCCCAGCCGGTGTTACTCAGTGGTTGAGCATCAACCTATGAGCCAGGAGGTCATGGTTCAATTCCTGGTCAGGGCACATGCCATGTTTTGGGCTCAATCCCCAGTGGGGGTGTACAGGAGACAGCCAATCAATGATTCTCTCTCATCATTGATGTTTCTCTCTCTTTCCCACTTCCTTCCTCTCTGAAATCAATAAAAATATATATTTTTTAAATTATAGAGACCATTGCTTGCAACATTTCACTCTGCAGGAAAGAATCTATAATAATAAAAGTCTAATATGCTAATTAGACTGAACGGACGAAGCCAGGGCTCTGAGGGCTGTGCCCCCTGCATGAATTTCATGCATCTTGCCTCTAATATATTATAGAAACCCCATCATCTACTATCATTATTTCATAAAAGAAAGGGTATTTAAATACCAGAAAAGTCTGCAATCTCAGAATAATTTAAAACCCTTTAAATTGTAAAATTTAACTTTAAGAAAATGCCTGTCATATTCTTTCCTTCACCTCCAACTCCCTGGGTCACATCAGTACTAACTCACCAAATGGCATCTAGGGTTTGTTCCACTAATGATGAGCCTGTCTGGCCACCCTCTGCAGACAGCATGGATGCTGAGCCCAGAAGACCCGCCATCTCCACTCCTTGTTCTGGCAGCTCCAACTCTGTCCTTGATGCTAACGAGCCAGTCTGGTTTTCTACTCTCTGGTCCGATATCTTTTCAGGCTCTCCTGCTGCCCATGTAGTCACGTGCCATCTGGGCGCTCTCCTGACTTGCAGAACGCAGACACCTGTGGCTGAGCTGAGACCTCCTAGAAATGACCATTGCTCCAGTCTGCACCAGGGCCCCTTTGTTTTTCCAGACAACTAACTTTGGCCTCTTATGCTGACCTGCCCCTTCGAGGTGAGCGGGACACTGACATTTGGTGAACATGGTGGAGGCGGCAGTGCCTTCTCTCTGGGAAGATGAGCTGTCCTCGGGGGGCTGCAAAGAGGCTTCTCTGGGGACGCCACCAGGACCTGTGTTAGGTGCGACCAAGCACCACCCAGAAGGCAGCTGCGTGCACGCATGTGCATGTGCATCTGTGTGGGCACATGCAGGGCAGAGTGCTCAAAAGGCAAATGCTGAGTCCAGCTGGGCCCCAAGCGTGGAGGAGGGCCAATTTCACCTATTTGTGAGATGTTTCCTAAAAAGGATTTCTCAGTGTCTGAGACTAGGGCTCCTTCCAGTCTTATTTTAGCCCTGCTTGAATCACATTCCTCAGTAGCAATAATAGATAACATTTATTGAACCCGCGCTGTGTCTCAGGCATTCTTCAAGGGCTGTGAGTCTGCACAGTCATTCTCTGCGGTAGGTGCTGTGACTCTTCCTCTCTGGAGCAGACTGTGAGGTCACGGTCAGTGGGCAGCAGAGCCTCGGTGTAAAGCCAGAGCCTGGCTCCCGGCCCTGTGCTCTCACATGTTCCACGAGAAGGACCCCGGCGGTCATCCGACTCACCAGCTCGCAAACCCTTATTTCATACTGACCTTTCTCTCCATCTTTGGTCTTGAAGGCCTCAGGCGAGGAGGTTCTGGAAAGATGGAAAACCCGAATCTGGGCTATCCGTCACCTGCGAAAGAATGATGGCTCCCCTTGACAGTCTCGGAGCTGGTTCCTGATATTTTCCAGACCTTCCCGCTGAAGAATTAGAGAAGAGTCTCCCTCCTTTTGCCTAGTGGGTGAAGAGGTCCTCAGGCTGAAGCAGCTGAGATAAGCCTTGCAGCCTAGTGACTCCGGGGATGTCACCGACCGAGCACACTGAGCTCAGGAATGGCCTGGTCGGGGCAAGTGTCGGCGTCTCCTTCTCCAGGACATCACAAGGGTGCGCCCCCCTGGGAGGTCTGGGGTGGGAAGGTAAAGGGCAAAGGCTTCCCACACCTTCCTGCCCCTCTGGTCAGTCAACCCACCCCTGAGTCAGATTTACTCCAAATTCGGCCCCATCGCTTCCTTGTAGTCTCTCTTCCTCGGCCTGCCGGACAGTAACAGCCTCCTGCCTGTTCTTCCACTTGCAGGCTCTGCCCTTCATCCCATCCCTCCCCATTTTCCACATTAAGCTTCATACTGCACTTCTTCACACAACTCTGTCTTCAGTAGTTACCTGAAGCTAACCGTGCCCACATCTCAAGGCCTCCAGCATCAGGTTAACCCCCCAGCCCTGCCCCACAGTTCCCTCCGCCGGCAAACCCAGGCCACAACCTCCACACGCCTACCTCCCGTCCCGCCAGCTTCCTTCCTAAGGCTGCCTCATTCTAACTGCTGTGCACTGTCTGACCCAGGTTCGGCTACTCCCACTGCACTTCTCACGGGCTGCCTGGGGCCGCACCCCTGTCTGCATGGCTGTGCTGTCTTCCCGGTGGGCAGGAGCCCCTTTTCAACTTTGAGTTCCTCTGGGCAAGTTGCTCAGCTGACTGAGTCAATTTCCTCATCTCTAAAACCAGGATCACAGCAAAGTTACTGGGGGGCTTAACTGAGAGAACATATATAAGGTGCCTAACACACGTCAGGGGGATAGTTTGCTCAATAAAGCTGGCTGATTATGGTCTTAGATTTATATGCTAACAGAGAATTCTTAGTTGAGTGAATGCGGTTTTAAATTTCCCGTGATTAGATTTCCCCCTCTGTTCTGAGAATTCATTTCCATGCCTGCACTCCCAAACCCTGATGTTTCAGAAGGTAGTTTGAGTCCATATTTACTCAGCAGACACTGGGGAGGAGGCGGGGTGCAGGCACTGTGTGAGGCTCTGGAGGGACACAAAGATCAGCATCCCTGCCCAAGTCGCTCAAGGTCTCCAAGGAGAGGGGAAAGCAAACGGGTGCTTGCAACTTGGGCTATAGGAGCTGTTGAGAGGGGAGCATGGGAATGACGAGTAGGTACGGAGCTTAGCCCGAGCAGACAAGAGGTCTTCCTGGAGAGGGGACCCCGCCAGCTGGATTCCCAAAAGGCGCAAGGGCCTGCACTGAGAGAGCAGCAAAGATCTGGAGGCGTGAACCCTCGGGGACAGGCAGGCAGGCAGCTGCAAAGCCAGGGCCTGGCTGGGGTGGACATGCCTTCAGAGGAGGGGTGAGCTGATGGCACTGAAGGTTTTGGATGAGGAGTGGTGTGTGTGCCCTTGGAAAGCTCTGGAGGACGAAGTGTGGAGGATGGGCTGGTGAGGGGCCAGAGGTAAGTAGGAGGGGAGCTGGGTCCTGCTGCAGTCACCCAGGTGAGAGGGGACAGCAAATGAGCATGGCGGCAAGGTCAGGGGTCAAGAGCTATCTAGGAGGTAGACTCAACAAAATGAGGTAAGAGACGAATAGGACTCCAAGGATTGGGGCTGGGGTCAAAGGGTGAACGGCGGGGCTTGCTCTGAGATGAGGCAGGGGAGAGCGACCTGGGTGCTTGGTGTCTCGAGAGACGGTCCAGGCAGGCTCAGAGAGGCTCCAGGAAGGAATCAGTCACGTATCTGTCTGATGAATCAAGGAGAGACAGGGAGGAGTGGGGAGGCAGGAGGATGGAGCAATGCCTGCTCTGGCTAGCTTCAAGGTCGTTGTGAGGGTCAGGCGAGGGCAGAGGGTGAGAGCTGTCTGAATACAATAACCTCCAATCAAATATACGAGTTTCCTCTTGTTACATCAGAAACACCAAGGATAACCACCAGGGGCGTTGGCTAGCCCAGCGGGAACCCCTGGCTCCTCCGTGCCTCAGGGAGCCCTTCTCCGGCCACATCACACAGCCTTCAGTTAGCTCTGCAGCCGCCCCCAGGCCCCGCCGATCGCATGGCTCCATCCCACTGTCTCACGGCAGCCAGCCTCCCTGCCACAGCTTCTCCCACCCACAGCTGTCATCTCCTCTCTGCTCTTTTCATCTCCCATCAAACACATTCTGCGCTTCCTGGCCCCCGCCCTTCCGTCACTCCCTCTGCTGGCCTTGGCTTCTTTCCCCAGCATCTTAAAAGCATGAACTGCACCAGGCCTGCATCGCAGTTGCCTCATCGCTTACTTTGCCTCCCAGTTTTCAAAGTAAGTGTGACATTCAGGCAGAAGTTAAGTGTTGGTGCAGGGGGCTGAGGCTGAGGCAGGAAGCTCTGTGCCCGCCTTGTTCCCCCCACCCTGCCCTGCCTTGTTCTTGGAGTGCAGCCCAACTCAGAGACAGGGGACAGGGTGCTAAACCAGGACCTCTCCAAACTCATGCACATCCCCCCTTCCCCTCCGGAGCTGTCATCCTTCCGCCCTGCCTCTCAGCCTGCTTTTACCCACGGCTGTGGAGCGGTGAAGACATGGCAGGGCCTGTGTGCTAATGCTGATCCCAATACAACACCCATTGACTGCTCATCACCACGGCTAACACAGTCACCCAGTGTCACCCGAGGACAAAGACTGTGTCAGCCTTTGACACGGACTGCGGATGGGCCCCCTCACAGCAACCCTGGTACCATTATTATTCCCCTGAGGAAACCGAGGCTCAGGGAGTTTGAGTTACGTACACAAAGACCAGATAGTAACTGGAAGAGGTGCGCTACCTCCCAGCTCACACAGCTAGGTCTCCTGCTAACTAGTTACCTTGCCCGGGCCTCAGTTTCCTTCCTTGTGAAACAGCGATGACCCCTCACCCCAAGGGCTACTGAGGACACTGTGAGCCGGAGATGTGAGAGCGTTTTGTAAAATCTCACATAATTATAAGGTGCGATTGTTCTTATTCCAAGGACTCCCGCTCAATTTCCCTCTGGCCTTGGAGACCATGTGGTGTATCGCACGCACCAAGCCAGGGGCTCTCTAGAGCCCTGGGGGAACGGTAGCCGAACACAGCAGTGCTCTGGGTTTTAAAGGGGAAAGTCCGCCTGTGCCAACTCCTTATTCCAAGTGAAAACTGTGGGCAGGTCACCAGTTTGCAGGCAGGCTGCCCTCCACGTGATGTGCCAAGTCCAGGAGCAAACAGCTCTGCTGTTCTGTGCTTAATAGATCCTGGGGCCTTCAGATAAGCAGAGACCGTGTCACACCAGCTTACATTTGTATCTTAAGCCACCAGGGGGTCTGCTGACCTCTGCCGAGTGGCAGGCACAAGGGTGCCGGGGAGGCTGCAGGAGGAGTGGACACGGCGGCAGTGACGAAGGGCAGCTCTAATGGTTTGGCAGGTCCTCGTGTCCTGTGGGGGCAGGGAGGTGTGTGAAGGGAAATATTAAGCCAGGGTGTGGGGGAGGGGAGCTGCGCTGAGCTGGGGGAGTCACGCATCTGGAAATAGCCTCCAATCGGACTCAGCTCCTAAGTCAGTTCGCACACGTCCTCCTGGCCAGAAGTATTTTCAACCAGCAGAGAGCTGGAAGTGACCTTAATAACCATCTTGGAGCTACTTCTCTCTTCTTACAGGAGGAAAGGGGCAGCAGATTGCTGAAGGGTCTGGCGATATCCTAGACAGAACACAAGTCTTCCCAGGTTCAGCCTAGTGCCCCGCCACCCCCCCCCCCCCCGCCACCACCCCTTTATCACACTGCTGAGACACAGGACAAAACAATCAGAAGAGAAAACAGACTAAAAGGCTTCCGGCTTGGTTCATAAGAGCCCCTCTCCGGAAAACCCCAAATGAGCATTCACAGTAGATTAGAGATATACATTGTAATATACTCACCCAAAGGAGTACTATGCAGCAACAATGCCTTCTCCTCCCCCGAGCACTCCAGCCACCCTGGAGTCCCATAGCGCTAAAGACAACATCCCAGAATAAAGAGTGCAAACCCAGCCTCTCCTCTGCCGCCTTCCCCTGGCATTACCGGCCCTGAGCACCCGGGCGAGGGCTGAGTTCCAAGGCTAACTTAAGGGGACAGTCTCCGCCAGGGTGACCCACCCACCCAGCTGGGCATTTGCTCACTTGGGAAATATAAGCTCCATGAAAACACGCGTGTGGAGTGCTTGTCTCCTGATAAATCCCTAATAGCCTTATACTCCCTAATTTTCAGGATGCATTTTTCATGGGAATTATTTAATTCCAAATCAGCTTTCCATCCTGGGCAATGAATTTACTTCTCTATCTTTTTCTACACCTTTCCATTGCCTCTTTCCTCAGGCCATGTGTCATAAAGGAGGCAAACCCAGGGAGGAGGAAGGGACATCTGCCCCCAGAACTAAGGCCGTTTAGTAGTTTTCAAAGGCACAGGTTCTCCTTGGGTTACCCGCCCGTTAGAACTCGGCCTTGGTGACAGAACACCAGAAACGACAATTGACAAAAGCTAATTGATATATGTTGTATCTGTGCCTCCAAGCAAAGCTAAAAGCTACAATAGATGTGTCAAACTACCTAACTGGGAAACTCAGAATCTTCATGCATCATCTCTTCTCCTTGTCCCACAAGCACAAGCCACACACACACACACACACACACACACACTCAGTGAACTTGGACATAACAGGAGTTTTATGCTTATGACAGAATAATATACAGGTGTCCCCAAAACATGTATACACATTTTAATAGCTGATAGCTCAATTGACGTTTCCTTCTTTTTAGTCAAAGCTTTGGAACAAAGGAAATGCACCCTAAAATGCTACTGGAAATTTTAAAACACAGTTGAAGGTGTATGCTGCCTTTATAATTATTCAAAGTGTCCCAAAAAGGTATACACACTTTAACAGCTGATAACTCACTTAATTTTAACTCCTTTTCAGGTTTAACTGATTTGAAATGACGGGTAAAGCCAGACTAAGCTTTGGGGGGGAAAAATTTATCCTAACGTGCCACTAGAACAAGCATGTCAAACTCGTGGCCCGCAGGCCGCATGCCTCCTTTATTGTGTTAGCCTGTGAGTTTGATATGCTTGCACTAGACTGTTTTTATGGGGATACATAAAATGTCAAGTTTATGGTACAAAACCAGCAACAGTTGATGAGCGGAGGGTGCACAAATATCAAACAAAATGATTCTTGATGTTTGTGATTCCATTGCTTCGAGTTATCAGCAGTGCCTGGACCAGAATGGTCATCAGTTTGAAAACAGGCTTTGACAAAAAAATTTATTCATTTCTGTAGATTATTTTAAATTTTGGAAATGAACAGTATGACTTTATAATCAAATGAATACTGACTTTATAATCATTCAAAGTATGTATAAATTTTTTTTGGTGGGGGGGGGGACACTAAAATACCTAGAATCTGAAAACTTGATTTTGAGTTTTAGCCAAGCACTGACTAGCTGTGTTGGCCTTGGTCAAGTCCCTTAACTCTCTGATCCTGAATCTCCTTGTCTAGGTATGTGGTTAATCTGCTAGTAGTCTTGCTCTTTCGTCCAAGTCTCCATGGCCAGTGCTAGTGCTCAATCCTGAAACCCAACACTTAGTTTGCGGGTGGCGGACAGACCCCTTTTCTAGGTCCCCACCAGCTCCTTTTCCTTCCGGACCAATTCTTGCTTCTCATCCCTTCCACCTCACCTTACAACAACCTCCCCAGTGTAAGACCCAATACCTCCTCCTTGAGGATGCAGCCAAGATCCCACATTAATCTCCACCTCTAGGGTGAGCACTCAGTTCAAGCCAAGCTGGTACTGTGTTGTTGCCCACTGTCTCTTGGGGTTGGGGGTACATCACTGCTGCCCAGCACACTTCTGCTCAGTCCTACCTTTGTCCCCATCCCCTGGCAGGAGCTCCCAGAATGTGGTGCTGGCAGGAGTGTGTTGCTGAGGGCATCTCTTGGAGTTGTCATTGAAAGGAGTTAAAGCGGAATTAGGTAGATAGGGTAAGGGATAGAAGAAGTATGAATTGTAGAACCAGCTAAAACAAACAAAAAATGTGTTTTGCAAGAAACAGGATGGCAGAAAAACAGGTTGGATAGCAGAATAACGGGGTGTTCTAAAACTAGGATGTTTTTCTTGCAAGTGCAAAACAAAATATTGCAAAAAGGCCAGGAACTAATAGAGAATGGCACAGATAGATAAAGAGCGGGCCGTTAGCAGCTATAAAGGGAAGAGCAGAATGCGTTGGGGCAGCCCATTTAAATCCCCCTCCTGAGCAGGTAGCCTGTGTTTGTTTGCAATAAACTCCTGCCTTCTTTGAATGCATCTGGTCTGCGGCTTCATTCTTCGATTCCATGAGACATAGCCCCAGGAAGAATTCTTGCTCACCAGTTCCGGTATCATCATGATGAGGAGGCAATGACAGTACGAGCGTCAAAGCATTCCGATGTTTACAGAATTAACTCTAAGCTCCTTACCCTGAATTCAAGACTTTGCCATAACATGACCCCAAGTTTCCCCTACATCATCCCACAATCCAAGGCATTTCTCTCACTAGTCCCCGAGCTCCTGGGGAGTGGGGAGCAATTCCTAGCATAGAGCTGGCCATGTGGTTAGTGCTCAATAAATGTGTTGAGCGAATGAATGAGCACATCAATAGGAAAATGAATGAATGAATGAGGTTTGTACAGATGAATTCTCAGCAGGTTTTCTTGACTGGTCCCCTTTCAAAGGCTGAGCTGCCTCTTGGGGAAATTTGTCTGAAACTCACAGAGCAGGTAGTGGCGGGAGGGGCGGTAAGTAGAGACTCAGGGGACTGGGAGTAAAAGAATCCTGGCCCAGAGGTACCTACTATCTCAGCCTCTGTGGTCTTCCTTTCCTTCTTTCCTTTTAAATATATTATTAATTTCAGAGAGGAAGGGAGAGGGAGAGAGAGAAACATCAATGATGAAAGAGTATTGATTGGCTGCCCCCTGCCCACCCCCTACTGGGAATTGAGCCCACAACCTAGGTATGTGCCCTTGACCAGAATGGAACCAGGACCCTTCAGTCCACAGGCCGACGCTCTATCCACTGAGCCAAACCAGCTAGGGCCTCTGTGGTCTTTCTTGCCCCCACCCTGGTGAGGACCCAATCCAAGGCCCTAATGGCGCTCAAACAGCTGCCCGGGGCGGCAGACAGGGTTCTCCAGGATGTTCAGAAACTCTTCCCGCTGCCCCCTCCCAAAGCTCCCCGAAAGGCTGAGGTGCTCTGGGGTGAAGTGCACTCAGAGCCGCTGCCAACAGGCTCACAAACTCCTGTATTGAGAAACGGTGCACAGGAGGGGCCAGGAGGCAGCAGACGGGAGCTCGTTTGCAAAAGCTAAGTGTCTATGATGGGTTTCCCCCCTCCCTCCCCTCCCCGCCACCTTGATGTGGCATCACCAACTCTGTGCTGAGCTGGTGGAGCAGCCTTGACTCTGAGGGAATATGAACATTTTTTATCCTTAGCTGTTCCAGCCGTAAAGATTTTTATCCTATTACGGCTAAGTGACGAGTACAAGGAAAGAAATGATGATGATCTTTGGCAGCCTTTCCAACCGAGTAAATACAAGGAGGGAGGAATGCGAGCCCAGGCTGGGCCACCGCTCCTTCATTGCCCAGGATGAAAAGGAGCAAAGGAAAAATGTCCTCCCAGGGAGATGTACTGAAGTGTGGAATTTTCCCTCTAGGCAAGCAATAGGCATCCCGCTGTCTGAACCGTTTAGCACGGCACTGGGCTGGGCGAAGGCCTGGAGAACGTACTGAGGGGAACAAGCAGAGCAGCCGGGCCAGGAGGAGGTGACTTTGTGGGGCTTCCCAGCTCCAACTCCTTCCAGCCACGGTCCTGGGCTCAGTCCACCCTGCTACCTGCTCCCCTGCAATCAAAGCAACCCTGTAATAAGTATTGCTGGGAGACAGCAAAAATATACATTTGCTTCATCAAAATATTTCCTCCCTCCTAGAGAGGTGTGCCCCATTGCAGGGCCTCTTGGCTGCCAGATGTCTTATGTGTTACTTGGATGATGGCAGATCCAGCTGTTGTCACCAGGATGGCAGGGGCGGGGGGAGGGCAAGACATCGAAGAGTGTTTGTTGGGTCAGTCAATGATTTATAGACAGCAGGACTCCCCTGGGACATCTTCTCAGACCCACCCCAGCTAGATGCTGCCTCTCCCTTACATTGTAAGTTATTTAGGGCATACCACCCCCTCTCCTGGACATAGGTGGCCACGACTTATTCCTCCTTGTGGCCCCACAGAACCCAGGCAGTGTCCTGGAAGTTAAAGCTTTCATCGGTGTTAACAGAGCTGTGGGCCTTAGGGGGCAATTTAGAGTTAGGATGCCCTGAGGCAGGCTGGGAAAGCAGTGTGTGTGTCTATGTGTAAATATCTGGGTGGGAAAGACCAACCATGGGAAAGTGAACTGATCTACAATTGTGTGGTGACTTACAGAATGATGAGGCTTCGAATCCAACTACAGATGAGAAGACACAGCCAGGAGAGGAGCAGGGAGGTGCGGAAGGCCATTGCTGGTTACCTCATCCCCCCTCCTCTCACAGGGCGATGAATTGGGAAGAGGGCGATACCCAGACACACCAAACTTGTGTCCGAAGGCCGATGACACCAGGTCGCAATTTTAGGTGCAAATGTCAAACATTATAGAAGGGGTGCGGTGGGTGAGGGGAGGTCGTTAACCCCAAAGGGGGAATGAATAGGGGATCAATGGAAACTATGCATGCTTTCCAAACCACCCTGTGTGCGGGCTCACTCACTGCCCACCCCGTGTTCCCCTTAAGCCCTGGGAAAGTGGAGTCTGATGGCTGCCCCAGTCTTATCTTCTCCTATCCCTCTCCCCAATTATACCAAACTGGCTGCCTCCAAAATACCGTGGGCTCCAGGGGCAAAGGCCCAAGGGAAAAGTGGCAACGGTGCCCTTCTCCATACAAGGAACCTAAGCCCTCGGCCTCTCTGGGGCTTCTCCTAACACATGACATCACACCATGGCTTGCTTGCAGGGGTTCCACTCTGCAATGCACTAGGCTTTTCGATCAGCACAGCCGCCTGCTGGGTGAAAAGCTGCCCCGCATATCCCTCCTTCTCCCCGTCCTCCCTCCACCTGCTGCATCTTGGATCCCCAGGCGGTTCACCCAGCGCCTGCCCTCTCGGCAGCCCTGTTCTAATGCTCAGCTAATAGTTCTGTTCCAGGCGCTGTCCAAACGCGTCCTATAAATCAGAATCCAATTACTGTGGTGAGAAAATTGGAAGTAAGCTTAATAAGCTCAGACCCCTCCCACAGGCTGTGTCTTCCCTCTTCTCTTTTCAGTAATGAGAACGTTTTCAGGGAAAAAGCCTTTTCCCTTTAACTGATTCTGTTCTCCAGATCCCTCATCTGAATACCCCGAGGATGGATGGATAAGAGGAAGAGGTGTCTTTTAGCTCCTCTCTCCTCTTTGCTCAGACGGCAGATGGGAGGGGGAAGTAAATTATCTTTCCACTCTTAGTACTCTCCCTTTCATTATTGGTTCAACAACATTTATTGAATTCTTATCACACACCAGGCACTGAGGATGTTATCAAATATCACTCCCCCTAGAGGGCAATTGGTGTCATAACTAGTAGAACCTTAGAGGCAAGGCATGATGGGAATAGAAAAGAGGGCCAGTGGGAGGAAAGCCTGTATCAGTGGGGTTGGGTCCCACAAAGGAGCCAGGAGTCCCCTGTGGACCAATGGCCATCTGTCCAGGAGTGGCCCCACAGTAGGAGCTTCTTGGTGAAGGTGATGTCAGCTGCCTGGAGGATGGCTACGTAGAGAGTCTGTGGTTGAAGGGACTGGGAGAAGGGGGAGAAGAAGGAAGGAACCAGAGAAGCCAAAGGTCAGCACATGGCCTGAGACGGAAGGCCTGGCACCTGGATGGAGGAAGAGGGCTGCAGCATGTGGGGAGGTTGGTGGCCTTATTCCAGTTCCTTTACTTTCTACTCAAACCCCGAGTCTTCCAGCTGGACCAGTCCACCCATAGACTTCATCTGACCCACAAAAACAAGAATAAGCTGATGCCCTGTGGTTTTCAAACGTGAGCGGGCATCAGAATAATAACCTGTCGTGCTTGTCAAGATATAGGTTGCTAGTCTGCACCCCCAGGGTTTCTGATTCTGTAGTTCTGGGAACTAGTTGCATTTCTAACTAGTTCCCAAGTGATGCCAGTTGCTGTTGGGCTGTTAGTTTGTGGAACCAACTTGGAGAATTGTTGTTCTGGGTCCTTGCTATTCAAAGTGTGCTCCAAGGACCGGTGGCATCAGCGTTGCCAAGAAGCTTGTTAGAAATGCAGACCCCAGGCCCTACCCCAGATCTGCCGAATCAGAGATAAACAACATCCTCACGTGATTTGTTAGCTTGCCTATTTAAGTGTGAGAAATACCTACCTGGAGCAGCGGTTCTTAACCCTGACTCGTTAGAATCACCTGGGGAGCTTAGACAAGAGACGTTAGCTGGTCCGAGTCTGGGTATCAGCGTTTTTAAAAAGCTGCCATGTGGTTCTTCTAAGGAGGCCGGGATTGAAAACTGCTGAGGCTCATGCTCATGTCCACACTCCACGCCCATATGTATGGGGTTGACTTCACTGCTCCCATTTCTCTAGCGTTGAACTCAACCTTGAAACTCTCTTCTGTCCCTCCCTGCCCACCACCACTCCGGACAACTTAGTGATCTTCCTAGTGCTCCTCCCTGATACCTGGGGTCTGGGTGCATCTCTTGCCTGAGCATCTTCAGTTTTCTCAGGAGAGCCCTCCCCTTCCATTCCAGGCCCTGCAGTGTCAGCTTGCTCATAGCCTGTAATACTAACTACAATGGAAATGTTTTGACTATTTACTATGGAGTAAGTAAGTACTTTACATGTATTTTATTTGATCCTTACAAAAATCGCAGTAGGTGGGTATCATTCATTGTTCTATTTATCCCTATTTTTCAAAAGAGGAAGTTGCAATCCAGAGATGCCAGGCATTGGTGCCTTCCCTGAGCTAAGTCCATGGCACAGCCATGGCTGGAAACAGGGTGATCTGATCCCAGAGTCTGTGCCCTTCACCCCTGGGCTGTACTGCCTTCTGCTTGGTTCTGCCTTCGGGCATCAAAGCAGGGTGAAGTCAGTACAGAGCGGAGAGGCTGGACCCATGGAAGGATTCTGGACTTAGCTGGTGTCTTCAACCTCAGGGACACAGGTTCCCTGGGAGGCAAGGGTCGGAAGTGGGAGACCCTATAGATAGGTCACCCCGCAATGGGGCCCATTTGAGGGGAGAATACCAGGCTTTGCTGGCAGTCTCTGGAACTTCCAACCCCACACAAGTGATGTGGGCACAATCAGCCCTTTACCACTCCGCCTAGAGATGGCTGATCCAATTGGTGGCCTCTCACAGTGCTAGCCTGGGGCCTTGCACACAGTAGGTGCTCAACACCCCTGCCATAACTGCCTAGTCCCAGGTGCTTGCCCTTATTCCCAATCCCCTGTCCTCTCCCCTTCCTGCTCTTTCCGATTAGGATCCATAAATCTGAAATGCTCTGAGTAACACAAGCCTAGCTCCCACAGGGCAAGGTGAGTGTCCCGAGGATGACGTATGGCTGGTACACTTTCCCTTTTTGTCTTCCTAAAGGGTGTCTGGGTTTCACCTAAAACCTCTCTCCTCCTCTTGCTGTGATCCCAGCAGATCACACTACTGAACAGACAGAACTCACTGGGTTTAGTTGCAGAGCCCAGGATGGGACCAGGGGAACCTAGATCTGTGGGGACAGACTCAGTTCTTCAAACCCCATGGACACTTGGCCTTTGTAAAATTCTCTCATTTCTGCTTCTCAGGTCATAGAATAGGTGAATGCAGAAATCCATCCTGCTCAGGGTCTCCTGCGTGCCTGCCTACTCAGGAAATCCCCAAAGCCTGCCTGCCGCAGGGGAGAGCATTCAGGGGCACGTTCCCCACGGCTCTCACCCAGAGGCCCCAGCTGCTTTTCTGGCCAGGAGGCGTCTCTTTGCCCCTCTGGGCTTGGCACCTGGACTCCGGACAGGAGAGACACCACCAGACTGAGACCCAGTGGGGCTTCTCAGCGTTCTGTCTCCTTCCTCTCCCCCGTTCTTCTATCTGTAATCTCTGCTCAGGGAAATCAATAGCCTGATATTCAAATAAAATTCTATCGGACACCAAGGACCAGGATCAGTGCTAGGGGATTTTAGAAGACTCTGACTTTACGAAGCTTTCAGGCCAGCAGCAGGGGATGTTCTAGGTAGAGTCCATCCCCTGGGTCTCTGTTTGCAAGGGACTTCCAGTCCCTGCTGCCGGCGAAAGGAGTCTCCCACCTTCTCACAACAATGAGCAGCATAGACCGTGTGAATTACCACATCATATGTATACCCTCCAGCAACCAACTGGCAACAAATGGTTTGCCTGCCCCAGTACCTGGCACCGGGCACTGCACAAAGCGAGCCTGCTGTTGATGTGTCATGACTACAGGGATGGGGAGAGAGTGACAGAGAAGGAGCAATACCTCAGGTGGCGAGTATCCGGGATGGCCCGGGTGCTGGAGATCCGCTCGCTCTCCCGCTGGTTGAAAGCATGCAGCTTATAGGGATCGTCACCCACGCGCCACTTTTTGGCATTCAGATACCGCCGCTCGTCGAACTGGTCCCACAGGTCATCCCAGTCAGCATCCAAAATCTGTGTGACATGAACGGGAAGTCTGTGAGAATGGCTCCCGGCCCTCTACCAGCCCCTCGGCCTGTCAGTGCCCAACCGCGGAGACCAGGCTTGTTCGGGGAAGGGTTAGCTCAGAGATGAGTGAGGCCAGACGTAGGAGGTTGATAAAACGATCAGCAACGAAAGTAAACAGAACGACCATAAGGGCAGCGACCGTTTTCTGAGCACTATACACCGGGTGCTGCGCTGGGACTGTTACTCACGTGGTCGCGTGTGTTTCTCATAGAGGTTCTATGAGATGGATATTGCTCACATTCCCGTTATGCAGGCAAGGAGACAGCCTCACCTGGCTAAGCATCTTGCTCAATATCCCACAATTAGGAAATGAACTTTAGTATCTGGACTCCAGAGACCACCTCTCCAGGGTAATTTGAGAACACATGACTGGAACTGCTGGCCCATGAGATGGCACATAGTAGGTCCACAGTGACTGTCATTCCCATAGGAAGACGGTGACAACAAGTAGGCAATCCATGTAAAATGGTGGGCTACTGCCCTGGTCGGTGTAGTTCAGTGGTTAGAATGTCAGCCCATACACAAAAGGGAATCAAGCAGTCGATTCTAGGTCAAGGGCACGTACCTAGGTTACAGGTTAGATTCCCTGGTCCCATTTGGGGCTCATGTAGGAGGCAATCAATCGACATGTCTCACATCGATATTTCTCTCTCTCTCTCTCTCTCTCTCTCTCTCCCCCCCTTCCTCCCTCCCTCCCTCCCTCCTTTCCACTCTCTCTAAAAAGCAATGGAAAAAATATATCCTTGGGTGAGGATTAAAAATAATAACTAATTAATTAATTAATTAATTAATTAAATAATAGAATAGTGTGCTACCCACTGGACAGACACCCTATGTGTCCCTTTCTTCCCCCAACCCAGGAATCTGTGATTATTTATTTTTTTGGTTAATCCTCCTGGAAGATATTTTTTCTATTGATTTTTAGAGAGAGTGGAAGGGAGTGAGGGATAGAGGAGGAGAAGCAGAAGGTGGAGAAGGAGGAGGAGGAGGAAGAAAGAGAGAAACATCAGCACAAGAGGATTTTAAAAGGAGAGAGACACATCAATTAATTGCCTCCCATGTGCACTCTGACTGGGGCCGGGGATCGAACCTGCAAACCAGGTATGTGCCCTTGACTAGGAATTAAACCCATGACCCTTCAGTGCACGGGCCGATGTTCTAACCACTGAGAAACACTGGCCAGGGCTGTGATTATTTTTAAGAAGCATCAATGGGGGAGCAAGTCATAACCCTCACCATAGGGGGAGACAGCACTTTAGACGGCAGAAGGGGGTTCCCTTAGTCATGATCTCATTTCATCCTCCCCCAAACCTCTGCACTGAGTCGGGAACCAAGGTTTCCGCAAAGGTGACTGGCTTGTCTGAGGTCGCCCAGATGGAGACTGGCAGAGCCCACAGCGAGCTCATTCTCCCGTGCCCTCCAGTGCATTTGCATAGCGGAGGAGGAGAGACGATTTTCACCAGGAGGGAGGCCTCCCGCCAGAGCCCGGGCTGCCTCATCTGCCCCACCCACACCAGCTCCGCAGCCAACAGAGCCTTTCTGCAAAGCCAGCAGGAGGTGTGGGCTTCAGGGCCTCGGAAGCTGCATGTCAACCACGAGCTCTGTCACCCCGAGGTGACAGCCCATCGGTATCCAACCAAGCTCAGATCTTTCAGGCGCATCAAAGTCAAAAGAACGCTGAGTCTCTGGGGAGAACCCATTGACCCGGGTCTGAACTGGAATCTAGGGGGGCGGGAGGAGCGCTGGGGCCCTGGGTCTGGCATCGTACCTAGGATGAGATGCTCATTTAGGTGCTACAGAGCCTAGCTGCTGTGCCAGTAACCAAAGCTGCCCAGGTAGCGCCCATCCCACACCAACCAGGATGCCCTTCTTCACTGGGGGAACCTGACAGGAGGCCCAGAGCAGGTGCACAGGCCGCAGTGCAGGCACCTGGCCCACACGTGGCAGGTGAGGGGCCGCTTGCCAGTGTGCACATGTACCTCGGGCGCCACTCGATCTTATCTGGTAATTGATCTCTCTTTCTCTCGTTATCTCCTTTTCAAACAGCATTCTCCTGCTAATAGCACAAAATGAAGCTTTAGAAATCAGTGATTTTTATCCAATAATTGAATTTATTAACGTCTTGTGATACTGTTGCTACAGAGGAGGAACTGGGGCGTGTGTGTGAAACTCCCGAGCCTGTGCTGTGCAATGTCACAGCCTGACAGCTGTCACCTGTGCTTGGAACTTCACCGCAGGGCGTCCCAACCTCCCAGTTTCCAGTCATGGACCACGGGGCCCTGAACCGCCTCCTGCTGGCTCATCTCGGATGAAATTCACTGCCATTCTCTAATATGCTGCAAGGTCCCACCGTGCTCTGTGCTCCGAGGGGCGATGAGAGATGGGAGGCCCCGGCCCTCGAAGGGGTTGCTGGGTTGCAGACATGCATGAGGACACCCCTAACACCTCTACCAGGCATGAGCAAATGGGAAGGGCTTTCTGGAAGAAGTATCAAGTGAGTTAGAGCTGGAAGGCTGGGCAGGAATTTTACTCTATGTAAGGGGAGACAGGGAGGGAAATATGTGTGCAGTAAAAATCCAGATACAAGGCAGGGAGGCCTGGAGGAGGAAAATCTGCTCAGGGAATGGCAGCTCAGGAATGGGGAGGCCAGAGCGGGACGGCAAAGAGCAGGAGTGAAAGAAAACTCCAGAACTCAGCCTGTCTGAAGCAGGTCAGGGGAAAATGTCTCCGGCCACATGTGGGATGGAGGTGGGGGGAAGGGAGCTACCGCAGGAGGCCAACTGGGAGCTGACCTCAGTTAACTCACCTGGTGGGAAGGGCAGCCTGAAGGGGGGCCCTGCTGGGGCCCAGATGGATAGTCCAGTGAGAGTAGCAGGTGGAGAGGGCAGGCAGCCAACCTCTTGGCCTCATCCCCTGCTCTCTGTTCCCACTAGACCAGGCCCAGGGCCAAGAGGGCATGAGGCTGGGTGATCTGCTCAGCCTGGCAATCGCCACCCTCGGGCTGTTAAGCCTCCTTGGCAGGATCTGCCTCCTTGGAGATGCTGCCATGAGAACTCAGTGGGGTTCTGGCCCCTAGAGAGCCTAGAGCCAGAGCCGCAGCCAAGCTGGCAAGAGAGATGACCTGAGCAGTCAGGACTAAGCTATCCTGGGGACCGGGGGGGAGGGCGGGACTGCTCCCTCAAACAGTCACATGTACAGAGCTGGGCCACACTCTTCTGCTCTGAGATCCACTGACTGGTGGGAGGGGGCGGGGGGGGGGGGGGACGCGCTGCAGGGAGAGCTTCCTATCATGATATCTGGACATAGTAAATAATGGTGAACCTGTGTTTAAAATTAAACCACTACCACTTGAATGGCAATTTCTGTTTTTGTTTTTTAATATATTTTTATTGATTTCATAGAAAAGGGAGAGGGAGAGGGAGAGAGAAACATCAATGATGAGAGAGAATCACTGATCAGCTGCCTCCTGCATGTCTCACACTGGGGACTGAGCCCACAACCCAGGCATATGCCCTCACTGGGAATCGAACCGTGACCTTCTGGTTCATAGGTCGATGCTCAACCACTGAGCCACGCCGGCCAGGCAGCAATTTCTGTTTTACAAGCAGCTTGCACAACTGTCACAGAATCCGCACACAAGCCCATTTGTGCAGGGAGGGATCGGCTTTAGAAGTTCGGTGGCTTGCCCAAGCTTGATAGCTAGTGAGTGAAGGGACAGCTGATGGAATCCTCCCCAGAGCATCCCAGGGCCACGGTCTGCTCTGTCTTCTCATGGACAGAAACGAGGGGCATCTTCTCTGCTGAGGGTGAGTGGGCAGAGAACGCCCCACCCCCCGAGGGTCAGTTGGGGTCATGCCCACAGAAAAGGCCAGCCACTCTCTTCTTGCTTGCCCCCCAAATAGACTTGCTGTGGGCCTCCTGGGACTTCTGAAGGGGCACTGACTCCCCAGGGACTTCCAGGACAGTGTGGGGTTGGCTTCCAAGCTCCACAGGTCAAGGCCCCATGACCAGCATCTGAGGGTGCAGAGAGAGTGCAGTACATTGTAGCCACTTGCTTCTTGTCTCACGGGACCATCCAGGAAAGCACCCGAAGGGCACTTACCCCTTCACAAACCTTCCCAGCGCGAGAAGGGATCCTCCTCTGGGAATGAGCACACACTCCCGCCCCAGCACTGTGCCTGCTCCCGGGTGGCCCTCACCACCAGCCATGCCCCGGAGCAAGCCCCCACTTAGCTTTCTAACCATAATTTATTCATTCTAGAGTGGGGGGAGGGGCACGCCAGAAGATAAGTAGGTGCCACAAATGGAAAACAACCCTTTAAATAGAAAATATCTGATGAAGTCAGCCAAACCCCTGGCCAAGATCACAGCTTAAACAACTTGGCACCCAAAACAAAAGCTCAGAAGCACATCTGTTGTTAAGTTGCTTCATTTCTTTGCTCCCACCATGCTTCCAAGAGAAATCTCGACT
This sequence comes from Myotis daubentonii, assembly GCF_963259705.1. Lineage (NCBI taxonomy): Eukaryota > Metazoa > Chordata > Mammalia > Chiroptera > Vespertilionidae > Myotis > Myotis daubentonii. The sequence continues at coordinate 65,776,554 of NC_081851.1, read as the reverse complement.
CCCCTTTCCTCCCCCCTTTCCTGGCCTGTTTTCTCTCACTCTGGTTTCAAGCTGATATTTGGCTCAGGACACATGGGTGTAAGGCTGCCCTTCTGTTCGGTTTTGAAGTGCCTCCATTTCCCACTACTTCCATTCTCCCCCCTCCCCCCTTTCCCCAGCTGGGTACTACCAGTTCTCCCGTATTGTCCCAATTCTCTCCCTTTGCATCTTTAAAACAAGAACATCTTTATCTATTCCTAAGGCTTCGGTCCTATACTGACCTGTGGGGATCCTGAATAAAACTTCTCAAACTTGCCCAATAATAAAACAGCTCACACCTAGGGGTTCCTATCACGTGTCACAAATATTTACATTTAATCCCCACCATCACAGATGTCAATAGCACCGTCCCCATTTTATAAATGGGGAGAACTGAGGCACAGAGAGACTGAGTAACTTGCCCAGTGTCACCGAGGAAGTGCGTGCTGGAGCTGGGATTTGAACTCGGGCAGCCCGGCTCCAGCTCCCGTGCTCTCAATCTCGAGGTGGCACTGCCTGTCACGGCCTCACTACCACTGTCTTGGGTCATCTTCGAAGATGATCTATGTGTTTCCCATCATTTTTCTCAGTCAAGTTCTCTCTTTGCTCAGGGACCCTCCTCCCTCAGAGGATGTCTGTACCCCTTTCACCATCACCCCACCTGCTCCTCACTCTCCTTTCTGGGCAGTTTTTCCCCTCCCAGCAGCAGGCTTCCTCCTGGCATCCAAGGAAAGAAAAGTCTGTAGTCACGGTCTTGCAAGAAGGTGGGAATGTGCTAGGCCAGTGATGGCGAACCTTTTGAGCTCGGCGTGTCAGCACTTTGAAAAACCCTAACTTAACTCTGGTGCCGTGTCACATATAGAAATTTTTTGATATTTGCAACCATAGTAAAGCAAAGACTTATATTTTTGATATTTATTTTATATATTTAAATGCCATTTAACAAAGAAAAATTAACCAAAAAAATAAGTTCATAGGTTCACCATCACTGTGCTAGGCTAACACAGGGAGGAGGTCACCACTGAAAAAATATGATGTGCCCAACCGGCATGACTCAGTGGTTGAGCGTCATCCTATGAACCAGGAGGTCACGGTTCCATTCTTGGTCAAGGCACATGTCCAGGTTGGGGGCTGATCCCCAGTGGGAGGTGTGCAGGAGGCAGCCAATCAATGATTCTCTCTCATCACTGATGTTTCTATCTCTCTCTCCCTCTCCTTTCCTCTCTGAAATCAATTAAAAAATGTTTTTTAAAAAGAAGAAATAAATATTATTTAAAGATGATATAATTAAACCATCCCCTCAGGGTTTGAAACCCCAGTGTACCATTCCAATGTCCAGTGGACATCCCTCCTGGGTCCGCTAGGGACACAGAGGTCCCACGTAACCCCCTCCAAGCTTCAAAGGACTGCAGCTTCTAGAAGTTTCCTTCTACTACTGAACCAGAATCTGCCTCCTGGTAATCTCTCCCTTTGGGGCCTGGTTTAATCTGCAATGCTATTTGATACAAGTCTAATCTTTCTCATACTTTTCAAGCATTTAGTGGCAACTATTGTGTCTCCCGGGCCTTCCACTCTCTGGTTCCACCAGCTGATACTTACAATTCGGGAACAATGACACAGAAAGATGCAAAAGTACACCAAATGGTCAAGGAGAACTAGACCAACTGATGTCAGATGGGGTTCATCAAGGAACTCAGACGCCCCGCAAAGCCTTCCATTCAAGTGGTCTGATCACGATGGAATCTAACTTGGATATCCAGGTTCCTAGACAGAAGCTGTTGTGTGGAAATGCTGGGCCTGTGATGAAGCCTGCCATTTTATTTATTTCCCATCACCATTTATCCCCTCTATGCTCTCCTCCATCTCCCTCTCCCCCCACCGCCATTGATTGGGCACACAAAATTCACCATCACACCTGCCCTTGTCAGGGAAGCCATGAGAGAGGGGGCCTCAATTATCTCTCATTCTCATAAGCCTAACATGCAATAGAAAATTGTATCCCCAACGTCCAAGTGAGGAAACTGAGGCACAGGAGGACAAATGATTTGCCGAAGTTCGTCCCACTGAGAAGCGTCTGTCTCAAAGCCCACAGAGCCCGTTTCTCAGGCAGCCCTGTGGCACTGCAGTTCTCACCCACGTGTGCCCACAGCCTCTGGCTCCCCCTAACCTCTCCAGTGTCCCTGCTCCTCACCCACTGGGGCTTCTGCTTCCTGCACCATGCAGACCAGATACCCCAGGGAACTCATGCTAAACTACAACTAGATCCTGCATTAATGATAAATACATTGCTGGGTTTTCTAGAAGGGAAGTCTTCATGGTGAGAGGAGGGATGAAGCTGGGGAAAATACAGGGTGTGGAAATACAGGGTGTGGAAAATGCAGGGCTATGATAGTTGAATGCTAAGTAAAGAAAGGTGAGGCTGCCCGGAGGGAAAGGCCCCTGGAAAGTAAATGGCCCAGAGGGTGGGAAATCTGAACCTGAGTTTTCCATAATTGAGGCCAAGAAGCGGGTGGGAATGATCCCAGGTCAACTGATTCCAGGGCTCCCAGCAGAAGCGAATGTAAATCCTATCTGGAGAAAAGCATCTCCAGCTCAGGCTCCCAGGATTCCTACAAAGCTCACCAAGTGATGAAACCCAATAGACAGTATTGATCAGACACACGAGGAAACCAGTCACTGTAAGGGGGAGTCAGCGGAAACTAGAAACAATATATTTTGACATTCTAAGGACTTCAAATACAGGAAATACAGATACAAAATAAAGCATAACTATAGATAAAATGGTTAAAATATGGAATAGGAAATTAGCAAAGAACAAAGTTCTTTGAAAAAGAACCAGTGTAAGTTTTAGAAACTAAAAGTCTAATAATGACTAAAGTTAAATACCAAACCAGCCCAAGGGAAATGTGTATAATCTGCAAAGGATTTTACTGAAATATCTCATTTGTATTACCCCTATGAAGGAGGCGGGCCTGTTATATTGTTCCCATTTCACAGATGTGAAAACTGAGGCTCAAGGAGCTTGCACAAAACCACATAGATAAATAACTACTGACACTCTAACCCAGGTGTTTTGCCTTCAAAGCTGATGTTCCTTCCACATCCTCAGATGGTTCACTCATCCACAGGGTCAGTGTTTTCCCACTGGGCAGTCAGGGGAATGTCAAAGTATCTGCTCACTCCTATACTGTTCTATTGTCCCCCTAGCTGGGCACGGACCTCATTTTTCCGAAGGCCAGTTAAAGGGAAGAGGACAGCCTATCGGCTGCTCTATAAGTCCTCCCTACAGTGCATGGTCTGGGAAAAGCATGGCTACTGCTAACAGACACCCCCCCAGAGTGCAAGACAAACGCAAACACAGAAGGAGGGGCAAGCCAGCCCATCCCCACCTGAGCTCATGACAAAGGAAAGAGCTGGAAAATCCTTTTTCCTTCATCTGGGGACAGCACATCAATTACAGATTATTAGATAAGATCTTCATTGTAATATTTCCACCATGTATTATCACCTCTTCCTCTCACTGCAATTCTGTCTGGGGAGTTATTTAAATGATGTGCAGAAATCTAAATTTAATTTATTATGATCTAACTCACTTTAGAAGCCAAATTACCCTGCACTGGAGAAGGATCAAGTCAATATCCCACTTGGCTTTCTATTTATCTTCTGCAGGGTTTTCTCTCCTCTTTAGCATCCATTTTATCTCGGTGCTGCTAATACATTTAAATTTTCCTCAGAATTAGGCAATTGCTTCTTCAATGCTGTAGTTTAACGGTTGGTATTAATTATATGAAAGTCACTCCTTAAAGAGTTTGATAGATGAAATGGACATATAATAGAGGGGAAAGGGCTATTTCTTAGACCAAATGAGGTAGCATGTGATCAGCAGGGCTGAGTTTACTCTTCTATTCTACCTCCTTCTGTCTCTTTTCCCCACTTTGATTCTCACCCTGCCCGCCCTCCCTCGAAAGCCAGGTGCCTAGATATTGCTGGGAGCTGAGCGCTGTGGCCTCTCTGAGCCCCTGGAGGGTCTGATGGCCTGGACGCCGAGGCTAGAGCCTTCTAGAATGCTGGCTTCTTCTCCATCTGGCTTCAGTCTCATTTAGTCTCTGACAACAGGAGCCACCACCGCCTGGCTCTCTCCTCCCCGCCACTGCCCTGATATACTCGCTCACCACCTATATCCTAACTGCACGCTACATGCAAACACAGCTTTGGGGGATGCCTCACGCTTTCTGGAAGAAGAAAAGTTCTGATAATTATAATTGCCCGAAAACTCCAACTGCAAAATATAATGTGATTAACCGAATGGACAGAAGCCCGGTTTTTGTTTCTGGGATAGAAATAAAGAAACTCACACCACTTGGACCCTATATGCAGATTAATTTGCTTACTAATTAGCATGGGGGGAGGTGCCTGGGAAGACAGCTGGCTCCCCTGCACGTGCCAGGTGTGTGAGCCCACATGCTGATGTGTCTGCTTCCTGCCGACCCGACGCCCTATAAATCCCACCACCACAGGCGAAGCCCAGAGCTCCTTCCTGGGGACAGGCATCCCAAGCCTCCTGTCGCTCCCAGTGCCGGTGAGCATGAGGACTGAGAGAGCCGGCCCCACCCACACCATCCTCTTCCGCACCCACTTCTCTGTGTTCAAAGACTGGAGCTGGTCATTGGCTCCCGAGAAGCCTCTGTCCCTCCAGCTCTGGAACCCAGAGAACAGGAGATCAAGGAGGGGGGGAGCCAGGAACGCACATGGGGCCCAGGAGAAGGAGGGTTTGGTGGTCTGCACGGTGGCACAGGAGGGTGGGTTGCCTACCCTGGAGGACAGCATGCGCTGAGAGATCGGACCAAAGAGAGGGCTTGGACTTCGGGAAAGAAGAACCAGAAGCAGAGAAGTGGGCTCAGGAAGGGAGGCTCCCGCTGGACAGAGCTGAAGGCTGAAACACTGTGTCTGGTGTGGACAGCGGAGCTGGCGGGGGTGCAGGGCCACCTCATCAGACGGAGGGCAGGTCTGTAAGGCTGATGGTGTGGCACCTCCCAGGGCCGGGGCGCAAGAGAAAGGGAGGCCAACTCCTCCTGGGGTGGCCCAACAACATGGCCAGAGTGGCCTCCAGCAGGACAGAGATGGGACCTGGTAGTCAGAGGCTCACCCCAATGGAAGCCACTTCTAGAAAGAGAAGTGAAAAAAAAAATAACACTAGAAAGAGGATTTTGATTTCTCAGCGACAGAAGAGGGCTCACTCTAAGTCAGTCTCCTCTCTCCACCTTCGCCTGCATCGGGCAAGGAAATACCTTCAAGCATCATCAGAAAGCTCTTTAGCCTCAGGAAGAGCAACGGAGGCAAGCAATTTTCAAGGGGCCCTACCGAACCAAGATATCTAGCAGGGGTCACAAATGAACCTGCCTTCAGGGTCACTGAGAAGCAAAATGTAAGCGAGTACCACTACTGCCCAATAACTGCCAGTTGCACTGCTTGAAACCTCCCTCTGGGTGAAATAAAATATGCCCGTGGGCCTAATTTGGCCTGTAGGCCACCAAATTGCATTTTCCATCCGCTCTGTACCCCAGGGACAGTATGGATTACAAAGAGAAGGGTGGGAGACAAAAGAGGGGACAATAAAACCAAAGGGAAAATGCTCATCCTATGTGACTTCTTTTCTACTTCAAAGGGGCCCCTTATACATTTCAAGCCAATTTCACCGGGAAGAAATAAATGCAGGGCAGCAGGGGGCGGATCTGGGCAGGGAAGGGGAAGTACAACACTAGGATGGCCCTCTGATTCTTCTCCGCAGTCTCATGGAGGCCGTGAGAGAACTGGAGACTGGAAAGCCAGTCCCGAGCCTGGCTCTGCTCCCCACGTTCTTTCAACCTCTTGTGGTCGCTTCCTTCCTCCCTCCGTCCCGAGAACAATACTAATCTTCACCCCACGCAATTTTGCAGAACGAGATCTCAGAAATGAGATAAGACATGAAAAATTGCTTGGCACAACAGAATGCGTGTGTACCATATTATTATCGTCAACATTGCTGCGGTTACCATTATTTCTTCTGGGGACTGAATGCTAATGGAGAGAAAATGCCATCTACAGTCAGGCAATTTATGTTTCCCTTCTTCCTTGCCGGGGGCAGCCATGGGGTCTCTGACAGCATCCACAGGGGACTGGATCCATCATCTACTGTCCGGCTGTGATGAAAGCAACGGTCATTATTAACACCGATGTTTCCTGGGACTCAGCAGGTCTTTTCGATCCATCTCAGTCTGAGCACAGTGACATGCAAATGATAGGACAAGAAAACTGCTTTACCAAGCATAATGCATAAGATTATCACCAGCTTAGAAGGCTGGAAATTGAGCTTCGCGTCGTCTCTGTGTTAACCCCTTTCTATGCATGTGGAGGTGGGGGCAGAAGCTGGGTTGGGCAATCAAGGGGAGAGACCTGGGGATCTTAGAAGTGGGGTCAGAAGCCTGAACCTGCTTGAGACCCCAAGTCTCCCACCTGGCCAAGGAGCCTGGACGTCTGTCAGGTCTCCCTGCTCAGCTACTGGCCCCTTCTCCTCCACTGACATCCGCCCGGAGGGTCCTCTCCAGGCCTCCTGGGGCTTGGCTTCTGAGGGCTAGCGTGGCCAGTCCTGCCTGCAGCTACGCTCACAAGGAGGGCAGCGTGTTCACCTCTCCCTTGGGTGCTACTCAGGCAAAGATGACAGTGGAGGAATCAAGGTGGAGGGAGCTGTGGAAAGCCACGGGAAGGACGGGTGATCAGTTCTCACACCGGACACGACTCAGAACACCAAGCACAACCAACAGTTCTGCAGAGTTTACTCTGTCCAGGCTCTGTCCTAAACAGGTCACTCATTGACTATGGAGAACAAACCTGAAGCGGGTGCTACCATGAGCCCTATTTTACGGAAGGGGAGACTGAGGTTTGAGGAACTAAAGGGACTCGGCCAAGTTCACACAACTAGTGAGTGGAGGTGCTGGGATTAAACCCAGGCAGGTGGACTCTGTCACATCCTGAACCGGAACCCACATGGCAAAGGGTCATTGGTGGAATGAGACTTCCAGACCTGGCACTGCCCAGGGGAGGAGGGAGGAGGGAGGAGGGAGGAGGCCCGACAGAAGCTCGGTCTTACACTTTCTGCTGAGGTTAGCCTGCAAGCGCCTTCCCTGATCCCCCCCTCCCACCCCCCACCGGGAGGTGCTCACCTGGGATCTGGTTAGAAAGAGAGTTTCAGATTCCAGTATCCCCTGAGCCCTGTCGTTCATTCCCCTGAGGTCACATTAGTAAGAAGCCTCGAGCTCTTGAGTTGCCGGCAAGATCTCTCAGACGCTGTGTGCAGTCAGGGCCCAGAGCTTAGCGCATTTTCCATCCACTCTATAAATACGGTGACATCCAGACACCCTCTGGTTCCCTCAAAACTAGGTCAGCTGCTGAATGTGTAGGTGTGGGGTGGGAGCGAGTGACTTTGAAATGACTTTATCTCTCAGGACTGCATGGGGGCTGCTGGCTGGCTCTTTAATGAGAGGGGCTCTTTCTGTGTCAAAAGGGGACCCACAGCACCAGGATGCCATGCCTGCTGATCGGGTGGGGGTGGGATGCCGGCCTCAGCCAAGGTCAAATTAAGTGCTGCAGGGGATACAGCAAGTGATAAAGACAATGGGCTGAAAAACTGGGAGAAATCCTATGAGCCTGTCCTAATAGTGACCATCTTTATAGCACAGCATGAAACCATTCCAGGACATCTTGCATGATATAAAAAAGGGGATTTATCATCATCATCAACAAATCAACAAACAACAAGTGCTGGTGAGCATGTGGAGAAAAGGGAACCCTCATGCACTGCTGGTGGGCATGCAGACTGGTGCAGCCACTGTGGGAAACAGTATGGTGTTTCCTCAAGAAATTAAAAATGGAACTGCCTTTTGACCCAGCCATCTCACTTCTGGGACTATATCCTAAGTTTCCCCGAAACACCAATTAGAAAGGATATATGCACCCCTATGTGCATAGCAGTGTTATTTACAATAGTTAAGATCTGGAAATGGCGCAAGTGCCCATCAGTAGATGAACAGATAAAAAAACTTAGGTACATTTACACCATGGAATACTATGCAGCAGTAAAAAAGGAGGAACTCCTTCCCTTTGTGACAGCATGGATGGAACTGGAGATTATCATGTTAAGCGAACTAAGTCAGTCAGAGAAAGACGGGTACCATATGATCTCACTTATATGTGGAATCTAATGATGAGCAAGGTAAACTGACAAACAGAATGGAATCAGAGGCATGGATACATGGAGCAGACTGATGGCTCTCAGAGGGGAGAGGGGAGAGGGAACTGGATGAAAGAAGGTCATTAGCCAGAGAACATATGTGCATAACCCACAGACACAGACAACAGTGAGGTGATGGTCAGAGGGCTCGGGGGGGGGGGGGGAGGGCTGGGTGGAAGTAGGCAAAGGGGGCGGGAAATGGGGACATCTGTAATAGTCTCAGCAATGAAAATAAACTTGAAAAATAAAAGTCCCCCCCCCAAAAGGGGTTTATAATGTATTTGCTATGTAATTAAGACCCATGGGGGAGTTTCCCCCACCTTAGGAACCACCCATAATTGCTCCCCACATGACATGCTTGTCACTGATCATTCCTGTCTAATCACTAGGCAACTGTGACATTAACTCTTCTATAGGTTAATCCTGAGTTGCCATAGGCATGTAGGGAGCCAAAGTGATCTTTCCATGTCTCCTGCACTCTAAGTCAACTTCTTTTCATCCACAGCGGCCTTCTCTTAGCTGCCACAGAATAAGACGTACTCTCATTTTCAACACAGCCAAGACTGTATGGGAGCTGGATGTGCATTTCAGATACATTGGAAAGAGATTATCACTTCGCCAGAGCTGTTTTGGTTTGCATTTTATTTCATAGGATCACTCACTACAAGATTCCTCTAAATACTCCACTTCCTTAGTGCATGAAGATTAGATTCTGATGACAAAGAAAATCCAGTACCTGAACTTTTCCAGAGCACTATGCTGGAAAATGGGGTGAAAATTATTGTTCACTTGCATTCTCACCTCCACTCACAGCAGTGGGGCTCCCAGGCTCTCTGACCCACAGCCCCAGGGCAGGCCACTCCTCCCGCAATGTGCTATGCCCTGACAATGACCACCATGTCTCAGGTTCTGCCTCTTCCCAAAAGGAGGGAGTCAGAGCCAATGGCCTGAATCTACCCCTCAGATTTTTCAACACCATCCTCCTCCTTCAATTCCCCAAGGACTAGATTCTCTCTGACAGTCCTTCCATCCTCCAGATCTTAGATCTGCCTGGGCGTGGCATCCTCTGGCTTCATTCCCTAAGTGCTCAGTGCTGGGCTCCCCTGGCCTGGGCGTCTTTGGCCCCATCAAGGAAGCTCTCCCAGTACATTCAACAGTAAGGCTTTCCAGGCAGCAGAGACAACTGCACCTTTGGTCTGTCTCTGAAGCGAGACTGGGGAAAGAGGCAGCCGAGTGCAAGTGGCGGGAGGGTGCGACGTGTAGAGAAAGTAGGTCATTAGTGGTAAAGACTACAATTTCCAAGCGGTTGTTAATGCTTTGTTTATATGGATTTCTCCAAATGTGACATTTTAATGGCATCATAATTGTGTGATTACAGTGCAGGCAACACTGCTCAGGGAGGAAAGGCGACAGGGACTCCGGCCACCTGCTGGGCAAGGCGGCTCCCTGCACGGGGCAGCCAGGGGACTGTCTCAGTCCTGCTCAGGCTGGGATGCCTGACAAGAATGAGAAGTGGCTCCCTAAGGGGCCCCTCTGCCAGACTGGAGCCGTTGGTATCCAGGAAAGTTGCACCCAGTCTAGCTCTTGTACAAAATCAATGCCTGGCTGCAGGTGGGGAGATGAGGAAGTGACAGCCCATCTCAGAGCCTCCACTAACAGCTACATAGATCATACACTGCTTCACCCACTGATGCCTGCATTATTTCATTCATTCACTCATTATTCCTGAGTTCTCACTGTGATCTGAGGGAAAGGCCATCCTCAGGAAGAAGAGAACAAATTCAGAGGGAGAGAGTGACAAGGAAAAGGGTCCGACACTGAGGGCTACCTACTGGCTGCCCAGCACTGAGCTACGATTTGGCACATTCATCTACCTTGACCTCTGAGTGACATTCCACCTCCCTGGGGAAGCCCCTTCAAGGGCTCCTGTGCCTTGGCTTCCCCCAGCCCTCTCCCTTGGGCTTTCGCTCTCTTTGCTACCCTCTCCTTCTGGCTTCTCAAGGTCAGAATTGCTCCTGGATTTAACCCTGGTCCCACCTCTCTTCTCAGACATGCTCACCACAGGTGACTTCCCCCATCTCTGTGTCTTGAGAACCTTCTACAGGTGGGTAATTCCCAACATATCTTTCCAGCCCAGGCCTCTTTCCTTCACTCCACATCTTTCTTAAACATATGCCTTTTGGACACGCCCACCTGGGTGTCTCACCAGCCTCTCACCCCAAGTCGGTTCCAGATGGAACCCTGGATCTGTCCGTCACAACAGTGCCTCCTCCAGTCTTTCCCACGTGAGGAACAGCACCACCACCCATGCAGTGGCTCAACCAGGGAGCTGACAATCATCCCTGTCACTCCCTTCTCTCTCACCCACATCTTTGCCCTGATCACTTGAACCCACAAACTCATACCAACCCATCACTATGTCCTGTCGATTCTACCGCCAAAACATGTCTCCACCCATCCACCCACCCGCCCCTATCTCTACCACCATGCCCGGCCACCACGGGCTCTTTTCTGGAGCACAAACTTCAACACTTCTACTCTTGGCCCAAAATATTCATTTTCCAGAATCACCTTTTTAAAATGGCACCCAATCCTCTGTCTCCTTTTCTGGATCAAAAACCCTCCAGTGGCTCCACACTGCACTCAGAACACTGTCCAAACTCCACATTGGCCCTCCGGGCCCTGCACACTCTCCAGCCTCATCCCATCCTCCCTTCTCCTCTGTTCATTATGCTCCAGCCACACCAGCCTCTCGTCAGCTTCTAAAACAAAACAGGCTCTTTTCCATCTGTTAGGGGATGAATCGTGTCCCCCCAAGACTCCTCTGTTGAAGTCTCCAGTACCTCAGAATGAACTGTATTTAAAGACAGGGAGGGCCTCTGAAGTACCTAAGTCTAAATGAGGTCATATGGGTGAGCCCTAATCCATGCGACTGTATTTGGAGATGGGACCTTCCAAAAGGTGACTGTTAAAACACCACCACCAGGGTAAAGCCCTAATCCCATAGGACTGGTGTCCTTCTAAAAAATGAAGTGAAGACACCAAGGCTGCCCTTCACAGAGAAAAGGCCGTGTGAGGACAGAGTGAGAAGGTGGCCCTCTGCAAGCCACAGAGAGAGGCCTCCTGAGAAACCAACACTGTCAGCACATTGACCTTGGACCTCAGGTCCCAGAACTTCAAGAGAATAAATGTCTGCTGTTTAAACCACCCAGTCTGTGGTATCTTGTGAGGGCAGCCCAGCCCGACACAATGACACACCATCGCCAGCCACCATGCCTGGTGTGCTGCCTTCCTGGAATACTCTTCATCTGGTCAACTCCTACTCACCCATCGTTCTCAGACAAAGTGTTATTTATTATATCTTTAAAGAAGCCTCCCATGAACCGTTAGGCTAAATCAAGTCCCTGCTTCTACTCTCCTGGAACTTTGAACATCTCCTTCGTAGAATCTGGCAGAAAAAACAGCCAAACCCAGTTAACTGTCTAGCTCTATATTTCATCCCTGCCTCTCAGATGTTCTAGAACAGGAACGGTGTCTTCACTCACCACTGGCATCATTGGCATGGTTCCTGCCACATGGTAGATTCTCAAATATGTGATGCATAAATGACTCAGTGGACATAAATTATCTCATTTAATCCTCTTAAAGGCTCCAGGGTATGACTTGGATATGACTATTCACATTCACACGTCATATCCAAGCAGAGGCTGGGTGAGAAGAAGAGCAACCATCAAGGCAGCGGCAGGACTGGGAGTTTAACCAGGACCATCTGCCCACAGAGAACTTGCAGTGGCCCCACCTACCTGAGAAGACAAGGCCAGCAAGGACGGGGCCTGCCTACAAACACTGCAGGAAGAGCCAAGTCTTGACTTGGACCTTGGAAGATGGACCGGCTGAGGCAGGAGTCCGAAGAGAGGGAGGATGGGGTGAGTAGAGTGGATGCCCAAAACAGCTGCGTTTGCCATCTCTCTCCTCGTTACTGTCTCTGGGACCTGGGCAAGTGATTTACCCTCTTCCTTTGAATTGAGCGTGACACAGCTGTATCGTATATATAAAAGGCTAACATGCAAAATGTTCCCTTGGGAATTTGACCAGGAGACTGGGAGTTCGATCAATTGCTATGACATGCGCTGACCACCAGGGGGCTGTGCGGAACGAAGAGAGGCCCCAGCTGGCAGCCAGAAGGCCCAATAGGCCCTGATCGCCAGCCAGGCCTAGGGATCCTACCCGTGCACGAATTTCATGCACCGGGCCTCTAGTAGGCTTATGTAAGTAAAGCACTTTGCACTGTGCTGTGCACACACCAAGTACTCAATGGAGAGTGGCTATACTAGTAAGGCTAAGATGCAGACAGACAGCACCATGTGTCATGGGGCAGGAGGTGATCTCACAGTGAGGCAGCCAGGAGTTCTTGGAGGATCCAGGAGACCTGCCTTTTAGACCTGCCTCCGCCACCACCTTGTATCCTTGGATAAATCATTTCTGCTCCCTGGTTCTCTGGTTACTTTCCCCACCTATGAAATGCAGGGGTTTACACAGAGCAGGCATCTTAACTATTTTGAGGCAACATGGCCCCATTGTCAATGTGATGGAAGCTATGGCCCTTTTCCCCAGAGAAATGTCCTTGCAGAAACAGATGTAAATTTCTGATTATAGTATCAAGGACCCAGGGCCACCCAGGAGCCCAGGAGGCACCTGGCTACCAAGTAGGTATACAGGAGTAGCTGCCTCCCTGAAAGGATGAGCTCACATGGGCAGACCTGTGCAGCGGGAAGAAATCAATGATGTCCTGCCTCCACCCCTAGCTGCCCTTTAGGGGGCCGAAGTCAGTTCCCAGGCTCTGCTGGCCTCTGGTCATCCCACGCTGAGCAGAGTAATAAGGCGTGCTGTGCGGAGGGACCCGATAATTGGTTCCTGCTCTGTGCAGTGCTGGAAAAAGACAGCAATCTTGAGATATATTATCCAGATGGACAGTCCGCAGCCCTGGCTGCCATCTAGGCGACCCTCAAAATCATCTCCAGAGGTCCCCGAGGAAATATCACCGGGAAGGAAAGCTGCATGTTCTTCAGCTGCAGCCCAGAAGCTGAGGGTGCTTAAAGGGGGCAGCGATAAAGAACGGTGGGGGTGTCAGCCTCTTTCAGGAACCTCTGTACTCCTTGGTGCCCCAGCTCCGACTATAAAAGAGATTTCCTTGGCCCCTTTACAGAGCTGACCAACAGATACGCTCTGGGGATTTAAGTCTTTAGATCTGTAGTTAATTTATCACACTGCTGCTGGAGTGAGCTTATATAGTTAGATCCCATTAATAGAATAAAGGTCAAGTTCCTTATTGTGGCCTGCAGGTCCTTCGCTGGACTTCTAGCCTCATCTGGTTCCATCCTGGTCCCCATACACTGGTTCCCTCCAATGGCCATCACCAGCACTGGAAGTAAGTTCAGAAAATCTGGTCCCTGTAATCTAACAGTGTCCCCTCCTCTTATGTTGTGGCACTCACTATAATTACCTGTTTATTGGGTCTTCTTCCCTAAATTGCACATGCCTCAGACTTTGAGGTAGGAGTGGGGGGTTTCTCTCTGAATGCCGGCATCCCATAGAGAGGCTGGCCTGCTGATGAAGGCTGCTCACAGCCTCAGGCCAGCTCTCCCCCTCAACCCTCACCCTGGCCAAGGCTCTCAGGCTGCAGAACAGTAGACAGAACACAGGACTGCCAGCCCCCACACTATGCCTTACGGAGGAAATGAACAAGGTCAGGTAGGCAGGGGAAAGTGTCAAGAATTGACTTGCCCGAAATCAGGGTCATTAGGTCAGTCAGGATAAGAAGAAACTGCATGGCAATGATGCAAACATGTCACTGGGAGTGAAGGGTGGGTGGGGGGGACAAAAAGACAAAAGCAAACAAAGAAATGGAGCATAGGATGAACAAAAGACTAAAATCACCACCACCACCACACACACACACACACACACACACACACACACACACACACTTAAAACAGACTCCCCGATCTGGAAGAAAACATAGACTAAGGAACAGAAGGAAATTACCCAAATATGCTTCATGTTATAGAACTACTTCACATAATTAGTAAAATATAAATTTAATAAAATAGCTAAAATATGAGACGAGGAAGCAAAGAAATGAAACAAAGGTTTCTGTAATTGAGAATCACAAAACACTTTTGCAGAACCAATAAGTAAACACAGACACTGCAGGGCAAGCACAGGAGAAAGCCTAATTAGCGACTCGAATGGCAGGGTTTCTGGTCCTGGTTTGCCACAGCAGCAGTGGGTCGTTGGCCAAGTCACCGTGACTGCAGAGGAGAAAGGCTTCAGTTAGCACCTGGAGGCGAGAAAAAACATGTAGAAACAGCAAAGGTGACCCAACATCACAAAACTGGTGAAGCTGAGGCACATACACAGGTGACACACAGAAAGGTTTTCACCTTTAAAAAAAAAGCCAAAACGAATAAAGAACTAAATCTGCACATCAAGAGAATGTGCTACGTTCCACGAAGAATGGATACAGAACAACTGACATGAAGACATTTCCTGGTCTAGGTATTGAACTTGGAAAATCAAGACCCAAAAATCATCAAGCATCCAGGCAGAACTAATGAGTCACCTGCAAGGAGAAAACGTTCGCTGACCTCACACTTCCCCATAGCAACATTCATTGTCAGATGACAATGAGGAAATAGCCCACAGAGGCCCGGTGCAACTCCAGAACATCTTAACCTGCTGGGCTGCTGTTCAAGTGAGAAAGGCAAGAGACGGACGTTCTCCCCGCGGGAGAACTCGGGGACTGCTGTGTCTGAGCCCGCTTGGAAGGATCTACTAGAGAACACGCAGCCCACGGAGGAGAGGGATGGCCAGGAGAGCCGGGGAACGGAGGATAAGAACCAGCAGAGCACTGATTCTATTTACTTATGGAAGCAAAACGACACAGCTATGGGAATGGTTGGAAAACGTACTACTTATGTGATTCGGAGTTAGCTACTTAACCTAGTGGAGCCTCAGTTCCCTCACTTGTAAAATGGGGAGATGATTGTATCTCACAGGGTTTAAGGATTAAATGGAAGTATCAAATGTAAAAAGCTGTGACTTGCTTATAGTAAACTGTTTGCTAAGAGGCGACAGGGATCAAAGATGAGGATGAAAATGAGAATGAAAGTGAGCCTCCCAAGTGCCCCTGCTTCCTCCTCCCTTCCCTCCAAAGAAAGGCAAGAGGAGCAACTGCCCCCGCCCCCCCACCCCCCCTCCCCCCCCCCCCCCCCCGCCCCGGTCTGGATGGCACGTGGGAGGCTCTGGATTCTCCCAAGGTCCTTGTCCCAGCGCGCCAAGCCAGAGCAGGAAGAAGCCTTCCCTGCACCCCCCCCCAAGAGGCGTGGGACCCCAGTTTCCAACCAGGCAGCGAGCACCCCCCTTTCCTCAGGACTCGGGGAAAGGAGCTGAAGACTGAAGGGGAAGCAAGACTTCACCTCAGGGAGGAGCAGGGTGGCAGGTGGTGTGGCTCCAGCTTGCTAGCCAGAGGGCACCTCCTGCTAAGGGCCTGGGGCATCTCTGTAGGGGCAGCCTGGAGGGGTTGAGCACCACTGGGAGCACAGCACACAGGTCAGAAACTGAGTTCTAGACCTGGCCCTGGTACCCACTCATTCCTCCTAAGCTCTCAGTGTCTGTTCACTCATCAGTGAAGCAAGAGGGTGGGAGTTCTCACCCTGGGTGAAGAGTGCCAAGTTCTGAGCTGGTTGTATCCCTGCCATGAAGTCTTTGTGGCCACAATTAATTCCACAAGCAAACCAAAGGAAACAGGGAGAAAGGCAAAGGAACCGTGAGATCGCAGTGTAAGTTAGCAGGGGAGGGGATGAGAAAAGGGAGCCGGAAAGAGCAGAAGCTCTGTAGCCTATGACAGAACCAAGTTCAATCGCCTTAAAGCAGTGGTTCTCAACCTTCCTAATGCCGTGACCCTTTAAATCAGTTCCTCATGTTGTGGTGACCCCCAATTTCATTGTTACAAATTGAACATAATTAAAGCATAGTGACTAATCACAAAAACAATATGTAATTATATATGTGTTTTCCGACGGTCTTAGGTGACCCCTGTGAAAGGGTCGTTCGACCCCCAAAGGGGTCGTGACCCACAGGTTGAGAACCGCTGCCTTAAAGGAATGTGGGCTCCCTGACAGTAACAGCTGAAAGTAGCTGCCTACACCTGAGCTCACACCCCAAATTCCACTCCAGTAGGAAGTCAACTCCACTTTATAAACAGGGACCACAGAAGGATACAAAGTGCATTCATCTATCTTAAAACTGGTGGGCTAGAGCTTGAGAAGAAACAGGATATTTGCATAGCTTCAAAGTACATTCCCCCAAGAATTCCAAAGGGGAAAAATGATTTTACAATGGAGAAACCTGGCAGGCACCACCTTAGCCAAGTGATGGAGGTAAACAGCACAGGAATAAGACGTAGCGCTATCATGCGTCCCCTGAAGGCCCAACATCACTTCCAGAGCATTCTTGCTAAAAGCCCATCACCTCATCTGATCAGGAGGAAAGATCGGACAAGCCCAACTGAGAGCCATTCTACAAAGTAACTGACTAATAGTCTTCAAGGTGTCAAGGTCATGAAAGATGAGGGAAGACAGGGCAACTGTCACAGTTGGAGGAGACCAAGGAGACATAACAACTGAACTGGATCCCAGAAGAGACAAAGGACATTAATGGAAAAACCGGCGGAGTTTAAACTGTGGTTTAGTTCATAGTAGGTGTGTAGTATAGGGTTATGTAACAGGTTACACATGCCATTCGAGGGCAGAGAACTCTGAACCAGGGCCTGGGAGAGACAACATTCAGGGATGACCTGACCCCTGGCACCCTAAAGCTGGGACTTCTCCTCCCATGGCCCATAAGACGGGACAGGAGTGAGGGTGGACCCTCTGCAACCCCTCCCACCTCCCTTTCCCCCACCCACACAAGCATTTCTGAATTCTCCCATCGCAATCTGAATCCTCCCAACTATCACAACCTCAGTGACATTTGCATTTACTGTAAGTAATACACACATAACATGGTGTCCATTTTTATGACTATTTCCATTTCCCGTTGAGATAACACAGGATTTTACCTTTTTATCTGCAGGGGACCCCGGTTCTTGGACAGACTGATGAAGCAAAGGGTTTAAAGACCAGAATCTTCTGATGCAGGTACTGAGTCAGAGTTGAAGGAGGAGGAAGCAAAACCAATAACCCGTTCACGACACTCAGAGTGGCCTACTCTGTAGGGAGAGGACCCTGTTTAGCCTCTGACCCCGTGACCTTGTCACCCATGGAGACCACTCAGGGAAGACCCACCCCGCAGGCCAGCTCCTCTCGGCTAGGAACACGCCAGCGCTGCTGCACCGGCACAGCGGGATGGTTGAGAAACACGGCATTTGATGAAATTAAAAGGCAACCAATTTAAAAGAGATTAAGCAGGGAAAGGGGAATTTAATGATCAGCTTTTGCCACTGTGAACTAAGTGAACCCACTGGCACGGAGACTAATGGTTTAATATGTTGTTAAACAAGGGCAAGCCGTCCGTGTGAGTAATAAGGGCATCGGTGGTTACGGCACCAAGGGTAGGTCACCCTCCCGCAGGCCCTCGGCCTTGGGGGCCGCGCTCCACTCATTTCCCAGTAAGGTCAGGGCCGCGCTCCACTCATTTCCCGGTAAGGTCAGGGCCGCGCTCCACTCATTTCCCGGTAAGGTCAGGGCCAAGCATTCAGCGGCTTCCCAGCCCCAGGAGAGGCTATTTTCCTGAGAAGAAAGGCAGCCTGGAGGCGTGTGAGAGGAAGGAAGAAAGCCCTGGAGAGCAAGCGGCAGGAGGGGAGGACCAGCAGCCGGAGGCTGCACAGAGGCAGGCCTGCCTCTGCCATCGGAAGGAGGCCCCATCTCAGGGCTGAGGGAGTGCCCGCCCTGAAGGACTCCAGAGGAACCACTATCACACACTGTTCATTCTTGCTAAAGAGACTAGAGGGCTCTTTTTACTTTTTCACGTTTGAGGAAGATGACATCTGGAACAGTGAGGGCTTCTAGGGACCGCAGAGTGAATCGGGAGGAAATTTGTGCAGGTTCTTTGGGATGTGAGATCGCGATGCTAGGGATGGTGAGGATAAATGCGCGGTTTTACTCAGCACATGGCCCTCGTGACCTTGCGGCCTTTCGGTGTGGCCCGCAAGCTCTCTGTACCCCCGACCGATTCTCAGTGAGTGGTCAGTAAATGAGTGAGTGACAGTGTGACGGGGGCTGGTGACGGTGAGTGAGGCATCTGCAGTTCTACGCTTAATGCTTTATTGAGCATCAGCTCATATAGTCCTTGGCACAACTCCAAGAGGTAGAAAAGATTGAGTCATGTCTCCAAGGCCACAGGCTGGTAGAAGGCTTGGCGCCTTCAGACCCAGGTGCCCTGAATCAATACCCTGAGAGCCTCCACCCAGGGTGGGAGGGATGGAGGCCCGAGGGCCAGAACCCTGTCAAAAGGGTGGACGCTGCCACGCCTCCACGTGGCCCTTCAGCTGTGATTCTACGTCAATACCAAGTAACAGAGTCCTAATTCAGAACCTGACTTGGGTTGAGAATTTGTTGACATCAGAGCTTACTGTGAGTGGGTTTCGCTTTAATGTTCAATTGCAAGGAACCCCTCTTTCCGGAACTGCAAAGCCCAGTGTCCGACACCTAGTGGCCATCACAACTCATTTGTCAGGGTCCCAGGTCACTCATTCATTCACTCCTTTAATGACCACTCACTTAGAATCCAGCTGTGCCCTGCAGGGTCCGGGCCAGGCAGCAGGCCATGGGGATACACACCACACAACCACACCACCCAGTCCCCTGCAGCAGGAGCCTGCAGTTGGCCTGACAGGTCATGAGGGTTATGACGGGGCAGGCGCAGGGATGCACGGGTTCCTCACAGAGGTTATGTGTCTGTTTCTCCCTTTCAGGGAGTCTAGTACCCCGGCTTCAGCCTGGAGCCTGGACCCTCGTGAGAATGGTGGCTTGGAGCAGAGGAAAGAGTACTGGAGTCTGGCTCTATCTCCCTGCTCACTCCCTGTGTGGCCCCAAAAGACCATGAGGGAGCCTCCATTTGCCCCTCTATAAAATGGGAATCAGGATACCAAGCTTGCCTAGCTCACAGGATCATTGCAGGAATTAAGTAAAAATATGCACGCAAAAGTTCCTTGAACAGCCTAAAGAACACTCTACAAATTTAAGAGGTAATTATTGTGCTGAACTTAAGTATAGAATTGTCCTAGAGTAGGGGCAGCAGGTCTACCCTACAAACAGCATCTCTGCTGAACAGACAAGTGTTCATTGATAAGGGATTTGGGAACCTACAGGTTAGATAGATGTGTTTTGCTACTATAACACAGCAAGGCAGTATTGGATCATTATCCAGCACATGAAAATAGACCCCATCTATAAACTGTACATTTTAATTGTGTTCGTTAAAAGGGGAATGAACCTAGAGTGAATGCTGATTTTTCTGTAACTGTTCTATCAAAAGCATAGCTACAGTGTTTAATACCTACATGTGGATCAATGAGGCCCCAGAGAACAGAGAGGTTTAGAAAGAAACAGGGGGCAAACAGGGGGCATCCAGCAGCTCCTGGCCTCCCCCCTCAAAGACGGTCAGAGCACCGCCTCTGGGCAGCACAAAGCTGGGGGTAGGCGATTCCCCCTGCAGACGTGGGGAATCTCATCTCCAGGCCCAAGGCTCCTGGCACCCTGGGGAAGCTACTTAATGCTCTACTCCTCAGCAGTCATGCTGGGTCTAGGACTGCCCCTCCCAGGCCCACCTCTTCTGTCCCTTGGGGAGGGGAAGTGTGCTGCTGGTGGGAACACCCTACCTCTGTCTTGTCCTTATCTGCCTTCTGGCTTCCAAGCATCATACAGCTTATAGTGATCATTTGGGACAGGCGACTCCCACCTGCTGATCCAGAATTCACTTGGCTCATCTCCACGCAGGGTGAGCCAGGCTCAGCCGCCCTGAAGAGGTGGTGTGGGGAGAAACAGGCTTGCCAGCAGCCTGCACATTTCTGAAAAGCCAATTACATGCTTATTACTCTCTCCAGGAATGAAACCCACGCCCCACGTGGCCAGTCCCCTTCCCCAGCACACACACGCTTATCTCAGCCATGTGGTCCCTTCTGCCAGCCACTGCTGTCAGAAATGGAGAGCTGGGCTCTTAATCACCTGCCAATGGGCCTGGAGGGAAGGCAGGAGCATAAATGCCCATCCTGGAGGCAAGAGATTCATGCATAAGCTGGAAAAGCCAGCAAGCACTGCGCAAATGGGCCGGTTTGCAGGTGAGGAAGGGACAATGACGGCCATGGGACATCAAGGTAAGAGGTGGCTTTGGAGGAGGTCTGGGGTCCTCCCTCTTACCCTATGGGCCACATCCAGTCGGCCACCTGCTCTGATAATTAGTTTTGTGGAAATACTGTCACACCCACTCATTTACACACTGACTGCTTTCTCAAAAGGACAGCAGAGCTGAGCCCACGTGACCACACAGCCTAAAACATTTACTACCTGGCCTGTTGGAGAAGATGTTTGCGACGCTGGGATAGCAGAAAGAACAACGGGGGGTTGGAGCCTGGAAGTCAGGAGACTTGAGATGAAATGTGCGCTGTGTTTGACTTCTCTAGAGGTCAGTGGCTCTCATCTGTATAATGGGGACATAGTATCATAGTATTTAGGGCTGTTGTCATAATGAGTGAAAATTAGATAAGCTGTGTGCACAGTGAAGGGCGTGAAGGCAGGCGCATCAATAAGGAATTAGAAGAGACCCTTTCTTCCTCTGTGGTCCTGAAATAGAATATCTTTGCATCCCACTCTTTGTGGCTGGAATATTTTCAGTGACCCTGCATGTGTTTTGCAAATTTGTATATGGATGAGAGGTGTGGGTCAGACAGGGGAGGGAAGGAGGGAAGAAGGGAGAGCTGTTCTGGATTTTTTCCAATCAGAAATACTGATAAGTAGTCTAATCAAAGCCTGCCTTCTTTTTGAATATGAATACTACCATAGTTAAAATGTGGCCATGTAGTCCCTCCGTGGGAAGTGGGGGGAAGGTGGGGGAGCTGGGCCCCTCCTAATACCTGGCTTGGGGTCAGCCTCCCTTGGGCTGAGTATTATGGATCTTGAGCCCATGCTCAGCCCTGCCGCCCCTTCTCCTTATTCCAGCTCTTTTAACCAACACCCTTCCTTCTTCAAAGTGAGAATACCATCCCACACGGGGCCTCAGTACTACAGAACAGCGTCTTCACACTCAGCAAATGTGTATTTAAGAGCTAAGGAGATGCTGCAGGGGCCCCAAGACTGGTGGGATACAATGCCTGCTCAAGGTGCTACGGCCCCCTGAGGGAAAAAGGGGGTCAGCAGGACCAGATAAGGATCTTTAGGGATCTTTGGGTCTAAGCACAGAAGAAATCATAAAGGGTGTCCCCAAAAAGTGTACACACACTTTAATAGCTGATAACTTAATCTTTCAGGTTTAACTGATTAGAAATAATGGCTGAAGCCAGACTAGCTTTGAACAAAGAAAATTTATCCTAAAGTGCCACTAGACTTTTTTTTATGAGGATACATAAAGTATAAAGTTTATGGTACAAAACCAGCAACAGTTGACAAATTGAGGGCATACAAATACCTAACGAAACGATTCTTGATGTTTGTGATTCCCTTGCTTCATGTTATCAGCAGTGCCTGGACCAGAATGTTCAGTGGTTTGAAAACAGGCATTAACCAAAAATATTATTCATTTCTGTAGGTTCTTTTAAATTTTGAAAATGAATTGTATGTTAATAAATATTGACTTTATAATCATTCAAAGTGTGTATATATTTTGGGACACCCTGTATAATTATAAATAAGAACAATATGCCACATTAAAGCACAATATTTACAAGTATACTCAAATGGACAGAGGTCCCTTGTAGCTTTTCTAACACCACAATTCTGGGTAAGTTCATGGAAGCTGAATTCCTTCTCTCCCACACCACCCATGGGTGGCCCTGCCATGCCACTGCCCTTGCCAATTACTCATTCTTCTTAGTGAAGAGGGCAGCACTGATAGGAAGTGCCCTGGAGAGACCAAGCAAAGGACACAGATGGTGAAGAGGGACCACTTCCAGGAAGGGGCTTGTGGGAATGCTACTGCAGGAGGGGTACATTGGAGACAGGCCTGGTAGAACAGGTACAACTTCAACAGACTGAAACCTAGGAGAAACTTTCAAGATATATAAGGGTCTGGCAAACAAATGTATGGGGTTGGGGAAAGCATGTTTGAAGGGATGGTAAAAATTTTAATTTTGCCTGGAGCAAAGTAGTACAGTAGTGAGAAAACACTTGGGCTTATTT
Organism: Myotis daubentonii; assembly: GCF_963259705.1. NCBI lineage: Eukaryota > Metazoa > Chordata > Mammalia > Chiroptera > Vespertilionidae > Myotis > Myotis daubentonii. The sequence continues at coordinate 65,753,877 of NC_081851.1, read as the reverse complement.
CGCCAGTTGGACATGGGTGGAGGAAGGAAGAAGAAACCAAAGTGAGGTCAGCTAGGAGAGCTCTAACCTGGCTGGGGATGTGGTTGCAGGTCCCTGTAACGCAGAAGATAAGTGGAGATGAGAGGCTGAGTGTAGTAGTCAGGGTTCTCCAGAGAAACTAAACCAACCAGAGAGAGAGAGAGAGACATTGATTTTAAGGAACTGGCTCCAGCAAGAGTTGTTGTCCCAGCCTTGAGAAAAATTCCTTCTTCTTCAGGAAACCTCACCCTTTGCTCCGAAGGCCTTCAACTGATTGGGTGAGGCCCACCCACATTATGAAGTGTAATCTGTTTGACTCAAAATCCACTCATATAAATGTTAATCTGTACCTACTGAAGGCTACGGATTTAAACGTTTATCACGTGCTTAAAATGCCTTCACAGCAACATCTAGGCTTGTGTCGACCTAGCAACTGGGCTCCACCGTCTCGCCCAGCTGACACACAGCATGAGCGCTCACCGTGAACTTGTCCTCAGCTGTGCCGAGTATGCCAGCTGGTGATGTCTATAACTTTCGAGAGGCCATTTCTCTCCAGTACGAGGCTGGGCCACTGGCTTTTCTACAGGAGGTATGCAGAGATCAGCATATCCATCTCTATTTCCCCTTCGCCTCTTATTGCACTGCCAGGTCCTGGAGGTCTTGTAGAACTTTCTTCCTTCCCACTATTATGGCTGTTGTGATTATCCTTCATCTTGGCACGAGCGTGCCCTGGCTGGCTTCCAAGAGGAAGAATTACTTTCTGTTTCCCTTACACACGCCTGTTGCCTTTAATTGGATGCAGAGTATCCTGTCTTCTCTTCCCAGAGAGATGCTGGAAGGTGGCCTGGGAAAGTTTAAGGGGCTTCCCTGCCCTGGCTCAGAGATGAATGGGAGCTAGAATCGGGTGATGCTGGGTCATCCTGGCTGCTACACAGAAACTCTTGCTTCTAAGAAGAGTCTGAGGTGCTTGTGCATGTCACTCACTTATCAGAAGGGGGAGGGGGGCTGATCCAAGAATCATAGCAGTTCCAGTCCTGCCTCTGCCACTAATGTGCCAAGTGGCTGTGGATCAGTTTTTCCCATTCCCGGTCCTTGAGTTTCCCTGCAGACCTAGCTAATCTCCAAGGTGTCCTCCAGCTCTAACACTGCCATCATGGCAGGTCATTTCTGTCATGCTCATATACCGAGAAAGGGTCTGTCCTAAGTCAGGATATGTAAACATGTGCTCAAGGATGTCAGGGGCACAGCTGGGAATTGAACCTGGGGCCCTCAACTCCAAGTCCAGAGCCCTTTCCTCTCCAGTCTTCCCCATGCTGCCCACTCATTTGAGTGCAACCCCAGGTAAGAAATACATTTTATAGTATGACCAGCAAATACACCTGTAAACACAACAGAGGCTAACATTTTATGAATGGAAAGCTCCATTTCTGTTTGCAATGCTTTCTCATTCCGTCCTGTCCCTTTAAAAAATACAATTCGCTGATGCATCATAATGTTCATTTAAAAACATGTGTCTCTGGACCACCTGACAATACCCAGGCACGGTGAAGACGCAGCATGTCCGCATGCTCTCACTGGTGCTTAAAGGCAGGCTCTGCTCTCTGCATTTTCTTACTCTGAGAGGTCACGGAGCCCGGTCAGTGATGGTACCTTCAACCTCGGTGGTCCTAGCACAGTGCACACAGATCCCAGACGATGTGGGTCATTGTGAGACCAGACAACCTTGGCAACTTTTGGAAGAAACCTGGTACATGGATACCAGTGGGTTAACAGGAGCATGTCCCAACTGTTCCCTTCAGGACTGGTGTACCGTATTAGCTGCCCATGATCTGTGCTTCTGTTTTTCACCACAATTTCATGTGCCCGCCCTAGATGGTCAAATAGGAACCTAAATGAAATTCACACCCACCTTTGTGTAGTCCTGTTGACTGCATACCTGCACAAACAATAGTTTTTATCTCTGGAAGGCTTTAGGCAACAATTGTTGCCTAAGGTATATGGCATGCTAAGAGGACTGAGGTGTGTGTGTGTGTGTGTGTGTGTGAGAGAGAGAGAGAGAGAGAGAGAGAGAGAGAGAGAGAGAGAGAGCGCCAGCAGGGGCATTTTCATCAGGTAAACGAGGTTTGCTGAGTCCATTGCTCAAGAGCATGTGTAAGGAGACAAATAATATATATGCATGAATACACCCGTAAACTCAAACCCTTTAGTGAAAAATGTTCCTGTTAGTGATTCTCATCATTCTTGTTGTTACTGGCATGAACTCTTTCTCCTCTTCCTCCTGCTCCTCAGTGCCAACGTCTGCCAGGGAGACAGCTGTGAAGGTGCTTGGCCTCTCTGAAGAGGGCACTGTGTCCTTTATTGCCAAGCACTTACCTCACTGACGTGGCACCTTCAGCCGGTCTCCTCCATCCCCAGGACAGACCAGGCTGGAGGTGCCACTTGCCCCAGGTCACCCTCCTCTTCCCACTTCAACTTGGAGCCGGATCAGAACTCTCAGGCCACCCAGAGCCGGCTCCAGGCTAAACACCAGAGTCCCTAATCCACCCCTGCTGGACTTGACGCCCACACTCAGGGCTTCAGGGCAACTACCCGAGGCCAGGCCCAGCTACCAGCTACCTCCCCCCGGGTACAGCCGCTTCTGTCTGTCCTTCACCTCAGAGTCTCCCACACATAACAGTGTGTGTCAGAAATACTGCTCCCGTGTTATACATATGCAAAGCTTGGGAGGCGGCCGGCGACGGGGATAAAACACCAGGAACTATTTACGAGTCTCCCACTCGCACGCTGGGGCTTTATTTGCTTAATGAATGGCTGGGGCCAGCCATCAGCTGGGGGATTTATGTGTCACCCGGAGCAGAAGACACTAGAATGTGGAGATGTAAAAATGACAAATTTTCTGACTCAGCCGAGGTGGTATTTCACCGCCTCTGTATCCGCGGGGAATGGAAGGTGAGGAGAGAAGGCCGGCTCTCGTGCCGAGTAGCAATGGCTGAGAGGAGCGTACGGTTGAGGGACTGGCCATGTCAAAAAACGAGAAGTAAAAACAAAAGTGCTGCTTTCCAGAATGAAGGCTGAGGGCCAGGAGTGAAGGCATTTATTAGCAGCTCTCAAATGCTCTTACTACCCTCAGCTCTCCGGGTCCTCCCTAGGCTCCCCTTTATCAAGCTGTCCGCCCCCCAATTCTAATGTGTGCCAAGGGAAGGGTACTGGCCCAGAAGAGCGAAGACATGGGGCTGAGTTTCTATTGGACAACTCCCTAGCAGAGTGACCTTGAACATCCCACTTCAACTCTCTGGATCTGTGCTGTCACTTGTAAAATAAAAGGCGAGGCAAGTCTGTGGCTCTTATACGAAGAACTGAAGTCGTAAATAGCCAGTCTGCCTATTCACACACATTCTGCCCCTTCCACCTCCAAATTCACTGTCTCGATGCCCTGTACCGCCTCTGCCACCATCACCCGCACTGCCCCCACCACCATCGTGTCCAAATGCCTGGTCTTCGTCTGCCCATGCAGCCACTCTTGCATCCCCTCCCTAGGCAAAGACTGATTGCTGTCTCCTTGACTCTTTCCCCACTTCATTCATTTGGTAACAGAATCCCTCCCTGAGTTTTAGCTGGGCACAACCCCCTAGCTAGCCACTGTATTTCCCAGTGTGCCCTGCAGCCAGATGGAACCATGTCACGAAAGGAAGGTGAGTAAAAGTTATGTGTGTAGCATATAGGAAATTGACTGTCCCCGCTCCTCTCGTCCCCCCTTACCCTGGACTGGGAGAGGGAGTGATGCTGATGGCCAGTCTCAGCCATGTGGCCAAGGACAGCAGTCTAAGGCACAGAGAAACAAGACAGAGCCAGGCTCTCCACAAGTTCACGTGGAGACAAGGAAGAGGAAGTCTTTAACTGTCCTGCGTAAGCCTTGAAAATAGCTGTCACCTCTAGAATTCCATAAAGAAATGTGGCCCTGGCCGGCTTGGCTCAGTGGATAGAGCATCAGCCTGCGGACTGACGGGTCTCAGGTTCGATTCTGGCCAAGGGCACATACCTGGGTTGCGGGCTCGATCCCCAGTGGGGGGTGTGCAGGAGGCAGCCGATCAATGGTTCTCTCTCATCATTGATGTTTCTATCTCTCTCTCCTTCTCCCTTTCTCTCTGAAATCAATAAAGAAATATATTTTTTTAAAAAAAAGAAAAAGAAATGTGGCTTTGGGTGCAGAATCTCGCCTATACAGTCCAACTCGTGGAGGGACCCGTGTGTGGGTCACGCATGAGTTGTAACACAATACTGGAGTAACGTGTTCTCTCTCCAATAAATGTCTTTCTGTTTGGAGCCTGTGTCTGGCATTACTGAGCTGTGCCCTGTTCTCTCTGCCTGCTCCTCTAGGGACTCCTTGTAGCTGCCACACTAACCTGCTGGGGACCTTCCTTCACTTGAAAGGAGGCATCTTTGTCCTTCAGGAAGGCCCACTGGAACCACTGGTGGAATTTGGGGAGGAATACCCGTAGGGGGGAACCAGACTTGTGGGTACAACGGAGCCCTTGAGGCCCATGGTGATGAAGCAGGATCCCTGAGGGGGGTGACCAATTGGGCTGGAGCCCAAAGCCCTAACCAATGAAAATGATTTTTTCTCTGAAAGTCCTCTGTGCCTATGGTCCCTAGAGGACTCACCTACTCAAGCTACCTCCCAGCCACTGACATCCCATAACTGTCATCTGCACCTGAGCCCAGGGTTGGGAATGAGAAGGAGTATGGCAGGCAGGCCGTAGTGCGGGGCTCCAGAATGTCCTGAACAGCCACCAAAACATGGCAGGGCCACTTTCATTTCCGGTTGTAAGAAACAGATGAAGTCGGCAGTTCAGGGTAGCTGGGCCTGACTTTTGCTGCTTCTACTTTTCCGGTGTCTTCCAAGGTCAGGCATATTAAGCAGCATCCTGAGGCTGCGAAATGACTGCAGCAGCCCAGAGGTCCATGCAAGCAAGTGCACATGTTGTTTCTGTAATCCCCCTGCCAGGGTAGCTCTGGAGAATATTCCCACCACCTCCAGCCCTGATGCTCTCTTTTCCCCCTGCCCAGGAAGCCCTGCTGCAGCACAGCTCAGCAGCACTGCTGAGCCATTAAAGTCCTATCAACCTCCCACAGAGCTGCTGTGAAGAGGGAAGATGCATCCTGCCCCTGGCACTTGGCTCAACACAGGAGAAACAGCGGGCTCTGTGGGGGGAGCCAGAAAGGCTGCATCCATCTTACAGGCACCACTGCATAGGTCAACTCCCTAAGCGCTGAGTTGGGAGGGACCTGGAGTTACACCCCACCCCAAGGTTGGGGCCATACTGTGATCAGTGAACACCCTTGGGCTGGGGAACAGACTGGGTTGCTGGGGTCCAGCCCCATCAGGTCCAGGGGTCCCCAAAGGTGTGGACGGAGTCGGCGAAAAGGGAAAAACTCAGAGACAGCGTTCAGTTGATCAGCAGCCTAGCCAGGATCTCTAGCCTGGATCTCCAGCCAAGTTCTGGTCTCGATCTCCAGAGAGGTTCTGTAGCCATGTTCCCTCACTAGGTTCTCCAGCCAGGTTCTGTCCAGGCTCTCCAGTCAGGTTCAGTGTCCAGGTTCCAGTCAGGTTCTCCTGCCAATCTCTGTAGTCAGGTTCAGTCCAGGATCCCTTGCCATGTTCTCCCGCTAGGCTCTGTCTCTAGGCTCCGAGGCCAGTCCCTCTCTAGGATCCTCCAGCATGCTCTCTCCAGCGAAGTTCTTCTGTCTCTAGGCTCCGTGTAGGTTCTGTCTTCTTGATTCTGTTCTAAGTTCTGAGTCCTAAATTCTGTGTTCTGTCTCTAGATTCTGAATTCTGTCTCTTGAGTTCTGAGTCTTTCTGTCTTGTTACAACTGTATTTATACCAGTTGATTCAATCCTATCAATCTCTATTACAAAGGTTAGGGCGTTTCTTATCTCCATTCCAGGGAGAAAAGATTATGTAGTTTAAGCATGATTGTTCATAGTTAAAGGGATTAATTACCCGCCTGGCACTTAGTTGAGGGGTTTTATTCCCTCCCTAACTTCAGGGGAAAATCCCTACCTGCGGATTCAACCTTTCTCGGAGAGGTGACCTTGGTTAAAACACAGCGCCAAGAAGGTGAGCAAACATATTAAGAACCATATGCCATATATGCCAGGTCCCTTGAAACAGCAAGGATGGACCGGCTCCCGGCAAATTCCCCCTTTTTTATTTTTTAAAAGCAAGCATTAAAAAGAAAAACCTGAAACGCTCTCTTGTATCCATTTTAAGAGTAGGATTGGCGCTTTCTGCTATTACCTGAGTCCTGATCTATCACCCCAGGGAGAGCTTGCCAATCCTGCACTTTCCCAGGGTGGAAAGGCTGCAGTGGGGTTAAGGATAAGGCTCCTTGGGCCTACCTTCTCCCATGCCATTACATTTACCTTTCCTTCCTCAGAAAAGCATGGACATACTTCTTGTATAAAACGTTCTGTCTGACTGGGAGTAACCTTAATTCCTCTGCTAGCAAGCACATATGTTAAAAGATCAATACAGAGTCTTTTTTCTTTAGACTCAGTATGGCACATCTTCTTAATCTAAAGATCAATACAGAGTCTTCTTTCTTTGGACTCAGTATGGCACATCTTCTCAATCTAAGGATCAATACAGAGTCTTCTTTCTTTGGACTCAGTATGGCACATCTTCTCAATCTAAGTTCTGTACTATCCACCTTCTTACCCTACTTATCCTCTATAGGGGGGTCTGTAGCACCCTGGTGGAGTCCTATCCGTCCAGAGTGTGGGGGTTCTCAATGGGGGGGGGGGGGCTTACCTAGGGGAATCCTTTTCCAGGGATTCCCAAAGGTGTGGACGGAGTCGGCGAAGACTATCCACCCTCTTCCTACGGTGGAGTCCGATCCGTCCCGAGTGCGGGGCGCTTACCTAGGGGTCCCTGTTCGGGCTCCATATGCCGGGGTCCAATCCCAGCGGGTCCAGGGGTCCCCAAAGGCATGGACAGAGTCGGCGAAGAAGGAATGACACTGGGACAGCGTTCAGTTGATCAGCAGCCTAGCCAGGATCTCTAGCCCGGATCTCCAGCCAAGTTCTGTCTGAGATCTCCAGCCAGGTTCAGTCACCAGGTTCTAGTCAGGTTCTCTTGCCATATTTCTGTAGTCAGGCTCAGTCCAGGATCTTTTGCCATGTTCTCTCCAGCGAAGTTCTTCTGTCTGTAGGTTCTGTGTAGGTTCTGTATTCTGAGTTCTGTCTCTGTCTCTAGATTCTGAGTTCTGTCTCTTGCTGTCTTGTTACATCTGTATTTATACCAGTTCATTTTAATCCTGTCAATCTCTATTACAAAGGTTAGGGCGTTTCTTATCTCCATTCCAGGGAGTAAAGATTATGTAGCTTAAGCATGATTGTTTGTAGTTAAATTGATTAACTACCCGCCTGGCACTTAGTTAAAAGGTTTTATTCCCTCCCTAACTTCAGGGGAAAATCCCTACCTGGGGAAACAACCTTTCTCGGAGAGGTGACCTTGGTTAAAACACAGCACCAAGAAGGTGAGCAAACATATTAAGATCCGTATGCCATATATGCCAGGTCCCTTGAAACAGCAAGGATGGACCGGCTCCCGGCACTGGGTGTAATCTAGCTGGTGACATGTGGGTAAGGGGGCAGATGGCAGTACCAGAATCAGGTCTCCCACATGAGCTCTGCTGGCTCAGGTGGGCTGCTTCTCCAGGTGCTCAGGCTGAGCCACTGTAAAGCCAATGAGCTCTAGAGGCTCTGGGGCAGTGGTCGGCAAACTCGTTAGTCAACAGAGCCCAATATCAACAGTACAACGATTGAAATTTCTTTTGAGAGCCAAATTTTTTAAACATAAACTATATAGGTAGGTACATTGTTATTAACTTAATTAGGGTCCTCCTAAGGCTTAGGAAGAGCCACACTCAAGGGGCCAAAGAGCCTCATGTGGCTCGCAAGCCGCAGTTTGCTGACCACGGCTCTAGGGTATCTGGTTTGCAGAGCATTCCCCTCTGCTTCCTGGATAGGAGTTCCCATCTATCTATCACGTATAGCATGGCTCCTATTGGCAAAACCCAATGCACCAGAGGTAGGGACAAGATGGGGTCCCCTGTCCTCCCTGGTGGCCTCCCTCATGCCCTAATGCTTCTAACCGCAGAGACATAACAGTTTTCATTTCAAAATAAAGAACCATGAAATCTCAATGCAAGACCCTGAAATTGTCCCAATTCCCTCTTCCCAAGCCAATCGTTTAAAATGAACAGGGTTGCCAACCATTCCTCCTCGCGAATCTCAAGTTCAGAAAATGCTGCTTTTGCTTCCTTCATTTTCTAAGGAAACACCTATATGTAGCTCACGGACATGCCCTCATCCCCAGTCCTGCTATCTTCTCTCTCACCTCAGGGATAATGGCTGTGACTCTAGGAAGCCCTGTCCTGAGTTCCTGCTTCCTTCCTACCCTGACCTTCCTCTGCCCCTAACCATTGAGATTTCTCCCCTGGCTGAGTCTTTGCCCGCTCAAAGACTCACTCCACGCTCCACTCCTCTCCCTGAGACAGGTGGGTGATGCCCAAATGTTAGCTCTGGCACTAATTTCTCTCCAGAATTCTCTCTCATGTTTCCAGTTGTCTGAGCTCAACATCTCCACTTGGATGTTCTCACTACTGAAATGCATCAGAAACTGAACTCATTGTGACAACAGCAAACAAACCCTCATGCTCATCAAGAGTTTGAGCTTTCACAAGTGGCTTTTACACCTATTTTACACCCATTATCCCATTTAAATCATACTCCGAATCCTGAAAGAAAAGCCAGGGAAGCAGTGCTATTCTCATTTCATAGACGAGGGAACTGGGGGCTCAGAACTGTCTAAGATCAAATAGCTGGTAAATTGTGGAGCCAAGGCTAAAGTCAGTTTTTATGCTTTCTTAGTTCTCAGATCAAAGATCCAAACAGCCATAAAATCCAATGAAGTCTTCTTTGCTGCCTAATCCCGGTTATATTGAAGCTGTCCTCCCATGGCCACTGCTGGACTTCTGTCCCTAGCTGGCTGAGCTATTCCAGTGGCCCCCGGCTTCACCTTATCGATTTCATTCTTTAGTGTTTATAATACACTGACCGCTGCTTCCAAATAATACACACCGGCACTAAGCAATCCTTTAGAGCACATTTCATTTTGTTACTCTCTAGGATACAGTTCCAAGGACTCCTCCGAGCTCACACATCAAAACCCACCACTGGGCCCTTCACGAAATGGTCCCAATGTCCTTGCAGCCTTGCCTGGCCAGTTCCCTGAGCTCCTTGCGGCTCTTCCAATCACTGACTTTTGATCTTTTCCTAGTCTTTTGATGGTTCTTCAGTCTCGATTTATTTCTGCTCTAAGCTTTATTAATTTCCTTCCTTCTCTTTGACCTGCCTTTTCTAATTTCTTAAGGTGGAAATTTAGGTGATTGATTTGAGATCTTTCTTCTTTTTTAAGGTTAGGCATGTAGAGTCATACATTTCCCTCTAAGTGCTGATTTAGCAGCAACCCATACGTTTGAGTTGTGTTTTGACTTTAATGCTTCTCAGAGTATTTTCTAGTCTCCCTGTGATTTCTTCTTTAATCCACTGGTTATTCAGAACGAGGTTGTTTCATTTCCACATATTTGTTCATTTTCCAAATGTCTTTCTGTAATTGATTTCCAATTTCACTCTGCCTTGGTGGGAGAAACTACTTTGTATGATTCGAATCCTTTTAAATTTTATTGAGGTTGTTTTATGGGCTGACATATGGTCCATCCTGGAGAATGTCCCATGTGCCCTCGAGAAGAATGTGTGCTCTGCTGTTGTTGGGTGGAGTGTTCTACAGATATCTGTTAAGTCTAGTTGATTTATAGTGTTCAAGCTTTCTATTTCCTTGTTGGTCATCTGCTTAGTTTCTCTATCTGTTATTGAAAGTGGGGTATTGAAGTCACCAGCTATTATTGTGATATGTCTATTTTTCCTTCAATTCTGTTAGGTGATTATATGCTTATATTTATATCTTCCTGATAAGTTGACCCTTTTATCATTATAAAATGTCCTTCTTAGCCTCTACTAAAATTTGCGTTTTAACGTCTATTATATCTGGTATTAGTAAAGCTTCGTTTGGTTATTGCTTGCATGTTACTATCTTTAAGTATATTTTTACTTACATTTGTGTCTTTGAATCTAAAATATATCTTTTGTAGACAGCATATATAGTTGGATCATGCTTCCTTTAAATCCATTTGCCAATCTCTGCCTCAACTGGAGTATTTACTCTATTTAAATATACTGTGTAATGAATGAGGAGGCAGGATTTATGTCTGTCACTTTGCTATTTGTTTTCTCTATGTCTTACATCTTTGTTCCTCTATTTTTCCACTACTGGCTTCTTTTATGTTAAATTAATGTTTTCTAGTGTACCATTTATATTCCCTACTGTTTCCTTTTCTTTTCTTTTTTTGTAGTTATTTTCTTAGTGGGTTCCCAGGAGATTATAATTAACATCTTAATTTATAACAATCTAGTTCAGAATAATTCCAACTTATTTTCCATAGTATATAAAAACTTTAATCCAACATAGCTCTATTCTTTCCCATTTCATGCAATTATTGCCATACAAATTACATATTTATGCACTATAATCCTATAATTTTTATAATTATTGCTTTGTGTAGTTGCTTTTTAAATCAGATAAGAACAGAGTAACAAATAAAAATACATTTACACTGTAGCAACTTTTAATAGTGCTCTTTAATTCTTCGTGTGAATTTGAGTTAAGTCTCATATTCCCTCATTTCAACCTGAAAAACACTCTTTAGTATGTCTTGTAAGGCAGGTCTTCTAACAATAAATTCAATTTTTTGTTTATCTGAAATGCCTTAATTTGTCCTTCACTTTTGAAGACTAGTTCTTACCTAATGTAAAATGCTTGTCAATATTCTTCCAGCATTTTGAATATTTCATACCACTGACTCCTGGCCTCCAAGCTTTCTGGTGAGAAGTCAGCTGTTAATCTTACTGAGGCTCCCTTGTTTGTGACAAGTTTCTTCTCTCCCACTACTTTAGAGCTTCTCTCTCTGTCTTTGACTTTCGACATTTAACTATGATGTGCTTAAGTGAGGAATTCTTTAAATTTATCTACTTGGAACTTGTTGACTTTCTTGAATATGTACATTGTTTTTCATAAATTTGGGAAGTCTTTCGGTGCTATTCTTACAAATATTCCTTCGGCCAATTTCTCTTCTCTCCTTCTGGAATTTCTGTCATGCGTATGTTTATATGCTTTATGGTGTCCCACAGGTCTCAGATTTTGTCCATTCTTCTTGATTCTATTTTCATCCTTCCTCAGACCAGATTATATTAATTGACCTATTTTTAAATTTGCTGATCCTTCTTTTTCCAAACTAAATATGTTATTCAGCTTCTTTAGTGAATTTTTATTTCATATACATATATACATAAGATATAAAATATAAAGAAGTATAACTGAAATATGTATGTAAAATGTATAACTTTTTATTGATATTCTTTATTTAATGAAACAGTTTTCTCATACTTTCCTTTAAATCTCATATGTCCCCTAACTCACTGAAGGATCCTGAGGCCTATTTCCTTAGTCCCGTCGTGCATGAGGAGGAAAAGGGTCCACCTTGAAGGAACTCTCTTCTCATTTAGCTCCACATCACTCCTGAAACACAGGAGGGTAACTTAAAAGATCATGTTTCAGATGTGAGAGAGAGGGAAAAACAAACATATTAACTCACCAATGATTTATGTGCCTGTAAATGCCAGGCACCATGTTTGAATAAAGTCCCAGCCCCTGTGTTCACAGACATTTCAACAGGAGAAAAGACATGGCCAAGGCCATCAACAGGCAAAGACAACATGAGGGGCAGAATCTGCTTGCTCAGATTGGCCATACTTGTATGTCGCTTAGGATATGGTCTTCAGTAGATATTTATTTCAATCTCTGTTCTGTTTAGGCTATCGTGTCGTGGTGCTATCTATAACACCTGGCCATAAATAGGAGTTTAGACAGAAGATAAAGGTAGCAAAAGAAGAGACCAGTGTCTGTGGTCAGAGTGCCTATGTGCAGGCCCCCAGACATAATCCCCACAAGAGGTTATCAAGTAGCACAACTTCAAGAAACAGAGACCTATGTGAATACCTTAAAAGACTTGACTTGATACCTCCTTTATAAAGTTTCACATGAAAAGTTTACTTTTACCCTAGCCAGTTTGGCTCAGGGGAGCATTAGCCCTCGGACTGAAGGGTTCCAAGCTCGAGTCTGGTCAAGGGCACATACCTCGGTTGCAGGTTCCCCGGCCCTGGTTGGGGTGTGTGCAGGATGCAACCAATTGATGTGTCTCGCTCGCATGTTGATGTTTCTCTTTGTCTCTCCCTCTCCCACTCTCTCTAAAAATCAATGGAAAAATATCCTTGGCTGAGGATTAACAAAAGAAGAAAAATTTACTGTAGAATCAAGTGATAGAAAAATCTTTGCTTCTCTTGAAAAACTGATTGTTTCTCCTTTTCTGATAACAGATGTTATGAAACCACATCTCTCTTTTCACTTTGGCAACCAGAAAGCTTAGAGTCAAAAGTGAAGTTTAACTATAGCAATTATAGTCACTGCAACTTTGAGTAATTTCCCTGGCCCAAATTCTTTATTTCTATTTCTATTAAGTCATAATTTATGATATGTGTTCTTAGCATAAATCACTTTATTAAGAGGTGTGACAGGAAAATTATTCTTTTTTTTTTTTTTTTGAAATACTGAAAGAGGCTAAAAGCAACAAATTATTTTCTCTCTCAACTGGAGAAAGTTTTGAGAATGTCCCCTGAAGCTGGGATGGGGCCTGATTTCTGGAGGTTCCATGAGTGGTGGATGTTGGGGCTCTTCTTCTTTCCGTGTCCTGGGACTATGGGAGGATCTGAGAAAGGACCTCCAGCCGGGAGCCTCGTGCTCTCCTAACACGGAAGCAGAGAGCCACTGGCCTGCAAACCACATGGGCTCGGCTGTGAAAGGGTCCTTGCCCAGCCCTTCAGAACGGGTGACAACCCTGAGGCTTGTGTACAATCATCAGGCAGTGGTTAGGAGTGGAGTGTTCTCAAAAGACAGATTGAATTTCCTGCCAGTTCAGCAGGTGGAAGCTTGACGCTGATTAAATTTTAAATAAAGAAATGTGACATCACTTGCACCCTACTATTGCAGCCTGCAACTCATACACGCCACTTGGGATATAAATAAATGAAAGAGTAAATAAACAGACCAGAGGCCAGAGTGCCTGGGATCAATTCCCAATTGGCCATGTTTCCACCATTAGGGTAGTATAACCTGGAAGCACAGGGCTAATGGAGAACTCAGGGCCTAGCCCAACAAACACCATCTGTGAGGACTGATGGTAAGGGATGGAGGTAAGAAAGTCAAGGTCAGTTCCAGCCTTCACAACACTGACAATTTAATGTAGGCAGCACATGTCAACAATAAGAGATTAATAAGAAAAAGAACAGCCCTACAGTCGTGCGACATATTTTATTATGCACTCACCACACATAAGGCACAAGAGAGAAAGGTGAGGATGAGGACGGCACCCAGCAGGCAGGACATGTACAGGTTGGTGAGTGAGGAAGATAGGAGAGGTGGAAGAACAACACACTAGAAGAGGGAGACAGGCTATAAAAATGATTTGCAGAAAGTGATGGAAGGAGAGGTCATTTGTGTCTGAAGAAAGACAAGGCTTCAAAGAGGGAGGAGCGCTTGGGCTGGTCTTTGATAATGGAAAGGATTTAAGCAGAATAAGGTGGCCTGAGAGCCCTGCAGACCAGGTGTGATGAAGATGGGGGTACCCACCTGCTCATGCTCAGGGCTGCGGGGGGAGGGGGGTAGAGGGAGGGTAGTAAAGGTTTCATCATGATGCCACTCACGGTGGGTGAGAATAGATGGATAAATGTGGTGAGAAGGCCAGAAAGGTGTGTGCAGGCTGGTCACAGGGTTTTGGATACCATGCTCAGGTGTTCAGATTATAAGCAGTAGACAAGGAGATGAGGAGATTACAGAGCTTGGAATGGAGAAGGGTCATGATAAGAAAAATGCTTCTGGCAATTTGCTCAAATAGCTGAATGTGGGATGATACATCAGAGAGCGCGGATAAAGTAGTTACAGGGAGAGGTGTTAAGAAGTCCATGAAAATGACGCGGGCACTTGAACTGTAATTGAGGCAGAGATCTTAGAAAGAACACTGGAGAGGCAAGGGAGTTCACAGATTTCGTGAAGAAGGTACGAGCTGGGGGTGGGGGCGAATGAGGAGGACAGCTATCAAGAGAGGACTCTGAGATTTCAGTCCTGGGTGAAACAGAGAACACAGGAGACAAGGGTTTAGGAGGAAAATGATGACCTCAGGTGAGAACACACCGAGCCTGAGGTCCCAGTGGGCCTCTGATGAGATGCTTAGCAGGTATCTCATGTACGGAGATATATCATACAAGTGTACACTCAGTGTTATATGTGCATAATCTGGTCTTTCAAAACTGATAAATGAGTGGAGCTCCACAGTCATCTAACAAAAGGATTCTTCACCTTACAAACGCATTAATAATAGGGTACTTTAAATAGTTAGCTCCCCTGGTGAATATAAAACAGGCTTTAATATTTTTTGAAAGGTGACTTACACCTCTCTTTTCAAAAACCCATCTATTGTGTTAAGTAAAGCATATCTATGTCTGAATATGGAATGAACTGGGAGACTTCAGCCAGGTAAAATTAATCAAGGTAGATGTCATGAAGGAGGTGATCAATCTTAAAGGGAACACTGAAAGGGTGGCACTCAACTCAGTGAAGAAAAGAGATTGAGGGCTCACAAGGGGGGAGTGTAGGCTCACTTGGATGGAGAGCCTCCCACATTCTCCCCCACTCCTCTTCCTTCCCAGGGACCAGTGGGGCTGATTGGATGGCGGGGAATCCAGCTCCGCCCACAGCCTTCTCCACCTCTGTTGATGGCAACTCCATCCATCCGTAGAGATGAAAACCTTGAGGTATCCTTCACTCTCTTCCCTTTTCATGCACCCTGCATCTAATCCATCAGGAAATCCTGGTACCTTTTCAGGAGTTGAAACATACCCAGTATCTGCCTTTTCTCATCATCTCCACTACTGCTACCACCTTGATCCAAGCCACTATCCTTTTGGACTTGGATTATTGAAACAGTTTCCTAGTAGGTCTCATTGATGCTATTTATCAAAGGGATTCTGCCCTTGCCCTCTCAAACTCTATTTCCAATACAACAGCTAGAATGGCCCCTTTCAAAAGACAACTCAGATCATGTCTTTCCTTTCCTCAAAGCCCCCGACGGCTCTCCATTTCCTTCTGAATGAATCTATGCCAAAGTCCTTTTTATGGCTTACAAGGCTCTACCTGATATTTCTGGTTACCTGTCTCACCCTACCCTCCGCCCAGCCCAGCCCAGCCCAGCCCAGCCCACTCCACTGGCCCCTTGCTGTTCTTCAAGCTCTCCAAGCACACTTTTACTTTGGAGCCTCTGCTGTAGCTCTGTCCTCTGCCTGGAACACACTTCCCCAGGTATCTGCAAGACTAAATCTTGCCCTTCCTTCAAGCTGCTGCTCAAATCTCACTTTCACCCCATGAAATGCTACAATCTACTGCCTGCCCTCAATATTGCCAACCCTCCCTCTGCTCTCCTGTTTGTTTTTTACATGGCACTTATTTCCTTTGAACATTCTATATACTTTCCCTATTGATTATGCTTATTCTTTATTGGCTAGCTTCCCCTGCTAAAATAAAAGCTCCATGAGCGTTCTTTATCTGTTTTGTTTTGTACCTAGCTCATTGTAGCTGTTTGATAAATAACATAGCAATGAGTCAATGAATGAATAAGTGAAGAAGAGAAAACGATGTAAACAAACAAGATGGGGGAATCTCACAACTCAACATCTCCAGCCCAAAATGCTGCACTTAGAGACAGAAGACAAAAGATCCAGACCCTGCAGGGTCCACACGTCGGGCCGTGGGGCTCCAGACAGGTATTAAAACTCTCTGGGCCCTCCACCTTACTAGGAAGGGATGGACCAGGTGATTTTTTTCCTTAGCACTTTTACAAAATTACTTAATCCACTCAACTAATACATATTGAGGGCCTACTGCCTGTTAGGTCCTGTGCATATAAAGATTAATAAGCTATCACACCACCCGGGTCCCTCCCCACAATCCAGAGAGATCAACCTATAAACAAAGAATTATAATACAACTAGAGGCCCAGTGCACGAAATTCGTGCATGGGTGTGGTCCCTAGGCCTGGCTGGTGATCAGAAACTATCGGGGCCATCTCGCCCCGTCCAAATCGGGGCCAGGCCGGCTGGGGTCTGCCAGCTGCTGGCCGGGGCCTGGGGGCCTGCCGGCTGCCGGATGAGGCCTGCCGGACAGGGCCTGCCAGATGGGGGGAGGAATAGGGGGAGGGAAAGGGGAGGTTGGCTGGCCATGGGAGGTTGGCTGTGGGAGTGCACTGACCACCAGGGGGCAGCTCCAGCATTGAGTGTCTGCCCCTGGTGGTCAGTGTGCGTCATAGCGACTAGTCAACCAGTGGTTCTGATCATTTGGTCGTAAAGGTCGCTTAGGCTTTTATATATATAGATACGATATCAGCTGTCTATGCAGAGTGCCATGTATCAGATACCACAGGGGTGCGATCAGTGGTGGTTGGGCAGGGATAAGGGGATGGCCAGGGATGGGTCTGCCAGGCTAGATAGAGGTGCCTCCCTGCATCTTGGAAAGCAGAACCAGAAGCACCCACCCTCTGTGAATGCTGTCAAGTTTCCCAATTGCCAACTTCATCTACTGTCCTCTATAACAACATAGCAAAGGACCGGCAACTTATTATAAGACCATCCAATCATTCTTTAAGAGCATTTAATCATTCAAAGATCAATTTTTTCCATGTAATTGTTTCTTCATGGTCCCATTAGTAAGCCCTTTAAAGCACACATTGTTTGGAAAAGACAAGCCTTTTGTCCTGACACATCAGAGTTCCCAGAAATATCTGGAAGGGCTCAGCAGTAAAATAATGCGCTGCTCATTTCATCCTGCAATGGTGTTGTGCTTGCAAACTGAACATGCTGCCCTCCTAAATGAAACACAGTACAGAGAGCTTGTCTTCCCCCAAAACCCAAGGTGCATGTTCAAATCAAGTAACATTGTCCTCTTCTGCATCCCCAATTATTATCACTTACTGACAATGCCACCATCTTCATCGGGACATGGATTTATTAAATGTCCTTCTGTGCCTAGGATTTAATTCAGAGCAAGGTAAGCAGACATGTGGTCTCTGCACTCTAGTAACTTCGATACTGCATATTAACAGTGTACAAACAGGGAAGGATTCTTCTAGGAAGTACACACTGGCGACACTCTATCCCAAGTGCATTTGGCTGGTCAAAAGTAGGGGGCAGCAGATCCATCAAAGGCACTGGAAGTTCAAACCAACATGCTCACAAGAAATCACCACCTAGAAAACCTCCAGAAAGGGCTCCTGATGGGAGGTAGACAGGCAGATGTCAGGAGCCTTCTGCAGGTCACTGAGGGAGAGGGTCGGGTAAAGGTGCAGGCAAGGATGGGACTACTGAAGTACCTGAGTAGCATCCGTGATCTATCTTGGTGCATTCAAGCAGGTGAGAAAACTGGCCCAAGCCTTGAACGTTGACGCCTTAGCCATAGGGGGCCATTCAATGTCTCAGAATCCAGGGACCAGCTAAGGTGTAAAACTACCAAGATGCCAACCTGAGCTCAGACATGTCAATGAGAAAAAGCTAGTTTCCAAACTCCACACACTTGAGTTACCCAGGTGCATCCATAGCTGGTTGCCTAATAATGAAAATCTTTCCTACTTCCTCTCCTGAACAAAATACAAGCACGAATCCAGGGGCAACTTCCATGATCCCTCCTCGTTTTTTATAAGCTTCAACTGGCCATTTCTCCCTGTCCCCTATAGCTAACAAGGAGCTCAGAGTAAAACGTGGAACTTTCCAACGGGAACCACGTGAGACCTCTGTGGTCATCTTAGTCTGCTCTTAAGTTCTGACTCCTTTATCCTGTATTATCATCACGTTGTTATTGCTGCTTACATCCCTCCAATCCTTTGTGCAACAAAGCAGAGACTAATGATGGTAACACAATAATAAAAATAATAATAAACGCTTATTGGGAAGATTAAGTTATGAGAAGTCGTTGGGCTAAACTTTTCACAGGATTCTAATGAGGAAGGTGCTATTATTGCCCACATTTAATACATTAAAAAAAATGAGAATGCACCTCTATGTTCATTGCCGCATTATTCACAGTGCCCAAGACATGGAAACAACCAAAGTGTCCTGCGATCGAGGACTGGGTAAAGAAGATGTGGTACATATGCACAATGGAACACTACTCAGCCATAAGAAAGAATGAAATACTGCCATTTGCAACAACATGGATGGACCTTGAGAACTATATGCTAAGTGACATAAGTCAGTCAGAAAGAGCTAAGAACCATATGATTTCACTCAGATGTGGGATGTAAAACTGAAACTCGTGGACACAAACAGCAGTGTGGTGGCTGCCAGCAGGAAGTGGGGTGGGAGAAGGGGGTCCTAATATATGGTGATGGGAGAAGATTTGACTTTGGGTGGTGGGCACACAATGCATTATACAGATCTTGTAACATAGAAACCCACACCTGAAACCTGCACGATCCTATTAACCAATCTCACCCCAATACATTTAATAAAAGAGAAAAAAATGGGAGTAGAGGAAGTTGAAATGACATGTCCAAGCATCAGAGACCAGGTTTGAGTCTAAGCAGACTGACTCTGGAGCCTGGACTCAAAGAGCCCCTCTGTGTACACACACCCGGGTATAAAACACTTTGTAGGCACTGTTGGGAGTGTTGCTAGGGCACAGTTGATGAACGTGTGTGCAAACTGTTGATAGCTACCTGGCTTTTGAACAACACTTTACAGTAGCTGCTAATTGTTGGCCCACATGCCCAATTTGGCCCTTAGATAGGAGTTACTCGGGGCCTGCGGTATTTATTTTTCCTAAGGAATCTAATTTTGCTCCCCAGTTCTCCACAGCTCCCGCCATTCCTCACTGCCCAGCTCACTCATTTATGTCCCACATTTCAAGTTCGCAGACCTTGCTGTAGAATTTTCAACATTTCTCCCATCTCTCAGCTCATTGGGTCTTTGAAATGTTTCCATAAGGGAGGCCAAGACAGAAATCAAATCCCCTTTTACAAACGGAGAAACTAAGCCTCCGCAAGGTCAAGCCCCTTGCCGGGGCAGGGAGGATGGGAAGTGGCGTGGCTGGGACTAAACTCCATCCGGGTCTTCTGCTTCCTCATCAGGGGGTGAATCTCACAACATAGACCACCCTCCCTAAGGGTAGAACACAAGGTACATGAGGCCAGCAATCAGCCCTTCTAATGTTGAGCCTTCCTCCAGGAGAAGCCAGCAGAGCCTAAGCCAGTGGTTCTCAACCTTCTGGCCCTTTAAATACAGGTCCTCATGTTGTGCCCAACCATAAAATTATTTTCGTTGCTACTTCATAACTGTAATGTTGCTACTGTTATGAATCGTAATGTAAATATCGAATATGCAGGATGGTCTTAGGTGACCCCTGCGAAAGGGTTGTTCGACCGCCAAATGGGTCGCGACCCACAGGTTGAGAACCGCTGTAAGTGGTCCAGGAGGCTGAGCTGTGGGCCTCAGGCTGCTGAGAGGAGCAGAGAGGAGTCCTGCCTTGCAGCCTCACCTTACCTGCCACCCCCAGTCAGAGCCGGCAAGGCAAGAATGAAAGGCCAGTGGAAACATCTGACATGAGGTCAGCGTGGGGCTGTTTGACAGGCTTTTCTGGGCTGTGGCATCATCCCCTGGGGACGGACGGAGGTTATCTTGCTGGGGAAATCCTAAGTCATGCAGCCCTAGAGCCCCTCACCCGCCTATACCGCTCCTTCCCTGCCCACTTTACTGTAAGACAGGGCGTCACTCCCAGTGGCCCAGATCCCATGTGCAGCCACTCACTAGGCTCTGAACAGCTTCCGAATGGGCTCTCCCCAAGGACTCTGGACTCTGAGATCTGATGGGCACTGGAGGTAACATCTCCGACCTTTGTAGAACTGAAAATAAGGGCCGAGGGCCCAAGGTGCTCCCCAGTCTCCCTGCCATATCCAAATCCATGAGAGCCTGGGCTGGTGACCTTGAAAGGATCCTTCCTACGAGAGGGTGGACTTGAGCAAGGGTTCCCAAATCTGGCTGCACATGGAGCACCCGGGCGAGTTGGGTTAAAACGCAGGTTCCAGGGCCATGCCCCAGACACACGGAATCATAAACGCAGCAGGCAGGCCCTGGAATCTGCATGCTAATCTGCGGTTGAGTCTCGTGCCATAAGGAAACAAAGCTGCAATGGAGCCTTCTTATCAGCACAACCAGCGAGAGGACAGAGAGCCGGAGACGAAGACGTGCCGCGGGCACCAGGGCTGCCCACCCACCTCACCTCCAGGGGCGTTCTGAATGCCAATGTCCCAGCTGTTCCGGGAGCACTGGCCCCCAGCCAAGCACAAGGCCGGTGGGACTCCAGCTTAGTGTCCATAACGGGTGGATTTGGAGCATTTAATCCAAAGATGCTGAGCACGTGGGATGCCTCCAAACACCGGAGAGGAGAGAGCCAGCTCCCAGCTCTCCGGGAGACACAGGCCCGACTCGGGGGTCATGAACCCCCTGCCCTGGCCCAGAGGGGCCTCCTCAGTCCCACCTCGCGTGGGGGGGCGGGGGCAGGAAACCCTCCGTACCGGCCTGTTTCTCTTACTTTCTAGTAGGGACCACAGGCCTGGGCCCTGCTGGCTCTGTGGCTTTTGGCGGGGGACACAGGAATGCCAAGGTGCCTCAGAAGCCTCCTGAATGCTCCAAGCCAGAGCTGAGCTGGCTCCGCTGCTCGGCTCCCAGGTTACTGGGGCACAGCCAGGCCGGTGCGGCTTCTGGGTCGAGGCGCTGTGGAACTCACTCTTCGGGCCTTGGGTCCTGGAGAATCCCAGAACTATGGTGTGTGTGTGTGTGTGTGTGTGTGTGTGTGTGTGTCAGGGGCTGAGAAGAGGGGGTGAGTGAGGATATAGAGTGGGTGAGGGGGTAGGTGGGAGGCCACAGGGCAAGCAGGGAGGACCAAGGCAGACAGCACTCTTCCTGGATGGCAGGAAGGAGCTGACCAATCTGCAAACCTTGGTCTATAAAACCCATTCCCCTTTATTCACGATTCCGCTCAGACCTCCTCCACTAAATCCCTTCTGACTTCCCATTAAACTTTACTACAACGCACAGCTTGTAAATGGCATCAAAACAATTTACTACAGCCTTTATCTGCCTTGGTTTAAATAATAAACATTTTTATTTCCCTCTCTGTGAAATGAAACTCTTGGGGGCAAAGCATGAAAAAGTCGAGGTGGGACCAAGAGGGGGTGGGGGGACAGAAGCAGGAAACAACGCAAGTGCGGGGCTGTGGGAGACCCAGCTCTCACCAGCATGCGGTCCTGCTCAATGTCTAGGGGCCATGTGTTGAGCACCACCCTTCTCATTCCAGACAAGAAAGCCAGGTCCTGTCGCCAAGGGACACGGTGATCAGCACAGACTTGACAGGCTCAGGATGTGGTCCACGAACCCACATGGACACCCCCAAACCACACAAGCTCAGAGAGTCCAGCTGAGGAGGAACAGGCCCAGTGGAGAACTATTGGAGAATAACTATTGGGGTGGGAAGGCATTATGGGAACAGTTGAGGGAGGAGCCCAGCAAGATCCCTGGGGACCTGAGGCTCCAGGGAGCCTGACTCCCCACGCTGGCCCCTAGGGGCTCTGGTGGGCAGGACCCCACTGCTAGAAGCAGCAGACGCCAATCCCTTCTGGATGTTCCACTTGCCAGCACTAAAACTTCTTAAGTGGAAATCATTCAAGGCTCCCAGGGCTCTCGCTAAACCTGAAGCGTCAGCAACCAGCCAGCTTGTTACTTTCTTTAACTAATGCCTTTCCATTTCCTGCAGAGTAAACAACTTGATTCCATTAGATGTTGTAAAATATTTACCAAGCGGAAGCTCGGCGTTAGGACTCTGAACAAAGATCAGCAGATACAGCCACAGGCTTCCAGTCAGTGACCATCAACTAGGGACACCAGACTTGGAGGGGGGAGGGGAGAACTGGAAAGGCTCCCTGGGAAGGAGCAAGAGGCAGCCAGACCAAGCCTGCCAACGGAGCACAAAGGCACTGTGGTGTCCTGGGCTGGATCCTGGGGCAGAGAGACTTGTGAAAGCCAAACAGAGTCTGGAGTTGGGTTAATAGTAATGTAGTACCCATGGTGGTTTCTTAATCATGACAGATGTTCCTTGTAATGTAAGATGATGACATTAGCGGGAAGGGAACTGGGTGCGGGGTAGGCAGGAACTCTCTGTACTCGTTGCAACTTTTCTGTAAATGTAAAATGATACTAAACTGTAAGTTCACTTTTTAATAATGAATGTGCAGCCCTTTTGTGGGTGAGGGGTTCTCCATGATGGGTGGTGGGGTTTAGGGACAGCCCAGCCCCAATAGGGACCTGCTCTGTGTGGGACCTCTCCCCAGACAGAGCCCGCAACTCACAAATGGGTTATAACCAAGGAGAAGGGCAAAGGAGAGAAGGAGAGGGGAAGCCTCTGGAGAGAGATGGAAGCAAAGTAGTCAGGCAGGAAGATGCTCTAGAGCAGCGGTTCTCAACCTGTGGGTCGCGACCCCTTTGGTGGTCGAACGACCCTTTCACGGGGGTCGCCTAAGACCATCCCGCATATCAGATATTTACATGACGATTCATAACAGTAGCGACATTACAGTTATGAAGTAGCAACGAAAATAATTTTATGGTTGGGTCACAACATGAGGAACTGTATTTAAAGGGCCAGGAGGTTGAGAACCACTGCTCTAGAGAAACCTCCTTCAGAGGTTTGCCAGGAAATTCACCTGGACGGAGGCCATGAATGAACTGGGTAGAATGCTTCACACCACGTGGAATATTCTGGGCTGGCATCAGGAAGCCCATTGCTGGAATCCTTCCGAACCTGCCTCCAGCGGACTGTGGGAGACCCTCTACCAGCTGGGCATGTTTGTAATTCTCATCACTGGCCCAAGGAAGGGGTGTATAACCGACCTGACCAGGGACTTTGAAAAAAGATTAGCATTTAGCTCAACAGACTTTGAGTCAAGCCGATTATCCTCCTTAATGTGGGTGGGCCTCATCCCATCAGTTAAAGGTCCTAAGAGCAAAGAATGAGGCTTTTCCGAAATATGGGAACCCTACCTGGGCTTCCACCCTGCCTGGCCTGGCCTGTCCTGTGGGTTCCAAACTCAAGACTGCACCATAAGCTCTTCTCTGAATTTCCAACCCTGCAGATTTTGGACTTGCGGGCCACCACAATCACCTGAGCTAATACCTTAAAATTAACCTAGATAGATAGATAGATGATAGATAGATAGATAGATAGATAGATAGATAGATAGATAGAGAGAGAGATAGATAGGTATGAGATAGAGACATACACTGGCTCTGCTTTCCTGGAAAACCCAGACTAACACAAGCAAAGCAGAGGGCCAGAGGTGCCCGTTCCACTCACCATCCTGCTGACATCTCTCTGTGCGTTTAGAGACGGTGACACCCATCACCGGTGCAGCCACAGCTTCCCCATTCCGTCAGTGAAATAAAGAGTTCATATTGATTGTCTTAAGAGGATGTCTTTCCCTGTTCTCCAAAGTGACAGTAAGTGACAAACATTTCAGAAATAAGCTTAGTGGACATTCCCCCCACTGCCTCTCGTTTTCAACTCAAAAATAACAACACATCACTCAGCTTCCCACTGCCCCCCAGTCATGTGCGCCCTGGGCTGACAGAATCTCCTCGGTGAAGAGAACAAGTGTGCCACCTGCCAAGGAGATGCACTCACTGAGGTGCTGAGTTACCCACCAGCACACAGCGAGCCACCCACCGGGACAGGCTGCTGGGCCTTCAGAGTTGTCCTTCCGCTCGCAGTTGTCTCAGGATCAAGGACAAGAACAGTGTCTGTGGCTCTAAGCTGACCAGGAGTCCACAGATCTGGGGTGCGTCCTCAGCACCCCACGCAACACTGAGACACCCATCTCCCAGTACTCCTGCGAGCCTCAGGTCCCCCACTCTGTGACCCAACAGAAATGGGGGTGACATCCTATAGGTCACATCCTAGGTGTCAGGAGAGGACAGCCTCAAGGTCAAACAAAGTGGGAAGTTGAGCATTTTTACTTTGGACTCTTTCAGGGAGGAGTAGCAAAGAGCAACAGTCTGCTCTCCACGGAAGCCTGGCCTCCTGGGAGACCCCAGGGCATCCTTCCTCCATCCGGCCAAGACACCCGTGCCCTCCACATCAGCCCTGCCACTCGGCTCCGTCCTTCAGCTCAACTGTCAATCCAGAGGAACAGGTGCTCAGGGAGGTGGAAGAGAAACAGCAGCTCCATCAGCCTCGGCCGCAGAGAATGAGCCAGACAGCCAATGCTTGAGAAATCAGCGGCCTCTTTGAGAGCTTCTGTTTGCCTTCAAATTAGGGTTGCCAGACTCTTCAAATAAAAATACAGAATGCCCTATGCCATATCAAATATGAATTTCAGATCAACTGTAAATACCTCTCACATAAGATTTGGGGCATACTTATAATATAAAAATTACTCATTGCTTCTCTGAAATTCAAATATAACTGAGCATCCTGTATCTTACCTGACATCCCTAATTCCAATGGAGGAGACCCGTGAGAACTACAGCCTCAGGGCCGCTTGGTCACCAGCCTCTGGGCCTCTCATTCCTGTTCCTCACAGCTGAGCCCACTCACTCAGCTCAGGCCCAACCACAACCTGTTGCAAGAGAGGTTTAACCAGCTCCAGACACACACCAAAGTTGAGCCCCAGTGCTCCCAGCCAGCCCTACTGGCCCCAGTCCTCTCCTGGCCCCAGCCCCTAGTCTTATATTCCTCTTACCGCATGCCTGTGCTGTGTTCTGCCTGGCAACACTTCGAGACCTGGGGACCTGACTGATGATATCAGGCCCTTTGCCCATCCTCAGATCCAGTCCCTAAACCCCAGCATGATGGGTGAGGGTCCTGACTGCCGGGATGGTCAGCTACTTCACCTGGGGTACATACCACCATCCTCCCTGCTGGATGTGACTGAAGACAACTACAGTCCCAAACCCTGCGCTGGTTGCAGGTGTAAACTCACCCACTCAGCACCTGCTGCTGGTGAGCTCTCCACCCTGTGAGTGAGAATCTTCTCAGCCAGCCTTTCCCCACATGCCCTGTCATGCCCTCCTGTTCCACCAATCCCCAACTCTCAGCCATGGATCGGATCTCAGCCAGATGGAATTCCTGAGCAGGCCCCCCTTCAAATTGAGACCCACAAACATGCATCCTGGGACCATGTCCCACCATAAATCCCATTGCTTCCCCTGAGGCACCCACTGGTAGCCTGAATCCAAAAACAATTAGGCTTCTGATTAGACTGGCTTCTTGGCTATCCTGGCATCCTTTCCCTTTCCCTTTCCCTTTCCCTTCCCCTTCCCCTTCCCCTTCCCCTTCCCCTTCCCCTTCCCCTTCCTTTCCTTTCTTTTCTTTCTCTCCCTCCCTCCCTCCCTCCTTCCCTCCCTTTCTTCCTTTCTTTCTTAGTCCATTTGTACTTTCTTAACAAGAGACATAGCAGGACGTTAATATTTTACTAAGGACTAAATTTCCTACTGTCTTCAGACCATAGTGTACAAGGGACTATTGCAGATCAGATCAAGGCTGGAAAGATCCCTCTTACCAGTTCTTGCCCACCTTTGAGCCCTATCATTGCTGGGCAAGAGCCTGAGGAGAGCGGCAATCAACATCATTCATTCCTTCGTCCATCCATCCACTGACCTACTGCAGGCCTCCCCTGAGCCAGGCATTGGTTTGTGGATGCAGGGGAAGCAAGTCAGTATCCCTGCCTTCAATAATGATCACACATTACTTAGGGGGAGGCAAGGATACTGGCCAGTTCTAGGAAATGTGACAAATCCTTCAATCCCCTGAGGTGAGCTGTCTACTTAATGGCTGTTTTATTCTGTTTAAAAAAATATCGTTTGAGTTCAGACTGAAGTCGTATTTACATATGTGCAGACTTACTCTGGCCATTGTGTCCATGTGATCGGAGATGATCTTGGCGTGGCTGGCTCCTGCTTGTCATTCTGGTCTCGCCGTCAGTGCCCCCTCCTCTGAGGGGCTTTCCCCAACTGCCCGATCTGAAGTCACTCTCCCGCCCCTCGTCCTGTTTTATTGTTATTATAAACAATTATTATGTTATTATGCCCGGCCTCTCCTTATTTGTTAATCCATCCTCCACCTAGACCAGATTCTTGTCTTTCCGGTGTGATGCTACACCCCCGGCACCCGGCCCAGTGCCCACTCCACCGATGTTTACTGCACAAATAAATGAAAGAACGAGTGAACGGGAAAAACAACAGCCCACTGGTTCCCAACCCCCAGGGACCCTTGAGTGCAATAACAAGACACTGCGAGCTATTCTGATATATTCCAAGCCCAGCAGACTTCATCTGTTTGCGTACCCTTGATAAAGCCTCACAGGAGAAATAAAATGTCACACTTCTTTGCCTTTGACTAGAACGATAACAACTCAGTACTACTGCCTCCCATGCTAATCAGAAACTCTCATTAGCAAATAGATTTTGGGTATTAAAAGTGGAAAACAAAAGCATCACAACACCAGAGCCATTTATTTAGTGGATAACATCTTTCCAGACCGGAGGCCATGGAGCAAACTAAAAAGCACTAGCCGGTTTTCAGGGTGGGGCGGAGGCTAGGGATACTGTTTGTTTTCTGGGTGGCGAGACTGAGGCTTGAGGTCATGCAGAGCCATAAGCAGGAAGCACGGAAACTATCTGAGCAAAAAAGAATGAGACTCGGCCATGAAAATATTGCTCATCAAAGAAATCATGCTCTGGAAAAGGAGTAATTTAAATAAAAGCAAAAATTATTATTCACAGCACAGATACACAGTATCTTCCGGCTCACTGCTATCAAATAGATCATCCACATAATACTAGCAATCTTCCCAAGGCCTAATGAAAATTTGGAGAGTGTACACCCATTAGCAAGGCGCCAACACACCGCTTTTCATTATTCTAACATTTTAAAAGCGTAAATGACATGGGCACTTAGCCCTCCGAAGCTGACCTTTGAATAGCGCTTTAAATGCGGGGACTAAAGGTGCTGAGTAAACCACAGACTTGTCATTCCACTTGATCAATTGCCTGGCAAGCTTCAGGGTCGAAAGGGGACAGTCCAAGGTCAGCTGGGTTCAGCTGCCGGAGGCCAAAGGGGCTATTATGCTGTTATCCGCTCCCTGAGCCCTGGCCTGCCCCTGCCCCGCATCTGCAGGGTGCTGGGTCCTGGGAGGGGCCTTCTGTATAATGAGGACTTTGCGCAGGCTCACAGCAAAGGAGACTGACCAGGCCCTCTGACCCAGACCTTCGAGGCATCACCCGCCACAATCCAGTACCTGTGGTTACAACAACGTAGGTTTACAGGGTCAGGACCATGCAGTCCAGGGATTCTGAACCTTCTGTGCGTGTGGGAGCCATGGGAAACCCTTCTCAGAATAATGTTTATAAATGCATAGAATAAAAGGCCTGGTATTACACAGAAAACAAATTATATTCACATTTGTTTTTTCAAAGTCATTTTAAAATTTGATACAATAATATGTTTATTAATATATTCAACCACAAGATCTGGCAATGTTCTAATAACTGCTATATTTTCAAGATAGTAACAAGATGGGGAAACAATTTCAAAATACCTATAGTAGCAGCATTGTGTTAGTGTAAAGCTGGGCCAAGCTAGGCACCCAGCTTAGCCGCTGAGGCCCCGGGCCTGGCTCGGGTACCGAAGGAGAGGCGACAACCATCGCCAGGCGCTTCACTTTCTGTCACGGAGCCTGAGGTCCTCACATGACCCACATGCACGTGGGAGCCTGTGTGGAACACTGGGTCCGCTTAGAGAAATGGTGACGAGCCCTGGTTCTGATGTCAGAGGCTCCAGTTTGCATCCTGACTGTTCTCCATTTGTCCCCCAGGCCACAGTGACCTCTTCCATCCTGCTATGCACCCTGGGAGCTGACCACGCCAAGCCACCCTCTGCCAGGGCTCCGAGGTGGTTCCAATAACACACACACCTCCCCTTACCCACCTCCACTCAGCTCGCCCCCGCCCAACGCCCACCGCCTCTGGCCATCACCACACTGTTGTCTGTGTCCAGGGGCTATGCATACATGTTCTTTTGCTAATCTCCTCTCCTCACCTTTTTTCATTTGGTCTCTCCCCCACCCCCCGACCTCGGTCAGTCTGTTCCATGTATCCATGCTTTGTTTTAAAAGGGAAAGCCAGTCTTGCCCTCCTCCTCACCTATCTAGCATTAATGAAAAAAGTATTCATTTTCTTTGAATTAAAAAAAAATCATAGCCCACTTCTATTCTTAACAGAAACAGCCCAACACTTTATGTACCTACTCTAAAATGTTACTTGTCCTGAACAAACATATCAGAAATTCAATTTAATGTATGATTTCTTGGTAATGCCAACTTATATTTCCCTTCCCCTGAACGGGCATTCCCAGTCTCCTTGAATGCTTGGTGTGGACACTACCCCAAGTCCTTTCCCATCCCCAACCTTCAAATGCTTCACGGTCACTGGTGACTAAGGTACACCTCAGAGGAAGAGAGGTGCTGTTAGCTGCACTTCCCAGATGGAGAGACCAGACGCAGAAAGGTTAAATGGCTTGCTCAAGAGTGACAAGGAAACCAGGGTTCCAGCCAGGAATCCCTAAGGAGTTTCCCAAGTCAGGGGGTTTTCCTACCAGTCTGGGAAGACTCTATGATGACCACACAGCCTTTCTCCACCCACCATTCACCAGTCCCTCCGGTCCCCTCTTTGCCAACAATCCACACAGGCCGGCCACCCAGCACCTCTCATTGAACCTAAATAGGACCAATGTCAAAGGGGTCCCACTCCTGCCATCAGTGGAGGAATGGAGCTGATTATACCCTCCTGAACTTCATAGGGAAAAGCAAATCCATCCTGAATAAATGGAATCCTCCTTCCCAGAGTGCCGGGAGCCGGTCCATCCTTGCTGTTTCAAGGGACCTCGCATATATGGCATATGGTTCTTAATATGTTTGCTCACCTTCTTGGCGCTGTGTTTTAACCAAGGTCACCTCTCCGAGAAAGGTTGAATCCCCAGGTAGGGATTTTCCCCTGAAGTTAGGGAGGGAATAAAACCCCTCAACTAAGTGCCAGGCGGGTAATTAATCCCTTTAACTATGAACAATCATGCTTAAACTACATAATCTTTTCTCCCTGGAATGGAGATAAGAAACGCCCTAACCTTTGTAATAGAGATTGATAGGATTGAATCAACTGGTATAAATACAGTTGTAACAAGACAGAAACACACAGAACTCAGAACTCAGAACTCAGAACACAGAACTCAGGAGACAGAATTCAGAAGACAGAACTTATAAGACAGAACTTCAGAGACAGGGCTTGGAAGACAGGACCAAGAGAGACAGAGCCTAGGCACAGAACCTACACAGAACGTTCTCTAGAGACAGAAGAACTTCGCTGGAGAGAGCATGCTGGAGGATCCTGGACAGGGACTGGCCTCAGAGCCTGGAGGCGGAGCCTGGCGAGAGAGCATGGCAGGGGATCCTGGACTGAACCTGACTGCGGAGATTGACAGGAGAGCCTGACTACAACCTGGTGACTGGACCTGCCTGGAGAACCTGGACAGAACCTGGCTGGAGATCCTAAGCAGAACCTCTCTGGAGATCGAAACAAGAACTTGGCTGGAGATCCTGGCTAGGCTGCTGATCAACTGAACGCTGTCTCCGTGTCACGCCTTCTTCGCCGACTCCGTCCACACCTTTGGGAACCCCTGGACCCGCTGGGGTTGGACCCCGGCACCAGAGCACAAGGGAACCTGTTCATAAAACACTGCCTAACTATTAACTGCCATCCTGCTATCAAATGGTGTTAATAGCAGCTCCTCAGAGCTGTGCCTCACCAGTCTAGCTGCACCTTTAACGGGCCAGTGGCTGTCAACGTGACACCTGGGGCCCAGCCAGCACAGCCGGGTGATGTGTTTAAGTTAAGCAGCTCCCTTGATTAGTCTCGGTGCTTTGGGCCCAGCGGGTCACCCCTCTCCAAGGGAAGTCGGAGAAG
This sequence comes from Myotis daubentonii, assembly GCF_963259705.1. Classification (NCBI taxonomy): domain Eukaryota; kingdom Metazoa; phylum Chordata; class Mammalia; order Chiroptera; family Vespertilionidae; genus Myotis; species Myotis daubentonii. The sequence continues at coordinate 65,723,519 of NC_081851.1, read as the reverse complement.
CCCTGAAGACAGCCAATTCTGCAGGACCACCTGGCTCCGCTGTGTCCTATGTCTCAAGTGCACTCTACCCACCAGGACCTTTGTAGGGAAGCCCCAGGGCATAGAAGGATATGGGTGTCTATGGCCAGGGGACTGTCTCTGAGAAACAGAGGTGGCTGCTGTAGGAATTGCAGACTTTCTTCCCAGCTGGCTTGTAAAAGAAGTCAGGCCGTCCTTTGGCTCTCCCATCTGCATTTCTTCTCATCTTCCCTTCCCTTTCCTTCTAAAGTGTTGGTGTATCTCTTCCCACCCTTCAAGTGGTCCCTCGTCTCTTGTCCACACCCAGGCAGTCAACCATCACCCATAGGCCAAAGGTCCCAAATTCCATGAGGGCTCTCTCTGAGCTCCAGACTCCCTAGCAAGCACCCCACTTCCATGTCCCACAGGCCCCCTCTACCTCCACGCAGCTAAGGCCTTATCTCCACCTCCCACACGCAAGGTGCTCTTTCACCCCCCAACTCCAATCTCAAAAGCAAGTTCCTTTCTCCACCCAGTTTCTCAAAACAAACATTTGGTGTTTTCCTTCATTTCTCTTTCTCAACCCTCACGTCCATGGATGGGCTTATTAATTCTACTACCAAACATCTCTGGCATCCATCTCCTTCCTATCTCTCATTTTTAATGGGATCTTCTCATCTCAGTCTGGGTGTCCATCATTCCTCCCAAGGATAATACTCGTCCTCTAAAAGATCATCAGGGTACTTTCCTCAAAATGAGTAGTGACCATAAGTTTCCCTCTCCTGGAAACCCACTCTTTATCCTGTAGCTTATATGGTCTTTCCCACCTGGAACCTAAACTCTCTGGCCAGTCTCAACTCAAGTGACTTTCCCCAGTGAACCTGGTACTTCAACTGGCCCTGACTACCATGCAACCATAGAAAACATGCATTGCGATCCCTGTGAGTATTTACTCGTGCCTTTCCCCCAGAATGTTCTTCCCCTTAATCCTTGTCCTTTAAGCCTCATGCCCTGGCCCTTTCAGAATAAAATCTTAACAGTTTACTCTACATCTGCTTCTTTTCTGAGTCACTATGTCTTACTACCCTGCCATCTACCCCCAGGTGCCTACTGTCACCATCCACACTGAACAGGCCTCGAAAATAGGATCATAGTTTAAGCTGACTCACACCCCCAGCATTTAATAAAATCTTGACAATGAACTGAATCCCTGACTGACAGTAAGTAAGAATAATTTTGCCTGAATGGGAGAGATCTGAAAAGACAATTCCATAGGAGGAGACCTCTAGAATGAGGATTTCCTTCCCATTTCGCACCTGTTGGGCAGCGTCCTCTTTTACTGGTTACAAGAGGAAAAATGACCAGGCTCCTGGCCAACTCCACCAGAATCCAGAATGGATGTCATATCTAGACTGGTGGAGAGTGGCTCTCTTCCCCCGATACCCTGCTGCAAACACTTTAGTTCAGTGGGAATAGAGAGTGAAACTCAACTGCGTATACACCTGCCTTCATGTTCCTACTGAGTGCAAGGACACGAGTTCAAGATGCTGTTCCTGCCAACACAGCTTTCACGGGCCCCCTGGAGAGTCTAGACATAGGCACAAAACTAGAGGAGAATTGTGTGAGAGAGCAAATTTCTAGAATATTCTATTTGAAACAACCTTCAGGGCTGACCCCTCTCAACCACATATTCTAATGCAAAGAGCCACTAGGCCAGTAGAGTCTTCCCCAAACCCTGTCCCCCAGAAACAGAGCTCCACTTTCATCCAATTCATATATGAGACCTGGCACGGATTTCAATCAAACTACAAGGACTCTACTGGGGGAAATGTTTGAAAGTTAACATCAACTAGCTTACAACATAGCCAAGACTGTATGTTTACATGTTGAAATACATGGCACAGAGGACCTGACTTCTATTGGATTGGCAGACTTTACATTGTCCTGTTGGATCTTGCCAGACACTCCTACATTTTGAGATCTGAATCCAGGAGAAGACTTAAGTCTCCTTCCCCACCCACCACTGGGTCCCCTCTACCTCTAGGACCCTCTCCTGAAAAGGCCTCTGGTGCAGGAAGTCGGCGTTTCTGTCCAAAGAACAGAGGTGACTTCCTTAAGCCAGATGTCCATGCAGCCAGGTGTCCAGTGGCCCTGCGGAGCACCAGGCTGCAACCATGGCGCTGTCCATTTCAGCACCACGACCCAGTGTCCCTTCTCAGAAATGGCTCTGCTCTAAAAAATGTGATGGGGGAAGGCAAGCAGGACCAGGGGAGGAGGACTAAGGATTTTTTTTACAACTACATAGCCAAGTCCTCTCCTGGGAATAACTTTTCCTTTGTATCGATCCCCAGAACAAACAGTGAAAAGCTGTTACAACAGTTAAAGAGATTCATCTCCCTCATGGCTGGCACATTAAGTGCTCACACTTGCAGGCTGTCTGCACTTCTCCTGGGGGTGGGGGGAGAGACAGGGGAGAGTGGGGACCATGGAGAAATGGTTGGAAGCAAAGCCCAAATGGACCTCCCTTTCCAGATCAGCCAGAAGCCCTCCTCCGGCTCTGGACCCCCACAGAATCTGCAGTCTCTGCATCCAGCTCGGTCTTTTATCCACTCTTCTGCTTTATTATTTTAACTGTTACGTGGATGCACTCAGTTCCCAGGACCTTGAGGGCAGGGACTACTTTGATGTTTTACAGTCTGTCTTCAAGCTTCCCCCTTCCTCTCTCTTCCTTCCACACAAGGTTGGCATGGCTGTGGGGAAAGCGTCTCTGTGAGTCGAATCAAATAGCTGTGTGATATTTGGCAAGTCACTGACTCCCTCTGAGCTCTGTTTTCTGCACTGGAAAAAATGGGGAGAATACTTTTCAGGAGAGTGGTAAGAATTAAAGCAACATGGATGTTCTCCGCAAAACACAAAGCTTGGTGCCTGGCAAATCCTAAGGGACAAAACAAGGGAGCCACCAGCATTGTGTTGGGTGGGGTTGGCCAGATCAGTCCGGGGCCAGGCGGAAGGCCCTGGGGAGTGAATGCTACTGCACCCCTTCCACCCCCGCAACCTGGTAACAGCCCTTCCAGGGTCTCATGCTGACAGGTCCCGCTCACCATGTGAGACTTTAAAGATGGCGTGTGAATGGAAGCATTGTGAAAGGAATCACCTTCTGATCGCACTGGAGAGCTTCCTCCTTTGAGAAAGACTAGAACAAACCCTCCTACAAGTCCTCCCTAGGTGCCCAACACACCCTGAGGATCCAACCAACCTTCCCTCCCCTCCCCCCGCTCCCCCCGCCGGTGTCCAGGGACAGCACAACAGCAGGGCAGAAGACAGGGGGCAGATATGGGTTTTGAGTTCCAGTTTGAACACATTCATGCCTTCTAATTTACCTAAATATCCCCACAAACTGTCCCAAAGCTCAACTGCCAATGCACAGGCCTTCAGCTCAGGATTCAAACCCTGCTCCGTCCTCTCCAGCTGTGTGACCTGGAGCAAGTGGCTCAACGTCTCTGAGCCTTACTGTCCTCACCTTGCCTGCAGGGTGATTATGTGAGAGAGGAGATACTCGCTGCAAGGTGCTGAGCGCAAAGCAGGATTGCACACAGCAGGTGGTCTCTTCCTAGGAGCCCTTTCCCCCATCTCCTCCAATCTGGAGGTCCCATTCTGTGAGAGCCCACTGTTGTAGGCTTTTCACTGGCTCCTCAGCTGAGCTGTTTTTAGGCCACCCCAGGGGCTAGAACACCAATGTAATAGGGAGATGGAGGGAGGATTCACAGCACTCTCCCCTACTGTAAAGCACCCAGGAGCCTGTCAGAAGCTAGAGGAGCGAGGCTGTGGCTTCGACAGCAGCCGTAATTCACCGACTCTGCCCAAGGACTCCCAGTGGCTGGGAGGGTGGGGGGTGGAGGGGTGGCATCCAGCCACTATTAAGGGTCCCTGTTTGCTTCTGAAAGAGAAACAATAGGCTTATTTATGTCACTGGGGCTGAGCAAGCAGGGAGGGGCCATGCAGGGAAGCCTTTTATTAGAGCTCTTCCCTCAGAAATGCTGATATGGGTTGGACAGGAACTATATCTCGGCCAAAACATCACCATCCCAGCGATCCCGGTGGAAAGATAAAATCGGCTGCAAATATGTGAAGAGCACAGATCAGCCCTTGGGTCTCGGTGCTAGTGGGCGGGAGCCACCGTGTTGCTGCCACAGACACCTGTTCCAGGCCACCTGGCTCTTCCCAGCCTGCCTAGCTGCTGTGCCACCCACTGCCCCTCCCTCCCCCAGCACTGGGCCATTCTCCAGCAGCAGAAGAGAAATCAAGTCACAGCAGGAAGCTGCCACACCTGTAGAAAACCCAGGTCCCAGGCCCAGTCAGGTGGAGAAGTGGGAGCCTGAGAGGGACACTGGATGTACGCCCACCTCGCCCACATCTCAGCTCAGGGCACTCGGACACCAGCACTAACCCCCTCGAGCAGAGGATACCCACTCAGGCCAAATCAGTGATGCAGTGGGATGATGCCGGCTTCCTGCTCAGCCACACATCTCCTCAGTCTGCCCCCAGCAGTCATGGCACCACCATCCCCGCAGGGACTCCGTCATCTGCTCTGACACTACCTCCCTCCAGCCCCAGGCAGGCAGATGTGCCCCACCCCCTCACCCAGTCACCAGGCCTCCCTGGCCTTGGCCCCTCATTTGTCACACAGAAGACAACAGGGGAGGTGGGTGCAGAGATTCCCTCTAGACCCGAGGAGGGATGCTGAGGGGAGAAAGAGCAGCAAGCTCAGGCCTTGCAGCCACACAGCGAGTCCAGAGGCAGGAGCACGTGCCCCGCTGGGGCCACGGAGAAGGGGGCAGAGGCCCAGCCTGAACCCCCCGAGAAGGCGCACAATCAGGTGACTTCCTGTACTGCATTCTAAGAACCTTACAGACCTCCTCGCGCCCCCCTCCCAGCAGGGTTTGTGAAGGGCCGACGCCACAGTCGCTCAGGAAAGTGGGGTGTCCGCAGGTGACTGAACCTGCTGTGAAACTGGGGTCCCCAGCTCCGCCCCTCGTGGCCCTGAAACTGAGGTTGCTTCCCATGCCTCAGTTTACCCAACTTCGCAGACAGAGGTGCTTATTCCTATTGCAGACGGAGGACTCAGGAGTCTGAGCTACTCGTGCAACAAAAACGACCCTTCGTGCTGAGGCAGAGCTCTGCTTCCAGCACCATCGGCCTGCTAAGCTCCCATGAACGCCTCATGCGGGGGCAAAGCTCAGCCCATTTTCCAGATGAGGACTAGGCGCCGGGGTGCTCGGGGACCTGCTCCATGTGGTGAGCCAAATCCAGGCAGTCTGGGCACGCACAGTACATCAGTCCCCCCTGTCTCGAGGGAAACATTCCAAGACCCCCAGTAGATGCCGGAAACCTTGGATAGTATACTATATATACTGTTTTTTTCCTGTAACTTATAAATTAGGCATAGAAAGAGATTAATAATAACAATAAAAAATGGAACAATACACTGTAATGAAAGTGATGTGAATGTGGTCTCTCTCTCTCTCTCTCTCTCTCTCTCTCTCTCTCTCTCTCTCTCTCTCTCCTCTCTCTTAACAGATATGATAACCAAGACAGCTCCTAAGTGACTATCGAGCAGAAAAATGTACACATTTCTAATGGATATGCTGCACAAAGGGATGATGCATGCCCTGGAGGGACAGAGCCCGGGCACAAGATTTCATCACCCTACTCAGAATGGCATGTGACTTAAAACTTAGGAATTGTTTATTTCTGGAATTTCCCATTTAATGTTTTCAGATCGCAGTTGACCATAGGTAACTGAAACCGCAAGACAGGAAGCTGAGGATAAGGGGGGACAACGGTATCACTGTTCCCATGAGCCATAATCGAGGGCAGCGATTTCCTACCTTTTCCATCTCATGGCACCCATAAGCTAATTACTAAAATTCTGCGGCACACCAAAAAATATATTTTTTGCCGATCTGACAGAAAAACAGGTATAATTTTGATTCATTCAGCCTGGACTGCTATTGTGTTGGCTGTTGCCACTTTTTTATTTGACAATCGAAGGGAAAAGAGGTCGGTGCCCCTGACTAAGTAGTCAGGTACTGCATGTTTCAAAAGTTCCTGTGGCACACTGGCTGAAAATCGCCGGCCGAGGGAGATGCTGGCAGAAAGGCTGGGGACGCAGGCCCTTCGCCGAGTCTGCTCTTCCCTCCTGTTGGTGTGGATTCTCCCCGAGTACACCAACAACAAAGCTCAGGAGCCTCCACTTCCCACACTGCCCCCAGTTCCGCCCAGAAAAGGATTCCAGTTCTTCTCCAAACTGGAACCTCTGGTGAGGATGTTGGGGCCCAGCCCCACGGGCACCTGTGCTCTGGCTGCTTAAGAAGACCGATAAAGGGCTGCACTCCGAAAAGGTCCACAACCGATGGCCAACTCCCTTTAAATAGTAACAAAAGGGGCAGAGCTACCTCCTTTGCCCTCCCAACCCCAGAGGACCCACGCCGGGGCCAGGCAGGGGTCACCTTCCAGCACACAGCAGCAGCCCGGCCCCCGAGCCCAGGACAACAGCGAGGCTCTTGGCTGTGTAAGATGATGCCGGATTATTCATCATGAAGTGGAAACAACCCAAACATCCACCAGCTGATGAGTGGGCAAGTAAGATGAGGTACATCCATACAAGGGAGCATCACTTGCCAATGAAAAAGAATGACCCGTGCTACAACATGGATGGGCCTGGAAAACGTTATGCTACGTGAAAGAAGCCAGACATAGAAGGCCACACCTTCTACGGTTCCATGTTTATGAGATGTCCACAACAGGCAAACCCATAGACAGGAAGTAGAGTCGTGGTTGCCAGGGACCAGGCAAGGGGCATGGGGAGTGACCGCTCATGGGTACAGGGTTTCTTCCGGGAGGATGCAGAAGCTCTAAGATTAGGTGATGGTGATGGTTGGACAGCCCTGTGAACACACTGCAACCACTGCGCTGTCCACTGATGTGGGTGGATACTGTGCATGTAAATGATATCTCAATAAAGCTATTCTGAAAAAAATAAGATGCTAGGATGACCCTCTCCCACCCCCCTCATCTTCCTTTTTGTTGAAGGCCGGGGAGAAGGTGAATATCCCAAAAACAGAGCGAAACATCCTCTTTGTTGTTCAGCACAAGGTCACATGAGGACGGCGAGGAGGCCTGTGTTTATGCGCGTGCATTTGTCTGTGGACAGGTTGGACAGCCTGCTTCTGCCCCGTAATCACCACACTTAGCGTTTATTGCATCCTAGTTACATTCTAAGCACTTTGCTTGTATCTCCTCATTTACTCTTCACAATGGCTCTATAAAGTAAAATGCTTTTATTACCCCCACCTCACAAACGAGGAAATGGACTCACCGAGAGGTTAAACATGAGACCTATTCCGAGGGCAGGCGGACCCTGTGCTGGGATGGGGACTCGGGCGGTCTCTCCAGAACCTTCCCTCTTCTCCTCGCCCTTGACCCGGGGAGACTTCACTGGAGGCAAGCCAGGGCCGTGCCAATCTGCCGGAGCAGGGCCAAGCTTCAGGCCGACCCCGGCCATAAAAACTGAACTCGAAATAGGAAGATGTCTTTTTCTTCCCGAGAGGCCTCGGGCCACGGCGAGATGGATTTCCTTTTAAATGACTGTCCACTGTTGTGTGTGATAGCTCTCTGGTTTTATCTAATCCTCCTCAGTTCCCGTTACTGCTGTCATTTGTCTCCGCATCCCGACGGGGGTGATGAACTGCCTTGCTCAGTGAGAAGCAGGCGCTGTGACAGGGAGGAGGGGAATCCCTCAGCGCTGGCCCGGACCCGGGTGAAGAAAAGGAGATGGCTTCATCAGCCCACCAACAGCAAAGCCAGCTTCTCCTCCACCGACCTGCCCCTTCCCTGAATTCTGCAAAGCCTTCTCCAAGAACCTCTGGGAAGAAAGAGGTGAAGGGTAAGCCACCACCTGAGTGAAGTGCCAGAAGGGCCCTGTCACCACCTGCCAGGACACAGAGTCCACTCCTAAGTTCTTCCTCCCCAGGTGAACCAGGACCTGCTCCACCCAGTCACTCGCTCACCCAGCACCTGCCACAAATTCAGTTTGGACCCGGCACTGTCCAGCATCCTGAAAGGAGCCCCTAAACAAACCTAGGAGATCAGTTTGGATAATCTAGGTCTAATCTAGGTTATAAAGGGTCCCAACGTTCCTCTAAAGACGGAAGGAACCCAGAAACGGCAACGCCACGCAGGCCTTGCCCAGGCTGTCCTGCCCTCCTAGTGGGCCCCTGACCAAGGCCATCGTCTCCCACCTGCCCACTTTACACTGAGCTTTAATAGACTTGCAGTTAGGCGCCCTTTAAAAGCCCTGTGATTAATTCCTTCCTATCAGCCCGAAAAACGCTTGGCAGCCATTTAGCCGTGTGCCTGAGCAGAGGCGCTGCCAGGCACGAGCCGGTGCAGCCAAAACAAGCGATGCTGTGAACACACATCTAATTTTAATTTGAAATCCTACATCCTCAAGTCTGATTTTTTTTTTTTTCAGGTGCATCCAAACTCCAGTATGTAGCATTTGTGGGGCAAGCTGAGATCCTTGTCCAACTGCAAAAATGCAGATGTGGAAGTCGGGTAATTTGATGTGTGAGGGATGAAGAGAGGCTGGCCCTGCTCGGGGCCGGGCACTGTGCTGGCAGGAGCAGCAAGAGCTGTCCTTATTAGCCGAGAGATACCAGGGCCTCCTTGGACTTGGAGAAAGGTGGAACCAGGGTCAACCAGGATGCCCATGATGAGTCTGAGTGCTCCGGGGACTTGACCTTCTACAGCTATTTCTTGAACAAAGTCCAGAGGACACTGGAGCATAATGGACGGCCAATGCTCTAAAGCAGTGGTTCTCAACCTTCTGGCCCTTTAAATACAGTTCCTCATGTTGTGACCCGTTGCTACTTCCTAACTGTAATGTTGCTACTGTGATGAATCGTCATGTAAATATCTGATATGCAGGATGGTCTTAGGCGACCCCTGTGAAAGGGTCGTTCGACCGCCAAAGGGGTCACGACCCACAGGTTGAGAACCGCTGCTCTAAAGACAGCCACTTGCATCTGAAGTCAGAGATGACAGAGAAGCTTCGTTCAGAAACTAGTGTCAGGTGACAGCATCTCCCTCTAATGAGAGATGGTCTCTTCCCTGCCCACCCAGGCAGGGAGGGGTCCCTGCAGCCAGGCCCAAAGCAGCGGCACTGCCTCAGTGACCGAGGCCCTGAAGGCCCACTCTGTGGGTCCCTAGCCAGCCTCTCCTGCCTTACAGGATGACTGGCTCACCTGGTCCCAGGAATCTTCCCCACAGCGTCCAAGCTGCATCCCAACCCACCTTCTCCTCACCTGACCTGACTCGTCTGGGTCTCCCTCCATCTCACCCCTGCCCTCCTCTGAATTCTGGACTCTCCCTCTTCCTGCAGAGCCCTCAGTGAGTTTCTGGACTCAAGCACGATGGGCTACATAACCGACAGGGCCCAGTGCAAAATGAAAACGCAGACTCCTGCTCAAAACTCCAGTAGAGTTTCAATATGGCAGCAGCAGACATGAGACCGAGCACAGTGCAGGGCAGGAGTGCCTGCCCGGAAGCCGGCGTGCTCAGGGGCTGCCCTGACACACAGGTCTGGCCTGGAGGTGCTGATCAGCAGCCCCCAAGGGAGACAGTGCCTGGGGGACAGCAAGGACTGCAGTGGGGGAACCACCATGTGTGGGAGAAAGGAGAGGGTGTCGGGGAAGGGCCAGAAAGGGAGGTATGACAACACGTGGAGGAACAGGGTGAACCCCAGACAGAGGGGAGGATGTCAGGATGGAAGGACTGAAGGCAGATCTTCAACCTGTGCTGTGCCCAGGGGGCTGGGGCAGAGAGGAGGAGGGGGTAAGGGTGCAGCTCAGGCGAGATGGAGCTTGTTCCCCCTCCCTCGCTTCCAGTCTCCTTCCTCCACTATGTGTATTTTACATGCACACACACACACACATATGCATGCATGCATGCATGTACATATAGGGTGTCCCAAAATTCACGCAAGATTTGAAATTGAATTGAATTGCAAATCTTGCGTGAATTTTGGGACACCCTATACCTACATATATGTCAAATACATATTTTTCCCTTCCTGCTCCCATTCTTTTTCCCTTTGCTCCTTCCTTCCACTGCTTTCTTCTCTTTCATTCTCACCTTCCTCTGGTCCCCTGGCCTGGCCTCTTTGTCCTCTCTGAGTCCTGCTTTTTTCCTGCTTTCTTTTCCTTTCATTTTCTTACACAACCGGTTGCTTCTCTCTTACCAGACTCAAAACTCATAGACTAGGCCGCCTTGAGCTGAAGGCGTCCTTAGAGGAGACGGGTCCCACCCCAAACTGACACATACATCCCTCCAGTGGGATCCTCTCACCTCAGTGCACGGGGACAAGGGACTTCCCTCTCAGCCCTCTAGATGGGTAAGAGGTGAGGGAGGCACACTGGACACCATGCAGAGATGTGCCTGCTGGACCGGTTGACACGGGCCACCAGACTCCAGCCCGTGCTCCTTCCATGACCACATGGCCTCAGCCCTGCACTGGGCATACTAGTTGTCTATATCTGTCTGATTTAAGCCCTAAATTCTCAACCCAACATGATAAACTAGCTTTTGCTCTGAAACAGCTGAGTGTTGGGAACACGAAAATTGTGGATAAAGAAAACAGTCAAGGAAATACCAGGAACTGCAGGGGCCAGGCAATTTTTGCTGGGAAAACCCCTCCCCCAATTGCTTGAGTGATGGCAGCAAGTGGGTCACTCAAGAATAGTGTCCCACCCTAGACTCTGTCCTATTGGATCCTGCACTCCAGTGGAGAAGACAGACAAATCATGGATAAATGATCTCTGCTGGGATGAAAAATAAAGCAAATTCAGGGGCTACAGAGCAAAAGAGGAGCCATGTCTGGGGTGAAACCGCTGTCCATAGCCACATGGGGCCCCCCTGCCCTACCTCGGGCTGGCTGCTTATCCACCTGTATATTATTTGAGTTTTCTATCCATAATCATCAATTGGGTGGCGTTTTCATTGAAAACAACTGCCCGCGAGTCGGGGACTGGGAAGAGGCAAATGTGGGTGAGGAACCACAGCTTGCTGCAGGGAAGCAGTTAGGGGAGGGCCAGCGGTCACCGCAGGGGAGGAGGCAGGTCTAACAGACTGTCAGCTCCTAGTACACTGAGCAGAGAACACAGCCTGCAGTCAGCCCTGGACCCAACCCTCAGCTGTGTGGCCGTGGAGAAGTCACCTGACCTCCCGGGTCGAAGCTTCCTCTTGTGCAAAACAAAGCCACAGGGACAGCTGCCATGAGCACTAAAGAGAGCACATACGCAGAGCTTGGCGCAGAATGGAGGGATGTCCCCACATCTCTTTCACTTGCAAATGTGTCTCACTGAATCTCTGAGCCTGCCCCCTCCAGCCGCCGAGAAGCTACCCCAGAAAGCCTTGCTGATTGATACGCAAACTTCAGAAGCAATCTCTGCGCAGTGTTCCTGGGCTGGTGCGGACCGTGTGTCACAGCTGGCTCTCCCGGTTTCCGAGAAACGGAGAGGAGCATCTCGAGGCTGGGCTGGACCGTGCCCAACCCGAGAGTGACAGCATGTTTACGAGAGCTATTAGGGCTGCTGCTCCTCATATGCTTCCGGGATGATTTACTCCGCCAGGCCTAGCAGGCTGCTCCTGTGCCTTTCACTGTTGAATTGATTATTGACTCACAAATATCCCATTTGAATAACATGATTTAACTTCAAGGCAGGCAGGAAGTTCAAAGCTCACAGGAGGAAGACCGCTCTCGGAGGATGCTGGGCTCTGGGGCTCTGGCAGTTCCACACACGCTTTCATGGGATGGCGAGAGAAATCTTTCTAAAGCGCTCCACAAACAGCTCCAGCAGCCACCAGTTCCGGGAGACCAGAGGTCGCACCTGGCATTCACCAGGGAATTCCCTGGGCCTAGCCCAGTGCCTGGCATTCAGTAAATCCTTCCTGAATGAATGAATTGGCCTATCCATCTACCTGGCCATCTAACTCAAGCATACCCAGGTCACCAACGGACCTGAAAACCACGGTGTATAAAGAACAGCTGGAAAAACTAGAGGAAGGAGTTGGGTAAGGGCAGGTAGGGACACGGAGCCGCCCACATCTATGTAGAAGACTGTCCTTTCCAAAGCTCCCATTTATTGATCACCCACTACAGTCAGGCCCAGTGCAATGCGATCCTTCTAACAAGCTTCAAGGTCTATTCTGTTGCTCACTTTTCTGTACAAGCAAACAGATTCAAAGAAGTTCAGTGAGTGGCCGAGGAGCAGAGAGCTCCCAGGTGACAGGCGAGGATGCCGACTCATGGTCTGTCCACAGCTCCATGTTTTAGAACCAACTCTGCTCCTGTGAATACCCTCCCATCACTCTCCTCTTAGCCCACCATCCTCTGATGGTCCCCTTTCTCTGAGAGGCCCTCTTAGCAGCAAACAGTGGGAGGGAATGGGTTCTGTAGAGGTGACCATATAGGATGAGGTCAACACATCTCCTTGAGGTGAGCACTGTTAAGGAACTGATGCAAGTGCTAAAGCAGTACTAAGGGGGGGAGGGGTTGTCTGTGTGTGTGAGAGAGAGAGCGAGAGAGAGCACATATACACAGATTTACACATACACACATATATATAGTGGCCTCTAGAGACACATAATCTATTTGAGAAAACAGGAAACAATAAATAATGCAATAATACTGTCTTACTGATTTAGATAGTAAGAATCAAATGTCGGGTAACTATATGATTTGTCATCCAAACTGGATCACTCTTAAGAAGGAAAGGAGGCACTGCTCACCACTGCCCACCACTGCCTGGGGACAACAGGTGTAGATGGGACTGGCAAGGTGAGCCAGCACATACGTCACCTAAGGTAGCTAGGTGGTCACAAGCCCCAGCCAAACTTATGCAGCCTCAGCTTTCACGTGTCCTATACAAGTGTGGACTTCTGCACAGGGCCCACTGTCCCTTGTGACTAATGATAGCTGGTGCTATTTGTATTATCGTAGTAGTAATCCTTATAATAATTGCAGCTTCTGTTGATTGGTATTCCAGCTACTGCACTAAGCCATTAAAAACATCATCTCATTTCCTATTCACGGTGATGAGAAGTGAGCACTATCAGACCCATTTTACAGATGGTAAAACAGGGGACAGAGTTAAGTGACATGCTCAGAGGCCACAAAAGTGAGTATTCAAACCTAGGGCTGAATTTAAAGGACCTCATCTTAATTATAAACTGTTGGTTCTCTCATTATTTATTTTCACCTGTATCCCTTGTCAAGGAGGCCCTAAGATCCAACACGCACCCCCACCTTTTACCATCCACAGCTCACCTCCTGCCATTGCAGGCAGTTTCTCTCCCTAATTTTAACACGTGTCTCCCCCTTTAACATCTGTCCTTTTTTCCCCTTCAATTATCTCAGAAAATACTTTTTCTTCTCTCTAAATATTTTTTTTTTCTTTGCCATCTCCATTCTTGTTACAAACCCCCAGAAACCCTAGCTAATCCTGTTTGGTAAGTCTACGAGTTTCTTTATGAAGGCAAAGGGAAGCCTAAGTTGTACGATAAAATTTAAAATAATAACCAGTTATATCATTCCATAATGATATAAAAAGTGCCCCCGAAGTCCCCTTTCACAACCCCCAGAAATCTTTATTTACCTCTTTATCTATCTTTAATTAAATTCCCTTTCCCCTGAGCACCAGCAAAGCACACACATTTCTCACTCAATTTCAGCGCCTTCCGTTTCCATCCCACAGTGAGCGGGGCAGCGCATCACTGCCTCTTTTCCATGGCACAGGCGTCGTATTTCAGGTACAGTCGAGGTGGATAGGCTATGGCGGACTGGCCCAGGAACATGACGAAGATTTCTCACGTTGTGCCCACGGGAAATGTATACAAATGGAGTTGTGGGGCTCAACCCCGGGGACTGGAGAGACCAGGGCCGACCAAGAGGCTGGGGCAACGTGGAAGGAAACAACAGCTCAAGTCCGCAGTTGAGGCTACTGTTCTGTAGGCCAGAGGTGCCAACACAGAGAAAAAGTGAAGTGGAGGGTAATCCTGCGAAAAGACTGCCCCAGTGGAGACCGAGCTCATTCAGAAATGAGGAGGCTGGAGAAAAGGCCCTGACGAATTATATTCATTAGTCAATAGGGACAACCGCCAGAAAGTCCCAGGCATAAGCGACGTCAGGGAAAGTTCAGGCTCATTAGAAAGAGAGAACGTGAATGGTAATGACCCACTCAACAACCTTCAGGGTTTCAGCAAGGCTCTGGAAATGGTAATTACGTTTGATAACATTAGACCTTCCTAAGTTCCCCTGGTCTGCCCCCCAACTCCCATCTTAATCAGCCGGTCCCTTATTAAAGGATCACAAATTGATAAGGAAACCTTATTGTTTTAAAGGTTACCAGAAAATTGTGTCCAGAATTAAAGCCAACTAAATGACTTTAGAATAAAAGGTCTACGTCTGAATTTCCCATCAAAGCAATCCTGGGAGGATTTGGCCCATTAAAGATTTCTCTTCCCACTCCTGGACCCTGTTCAAATCAGCCCCACTCACCCTGCCTGGCTCCCATGCACTGTCTTGGGCCGAGGCCTGCAGGAGTGCCAGAACCAGGGGTGGGGGGTGGGGGGGTAGGGGGAGGTGGTGATCGCAGGCCCTGGCTCCTGGGGGCCACACCGCCCACTCAGGACAGAGTTCACTCATGGATGGCAAAGGTCAAGAAGCTGGACTGCATGGTGAGACCACCGAGATTAACAGCAGGGAATGACATGGCGCATGAGATCAAGACCTAGGACAAGAAACAGGTCTGGGAGAACGAACCCGGGTGTGGAGATAGAGCAGGGCCAAGTTGGTTCATAAACCAGAGGAGCACATGGCTGCAATGGACGGGGAGGAACACTCCCCCAATTAGAAAGCACGCGTCGAGGGATAATTGGCTTCTGAGTGAGGCTCCCATCGACCGGTCAAGTGGCTGTGTCAGCAGGAGCTTTGTACAGGCTTCCTCATCTCCCATTCTGGGCACAGGCTTCCTCATCTCCCATTCTGGGCACAGGCTTCCTCATCTCCCATTCTGAGCACAAGCTCCCATTCTGGGCACGTCTCTCAGCCTCCATCACAGCTACTCCCTCTGGTGGTCACCTGGGCGCTCAGGGCACTGCGCTAGGCCCCAGCAATCCTGGATTAGGCCAGTCTCCTGGGACCTGGTGCCGCACAGGTTGGCTTCGGCAGGCATGGGCTCTATAAGCATAGGATCCCTTCTTGAAGGGGATGCAGTGCGCATGTTAATGAAAATGGTACATGGGACATAATCAGAGCTGACCAAAATGATATGTATATATTTTTATAGTCATTTTAAAATATGTTTTTATTGATTTCAGAGAGAAAGGGAGACAGAGGGAGACATAGGAACATCAATGATGAGAGAGAATTATTGATCGACTGCCTCCTGCACGCCCTCTACTGGGGATCAAGCCGGCAACCCAAGCATGTGCCCTGACCTGGAATCGAACTACAACTTCCTGGTTCATGGGTTGACATTCAACCATGGAGTCACACCAGCCAGGCTGGGCCCCTTCTTAACCATTTTTACTTAATGTCATTGACATCTGAGTCCCAAATGTCAAAAAAATACATATATACTTGGCCCTGCCCATTGTTTGAAGTAGTTTATCACTTTTTTGAACGAAAATTTTGTCAGACACTGTCATTAACAACCTATTACATCATTAGATATATTTTTTAATGAGACAGAACACAGCGGAGTAGAATATACAGTGAATCAAAACTCAGGCATGTCTGGCCATCGATAAGGTGAATTATGTACATTACCAAACCCCTTAAAAACAACATGGGAAACCAAACACAACACATTATCCTGAATAACAGGGAGACTAGGATTGTGAGATATGAAGTAGGGTGCCCAGTCAAATTTTTAGTGTAAGTATGTCCCATGCAATATTTTGGATATACTTACACTAAATGCATACCTGAAATTCAAATTTAACTGGGTGTCCTCTATTTTTATTTGTTAAATCTAGCGCCCCTGCAGCAGAAGCACACGGTGCTTATCCACACCTAGACTGTAGTGCAGCCTATGCAAGTCCAGAAAAGGACAGCTGTAAAAGAACAAAAGTTAGATGTTTATATGAAGAGACTAGTTTGAAAAAGTCATTACTTTCCAGAGAAGATGAAGACTAAGAGGAGAAAATACCCAAGCCAGTACATGGTTTTTCGTCCCAGGCTTGTGACTTATCAAGTCCCTTAATTTTTATGTTAAAGAGTTACTTTGAGGATGAGACTAGGAAATCATTATATTCTTTCCAACCTTAAAATGTTATGCTTTTCTACTCAATTAGAACTATATGAACAGGGTGAAGACGAATGTATTTATGTTCCAAGTCCTAGAAAAACAAAACTAGAGAGAACCTGAAAGATGCAGGTAATGTGTTTTCTTTTTAAACGATTCACCTCACCTTTCTTTTCGGTGAGGACAATTAAGACCTACTCTCCTAGCAAATTTCATGTATACAATATCTATATATATAAAAGGCTAAAATGCTAAGTGTCCGACCATCCGACTCGCTATGATGCGCACTGACCACCAGGAGGCAGACACTCAACGCAGGAGCTGCCGTGGCACACATTGGCCATTTACAGAAAAACGACAGAAAAATGGCACAGCGAACCTGGTGCCGACAAAGCAACACTCAGCTTCCCCAAAGTGGGACACAGGCCCTGCCACCACCCCAGAGCGACAGTCCACCAAATCACAGCCGACGCTGCCGAGACCCCATGGTGCAAAATGTGGCCCACAGCCCAGCCCAGCCTGGAAACAGTCACTGTGGGTGCCGGGTAATGACGTCACTAGCAATGCCTGGCTTCCTCTCCCTAGTGACTAGCCTCCTTGCAGTTTCTTCATCCCAGAAACACAATTAGCTTTATAGCCATGTGGAAACATTTTACACTGTAACCAAATGTCTGTGAAGCATTTTCCTATGCCTCGTCTCATTTGATCTCACAGAAGTCCTGGAGTAGGTAGATAGGAGACTCGGTGGAATCCTATTTTCTTTTCATTAGCCAGAAAACTGAGATTTAGAAAGCTTAGAAACTTGGCCCGACTGAAAAGAAGTAAGAAATCGTGGACCAAATGACTTCAGGTTTTCTCACTGTGCAGAATATAGTCAAACACTGCTGCAGTTAAATATTTTACCCTTTGTTCTCCCTGCGTGATATAATAATCTGCTTCATGTTGATATTTACTGCTATGTTGCTGACAATTACCTGAAAGAGAAGCTGGGGTGCTTCACTGGGCTGGAAAAAGTTTAGCTAAATCAGAAAGCATGTCTAATTAAGCAAGTTTATTCTATATATATAAAAGGCTAAGTTGACTTGCGCATGCACAATACATACAAAGCTCTCGCTGGCGCCAATCGCACGTGTGTGTTTCGATCTGTCATTGTCGATCATGAATTTGGTTGACACTTCTATTACAGAGAAAGTGTGAATAGCGATATTAAAATATTTCTTCTAACTAATTTCCTTTCAATGTGCACAAATTCGTGCACTGGGCCACTAGTAGTATTATCACTATGGTCACCAACCTGTACATTTCCAAAATTTATTCATCCTTCATAACTGAAACTTGGGCCAATATCATCCCATTTTCACCATCCCCTGGAGTCACCATTCCACTTTCTGCTTCTATGAGTTTGACTGTCACAGATTCCACTTATAAGTGAGATCATGCAGTATTTCTCTTTCTGTGTCTGATTTATCTTACTTAACCTAATACCTTCCAGGTTCATCCAGCTAGTCATAAATGGCAGGATTTCCTTCTTTTTAAAGGCTACACAATATTATTTCATTATATTTTTATGTGCATATATGTGTGTGTGTATAGATAGATAGATAGATACATACATACATACATACATATATGTTATATTTTCTGTATCCATTCATCTACAGACAGATAATTGACTTCCCAGCAGGCAGAGAACGTATGTGGAAACAATGTCATAAGTTGAAGCCAAAAACAGGCTCATAAAAGACAGAGGTAAACCCAACAACCAGGCCTCTGACGCTGCATAGGGTCCATCCCAAACATCCTGAGGCTGACAGAGGGGAAGAGAAACTGTCCTTCCCTAGACTGCCGTAGCTAAGACTGTGACTGCTTCCAAATGTGAGTCTTAAAATGTTTGGTTATTGTGAAGATACATTCTTCAAATAAAACCCACTGATCCCTATGAGGACAATCTGTCTCAGATATAGTAAAGCTCAATTAATCATGAAAGATGCTGATAAGGCTCCCAGAAATTCACACAATGGCTGGCAGAAGTCAAGCACAGGGATTCTCATCGATGATTAAAAGGAACATCACATTGGTGTGATCACAGCCAGACACATACAAGAGTGTCTCGCAAGGGAGACAAATTCAGTCTAAATTTAAACAATCATTTGGGAACTACAAAGGTAGAAAATCTTACCTTCTTTTCTAATACACAAATACACAGAAATGAAAGTAAAGACTTGTTAACTCCGAAATAGAATATTATAAGTGTTTTGGGTTGGATCTGCCCAAAACAGTCTAATCCATCTTAGCAAAAACACATTTTTACTTTACAGTAAACAACAACAACAACAAAAAACAACAACCCACAGTTAAACATTCAAAAATGCACATGCTTATTTTGTTGGGAAAATTATACACATTTGTTTGATTAGCTTTGGTAAATAAAATAACCAAGTCATCACTCAAGACTCAGATGTGGCTGCAAAATTGATTCAACAAAATGTCAAAATAAATCACAGCTTAAAAATGCATGGTATGTAACTCCTAAAAATGAAAAACCACATCTATCTCTGTCAGAGTTGGGGAGACTGTGCATTAAAATTATATAAAAAATAAATGCATTTTTGAAGGGAAAATATTGATTTAATCGACTCTTCCTGACTAGTCATTCATGATCTGAATCAATTTGATTTTAATCGACCCCAGCCCATCCAAAAGTCACTGATACATGCCTTTGGAGTGCATGATGTTATTTTCAGTGGCCTATTTGTCTTCCTCGTTATAGGATGCTCAGACTGATATCAAAAAAAAAAGCTGTGTTCCCCGAACCACACCAACAGAGCAAGGAGCAGAGGCTTCTGCAAACTTAGACCAGTTGCAGATAATCCCAGGGAGGCCAACCAAGCACCATCTATGATTACTAAGCAGCTGATCAAGCACAGGTCAAGGCAGCCAGGCGGGATCTAGGGTGCAGGTGTAAAAGCCACGCCTCAGCGACAGAAGGTCAAGTGCAACACTCCAGGCTCTCATAGAATTCTGGAGTGGAGGTCAGGAACAAGGCTGACCTTAGTCGCAGGGAACTGCAGTACTCAGCGGGTCTCAGCCACAGGAGAGGCTGAGAGCCAGGGACCAGGACGAGGCAGAGGTGGGAGGAAACCAGTTCTTAGAGCCAGAGGATTAGAGGGGAGGGGCCCCTGCTGGAAGCTGACCCTAATGCTGAAAACATGAGTTGGGAGAACAGGGAAAGAAAGTCATGCTGAGGTTGACCAGATGAATTAGCCATAACCTCTGCCTGAGCTTCCCAAAGAGGATTATTGACCTCCCAAAGAGGTATAGTGTCAACTTGGCACACGGGAAGTGCTCAAGACCGGTTATTACCAGTGATGACGATGATGAAGAAGAAAAAATGATGTTGCCTGCTAGTGGGACCAACTGTAAGTCCGCCTAGGACTGATGGGTTTCCCAGGACTCAGGACATTCAGAGCTAAAGCTAGAAAGAGTCAGGCAGACGGGATGGGTGACCCTTCTCTCCCTGCATTGTGTCCAGATGACCACAGAGCCCCGGGGTGGGACGGACCCGGCAGGTGGGCTTAAGAGCCCTTAGCTGTGAGGACCAGAGGTCTATAGAGGCAGGGAGCCAGACACAACTTCTTGGGTGGGAAGCTGAGTTTTCTTCTTCGAGAATCATGGTCTGGCTTTTCTCTTTGAGGTGCCTGCTGAAGGGAACGTAGTGAATCGATGATCGTTAACAAGCTGCCCAATCTAATCATGTCCTCCAGTCAGTTCCAGTTAAAGAAAACAGAACAAGGAGGTGGAGGGCATGGTGAGAATACCAGGTCTGGCCGTGCCAGCAATCACTGAATGTCACTGATCCCCCACCCTTCACCGAGTTTAACCTCTACTCGGGGGCCTGGCAGGTGCACAGCATTTGAGAAGCCGGTGATGGGCTGGGGTTTCAATCTGCCACTTCCTTGCACATGGAATGGCCTAGGCCAGTGGTCGGCAAACTACGGCTCGGCAAACCGCGGCTCGCAAGCCACATGCGGCTCTTTGGCCCCTTCGGTGTGGCTCTTCCACAAAATACTGACTTCTGCCCATGGGCCACGAAGTTTCAATCGCACTGTACGTGCGCGCCCGCACGTGGTATTTTGTGGAAGAGCCACACTAAAGGGGCCAAAGAGCCGCATGTGGCTCACGAGCCACGGTTTGCCAATCAGGGGCCTAAGTGCTTGTCTGGAATTACTATCAGGGAGCCATGGTTCAGCAGAAAGGCCCTGCTTCCTGTCCCAGGTGGCCCAGGCCCAAGGCCTTGCCCATAACCCTGACCCCAGACGCTACATGTGACCCGAAGAAAGGGCAATTATAAGCCTTGGGTTCCTACTCCCTCTCCTGCTGCTGGTGCATCTTAAAACTGGGAGCAAGAAGGACCTGCAGAGCATTTGGTAAGAGGCTGTTGGTGGGGGCAGGGCAGGGATGGTTGGGAACACGATTTCTAGAGGCTGCAGATACAGAGCGTAGCAGGGGAGAAAGTGCACTGGCTTTGCAGCCAGAACCTGCCTGCTTAGCACCCTCCGAGCTCAGCTTCAGCTGGCACCTGCTGGCTGGGCACAAGAGCAGCCACTGCTGAGGCACTTCCTCAAAGTTTGTCCTCATTTAATCCTCACCACAAGACCGCAAACTAAGCACTAGTATGCCCTCATTTTTTATAAGAAAACAATCTCAGGGAGCTGTACTCTTAGGCTAAGAGAGATGAGCCATTCAAGACAACAAAGCTATTTCCTTGGCGGTTCGGTGTTGGCTGAAGCTGAAACAGTTGATTCTGGAACCTTGAAGAAGCGGGTCTGAACGGGAAGCGTTCCCCGAACTGATGATGCTGGTGATGACCAAGGCAGGAAACCAGGAACCTCGGGGCCAGAAGAGCCTTCTCGGCAAGCCATCTAGTGCGGCGTCTGACGCCTGGGTGGTGTGTCTAGCTCTTCCGCGTGTGTCAAGGGCTTCAGCACCCTGACCTGATGCTCAGCATGTCTGGGCCACAGGGGCGGGGGTCTCCTCTTTGGAAACACTGCTGAGGTGGGACAGTAATGGAGAAGCGTAGGTTTAGACACCCACAAATCAAGATTGCAATAATGGCTCTGCTCCGTGGTAGCTAAGCAGACTTAGGCAAGTCACTCAACCTCCCCGAACCTCAGTCTCTGCATTTATAACCTGGCTTACCCATAGCTGGTGTATGAGAGGCAGTGTGTGTGACATGCTTAGCAATGCCTGGGGCACAAGGTAGCCCTCCGCACTTGGGGAACACTATCTTAAGCAAACATTCTCTAACTGGCAGGGTTCCAGGCCCAGAGCCAACAGACACTCTCCTCCTCCCCAATTAATGGCATTTAACCAGGGCAACTGACTGATCTAACCAGGAGCCTGACTCAGTCTCCATTCCTTGCTCCCTCTCTTCCAGGCATCCAATAAGGCAGCCAGGATCAGGACAACGAGAAGGGCTTCCAGGGAGAGAGAGGAGCCAGTGCTCAAGCATGACCTTCAGGGCCTCAAAACGATGCTTCTGAAAACAACCACAGATGAGTTCCACTCCCAGCAGGAGTCCAGGAGGGAGCCTAAGCCACAGGAAGGCAGCAAGGAGGGTGCAGGAGGCTCCTGGGTGAGGCGGGGAAGTCAGCTGCTGCAGCTCCTGGCCTGGGCACCGATGTACTTGCCAGGGAAAGCCAAGGCCCACACTGACTTCTGCCACCTCTGTCATGTTCCCTTTCCCCCTGTCATCACTCTTCAACGCCCACCCCCCCCCACCCCCGACACACACACACCCCGCTTCAGAGGGCTCCTTAGCAGTCACTTGTTTCCTTCCTGCACATTGCTGTGACCCCTCGGCTCTCTTGGGTTTTCTCAATGCTTCTCTAATTGAACTGCTTAGTTCCTGCCCATGTGTGACACTTGGTCTGCCACTGTCACCTGGCACCCTGGCCATCAGGGCTTCACCACATCCCAAAATGTCTGGACAGGGCCACAGACTCCAGGTTAAACCTCGGTTGTCAGGCATACAGAGTTGCTAGCTCTTCCACCCTTCCACCTGCTATGAGCCTCCTAGCCTCCAAGTCCTAGGCTTTCAACCCCACAAATGGGCTCAGGCCTGGGACATGGGAGACCGCCCGCTGGAGCATTACCTTCAGAGTGTCTGCCTCCTAGCTGTGCTCTCAATCAGGCTGAGAGCTCCCAGCCCTGCCCCCCCACCCCCCACCTTCCCTTTCTACCCCTCTCCAGGCCGTGCTGCTGCTGCTTGAGCAAGTACCTTCGTCCCTCTGGAGCTGTATTTACACTATAAAAGGTAGAAGTTACACAGATTATGTTAGTAGGTGAGATAAAAAGGCCCTATGAATTTAGAAGGACCTGCAAATGAATTTGTATTTTATTCATTACACCATCATTTGAAAAACAGTAGAGCATACGTGCGTGAGATGTATCATTTAGTTCTCCCACGGCGAAGCCATGACTGGGGCCCTGTGCACTCTTGGACCCAGGGCGATAATTCCACAGTCCCCCAGAGTCCACAGCCTTCAGACTGGCAAACAGTGGGCTAGACAATTTCCAAGGGCCCTTCAAGGTCATTAATCCAACAAATATTTTCTGAGTCCGTGAAAAGAAGTGTACATTCTAGATAAGGAGACAGAAAACAGAACATCCAAGAGAACAAATAAAAGAATGACAAATTAGGGTAACTGGTAGAAGACGTAGGAGTGACATAAAAAATGAGACAGCAGAGGGAACGCGGCCTCCTTCAGAGAGATGGTTCAGGGAGGCTTCTCAGGGGTGTAACACTGGACCACATGCCCTGGATGACAGTAAGACACTAGTCATGGGAGAGTTGGGGTGGGGGAAGGGCAACAAGCGTCCCAGGCAGAAGGAACAGCCCTTCCAAAGGCTCTGAGACGGGTGCCAACACAGTCTGCTTAGGGCCTTTGTGGCTGAGGGTGGGGACATCGAGGGGCCAAATTAGAGAGAGGAAATAATCCCACTCAGATGTATTAAGTGTGGAGGTCATCATGACATCCAAATGGCAATGTCAAAAACAGCTGAAACAGAAGCGATGGCCCCAGAGGTCAGAAGATTTCAAAGTCTGCTCGAGGGAAGACAGCTCAGGAAATGATGAGGCAAGATCATCAGAAGAGTGTTGTTGGCAGTGCTAAGGGGACCCTGTGGCCTATTTGGCTTTCCTTAAATGTCTCTCCACTTTTCTCCACTAAATTAAATCCAATAAGTCTCACTGAAAAACTCACTTGAAAAACTTTGCTAACTGGTCCAGCCTACCATGGCCCCGCCCTTTTCCTACTGCATCTGTAATCTCCACCCCAGTCCAACATTAACTAGTCCTCTCCTTGTCAGAGGCAGGACTTACACATCCCTTCCCTCTGCTGGCCTTGAGCTTGATGAGACCCGGGGCCAGGCGTCTGCTTCTTTGGAATCCCCCACAATGTCAATGACAGAGGGATGGTCATGCTGAAGAGGCTAAAAATCCCATCAACTAGTTCTAGAACAGCGGTTCTCAATCTGTGGGTCGCGACCCCTTTGGGGGTCGAACAACCCTTTCACAGGGGTCGCCTGAGACCATTGGAAAACACATATATAATTACATATTGTTTTTGTGATCAATCACTATGCTTTCATTATGTTCAATTTGTAACAATGAAAATACATCCTGCATAGCAGATATTTACATTACAATTCATAACAGTAGCAAAATGACAGTTATGAAGTAGCAACGAAAATAATTTTACGGTTGGGGGTCACCACAACACGAGGAACTGTATTAAAGGGTCGCGGCATTAGGAAGGTTGAGAACTACTGAGAAGAAAAAGTATTTGTCTGTTACCATTTCCTCTTCTAGAAGAGCTGACTTGGACCTAAACAAATCAAGCCAGGCCAGCTGTGAAGAGTTAGCCACCAGAACTATTGTTTTTTTGTGAGACAAATGTGTTTTTTAGTTTGGTTTATTTTTTTTTCTTACTTCTTATGCCAACTTCCCTGAAGCCTGATCCATTTTCTTGACTGCTTCAAACACTCTTTCATCCATCCTCCCTTGGATATACTGACACTTTCCCTGGGAAAGCAGAAGGGTTATTTTCCAGATGTTCTTTAATGCCATTGCTTAGAGGGCTTTCTGTTTGCTTTTTAATGAAACAAAAAGCACCATCTCTGACAGGTGAAGCTAGGGAGCCTGTGCTTCATGCCAGGGTCCCAGACCTAACAAGCAGCCGGCATGCTCTCTCCATCCCAACTATGCAAATCTTGTTTATGCCTGAAAGAGAGCAGAGGGAGCTCTCAAGGGGCTCCCCAGCCTGGGCCAGGATAGCTGAGTGTACCTTGAAGTTTTCCTTCAAAGAACAGGGATGTTTCAGAAGGTCCTGCGTCTCTGCCATCTCCAACACCCACCAGTTATTGTGAAGACAGGACGGGTCCAGGGGACACTCACTTGGCAACAGCACTGGCACAGACAAACTCACAGGGCACTTACCTTCCCTCCCCGAGCGGCTGCGTCCACCCTCCCGAGTTCCCATCGTTTCCAGACCCCAGAATCGTGAGGCCAAGCCGACCCACTCTCTTCCTCTGTTGGGGCAAAGTGTTCCTCAAGAAGCCCCCAGTCCACGGTTGACCTGAGGGTCCCCTCTCCTGAGCTTCTGGGTGCACCCTACTCTCACCTCCCAGAGGTAGTAGGTATTTCCCCAAGAGTCAGAGCTCTCTGGGACTGGAGCTGTATCATATCCACCCGTACTTCCTTCTCTAGCAGCATGCCCGTCTCAAGTGAGTGCCCAGTAAACGGTTTGTGTACTCTAAAAGCATAGGTAGGCAGAACCTGGACCCGCCTGTGATGAGTCCTGGCTTCGCCTGAACTGGGGAGCTTGAGGCAGTGGTTTCATCTGCAAGAGGCTTTCTCCTCAATGGGGAAGGCAACATGAAAACATCTACCTCACAGGTGCTGGGAGGACAGAACTAAAAAATGCATGTTTTATAAACTGGCGAGCATCTTACAAAGGTAAGTTATTAACACTCATCCGTACTAAAGTTATAAAGACTGCACTACCGTTGCCAAAGTATTTTCACTTTATAAACAGACCTCTGGCCTCCCTTCCCACTCCTGTGGAGGGCCATGTTTCCTCCCTCAGCAGCGGTGGTGCTGTGGGCACGGGCAAATGTATGAACTATGTTTGTTTTGACTGTGGGATGTGCTCAAGGCCCTTAATTACAGAATCTAGACCAGTGATGGCAAACCTATGACATGCGTGTCAGAGGTGACACGCAAACTCATTGTTTTGGTTGGTTTTTCTTTGTTAAATGGCATTTAAATATATAAAATATATATCAAAAATATAAATCTTTGTTTTACTATGGTTGCAAATATCAAAAAATTTCTATATGTGACACGGCACCAGAGTTAAGTTAGGGTTTTTCAAAATGCTGACACGCCGAGCTCAAAAGGTTCGCCATCACTGATCTAGACTAAAGGTCAGCAAATTATGTCCCCCTGTCCAAATCTGACCCACCACTCATTTTTGTAAGGCAGATGAGCTAAGAACAGTTTTTACATGTTTAAATGGTTGAAAAAGCCAAAAGAGAGTATTTTGTGACATTAAAATTGCATGAAATTCAAATTACAGTGTCCATAAAGTTTTATTGAAACACAGCCATCTCACGGGGTTACATATTGTCTATGGCTATTTTCTTGGTACACCAGCAGAGCTGAGTAGCTGTGACAGAGATCACATGGTCTGTAAAGCCAAATTATTTACTAATTGGGTTTTTAATGAAAAAGTTTGCCAACCCCAGATACAGCCCATCTCTCTACTTGCCTCAAGGCTACTCCTGGAAAAGGACATAAAAGCCAAATTTGATTCTGAGAATTCCACTTTAAGAGAGATACAGACATGCTCAGGAGGCAACCAGGGATGTGCCGTGACTGAGACAAACTATGGGAAAGCATGGTTAGAGAGATCGGGAGGGGGGGGGGGGGAGCTTCAATGATCCAAAGAGCTGTCATGAAGAAGGAAGGCAAGAATAATTCTCTGTGGCTGCAAGAAATAGACTTAGGACTGAAGAACCATTTGAGCTCAATATAAAGAAGCATCCTAGCTGTCTGAACTGTCTCAAGTGACGAGTTCCGTGTCACTGCAGACATCCCAGTAGTGGATGTACAATGTCGTGAATGTAAAATGCAGTGATCAATGACCAGCATCTGCTCATCTTTTAGAATATGACTTATCTGGCAAAGACCTCCTTAACTCCACCACAGGCATCCACAGGATGCCACGTCCGTATAATGTGATTCATCCACGGTTTATTGGATCAGCAGTGGCTCCTGGCTGGGGCTGGGCCCATGGGAGTCCCTTACGATAGAACTTGAGAGAGGGTCAGGGTGGGGAAGAGAGAGAGGACAAGGGCACTCTATGTGACTGGGACAATAACCTTTCTGTCCACCATGTGGGCTCAGGAGAAGAGAAGATTGGTCTACTAGGAAAGGAGAATATAGCTGATATACAGAGAGGGGGAAAGGGATGAGCTAGAGAAAGAGTTCTCCCGGGACTCCCAACAGCCTTGAGTCCTGGCCTCCAAACTTTTCGTGAGGCCTGGCTTCCATGACCACACAACAAGAATCTCATTTTTCAGAAGCCAGCTTGAGATGGATTCTCCGACTGATAGCCTCAGAAACATTCAATAATGTCGTTTGGGGGGAAGGGAGACTCAACCCCTGACAGCTTGGCCAGCCTCTTCTAGTTCTGGGGACCTAAGATCCTACTAGCCAGCCTAGAGGAGAGGCCACGCCACCTCAGGAAGCAGTGCCTGGGGAGCCTGCCACTGAACAGCCTGAGCAGCGACCACAGACATGGCAGGTGATTCCCATCCACTATGCTTATCTCCCTCCTCTTTAGGAAGAAGATAATGTGAATCTATCACACCATGCCGCTGGGAAGAGTAATGAATAGCGCCGTTAACAAGTGACAAGTGTTACCTTTCTTATTATTATCTATCATGTATACATCACTTTACTTCTGTAGCATCCAGCAGGTAGTGAATGCAAATGGGCTGGAAAACACTTTTGCAGACTTGCAGTCTCCAGAGAAACGCAGTGAGCACAGACAGTAAAGCTGCCAGGTGCTTCCATGTCCCAGACTGAATTACCCCGAGCAGGACCTGAGAAGCCCCCCTCAAGCACAGTGATTGGCTGGAAAACCCACTGAGTCCAGGCCATTCACATTCATTGCGATGCAGTGAGATCTACCCCCAGCTGCAGGCTTTGACCCATCCCCATTTGGAGGCCAAAGGTCTTGTGTGATCAGAGAGCCCTAGAAACTGTGGACAGTTTGCCCCGGCAACAGGATGGCCTTGGTCCTCCCTTGACCCAATCCATTCCACATGTCAGATTTTCCTGCTTCCCAGGTGTCCCTCAGAGTCTTCTCTGCTCTCTCCATTTTGCATATGGAAAATGAAAGTTCATGTTTAAGTAATTCTCCCAAAGAATATGAGGCTGGTCTTAAGATTAGAAGGCACAGGCTGTGTCTGGTCTAGCAATATTGCCTCTACATACAGTAGGGGGTGTGCTGGAGGGACAGCAAGGAATAGAGTAAGGGGAACTGAGTTCCAGCCCCATTGCTGTCCCAATCATATTGGGCCCCACGCAGTGCATTTCTCCTCTCTGCCTTAGTGGCTCATCTGTCCAGTGAGCAGATTGGACCAGGAGCCAGGTCAGAGGCACAAGGAGTATCAAGATCAAAATGAGAAAGAGGCCAGGGGCTGATACCAAAAAATGACCAAGCAAATGCCAAATCTGGAGTGGAATCAATGATTCTGCTGAGCATACTCTAACTCAGTCACCAAGAGGGCAAATGATGCACTGAGAATCAACAGCAGAATCGAGTCATGGAAGCAACAGTGGGAGTGGTCTCAGGACCCTGGTCTCCCACTCTGGGTTCCTGACTGTCAGGTTGTGTCTCATTGGAAGTATTCTCCTAGAACAGAATTCCTCCTTTCTTGCTATGGGACTATCAGTCCTGGGTCTAAATCAAGAAGTCATGAGCCTCTATCTGGGGTTGGGGGAGTCTCGTGTCTGTGCAATGCTGGGGACACGAGACCCTCCTGCATAGGTGAGACAGGGTAACTAATCACCTTTATGGAAGCTTCTCCCTGTCCCCTTAAGTCAAATCCAGTGCAAGGGAAAACATGCACAGTGGAAACATTTTCTAGGAAACAAGAAAGGAGGAGGGAGCTAGAGATTATCTGAAAGTCTTTGAGGTGCTGGAGACATCGGTTATTTTTTGGCCCCTAGGGTCTTTTGTCACATCAACGTCTTCGGGGGACTATCTCTCTCCCTGTTCTCAGACCATGTGCTTGATCCATCCTTCACCCTCCACTCCAAAGGTGGAAAACTAACTCCTTCTGTAAGTATTTACAGAGCATCTAATATGTACTCTAGGCATGGGAGAGACAAAAATAGATAAGATACAAGAATAGATGAGTCTCCTGCTGTCAGGGAGCTCCCAAATACACAAATAAGCAAAAAACATCCAAGAAGATACTTTTCAAGAGTGTAATGGGTTATGAAAAATAAATAGGGCTTTTGTTACAGAGAGAGCCCGAGTATTATCTGGACCTTTCAGTTACGTTAAGTTTTGTTTAAGCTCATTTGGGTCAGGTTTCCTCTTGTTCACACCCAAGCATCTTAACACAGATGACACTTACCCCCTCATACTGAGCCTACCTGCCACTGTACTGTCCATAACATTACACTGAACGGACCCAGCCAAGACCTTGGTGATTGTGGGAAATGGACAATGGGAAAGAACCCACGACTGGCAGGTTCCAGCTCAGAAGCTCAGGTTCCATGTAGTTCCCAGCTCAGCACTGACAAGCCAAGTACCCTCTACCTGGGCTGGAACCTGTTAGTCGTGTTTCTTTCCCATCACCCATTTCCCACGATCACAAAGGTTTTGTGATCTCCCTCTTCATTTCCTTACCAATCAATTGGCAGAGTTTCACAAGTCAATAGCATCCGTTCCACTCCCACCATTTGTGTTCTATGCTCTATTATGGTCAGAGCTGCTCAGACTTCCGTTATAATTGGAAACTGGGTAATCTCAAGCTTGTATCAATCACCACCGTACATCTCTATTAGAAAGCTGCAAAACAAGCATCTAACCCTTGATCCAGATCCATGCCGAATCGTCAGGGGAGAAGCAAACCGCATGCTCAGCAAACGCACTGTGTTCTGCAAACAAACACTCCAGAGCCTAATAAAAGTCAGTGATTCGAGAAGATGCTGATTTTACCTGAAAAACAGTGGACGCTGAGCTCTGCCTCTACCCTTCATGGCTTATTAAGGGGGGAAAGGCTTTGCGCAAATTACGTTTGGTTGGAGTAGAAGCATTGGCACCCATTTCTGTGGGTGGGGGATAAGGGATGTGCACCATCTTGTGATGTAGATATATCAGTGAATGTGTCAGAATCCTCTCAGTATAATAACCCCTTTGAATGCAGACTGGTGCAGTCACTATGGAAGACAGTATGGAGTTTCCTCAAAAAACTAAAAATGGGCCGAAACCGGTTTGGCTCAGTGGATAGAGCACCAGCCTGCGGGCTGAAGGGTCCCAGGTTCGATTCCAGTCAAGGGCATGTACCTGGGTTGTGGGCACATCCCCAGTGGGAGATGTGCAGGAGGCAGCTGATCGATGTTTCTCTCTCATCGATGTTTCTAACTCTCTATCTCTCTCCCTTCCTCTCTGTAAAAAATCAATAAAATATATTAAAAAAAAAACAACTAAAAATGGAACTCCCATTTGACCCTGTGATCCTTCTTCTAGGAATATATCCCAAGAAACCAGAAACACCAATCAGAAAGGATATATGTACCCATATGTTCATAGCAGCACAATTCACCATAGCTAAGATCTGGAAACAGCCTAAGTGCCCATCAGTAGATGAATGGATTAGAAAACTGTGGTACATCTACACGATGGAATACTATGCTGCTGTAAAAAAGAAGGAACTCTTACCATTTGCAACGTCATGGATGGAACTGGAGAGCATTATACTAAGTGAAATAAGCCAGTCAATGAAGGAAAAATACCACATGATCTCACTCATTCATGGATAATAGAGACCATTATAAACTTATGAACAATAATAGATACAGAGGCAGAGCTGCCTCAAACAGATTGTCAAACTGCAGCAGGAAGGCCGGGGAGGGTTGGGGGGGCAGGAGGGAGAGGGGTAAGAGATCAACCAAAGGACTTGTATGCATGCATATAAGCATAACCAATGGACATAAGACACTGGGGGATAGGGGAGGCTAGGGGACTGTCTAGGTCCGGGGGGATAAAATGGATACATATGTAATACCCTTTGTAATACTTTAAGCAATAAAATAAAAAATAAAATAATAATAATAATCCCTTTAAAGAATAAGTGGATTTCTGTGGTTAAAGAAAAGCATATAGTGAAAAGTTTCCCTTCTATCCTGTCCATACCTCATTCACCACCCATCAAGGCAAACCACTGTTAGCGTATCCTTCCAGACTTTCTTATGCATATAGATGCAAAGATAAATACACATTCTAACTCTGTCCCCATCTCCATTCCACTACCTTTTAGACAAAGTTAGTATTGTACATATACTGCTGTGTATCTTTTTTTTTTTAACTTGGCAATCTGATGAAATATGGTTGCATTTATAAAGAGATTTAATTTGATTTATTATGAGGTAAGGTTGAGTCTATTTTTAACACATTTAGGAGCACTCATACCTCTTCTGTTAATTGTCTGGTTATGTCTTTTGCCTGTGTTTTCTACTGGATGGAAATTCTTCATCTTATTGACCCTTTTGGAGCTCTTTATCTATTAAGGTGACTAGTCCTTCACCATTTGTCTTTTCAGTTTACTTTATGTAGGTTCTTTTTGCTAGTCAGGTGATTTTGTGTGTGTTTTTTCCTTCAATTTTCATCTAATCAAATTTTCCCTTTATGCCTTCTGGATTTAACTCTTGGTTATAAAGGGCTCCTTGTTTTCTTTTGCTACTTTCATAGACTTATTTTTACATTTAAATCTTATTTTCACCTTGAATTTTATCTTGGTGTTTATGTGGTATATGTATATGTTTATGTATAGAGCCAATTTTATCTTGCCCCCCTCCCCCACTGCCCAAATAGGGCTACCAGCTATTCCAATAGCACATATTTAAATTTTCCCTCCAGTGATCTGAGATGCCACCTTTATCAAGTCTTATATGATATAGGCATTTGGGTCTTTTTCTGGACTATCTATTCTGTTTCTTTTGTCTATGTTCCTGTAACAATCAACTTCAATAAATGAGGCACTACAAGAAGTTCTAGTCCGGATAGTTTCCCACCTTGTTTTTCTTTTTCAGACTTCCCCTGACTAGGGGCCCAGTGCACGAATTCGTGCACCTTGAAAGGAACTGTGGGCCGCGAGGCTGTGGTGGGCACAGGGGCGGGTCTCAGTGCCTCCTTCGTGCCCCTGCCCGGCCCCTCCCACCACGGCCCCCCATTCCCTTCTTTCCCCTCCCTCCTCTGCCGGCAGCCCTGGTCCGCTGCCGCTGCTCCCACGTGCTGACAGCACCGGCCCTGCTTGCACCCACTGACGGCGCCGAGTGAGTGGGGCCAGCGCCAGCAGCAGGTGTGAGCACTGGGGCAGGACCATGGCATGGGGGAGCAAAATATTTTCAGTAACCACCAGAGGCTCACCCGATGACAGTAATCGGCACCCCGCCCCCGCTCATCTGCCTCACCATCCCGCTGAGGCCGACGTCCGCCATGTTCTGCACGCACCCTCTGGTGGTCAGCACACATCATGGTGACTGATCAGTTGTTCTACTGTTCTATTTGCATATTAGCCTTTTATTATGTAGGATGAGAACTTTAAAATAAACTTACCTATTTTTAAAAAGGACCTACTTGTACTTTTATTTAGATTGCATTAAATTTATAAATTAGAGAGAATGACATCTGTTTTTCTATAAATGAACATGATATTCCTCTCCACTTGCTCAAGCTCCTTCTGTATCCTTCAACAGTGTTTTTAAATTATCTTATAGATTCCATATATCTTTTTCCTATGTTAATTATTAGTTGTTTTATATTTTTGTGATTAGTCTTTGGTTTCTATTGTGCCTTCTTTGCCAGATTTTGGTAACTATTTCTCTTCTTTGTCTGTGGTCTAGAGCAGGGGTGGGCAACCTTTATGTGAGTGTGTGCCAAAACCAGCAAAATCTCTGACTCAAA
The DNA here is from genome assembly GCF_963259705.1 of Myotis daubentonii. NCBI lineage: Eukaryota > Metazoa > Chordata > Mammalia > Chiroptera > Vespertilionidae > Myotis > Myotis daubentonii. Next base: position 65,690,884 of record NC_081851.1, on the reverse strand, counting down.
ATTCTTCTGCATGCCAACCCCAATTTTTTGAGAACATGTTACGCCTACTTGATATCTCTTAAGGTGTACGTATGTGAAGAACCTTGAAGAAATAATAAAATTCATTCGAGCGACAAAAACACAGTATATGATGATGAAAAATACATTTATTTTTTAATGTATACATGCACACTGATAGTCCGACAGAAAACTTTATGACTCCATTTGATATTATCAGTGGGACTTTTGCTTCTGCATCACTGATGACAGAGATTTTACATCAGGTTTATATTTTGTGACCTTCAGAGATATGCACAAGCTACTACTTTCATCCGTCAGGCTATTCCTATTACAAAACTTAACAAAATTCATCACTGAGAACAAAGATTCACAAGCGTATGTGGATGAAACCAAGACACTGGTCGGATCTAGGGAGGCAGGGAGAGTTAAGGCAGAGGCATAGAAACTGCTCTTCCCCTCTCTCGTCAATCCATGTCTATGGTTTTTAAGATAACTTGTTATGTAAAATTATTTATTTATCTAAGATGCACCTACACTGAATTTATCTGAAAAATAAAAAAGTTGATATTAAGAAAAAAATTGTAAATGGAAGATTATATGAGAGGGTTTCACGTGCCAGCAAAAGTTACTGGCATGCCATGTTTGGCATGCGTGCCAGGGGTTGCCCACCCCTGGTCTAGAGCATATTGAAATTGCTTCTCAGAAGTTTGGTAACATTTTCCCTATAAAATCACCTGGACTGGTACTCTCTTTTGGGGACTAGTATACATGTCTAAAAAGTCTTGTTGTTTTTAATTTCTACCTTTGAAAATTTGGATTCTTTTCTGGGGTCAGTTGAGTACATTTTATTTTCTTGAAAAATCTGGTTAATTCACAGTTTCAAATGTATCTGCATACAGCTGAACAAAGTACTCTCTTGTGCTTCCCTTAATTTCCTGATTATATCATTATTCCCCACATATCAATTTTTATTTTATGTATCTACACTTGCTCTCACATTCTTTTGATTGGCTAACAAGCTTATCTATTTCATTGTTATTTTTTCCCCAAAAAACAGCTTTGAAATTTATTTTAATGGCTTTGTTTTCTAACTCATTAATTTTTACTTTTATCTAGTTCTTCCTTCTGCTTTCCCTCTGTAATAATCTGTTTTATTATTACATGACTACATGACTAATTCATGTGTTATTCTTTTGTATAAATATTTAAGGCCAGCATTTTTCCTCTGGGTACTGCTTTAGCTATATCACATCTGTTCTGCTAGTGTTTTCACTAATAATTATTTTCCAGAAAATCTGCAGTTTCAGTTTTTATGAGACCTGCATTGAGAGGTTTTGTTGTTGTTGTTGTTGTTGGTAGTGGTGTTTTGTTTTGCTTTTATTTTACTTTTAGTGGAATGGTCTTTTGGTTTTCTGACTCAGTATCAATTTCTAGTTTAATTATACTATAATCAGAGAATATTTTTTATATTTTTCTACCTTTGGGGGTTTATTGAGGTTATCTTTGTCCCCTAAGAGATGGCCAATGTTTGTGAATGTTTCATGGGCCCTTGAAAGATACATTCTTTTCATTTAATCTACAGGGTTTGCTAATCAATCAGATCTGCTTTATTACTTACGTTAAATTACGTCTTCAATATTGATTTTTATTCTTTGTCCAGTTATCTGAAACATGTAAATTAAAGTGATCTGTTACTGGTGTGCTTTGGTCTGTTTTTCCTTGCATCTCCTGAGAGTTCTGTTTTTTCAGTATTGCTGCTATGTTTTTTCATTCTGAAATGTACACTTTGGCATTAAGAAGTTCCTTTCTTTATCTTATTTAATGCATTTTAGCCTGAATTCCACTTTGTGTGATGCAGGCTTATAATTACTACATTTTATTTCTATATTTACTTTTTATTAACCTTTTAAAGCATTTTCCTGGCATTCCTTTATTCATTACTTCCTGTATTTTTTAACCTTTCTGTATCACTTTCCTTCAGGGGCATTTCTATAAACAACAAAGAACTGGATTGTGATTTGTGATCCAATCTGAAAATCTTTTTAAAAGCTGAGTTAACCTCATTTATATTTAGCAATATAACGAATGGATTTTTTCCTGGTTCTCATTTTATATCATGTTCTCTGGGTCCTTGGCATTATTTTTAGTCTTTCTGTGATTGTTTCTCATGGGTGGTTCTTCTGGGAAGGTTCATGCTTTTATTCTTGTGATTGCACTCATACCTACTGTGTTAGATGATAATTTTAACCCATGTCTTTAGACATCATTAATCCTACACTATAAGCAAAGATAAATTGGTATACTTTCTCTTCTTCCCCTTTACTTACCTCTCCACAGTAGCATAGCAAAGGCTCGACTGGGGTGGAAAGAGAAAGAGACACACGTCCCTGGATCCCCGTTATACACAGAGGCAACTGCACACAGGGAAACAAACACATTGCATAGTCCCTGGGCATGGACCACTTACTCTGGCCATGCTGCGTCTCTGTTCTACCACCTGATTTTAGTCAATAATGTTATCTCCCTTAATGCTTACTATTAATTTTTCAATATAATTATGCTCATATTATTTCATTTGTCAGCTCTAAATTATATCCTTTGACTTCCTGATATTTTAGAACTAGAGGTCCAGTGCATGAAATTTGTGCACTCGGAGGGAGGGGGAAGTCCCTTAACTTGGATTGCAAGAGGGTGCAGGCCAGGCTGAGGGACCCCACCGGTGCACAATCAGGGCCAGGGAGGGACACAGGAGGTTGGGGGAGGGACGAAGGGAGAGCTCCAGGATGTGTCCAGCCCATCTCAGTCCCGATTGGTTGGACCCCAGCAGCAAGCTAACCTACCAGTCGGAGCATCTGCCCCCTGGTGGTCAGTGCACATCATAGCGAGTGTTTGAGTGGCCTCAGCATATCATTAGCATATTATGCTTTGATTGGTTGACCAGATGACTGGACAACCAGACACTTAGCATATTAGGCTTTTATTATATAGGACGAGGCACCCAGAGATTGTACTCTTTTTTCCTCCTTCTCCTTCCAATATTTGCTGGTCTTGTCCTTTCTATATCATCAGGGCACAGCACATTTACATTCTCCTCTGTTGCTCTAATCCTTATGCTTGTTTTAGTTTAGTTTGATAGTTGGAAGGAAGTACTTAGTGTTCAGTCTTCTCTTTATTGGCTAAAGTTCATCCCCTACTAGTTTGCTCAGGAAGGGCTCCTGGGAACAATATTCCCTGAGTTATCGCATGCTCAAAACTGTCTTTTTACTTAAAGGACAGCTAGGATGCATATAAATCTTTAGCTCACACAGTTTCCCTGGTTATCATGTAGACGTTTCACTGTCTTCTGGGCATTGCATGCTGCTGCAGAGGAAACGAGGGCTGACCTGATATTTTTCTCCTCATATGTAATTTGATTTCTTTGCCTGGATTCCCAGTAAATTTTTCCTTTTTTCTTTCTTTCTTTCTTCTTTCCTTCCTCTTCTTTTCTCCTTATCTTTCTTCCCTTTATTTCTTTATTTTTATTTATTGTTCTTTCTCATAATCCTATTATTAATTTTGAAGTAATTTTAAACCTTGTTGCAAGCATAATATAAACTCTTATACTCCCTCCACACAAATTCCCTAGGTGATGCTATTTTACTGACATTTCAGAGAGATTTTTCTTTTCACATGATGTCTATCACCTCTAACTATTCCAGTGAATGCCTCCCTTCTCCTATATCTACCATACAACCTCCTGTTAAAAAACCAACACTGGCCCTAACCAGTTTGGCTCAGTGAATAGAGCGTCGGCCTGCAGACTCAAAGGTCCCAGGTTTGATTCCGGTCAAGGGCAGGTACCTTGGTTGCGAGCACATCCCCAATAGCGGGTATGCAGGAAGCAGCTGATCGATGTTTCTAACTCTCTATCCCTCTCCCTTCCTGTCTGTAAAAAATCAATAAAATATATATTAAAAAAAAAAAACCAACACTGACACAGCACAGACCTCACCCTCAGACCCATTCAAATTTCTCCAACTGTCCCAACAATGTCTCCTTTCCCATCCTGGTCCAGGATCCTATCCACCAACATGCATGGCATTTAGTTATCAAGTCTCGTCTGTCTCCTTCAATCTGGAAGAGTTCTTCAGTCTTTCTCTCTGTTTTTCAGGTTTCTCCAAGAGTTGCAGACATTTCATTCTACAGGGCCTGAGTCCATCTGGTGTCTCCTCATGACCAGACACAAGCCATGCCTTCTAGGCAGGACTACAATGGGAATGATGTCACGGTCTCAGTGCATCATACCTAGGGACACCCTAGGTCAGCCGTGGGCAAACTACGGCCCGCGGGCCGCATCCAACCCATTTGAAATGAATAAAACTAAAAAAAAAAAGACCGTACCCTTTTATATAATGATGTTTACTTTGAATTTATATTAGTTCACACAAACACTCCATCCATGCTTTTGTTCCGGCCCTCCGGTCCAGTTTAAGAACCCATTGTGGCCCTCAAGTCAAAAAGTTTGCCCACCCCTGCCCTAGGTCAATCCATCCCACCACTAGTGATGTAAACTTTGCTCAACTGGACAATTTGGTGTCTGCCAGATTTCACCACTGACAGTTCATCATGTTTCCATTGTTCTTGATTACAACTTTGTGGGAAATGATTCCAATATGGCACCAACATACTGACCCTTACAAAACCTCCCACTCACAACATTTATCATCCACTGACAACTACTGCCTATATCAACTACAGTGGTTGGCAAGTAGTGAATAGTTATTTCCATCATCCCCTCTACATTTATCAGTTGGCACTCTACTATAAGGAAGAGCTATCCATTCTCCCCCCACTCACTTACTTATTTACTTATCCATTATCCATTTATTATTTATTTACTCATCCACTTATAACAGTATGAGCTCACGGAATCCTATCTTATTCAATAGGTCATAATCTGATACTAATTATTTACTTTGATGCTCATATTGTCCTCAATTTGGCCCATGGAAACTCCTTGGAAGGAGGTAGGAAGGGAGGGATTCTTTTTTGTGCTGCCACAAACATTACTTCCTACAAATAGGTCTCTTTGGAGGATCCTTTGTATTAAACCTCTGCTTCTCTGAAGCAAAACAGGCCCAGGAAGGACCATCCTTCAGTTCTGCTTATGCCAGTCATGGCTCAATGTTTGCAAATGAAGGATATAGCTGGGGGCTCTTCGGGATGCCCCTGCACCTCTGGGACACACATTTTGCTGGCACCCTCTACCATCTGCTGCCCCAAGGCACTCCTGTCACTCTTCTAAACCTCTTCACACATCCCCAGTGGCCTCTTTCAAACCTAGGCGATTGGGCAGCCCTTGCACATAACCAAATTCCACAGATTATATCCATCCTTTATTCCTACTGAAAATGACATTTAAATTTTTTAAATTGTTCTTCTTGTTGCTTTTGTCTAACATACAAGAACGGAAAGCAGGAGGTTTTGGTTCGCACAAACAACCATATCATGCTGGAATTCATGTTTGCTCAAACCAGTCACTCCTGGAGCCTCAGTCTCCCCGTTAGCAGAATGGGCAGAAGGAACTGCTATCTTTCGCCTAGCTCCTTCCGAAGATGATCAAAGCAGAGAATAGACATAAGGCAAGTCTCATTGTCTCATTGCTCTTAGGAAAAATTTCCTAAATGGCAAGAAACATGGTGCTTCCCAGGGTACTGACCACTTTACTTCCCATCCTACTTCTTCTCCCTTGGCACCACCTCTTCTCAAGACCACCAGCCAGGAAACAGCTGGTTCTTTGGGACAGAATCATACCCCATGCCTCAGACTCTCACCACCTCCCCAACAACACCTACACACCCAAAGATGAGCAGATTCTTCAAAATACCAACTTGCTGGCTGCCCTGCCTATTTCTCTTGCTGGCTGCAAAGTAGCAGTAGGAATGTGCCACTACTTGGCACCAACTGCCTGGCTGTGAGCAAACACAGGCTCCCTCAGCCAGGTGGTGTGTTTCAGGAAATACCAAACCCACACTCCTACCCCTGACCCATGTGAACCCCAAAATTTCAGGCTGCAGATAGGTGACATCAAATCCCAAAAGCCCCAGGACTCCACCACTTCCACATCAGTCACAACTGCCACCCTTACTAATAGAAGTGGCAGATGGAACACCAGTTCTTCAAAAGCAATCTATTTGCCAAGGACTAAGGAACATATGAATGCAGTGTGAACAGTAAATGTCTCCAAGTTTGGAAGGCTGGACGTGTCACCCGCTCAACCAAACAAACAGGCTTGGAAGACCCAAGCTAGGTTCCAACCTGCTGCAAATGTGTCTGGCTGACTTACAGGTTTGTTCTCTCTTTCCTCTGCTACCTCTTCCAGGACAGCCTGAAACCACCAGAGCAAAACCCAAGAACAACAACACAGGTAGGTGGATTGGGCATTCATTTTTTTCCAAAGAATGAAGGTAAAACTAATCCTTTGATAAAACAAGCCTTTGAAATCATGTGCCCTCATTCAGGACTCTGCAGAATGGAGCTTCCTTGGGGCATGAGCATGATACAAGTGTTAGTTGTTCGCACGCTGGGGATGGCATTCATGGCAGAGGGGCCACAGGCTTCCTGGCATCCTTGTCAGCAGCTCCCAGCTCCCTACTAAAGTCTGCACTTCCCAGAAGCAAACAGAGCCAGCCTAGAACAGGCAGAGTGCAGAGCTTGGACTAGGGGCCAAGAGGCCAGATTCCAGATCAATTCCGCCACTAACTAGCTACCTTGAGAAGGTAACGTCCTCTCCCTAGCCTCACCATCCTCAGAGGGAGAGAGAGCAACCAGGTTTGAGAAACTCAAAGGCCTCCTGCCTCAACAAGTGGAGATTCTTCGGGCTTAGCCCCCTGAGCCTGGCTGTTATCTCATTCCCAGATCCCACCCTCACCCCACACACCACAGGGGAAGCTCCCTGTGCTCTGTGAATCAGCTGCCACTTCCCCCAGACCTGGAACGCAGTCATTACTTCTAATCCAAAGGCAATGGCAAACAGCCGGGAAAATAAAATTCAGCAAACTTTTACTGCAGAACCAAGCCAGCAGATGAAAGAGTGGAGGAAGTGACAGCCCAGGGAACGTTTCCCTAAATTGCCCACCTTTTGCCTCTCCAGGAGAAACAGATAACAGAAGGAAGCCACCCATTGAGTCAGAAAATGCATCAGCCCTGGTTCTCAAATGAATTCAGGCGGCTATAGCGGTGATACTCAAAGACAACCAAAAACAAGGAATCTCTGGCTTAAAAGGAGCCTGTCATCATGTGAAGTGATGCCCTTTTTCCTTTCTTGAAAGTGTAAATTGATTTGGCTCGAGTTATGTCCAATTAAGACACAGTGACAATGAAATACACATAAACACACACAGCCAGAGATGCTCACTCCCAGGAACCGGCCCCTCCGTGCCGGGAGCGCGCACAGATTGTAATGGACGCGGCGCCGCACAATCATGAAACATCTCTCCAGCTTATTTGCGTGCAGTGTGTCTCAATAATGTGTTATGAGGTGTGTTTGTAATTGGCTACTGCTGATAGCGGTCCTTGAAAGGGAAATGGAGTGTGTCTAAATGCAGACAGAGCCACTTAGCGCGCCCGGACAGGTTGAGACGCTCCTCACAGGTCCAAATGGGATACTCAGGGCTTCTCCCACCCATAGCTTGGGAGGGAGAGAAAGGAATAATCTGTCTCAATTTTCTCAGCTCCAGAAACAATATTTATAAAATAGAAGGCGATTTCAGAGCTCATTTATTTTCCTGGTTCACAATCCCCGCTCTCTGCTGACATCATTTCTCTAACCAATTTTATTTCCAACAATCGCAGGAACAGGCTCAATTCTACTTGAAATCATTAAAAACAAATCCATTCTTTCCTTGTCTTTGAGTCCCATCTTTCCAAAGAAAATGATTTAATTTCTGCATTTGCCAGGTCACTGAATAGCCAATCTAGAGCCTTCTTCCTCCCTGTCTTACCTTCTAAATCTCTGCATTCCCTATCAATGCAAGAAGCACACAGATTCCTCATGGCCCCCACGTCTGGGCACTCTGTTCACCAGCTCATCAATTCAAAGGCTGTCCTACCTGCAGTCTTGCCAAAGGACACGTCTTCCAAATACTAGGCATCTTAGAAATTGAACAGGCCCAGGATTTTTAAAGTCACAAAAAAGAAAGAAGCCTGTTTCTTACCCTGAAGGCAATCTTTAGCAAGCAGAATCAAAGTGTAGCAGGAGATACCAAGCATGGTGCTGGCTTCCATGAAAACTGTGGACATATGCTGGCACAGGGGAGGATCAGCGCCATCTCTCTTGGAGTGCTGTGGGCCGGGGGGGGGGGGGGGGGGGCGAGGTGCAGTGCCAGCACATGGACTAGATGTTGGCCAAGCCTTACTATGTCCTTCCCCTGGCCTCCCAGTAGAGCAAACACAGGAAGGAAGACACGCTTTGTTCTTAAGGGAGCCTGGCAATCACCACATTTTTCCCCTAAGTGCTCAGAAAGCCATCTGTCTGCCTAGCTGGTATTGCTCAGTGGTTGAGCATCGACCCATGAACCAGGAAGTCACAGGTTCCATTCCAGGTCAGGGCACATGCCCGGGTTGTGGGCTTGATCCCCAGTAGGGAGCATGCAGGAGGCAGCTGATGGATGTTTCTCTCTCTCATCAATGTTCCTATCCCTCTTCCTTCCTCTCTCAAAAAAAAAAAAAAATCATCAAAAACATATTTTAAAAAAAGAAAAGAGAACCATCTGTTCTAAATTTTCGGGGAATTCATGTCAAGCTGATTGGTCTTTTTCTCTGGGTCTACAAGACTTATGTCAACTCTCCCATGGGCACTAGATTCAAGCAAACATCTTAACGCCTGATTTTCAAAGACATGACTCAACCTGAGTCAGGGGGGTTAAGGGAAAAGGCAGGGACGTGGACTCTAACTCCAAACCCTGAACGCCTTGGCGGTCAAGTACTGCCATGCCCCATTTGTAACAGAGAGTCAGACAAACTACCCCTCACCCCTGGGGTCTTCCTACAGAGTCAGGGGATTTAAAGCAGCGGGCATTCCGAGCGTAGAGGATAGGAGGCCGAGGATGGCAGGGAAGCGTCAGCTGCAGGCGGGGTGCCTCTGCTGAGCTGCCCAGCATGCTGACCCAGGGCTCTGCGTTAGCAAGACGCCAGGACAGCAAGGCAGGGCCTCCGGGGTGGCTACCTTGCAAAGCTGCACAGGTCTTCAGGGCGAAGAGCCAGGGCTTCTCCCCTCATCCCCACATTGCAGAGTTCAGTGTGGGACACAGGAGACACTCACTGAACATTTGTGGAATTTAACTTGTTCACAAAATGGACAGCAGGGGAGCCCCTAGCTGCTTGCTCCCAGGCTGGTTTGGCGGGCACAGCTGTCCTGGAAGCCCCCTGGGTGGCTCTCATCCAAGACTTCACACTACCACCCACCAAACCGGAAATAAACGAAAACAAACCCTGACAAACCACACGGAGTTCACGCCTGCACCCGCCCCTGGAGAATCAGCGAGTCAGGCCACCATAAGCGCCTTTTGCCTTTTGAAAATGGAGTGCGACGCAGGCTGACACATGCTTGCCTACAACTGTTTTATAGACGCAAGTCCTTCTCTGGTATTAGTCACTTGTTCTATGCAAGATGAGTTTCAATTTGGTCCTTTCCTCCTTTGACTACATTTATTTTACTACTATCTCGTGTCTTATTTACCTTTCAATTGTTTAAATTACCACCCGAAGCACCAACAGCACAGCCCCACAGACGGCTGTCGCTTCCAATGAAAGGGCTGGGCGCCTTCTCTCTCTCCAGCTCTGTGTATTTGCTGCTTCTTTTTTCTTCGTCTCTGTCCTTGTTCCACAGAGGACCTGAGCTCAAGGCCAAGGGTCACACTCCTGCCCACTCAGCAGAAGTGTCTTCCCAGAGAGCAACAAGCCGGCCCAGGACCCAGGGGAGCAAGCACCACTGTTGCTTTCTTACCCTGAGCACTGTCTGAGCAAATGCTGGGCAAAAACCTAGGCTTTCAACTGCACTATGGCCTCTGGGTCAGGCCTCCTGCTCAGCTCATGCATCTGTTCCACGGACACTCACTGTCTGCACACGGAACTGAGCTCCTTGCAGGAATCATGGGGAAGGACATAGCCCAAGGTGTGTTTCTCGGCTCCCAGGATAAGGAGAAAACCTCTCAGCCCCAAACAGAAAGAGTAAGTAACTTACAGAGGAAAGTAATTAGCCTTCAAGTAGACCTGCCCTCTGCAAAGCCGGAGTCCAGAAGACAGTAGAAAACCAGTGCAAAGGGGGTGAAAATGGGGGACATCTATAATAGTGTCAACCATTTTTAAAAATACCATCAACAGACTGCCGGATAGCCAAGCCACATGAGATTCATATTTGTGGATATGCAAGAGTTCAAAGACAATATAACCCTTACACCTGAAAAACTAATATAATATTGTATGTCAACTACAATGGGAAACTTTTAAATATATATATATATATATATATATATATATATATATATATATATATATATATTTTCAAACAGAACAAACAGAAATCTTGAGATGGGTGAGATTAAAAAAGTGGTGAGTGACAGACCTTACAGTCTGTATGGCTGACTCTAAATTGATAGCATTAAAGTGCTGAAAACACGGAATGTAAGTGACAAGTAAGAATACTTAAGAAGCAGCAGCATTCAGCAAAGAAAAGCTTGACATTTCGTTCTAGAAGTGTTAAATTATCACAGCAAAACCTAGAAATTAGGAGGGGTAGAAGGTGGGTGGGTAAAAGTCTTCTAAAGGTTTTGCCTGCTTTCGGTGTAGGAAAGAATAAGGGAGTAAAAGTACCCCGAAAAGGCTCGGTTTATTAGGTCAATAATGAATGAGGGAGTAAAACATTTTGGCAGGAAAAAAATCATTGATATCTTGTTTTTATAGCTATATCTATTTAAATGTCCTGAAAAGGAAGGTAACAGTGTAGAGTTTATAATAAAATATCTTTTTTAAAAAAAAAGAGAGAGAGAAGTTGAGAAATTAATTGGCCAAACTAGTGAAGATAATAAAAAAGAAGCATAAAAATAAAGGAAAACAAATAGTAAATATTCAATTTATCAATTATTTCACTAATTATGATATGCGGAATATCCCTATTAAAATACAAACATTATCAGATTGATTTGAAAAATAAAAATAGGTATTTAAGATAGTCAAGGGCTCCCACTGGGTAAGTCACTAGTACCAGTACTTTCAGGATGGAGTTTTGTGTGGTCATTAAAGAATAGATATGCCAACGCTGTTTAAACTATTCTCACATGCTGAAAAATAAAATCTCCCTAATTCATTCAGTCTCCCTAAATATGGTAGCAGTATATGCTTAAGTCTAAACACAAATGAGTACCAAAAAAAAAACTATAAATCAATATAATTCATGAATATAGATGTTAAAATTCCAAACAAATTACAACAGATAAACTACAGCAGCATAAATAAAAGTAAACTATAACTGAATAGGGCATATTTCCAGAATACAAGGTTGGTTCAAAATATGGAAATCAAAATAATTCACTGCATCAATAAAAGAATAAAACTATACCTGATTCAGAGAGATGACTATGTGAGAGTGAAACATCGAATGGCTGCTTCCTGTACACCCCCAACTGGGGAAGGAGCCTGCAACCCGGGCATGTGCCCCGACGGGAACTGAACCAGCAACCTTTGGGTGCACCTGACGATGCGCAACCAACTGAGCCACACCAGCCAGGGCTCATTGGATTTCATTTTGAATATTCTCATGAATGTGACAAAACAAGACAATAAAATAATCAAGATAAATCACTCGAAAAGGTGAGATAAACTTAACTCCTTTTGATAATGATATGATTTTGGACCTAATAAATCCAATGGGTAATTACTAGATTTAATAAGAAAAATCTAGTAAAAAGTATGACAGTGAGAGATCAATAGATCAATAGAATAGAATGGAGATTCCACAACTAAAACCCAGTGTTTATGGGAAATAAATATATGACAAAGATGGTATTTCAGTTAGAGAAGGAAAAGATGGTTTATTTAATTAATGGTTTTGAAACAAATAACTATCCATTTGGAATAAAATGGAGTTAAATTCCTACCTCAAACTAGATATAAAAATTAGATCCAGATGGACTTAAGATTTAAAAATCATAATGAATGGATGTTTTATATACAACCTAGGAGTTAGGAAAGTCTTTTTAATGGGGCAGATACTCATTAGCTATTATTAAAACGATATATTTAACTATATAAAAATAAGCAAAAAATTACATGACAATATATATCATAAACAAAATCAACACTGAAACAACTTATTAGGAAAATCTATAATTCATATGACCAACAAAGAGCTATCCATAGCATACAAAGAATAATTAAAATTGACACAAAAAGATAAACAACCCAGTGAAAAAATGGGCACAGGCTATGAATAGACACTTCACAGAAGAGTAGCTCTTTTAATGGCAATAAACGAATGGAGAACCTCTCTGGTAGTCAGAGGAATATAAAATTACAAAAGGATTCCATTTTATACCCTCTAATTGGCAAAATGATAATGACAAATTTATGCTAAAGGGGATGTTGGGGAAAGAGTATTCTCATACTTTGCTAATAGAAAAGTGGATTATTAGACTGTTTTAAAAACAGTATTAATGTGTGTGTGTGTGTGTGTGTGTGTGTCTGATTCCCTTTAACTCAGAATTCCCACTCCTCAAAATCTATCCTATAGAAGTAAAAGCACCAACATATAAGAATATGTGTACATAGATATTTACTGCAGCTCTTTGTGTAGTGATAAAAGATAAGGGATATGTTAGATACTTATCAAAAGGAAATGACTAAAGAAAATGTCACATCCATACTGTAGAATATTATGCAATCATTAAAAATAAGCTAGCTACCCAGCCAGTGTGGTTCAGTGGTTGAGCACAACCCATGAAACCGGTCAGGGTACACGCCCAGGTTGCGGACTTGATCCCCAGTGTAGGACATGCAGGAGGCAGCCAATCAATGATTCTCTTTCATCACTGATGTTTCTATCTCTCTCTCTCCCTCTCCTTTACTTTCTAAAATCAATAAAGATATATTTTTTTTAAAAAAATAAGTTAGCTGACATGAGGATTTCTAGGATGCATGATTAAATGAAGAGTAAGATGCAAAGTATATACAATACGACCAATTTCTCTCTCTTCCTTTTAATAATGACCAAAACAGACCTTATATATGTTTATGTACTGATTACAGGATGCACAAAGAATAATATGGGAGTTTATATTCCAGGTTGTTATGTTGTGTATTGAAACGTGGAGGAGGGAGGAGTGGAGGGAATTAGGGAAAAGATAACCCTAAATCAAGCAATCAGTAGCAGAAACGAGAAGTACAGCATAAACAATACCCATTTATGTAAATCACCCATTTTGATGTTCTAAGATTTTTTTCAGTGTACATCTTGTTTAAACAAAATAGGATCCTACTATGACACAATTTTGAATTCCCCCTTTTTCTTAGCGTAACTTTTTAAAAACTTTATCAGGAGCGTATTTCCATGTCCACCATGTTAGGTCCTTTCCTAGCCAGTTTCCTAAGAGGATAATTTGGAAAGAGGCACAGTGGATCAGCCACACATTCCATTAACATCAGTGGACCATCCATCAGCCTGTGGGCTACCTGGTATACATAAGCAGAAGGAAATCTTCCATGTCCTTATCCTGATCTAGCCTCCTGATAATACCAGCTGGGATATCTCCACTTCTCAGTTCTTCCAATTAATGCACCTGGACTCAGGCCCTCGAACTCAGATGCCCAGCATACCCCCTCAGAGGGCATGACTAGGTGACTTCTGGCCAGAACCCTGCCAACGCCTCACTCAAGGGAATGTAGATAGGCAAGATGACTTCTCCACAGGGCATTCCTCTAAGAGCAGCTACATGAATTAAAGATGAAAATAGGTAGTCCAGAAAAGTGAGCATCAATAGAGAAAATAGAGAACATATGCAACTATCATTTAGGCTGGAGGGGTAAGAGAAAGGGAATGCCAAGTTCAAATTTCACTGAAATGTCCCTTTAAGAGCAATTCGAGTACTCTGAACATTTAAAACCCTTAAACCCCAAACATTTCCTGAACAAAGTCCCCAGTCAGTAGACTATAATATTCCCAACTGGGAAGATCTGTCTACTTTCAGACACACTTGCATCTTAGAACAAAAATAAGCCAATGGATTTTCAAACTCTTCCACAACCTGGCGAGCTCCTGGTTTCCATTGGCCTATGGTCACTCTCGCTGCATCCCACAGCCTCCCTTGGCCCTGCTGTCCACACGCCCTCCCCTTCTCTAAACTCCTACAAAATTTGCCTCTTGCTCGACAGGAAGATATCCTACGTTTGCTGTCTAGATTGTGTTGGCTGTGTCCCCAACTGCATCGTGACATACTACAGGCATGGTAGGGTGATGATGTATTGGGATATCTGTCTGAATTTGTTCTCATGCATTCTTCCCAGTTACTCTCATCGCAGCCCCAACCTCAGCACATAACCAGGATGCTCTCTTGCTTCCATGGAGGTGGTATGCAAAATACGGTGCTAGAAAGAATGCACAACCTGGAGGGTGACAGAAAAAGGCAGTTCTTTCAGCTGGGAAGACAATGCAGGCAGCCAGCCAGTCCTGAGAGTGGCGGGTGCCCCAGTGGGTAGCAGGGCCAGAGAGGAATGGCCACGTGGTACCCCTAGGAGAAGGGACCCAGGGCTCCAGGGCTCCCAGCATCACGAGGAACCCACTAGCCTGAGAACAGCAGAATGATAAAGGGTCTGGTCAGTGATGCAGATTCCAGCCTCTTCCCATATCCCTGGGCATTGAGGAAGCTCCTGGATCCTTGTGAATCGGTAAGCAGAAGAGGAATCCCCACCCCAAACCAGGAGAATGGGAGCTCAGGATGGAACTGCATTCAATAGAGAAATTAAGCACCAGCTGCAGACCTCAGTTTGTGAAGCATGTTCACGCTAGCTCTTTGTGAGCAAGTCATCGGTCATCTAAGGCAGCACTTCTCAGACTGTAATTGCACAGGACTCCCCGGGGGGAGGGGGGGTGTAGTTAAGATGCAGATTTTGAATCAGTAGGTGAAGAGTGGCCTGAGTTATGGCACTTCTAACAAACTTCCCAACGGTGCCAACACCCGTCACCCATGAACCACACTTTGAGAAGCAAAGGTCGAGGGCAGGAGTTAGCAAACTTTCTCTAAAGGACCAGCTCAAATTCTGATTTTTAGAGAGAGAGGAAGGGAGAGGGATAGAGTGACAGAAACATCAATGAGAGAGAAACATCATAGATGGTCTGCCTCCTGAACGTCCCCCACTGGGGATCTAGCCAGCAATCCCGGCACCTGGGAATCGAACCGGTGACCTCTTGGTTGATGGGTCCACGCTCAACCCCTGAGCCACACTGGGAATTTTGGCTCTGTAGGCCAGCTAGTCTCCATTGCAACTATTCAACTCTGCCATGTAGTGTACTAGTAGAAGCAGCCTTGACAATACACAAAGGAATGAGCATAAATGTTCCCATACAACTTCATTTATGGACACTGAAATTAGAATTTTATATATTTTCATTAAAAAGTGTTAAAAAAAAACAGTCTTAGCTCACAAACCTATTATATAAACAGCAGGAGAAGACGGTCTGGATTTGCCAGGGGCCAACCCTGGCCTACGGTACCCAAAACAGTACAGAACCCACAACAGGCCTCCCCGACTAATTCAATTAAAGTCGGTCGCTCAGTCAGCCTATTTTCTATCCTGAAGGTGGCTTTCCTTCCCTGTTATCCTTCCACCAGCGCTACGCTTTTCAAACAGCAGGCACTTGGGGGACAAGTGGATTCCAGCAAATGCACTTCTTCAGAAATCACTGAATGACTTTAAAAGACTGCCTGAAATCCTTCTTCTCCCAATAAGACGCCCTGTGCAATAACAGGCTCCTGTTTTACTGAAACAGCTTTCAGGATGAGATTAAACCTCACGCAGTTTTCTGAGCGAACAGAAGAGTGGCACGATCAGGGGAAGAAATTCACCCTTGCAGAACAACTCCTAGGAAATTCAAAAGCAATTGTCTCAAACTCTTATCCCATGAACCCGTGTACAGATTGTCTCCATCCCCTCCACCTCACATTTCACATTGACTCAGAAGCGAGGAAAGACTTCAATCCATTGTGCACCGTTCCCCATTAATCAGGCATCCTAGCGACATGGTTGTCCTTCTAGGGATAAAGCAAGGCATCCTAAGTCCAAGAGGAGGGCAGAGTTCTAGACGCAGAAGTGGCCAGAGGCCAGCTGCTCCACCACTCCCCAGAATTCACCCTGGGCACAAGATCAGAACCCAGACCCGGCATCTCCTGCACAGGGCTTCCCACCAGCAATGTCTGTATCCATTTGCTGATGAACTATGCTCGCGACCCAGTGGCCAGGTGCAGGGGAACTGGCCTACTCTCTCCCCACACTGGGTAGACACACAAAGGAAAAAACGCCTTTGAGGGTTCACCATGTTTCTCACTTGCCAATGATCCCACCCCAGCACGGGCTCCAGCCTCACACAGGCCTATCTCAGTTCTGCAACTAATTAGCTCTACAGACTCGGGCAAATTATTGGACATTTATGAACCTCAAGTTCCACGTGGGTAAAATAAAGATCACCAGTGCAATATCCAGAGAGAGATAACATTCATCCAACACCATTTTGACAACCTGGATGGCTCAGGCACTGTTTAATCAGAAAGGTGCCAGTCACAATCACCCAGTATGACTACACTGACAAGCGCTAGCTAAATCTCAGCCCGCTTACCTCACAGGGTGGTTGAAAAGAATGAATGACCTACACATAAAGCACCTAGCATTTCTCCCAAAAGGCAGTCCCATGCCCCTCTCCCCATGGAAGCCTCTCCTCTCTACATGTGCTCCTGGCCTATAATGGTGGTCACAAGCAAGCTCCATCTCTAGCACTTTGGGAGGACAGCTGACCTTCACTGGCATCACTGACCAAGGACATGGCCAGAGGGGCCCCTGGATCATGCTGGCTTCTCTCTCTGGATGACCAAGGGAAGTCCTAAGTGCTCTCCAGATGGTCCTACTCATAGAACCCATAGCCACATAGGCAGGAAGACAGCTGGAATCTCATACTGCTGGGAACACACTGTCAACCTATTTGTTGACCGGTTTGGTGGGGAGGGAAGGGAGGTACAGGCACCTGAAGCACCCCAATGCCCATCCTATACTCCTGGAATCCAGGATAAAAAGGACCTAACCTCAAAGTGCCACAAAAAAGCAACCAGGTCATTTCTTTTGACAATCAACTCCACCACTGATTTCCCGGGGAAAACCATGCCATCCCTGTGCCCAGGGGCAAGACCTGGATCCTGCTCTGGAATAGCAGAGGAGACCTAGCACACTCCACGGAGAGCCTGCCATGTGGCACTCAATACAGGTCAGCTCTCCCGGCCCCTTTTGCGACTGGAAGGAAATAAGAAAATGACTTGATTACAGCTCAATACACAAATATGCTTAATATGACTGGCGAAAATGGAAAGTCTTGGCACAGAAAAAAAAAGAAAGAAAATTGCATCAAAAAGTAGAAAATATTATAAATGCAGCTTATTTACGGTTCATAGCAGGTATTTGTTTTTGGTGCTAATAATCTAATTAGCAGTCAATCCAAAGCATCTTTTATCATCAGCTGATCCATAATTACTGCTCCATGCTGAGTATTTTCCCCGCACACGATAGCTTTCAACTCCTCAGCACAAACAACCAAATAATTGGTGCTATTATGCTAGACACCGACTATTCCTCTCTGAAGGGTGATGTGGGGAGTGTTTACCATCCACTGGTAGAAGGGCCTTTGCGTTTTCTGAATCTGTTGATCAGTTCCTCACTGTCGCCTCCGGGGTCAGCCTTGCGGTGTGCCCAGAATGTGACACCATGGAGACTTCCTCTTTTAAAACTTAACCCTGGGACCAGAAACCTTTCTAGTCGCCTGTAGGAGAGAAGTATTCATAAGGGATGTCAAATAATGCTGAAAGCCCAATATATCTCTCTTTGAAAAAGCTGTAAAGTTTTCTCTTTCACTACTGTTTTAAGAAGACATGTCCTAGAAGAGATGGCTTCTGATATAACACTATTTCATTCCACAGCTCTGGTCTAAACAAGTGTGTGCAATTCTGGGAAGCGGAACACAGGCAGGCTGTAAAGGCTGGTTGCTCAGGGGAAAATATATTCAAGCCATCACTTTCAAGAGATCAGACTCAGTGTGACTGTGAGGAGAGATTAGGAAGCCTGGGGTGAGCATGGTGAAGGGGAAAGACGGTGGCTCTGGGGCCACAGAGAACTGGTTTGGAATCCAGCTCCTCCACATATGAGCAGCACGACCTTGGGAGAGTCACTTAACTTCCCTAAGCCTTGATGTTCCTCATCTGACGAGCAGGGTGAATGATGCCCACTACCCAGGGTTGTTATGAAGAATCGATGACTGACACAGGAGGCACCTGACACTTGGGGTTTAGATTGTTAGTTCTCTGCTTTTTCCTCCAGATGCAAAAAATAAAAAATAGAAGCTGGTTTTCTACAAGCCAGGTGCTGTGCCATATAATCCCATTCTGTGCAATTAAGCCTCCACCTCTTACTTACAAGTATAGGTAGATTTCAGCCCAGATTCGCTATGGGGCAACGGTACCAGCTAAAGTCCTACTCATGGTTCCCGTCTCCACTCAAATCCTCCCCATCTTCCTATGATCCAGCAACTAAATAGTTAACGCTCATCATCATACTCATAGGTGGGTTGGCTGGTGCCTGTCTCACACCTGTTGTTAAATGTCTCCCTGTCTGTAAAAAGGAATAAGACTTGGAAAACTGGAAAGACATATGGAGGCCTTTCTCCAAAGACTTTCTTACCAGAAACCAAACACCAGTGGCTATAAAGAGACTTAAACCTGCTACACTCTAAGCCCAAATGAGGTGCTAAAACCTGGAGTCAGAAGCCACACGTGGTTCAGACTTTTTCTTTTTGAATTTTTCATTAGAGTGGATTATACAAACCAAAAGAGCATGTCTTCAATGAAGTTTCACAAAGTGAACACATGCGAGAACCCAGATTAAGAAACTGAACAGTACCAGCTCCCCATGCAAGCGCCCCCCCCCTTGCTCCCTTCTAGTCACTAACCCCAACCAGGGATCACCATGAAACTGGCTTCCACACCATAGCTTAGTTTTGCCCGTTCTCACACATTATATAAATGGAATCCCACAGCCCTCAGGCCAAATCTGGCCTGCCACCTGCTTTAATACACCCCGCAAACTAAAAATGGGTTTTACATTTATAAATATTTGAAAATAATACCAAAAAAGAATAATATTTCATGAGACATGAAAAATATATAAAATTCAAATTTCGGTGTGCATAAATAAAGCTTTGTTGGAACAGCCACTCTCATTGCTCACATGCCATCTTTCACTCAGCAACAGCAGAGCTGACTACTTGCAATAGAAGCTATCAATCCTAAAACCCCAAAATACTTACTACCTGGTCCTTTTCGAAAAATGTTTGCCAACTCCAATTCAAGTGCACGACATTCACCGGAATACACGTTCGTGTCTGTTGGGTTTATAGCCAAGGGTGAATTGCAAGGTCATATATGTATGTTCGGCTTTAGTAGACACCGCCAGGAAGTTTCCCAAGAAAGAATATGCTCGGTTTTAAGAGAAAACCTAAAACCATAATGTCATTTAACAATAAACAGGGAGGATTACAGGGAGTTGGTCTGATCCCGAATCGAGCAGATGATTAGAAAATCATCAGGGCCTCCACGTGGAGAGGGAGAATGTCAGAGTTGTCTGGGTTCGCATTTCTTTCATCCTTCCTCCAGGAGCACAGTTTAAAAATACAGTCCCCTTTAATGTCGCCATTATCAGTAGAAGTGGACAAGAGAGAGAAAGTCATGTGTCAGCTGGGGATCTCGCAGTACAGACTGACTGCCATTCAGGCCACGTAGCATGAGCGCACCGGTTGTTTACTGGGATTGCAGACAAAATACCCTGGAAGACATTAGCAGTCTCCTGATTTTATGCTTTTATAAGATTAAACATATATATATATGAGCAGCTACTACATGAGTCCCACCCTGCCACCAAAGCAGCAACAAAGAGGCTGAGCCCTGTACCGGGGCAGAACCAGCAGTCCATCCGCACAGAACGGACTGAATTGGGCAGTCACCAGTGGACAGTCAAGGCTAAACAGTAAGACCCAGGCAGCGCCCTCTGTCGTCCAGAAGCGGGAGAATCCCAAGTGAAGCCGCTTGTCTTCTAAAGGTACTTCCCTCCTGGAGTCATTCCCGCCCCCCCCCCCCCCCCCCCCCCGCACTAGCCTTGCTTTTCAAATAGGCTGTATTGAGTTCTTTCAAGTGACATTTTTCCTTAGGAGGGAATTGCTTCTGATTCTTTAAGGACCACGTTCATCACGAAAGGGATTCCAATCAACAGTTTCTGCGTTAATTGCACAAACCTTTTATGAGTTGAGCAGCCTCGTGAATGACAACATAGCCTCCTTTCTGCTGTCGAACCCCAGGGCCCAGGGGGCTATGGCTGCCCAGCATGGGCTCACCACGTCAGGACAGAGCCAGTGCTGACCACAGAACTGAGGAGGTGGGAGTCTCTCTCCGCTTCTCCTGAGACCCCAGGTCTGCCGCTCCGGCCCAGCATCTTCCCACAGCAGAAGGCAGCATCCTGTGGGACACGTCTCTAAGGCCAGCAAGTCAAACTCAAAGGCTAACACGGGCCAAATAAACGAGGGATGCAGCCCGCAGGCCGCAAGTTTGACATGCTTGCTCTAAGGCCTGCAAGGGATTAGACTTGGCCTATCTTGAAGGAAAACCTAACTCCTCCTGCACCCTTCCCCCATGGCCCTCCAGAGACAGGCTCTATATTTCCCTTAATTCACTCCTCAGTTCCCTTCAGTGTGCAGAAAAGCAATGCTGGTGTTTAATCAGAGATAGGGAGTCATTTCTCAGCAAGAGCCCTTGCTTTCCACCCATATGAAAATATACATGGAATACATCTACCAGTATATATATATATAAAAGCCTAAGCAACCATTACAACCGGACAACCGGTCGACTGGCCGGTAGCTATGACACTCCGTGCACCAGGCCTCTAGTACATAGATAAAATAGGTTTAATTTCCCCTGGAAAAGGAAGCTAGACAGGAGATGAGGATGGCCGTAATACAAACAGCATGTGCTCTGCAGTCCAAAGAGTGGATTCAGGGCCACTCGGGAGCTTGCCAGTCTCCTCCCTGCATCACCTCTGATTCATCATAGTTTAGAAAATGGGAAGAAGAAGAATAGCATCTGCCTCTCAGGGTGGCAGGAAGGATCAAATGAGGCATTTGAGGTGAAGAAAAATGCTTTGTAAACTGTAAAAAACATCACAGGAGGTGATGGAGGAGAGAAGCTACCTCTTATCTTCCTGGTCCTGATTCGCCTTCCATCAGCCAATTCTTACCGGCTGTCCCTCTTCTGGTGAGGACCACAGCCCACCCTAAGGACCGGAGCCAATTCAGCACCCAGCTGGCAGCCATCAGCTGGCCATCTATTAACAGCCAATTATCTGGGTGGCTGCATTAATCCGTGGGCCACGTGGTCTGATCTCCCCGAGATCCTAGAAAACAATGAGCCTGAAATACAGGCACCAGCTAATTTTTCAACGGCCATCAAGGAATTGGGCGTTCATTATTCCCGCATGTTGCAGCTGCGAGTGATGGGTGCATAAATATTGATTAGACCAGCCTCTGTGGCTGGGGGGGAGTGGGGGGATGAATGATTCGAGTGTTCTCAGAGAACAAGAGAAGATACATAAATCTCAAATCGGACCCTAAAGGAAAAAAACCCTGATTTCTAAACCTTGGTGAGGAAGAGAAAAGAGACAGCCACCTCTTTGGAGAGAGCTGGTCAAGATGGGGTGGTCACAGCAGTCCTATGGGTGCTTCCCACTCTCTCCTGGCCTGGAGTGAGATGCAAACTGGGTTTAAACCACAGGATGACTAGAAAGGAGGCAGCCGGGTGTTTTCTTCCTCTTGGCATTCAAACCCAAGGCTTTCGGATCATGTGAGCATGTCGGTCTCCCCAGCAATTCCTTGAAAGATCTCTGTAGTGTTTACAGTTAAGTAGACAAGTGACATGAGGAGAATTTAATTGTTTTTTTAAGTGCCCAATCTTGTCTCCTGGAAATGGTATGCAGAAGAGACTTTGTGCTTGAAAACTGGCATCGTGCAGGAGGCCATGCAGGAGGCAGTGGGTCCAAGGGCTCCTTAATTCCCACACTCAGGGCTCCTGCTGATCTAAGGGCATCTGAGTGGACTGGCTCAGGGTGGCCAGAGAGGTTACTTTCCTCCTCCAGAAAGAACTGCCTTTGTGTCCAGAGGAGCAGGGGGGAGGTGGAGGGAGGGGGGAGGGCAGTCCGGCGGGGGAGGGGGGTGCAGTCTGGCAGGCTGCTCCCAGCCATGGTTGGAGCCTGCAGGGAAGGACTGGGCTCGGTCCCTCCAGACTTCTCCCTAAGCCCCTGACCGAGTGCTCCGGGGCTCTCTGCTCTGACCCCACTCGTGGGGCGGGAGATGCAAATCCGAGGAGGAGAAGGAATGTGATGAAGGGAGGAGGGTCGCATGGAAAGAAAAGCAGAAGGAAAGAGGACTCCTTGGGTGGCACAGACATTTCTCACCCCGTAGAGATCTCGCCCTCTCTCTCCCTCTCAGCTTCCTAGCGCTCATTAGGTCCTGTGATAGCAGCAGCTGCCCGCCGCCGAGTGCAGGCTGCCGCCCCAGAAGGTCACGCCAGGCCATTTATTCTGAAATATCAAAATACCAGAGCCAGCACTTTCAGGAGCTTCTGCAGAATTCCCCGGGGCACCAGTGTATGCGCGCACACGCCTGAGTGTGTGTGTGTGTGTGTGTGTGTGTGTGTGTGTGTGTGCGCGCCTAAGTATCCCAAAGGGGTTCCTTCTTAATCAGCTCAACATCTGAGGACTCAGAGACTGATTTATTTTTGGTTAATCTAGCGTTTCTGGTAAAATAATTAGAAGCTAAGTAATAGACACAGAGTATCTGTGGTGTAATTATCGATAGCCATGAGGTCTCGCTTTAGAGTTATTCACAAGTAACCCGAAACCACTCACAGGGCTGGCAGGGCCAGTGGGAGACAGGCAGTGCTGCCTCACCGGGCCCCCATTTCACAGCTGAGGAGACTGGGCCTGAAGGGAGGATGTGTGTTGTCCCTGGCACTCCCTACGCCAGCAGGAGACTCCCAAGCTGCCACGTGTATAAGAAAACCCGGAAGGTGAGCGCACACTGGCTTAGACACCCATGTGGGAGCTCCCAGGAGAGGGTCAGGCTGTCTCTCTGGACTCCTGTGAACAGTGTGAGTCTCTGAGGCCCATCCGAGTTGGAAGGCTGACCACCTAGCTCAGGTCACTGCAGACAAGTGGGAAGGGTCAGCAGCCAGCTGGCGAGGGCACGGGGCACAGCCAGCCTCACTTCCCCACACAGAGGGCAGATCTAGAATGCTGGTCTCTGGGCTGGAATGTGCAAAAGGGTTGGCAGGGCTCACAGTCTGCCCCATGAGAGGAGCTGGCAATTCGTCCCTGCTTTCTAATTCAGATTCTTTTCCCAAAAAAATGCATGGGGGGGGGGGTATTTGAGATGCTCTGGAACAGTGACAAAACTGTGAATGTTAGAAACTAAACAAGGGCACAGCAACATTTCTCCAAATGTGTTCCTGGTGCCTGGTAATGGTAAGACCTGGGGACACCTGTGACGGGAGAGGTGTGGGGAAGGACGCAGGCACACACGGCAGAGGAGATGGCAGTGGACGAGCTGCGTGGAAATCCTGGGGCCGTAGGCATCAGCCAACGCAGCCTCATTCCGTCCCTGTTCAGTTTATCCATGACCTCTGATGAGTGGAAATTAACACTTTTAAGTGACACAAACAGATGAGTAACCTTGAGAAAGGGTAGTCCCTAGACAGGCTGGGGAGGCTTGTGACAGGGACATTAATTTCTCTTTCCTGCCTGGTGTTGCCCCTTTGTCTTCTCTGACTTGAGCAGGAATCATTCTGTGCCTCCAAGAACATTTGAGACGGGATTCCTGGTCTTTGTTTCCAAAAGCACCAGGCCAATTAGGGGGAACGAGGGTTGAGGGAGGAAGAGAGCTCCCCAGACTGACTCAGAGAGGGAATTCCCTTAAAGCAGGTCTGGGGGTCCCTGGGTCCCTGGACGGGGCCTCCCAGCAGGACCTGGGGGAGGGTGCTGGCTGGGAAAGGGAGCTAGAGCCTGAGTACACCCCAGGGCTGCCAAAAATGACCCGGGAAGGAGAAATTCCCCCCAGCTGGACGGGATCAGAAAGGGAGGAGTAAACTCAGATTCATCTGTTTATTTTTTTTAAATGCTTATTGATATCCAGAAAGCAGAGACAGACTAATTCTTGAATACCTGAGGTTCCAACCTCCTACTTCCCTCTTTCCCAGCCTCTCACAGCAGCCACTGCGGGGCCACCAGGCACCACCATCCCACCAGCTGCTCCAGGAACCACCGCCCAGGGCCCGGCTCCCACACAGGAGCCAATGAAAGGATAAACATTCTTCTGCTAATGGGCTACTTCCGGTCGTGCCAGAGTCCAAATCCCCTGGACAGAGTCCAGTACCCACCCGCTGAGCACCAGCAGATTAATAGGGGCTCTCTCTCTGAAATTCATGATTTTTTAAATGGGAGAAATTATCTACTAAATGGGGAATAAAATAACAGTGTCATATACTGCAGGCATTTGTGGTATGCAAATGTTATGGAAAAAACGAGTTCTTTTCTCATAGTGTTCGCTGTATTTCTAGTTCAACACCAATACATTTACATGGGCCCCAGGCACTTTGTTCAAAGCCTTTACATTTCCAATATTTTCCTCAAAAAATACCCTCAGGTCTCAATTTTTTTATTTTTTATTTTTTGCTTTTACTAAAGCTTAAGCCCTTGGACTAAATTTAGTTCTAGGAAATAGGAGACAAATTTTCTGGTTTTCTCCTTTTTTCCCCCAATTCCGTCATTTATTGCAGACCTCTCCAAAAGGCAAACAAATGATAGAGGAGAGAAGAAATGAAAACATTTTGGGGGTATTTTTTAGTGGTACCGTATTTATGGCTAAACCTGTAGTTTGAACGAAGACATCAAACCTGTTACATGATTTCCAATTAGGAATTAGAGCTTGCTGAATTTGGGGGGAGGGGATCGGGAAAAAGAACAGAATCAATAGTAAAAAGTCACACTTAAAGAAATCTTTACTTGAGCTATTAATAGAAGCAGCCCTTCTTGAAACTAGGGGGAACACTCAATTTTCTTCAGCCAGTAGCACCGCATGAATGCTCCACATCAGCTGGATTGTGACCAGGCATCGGTTTTATTTTACCCTCAGGCCCACCTTGGAGGTCCCGGCACTGGGTGAATGAGATGTGTCCTGACACTGTGAACAAAGGAGATCCAGGGCCTGGGGCACCAGAACTCGAGTCCGTAGGGGACCCCAGGGAAGGCAACTTGCCACCTGGAATCTAAAATCCGGGAGGTCCCCCGCCCAGGAGCCCTCGCCACAGCCCTCTCCTCTCCGATCCCTCCAGCATTCACAACTTCTCTAAGTACGTTTAAGAGGAGGGAGCCCTCTGCTCTTGCGCTGGGAAAATAAGCTGACTCCCCAAGGCAGTGGGAAGAATCCTAGGCTTATGAACAGTTCCCGGAGGCTTTGCCACGCCCAAGGCAAGGGCTCTCTGCATGGCTATGCATGAGCGTTTCTTAGGGAAACCTAGGATGCTAAACTCACCCAGCATTGAGTTTTTTCCCCACAGTAGACCAATGTCCCAGGAAATGTCCCAATTCCGACTGTTGAGGAAACAATCTCTGCCCCGGTCAATGATTTCCAACCCAAAGGTGCTGCAACCTTTGGGTGCGACCTCCCCACCAGGGTGTACTCTGACCAGCCAAGGAGCCTCCTCTGCCCCGGGGTAGAGTGGGATCTTGCTCTGGGGGGTTCCCTCACAAATCACAGCAACCCCCTGCAGCTCTCCAAAGGCCAGCGTCTAGGGATGAGCCACAGGAGTGCTGGAGAGTGGGTTGGGGAGCACGTGCTGCAAACATCCCTAACCTCACCCCATCACCCACAAGTGTAGATCCAGGCGGTCCGCAAGGCACAGTGGCACGGAAGGAGCATGTGGGTGGGCAGTGCCCAGAATGATCCTGTCCCATCCCTGCCCCTGATGCTGCCACTTAATAATACGCCTTGTTAGCATGGGCCAATTGTATGACCTCATTACTCAGTCTTATCTGCATAAAAGTATTATCTGCCTCACATGGTAGTTGTGAAGATTGAAGGAGTACATCTATGTAAAATGGAGTTTGTGAATTTGGAAAGCACTGTACAAAGGCTACCTGTTGTTATTTTGCACGCGTGAACCCTCTCACACAGCCTGGTCCATCAGGAACTCAAGAAGAATGAAATCACGCAGGCATATTTACATGGGGCCAATGGAACTATTAAAAAGTCCACACACTTCATATTCTTCATCAAGCTCCTGAATGCCATCCACCAATAGGCTGCTTGAGATTCACATGGAACACTTGTAACAGTACTGATTCTAGAATTTCTCCCAAACCCACAGAATCATAAATCCCAAAATGCATATGATAAGCCAGCCCTCCAGGTGATTCTCACATGCAGTCTGGTTTAGGAACCCCAACTGCACTCCTTCCGGCAGGATGAGCAAATTCCCACACTGTAGATTGGTCATGGGAATAAAATTACTCTGGGGCTAAGATGAGATCTCTCTTTGTCTCTCCACCTCTGTTCTCAGACACATATACACTAAGAACAGAGGGGTGCTCATTCTCCAGACACAAACACACCCACGAATACACACACCACGTCTATGCAGATGTATAGTCATACCTACAGATGAAAAACAGGAAGGAAAAATATACTAACAAAAAAGAAGGGCACCAAGGTATCAAGATTTTTTAAAGCATAAGGAACTCTTAGTAATAAAGGATACAGAAAGGGGGGAGGCAAGAAAAAATAAGATGTTAAGACACAGAGCAAGTGGTCAAAACTGGAAGCCCATCTTCCGTGACTGACAGCACTACGGCAGTAGACCACTCCCGACACTACTCATTTGTTTGTAATGCTGCCTCCACCAGGAACTCATGAGAGCCCCCCAAAGGGCAGAGACACAATGTACTCACCACAGTAGCCCCCAAACCTGGCACAGAGCCTGGCGCAGGGCTGCATTTGATCCATAAATGTGTGTTCAGTGCACACCAGGAAGGGAAGAGGCAGGTAAGGAAAGACAAAGTGCACAAAGAAGGAAACGTCTCTTGCCCCAGACCCTGGCGGAAGCTAAGAATAAGTAAACTTCAGGTAATGAGGTTCAACACAAAACAGAAAGTGTACATCCCACGGGCAGAACCATCCAGGAAAGAAGGAGGAAAGCTCCCTAGATCTATGGGCAGGTCTGGGGTGAGTGAGAAAACCGATCCTGTGCTCTAAAGGTTGTTTGAAGCCTCCTCACTTTCCTGCTTAGTAGCCCTCCCCCCCAGGTTCCCCAGCACCCACAAGGTCCTACCCAACATACCCCACCTTCACCTCCCCAGTCTCATCCCTGACATCTGCCACCTGCTTCACACTCCAATGCTGCCAAACTCACAGGGCATGCTGTGCCATTCCTGAGCCTGTTTGGTGCTGTTAACCTCTACCTGGAGTGCCCTCCCTACCCACCCATAGACCTACTGCTCATACTTCTCAACTCAGTTCTGTCAAGTCCTCCTCCTCCAGGAAGTCCCCTGGTCCCATGACACCAAGTGCACTGAGACCATTTTGGCTCTCAGCACACTGTATGGTTGGTCCACTGATGAGCAAATCCCACCGAGCCTGTAAGCTCTGCATCTCTATACTCATATTTTAGCCCAGTGATGGCATATGGCCGACCAACAAAAAAATCCTTGTGGAACGCAACTGAGAATTGGCAAGATTCCAAAACCTAAGTGCCAGAAGACTTCCTTAAAAAGGGATCTGAGAGGCACCTGGATAGAGTAGAAAAGATCCTAAATATCCAAGGTCAGAGTTCAAATCAGTAGCGTGAACTAAGGCAAGGCAGTTAAAGACAGAACCTGTTTCCTACGCTATGAAATAAGGATAGCACCACACAACTCATACAACTCCTTATGAAGAAGCAGCACCATGTCGCCTGGCGCATCGTGAGTCCTCTGGGGAAACTCCACACTCCCCTTCCCCCTGTTGTCAGTCTCCTGCTTTGGACCTTAAATAATTCCAAAGGCTTTTCCCAGGCCCTTAAGTTCATAAATGCTGCATCCTTGGTCAGGAAACCCCAGGCCTCCTTCTGTGTCCCACCGCCAGGTGCGTAGAAGAGAAGGAGACAGAAATGGGAGCTCTGAATTCGAGGTAAAAGTGAGCCTGTAGGAAGAACCTTCTGGCTCTGCTCAGAAGAACCAACTGAGCAGGAGTTTGAAAAGCCACTAGGGTTCTCCAAGGAGTTTGTTGTTGTTGCTGTTGTTCTTGGTTTTTTTTTAGGGGGGAAGGGTGGGGGGGAGTGTTCACAGACTCTTTACTGGTGTTCAATTCCCAATGCAGCTGAAGGGCTCAGGACAATCATAAAACAGGGGTGCCAACAGGCCGCGGGAGGCTGCAGGGCACTCGCCAGAGATACACAGGCGCACGGCGCATCCCGGGCTTCTGGCCTCCCAGTGTGGGGCCTGGCAGCCGCGGGAAGGAAGGCGGTCAGCTCAGCCGCCAGACTTCTCACGGGCGCCAGCACCGGCTGGCCCTGCCACCCGACCCAAACACCAGCGACTCTCTCGAGGAGTCCACAGACCGCCACCTTCTGGGCCACAATTCTGCAGCGCCCCCTCTGCTCCGGACCCCGGCGCGCTGCCCAAGTTGAGAGCTCCACTCCGCCCGCGACGCGCGCCCACCACCTGCACCCACTCTCACTTTCACACACGGCAAGTCCGTAGATACCCCCGAGCTTTTCAAACCCAGAAATATCCGGTAGCCGCATCCGGCGCCCGGTTACCTGCTCACAGCACCCAGACCCCCGCCTTGGCTTCCTGGGAGCCTGCAAACCTGGCGCGCGAGCTGCGCGCCCTCCTGCAAACGGCTGCCCCGCGCCCGGCGCGCTGCCAAACCCCGTACCTTGGTGGGCTGCACTTCAGGTACCACGGACACCTCCAACTTGTTCTTGTTTACCCAGAAGAACAGCAGTACGGTGATCCAGAGCACCCCGAAGAGCGGCAGCACCAGGCGGCGAGAGAGGCGCCGCATGTTCCCCTTCGCCTTCTCTCCGCGGAACTGCGACCCTGGGGCACCCCCTGGCGGTCAGGGTCGGCGGGGCAGGAGTCCCGAGAGCTCCTCGCTCGGTGGAGCGCTAGCCCGGGAACGCGGGTGCAGGGGCGGCGGGATCCTTTAAAGCGCCCCGCCTGCTACCGAGAGGAGAGAGCGGGGATGGGGGAGCGGGGCGCCCCGAGACACGGCAGGGAAGGGCCCAGGGGCAGCCAAGCTGGTCAAGCGCAGTAGCAGCGACGTGGTCCCCGCGCCGCCGCCGCCTCGCCCGCCGCAGCCGCCACGAGGGAAACTGACTCGAGCAGCGGGGAGGGAGGAATCCGAGGCAGTGCCCGGCACCCCGAGAGGAACACGAGGGAGGAAGGGGAGGAGGAGAGCGAAGGGGGAGGGTAGGCACGACAGACTGACCTACTCGGAGGGAGCCAGGGTGCGAGCGAGGGGGCTCTGCGAGGGGGCGCTACCGCCGCCCGCCGACCGAGGCGCACAGTGCTGTTCTGAGGCCGCCCGACCGCGCTGAGCACTAGCGCAGCTCCGGGCCACCCTGGGGCGGGGCGGGGCGGGGCGGGATGGTGCATCCACGAGGCTGCCGCCAGCTCCACGCTGGTACCTACCTCTGGCCGGGCTATCCCTGGGAGGACTTGCGGGCTCACTGAGGGGTCTGCACGTGGCGCTCAACCCTAGTCCCGCCCTCCATGCACTCCTCCCCCTCCATGCAACCCCCTCCCACCCTCCCCCGGAAGCCGGCTCTAGGAGCTTGGGACCTGGAGCTTCAGGGCCTCAGGGCCAAGGCCCGCGGAGTTCAGCCAACTCCCCAGGGTGTTTCTCTGCCATGCATGCAGGTGCCTGGCAACTTTTTCTGCTTAATGGAACGCTGAGTTGGTCTAAATTTAACTTGAAAGGAATTCTTTTAAAAATTAAGGCGCAATCATTTCCCTCAAGGGTTTGCCCTCCCTATAAGCATTAGATCTCTGTGCTGGCAGATGCTCCAAGGAGGGGGTCGGAAGTTGGGCCAACCACATGGGGTTCTTGAAAAGTGACCCTGGGCAGGGGGATACTGGATGTGGAGGGTTATCTTTCAAAAGGAGGTGAGAATGATGTCCCTGCCTCTCCCCACGGAGCTCAACATAAGGGAAGCCCCCATGCACTACTGAAAGCGGGGCTCCAGAATTAATTCTTCAGTAAGAGAGAGCCCCCAAGAAGTGGAATCAGAGATGGAGGAATCTGCGGAAAGCCATTCTGTCTGGTACG
Organism: Myotis daubentonii; assembly: GCF_963259705.1. Classification (NCBI taxonomy): domain Eukaryota; kingdom Metazoa; phylum Chordata; class Mammalia; order Chiroptera; family Vespertilionidae; genus Myotis; species Myotis daubentonii. Next base: position 65,660,196 of record NC_081851.1, on the reverse strand, counting down.
TTGTCTTTCCATCGCAGGCCAGTCCTGCCGCACAGCCCCAAAGAGTCCTTGGCCAGGAGCAGAGGGGGAATCAAACAGTCCAGAAAAGCAGAGCACTCTTGCCAGCCTAGCTCAAGGCTTGGCTGAGCGCTCTCAGACCACCACACAGAACCCTGGGATGGCCCAGGATTCGCCTTCATTAGAACTCTATATACTGAAAGGTTGGGGTAGGAACCCAGCCATCACTTTGGCCAGACAAAGGTGCAGGTAGACCATATCATGGTCATGGCCGGGGATGGGGGCGGGCGGGGGGGGGGGGGGTAGAGTGGGGAGAAGGCCCAAGAGAACCCACCCCTACAGCATCTGAGCTGCCTGGATCTCTTCCAGGAGTCTCACCTGGGACCTGCAGGCTTGGGCCTGCAAAGTGTTCTGCGGCAGACTCTGCAGGGGACGCCCGGGCAAGCGGCTGAGACTGAGACGCTGTCAGCTCCAGGCAGGAGCCGCAGCTCCGGAGCCCATTGCTCAGCGCTTTGTGATATTGCTTCTGAGGAACAGATGGCGGGGAGTTACACAACACCACCGCCAGGCTCCCGAGGTGGTGCAGCACCACACTGCCTGCCGCAGGGGTGCTAGGTGCTTCACTCTGACTGTTCAGCATCTAGGGACACGGAGGCCCTGGGACGCCCATGGCAGCTCCACGCAAGACCTGCGATGCCTGGGAGAGCAGGGATTGCCTTCCACCGTGCCTGCCTCTTGAGTCACTGTTTTGTCCTCCAGTCAAGTGGAGATTGCCTGGGCCTCTGGGAGCTGTTTGAGGGAATCCGGTTTTGCCGAGTGTCATTACCTGATCCAGCCAAAAGGCACGTTCGTCTGGGTTGTCAAACCAGTAACTGTTATTAGGATTGAGATCTACTTTAGATGCAACTACAAACATCTGGAAGCCAGGTGAGTGTCCACACCGAGCCCAGCCCTGTAGGTCTCTCCCAGGACACAGCCTACCCAGGGGTCCCCACGCTCTGGTGGATATTTTAAACTTTAATAACCAGCTTGAGTAACGCAGAGCACAGTTGATCCCAGCAGGGGATTAACTATCATTAGCAATTAATCCAAGTTACTTTTTTCTCATCACGGCTTAGATGGGGAGGAAAACCTCCCCGCAAAAGAGATAACATGGCGGGAAATAAAAATACAGGCACCCTCCTGGTGCCCAAAAATGAAGGGACCTCCCTGGTCTCCATGTTCTTGAGCAAGTTCCACATTTCTACGGGTCTCAGTTTCCCCATCGGTCACATCTCAGAGACCCTTCAGGCCCACACAGGTTCTAACCTTCCTTGTCCCTGCATTAGGATCCCTTTTGCTGAGCCTGTCGCTGGCAAGTTTCATGTAAGCTGTTCTCTCCTCGCAGCCGAAGACATTAGAGAGCGAATTGGGTATGGGAGCAGCTGTGAGTCATTCATGTTCGTATAAAAACTATGGAATAAAACCCATGATGGCCCCGGAACGCAGTGTAAAGCAGCATATGGAGCAAATGCGAGCTGGAGATGGGAGGGAGCTGTGAAGTCCAATGCATATGCTCTCCAGCGGCTTTTGCTGTGGGTTTTCACACTTTGCTCCTCGTTTCCTCATGCTGTCCTCCTGTCACTCTCACTCAGCTCATCTGCAGAAGATGCAGCCTTTTGTTCCCTTCGGATCAGATTCCCTACATCCCTCCTCTCTGCCCACTGCGTGGTGACTTCAGTCACAGTGTGTGTGTGTGTGTGTGTGTGTGTGTGTGTGTGTGCACGCCATCTGCATGCTTATTAGACCTGTCACTACCAGCAAGATGCCCTCCTTGCCAACCTAATGAGATTTCACCCACAGAAGCCCAAACAGCTTTCTGTAGAGATCTTTAGGATTCTGTGCCACAGGGAAAGGTAAACGGTAGCAGGACAGACTGCAACACAGCCATGAGATGAGACACACGCAGGCTGGCCCAGCACCGCCCTGGGTGTCTGGCAGCAAAGGGAGCCAGAGTGAGGATTCGGATATGTCTGTCTTTATTTCACAGTCATACAGACACAGGTCTCTGGGCCAGCCCTCGGAGTCTGCTCTGTTCAAGTTCTCCATCTGTAAATAATACATCAGCCCACTTCCCTCCTGTGTGCCTCTCCCTTTTCCTTGCCACTGTAGATTCTGTCAAAACCTCATGTCCCAGGCTCCTGCTAGGCCTTCTTATAAGGTGATGGAGTTGTTGAGGATGCACAGTAAATGAGAACGAGCTATTACCAACCTTCTAACCTCCTCTCTCTGCCACGTTGGTGTATCTTTGTTAAAAGAATAAAGCCAGCCAGTTTTTCCTCTTATCTTTGACGAGTAGCTGGGTGGCTTTATCTAAGGGATCTGAGAGTCACCTTTCTGGATCTTTCTATATCCATCTCACTACCCTCCACCCCCCCTCCCTTTTATATCTTAGGTCCTACTGTATAATTTGCCCCTTGGAAGGGGACTCATATCTTTGCATTTCAAAAACCTGGCTCTTTCTTTCAATATTGGAAATGCCCCCAATTTTTCTTTGTTCCTCCCCCAAGTGCGAGGTGTTAAACTTACTGCTGCTGCAATGATATGCCTTTGCTGGCTGTGGAGAGTGGTTTGATCATCAATGGTGGTGCCCTACCATGATCTGAGCCATGCCCTCCCCCTCCACTGAAATGTGGATTTCTAGTAGCATCAAAGGGTGACCCAATTAGCTTAACAAGAAGTAGAGGACACTTCTTTAATCTGAATGACCTAGTAGGGTCTCCGCAAGAGGGGAGCACAGCAGAAGAAATGGAGGGATCCAAAGACAGATGTCATTTGCTCCCCAGGTCCCACCTGCATCATCTGAGAGTCAAAGGCCGTCCTTAATAGGCTCAGGCTTAGAGGCATCAGTGAAAGGTAGAAAGAGACGGGAGAGCTCAACCTCTGGAAGAACAGAGCTGTGTGGATCTTCTCCAATCTGTGTGGAACTTCAACAGTGAGATGAGCCAAGCACGCTCCAGGAATGGAAACGGGACAAACCTGTCTCCCAGAACAACCTCCAGTGGCCAATGGCAGATTTTGTAACCAAGACATCAGTGGAGGTTGTGTATTGAGCAGGGTGACCACATGCCCCAGTTTGCTTGCTGGTTTATTCCTGTTTTCCCGGCATAATTAGTAATAATGCCCCTTTTGACTTTTAAAAAATGTCTCTTTTAGACAATAAATTGGATGGCCACTCCAGTGGACTGGAGCACTTCCAATGATATTGCTGAAAAGAAGATTGGTTTTCTTAGGTGACTGAAAATGTGCATCTTTGCTGTGAAAGTTCTGCTGAGTTGGCCATAGCCTACATGTTCGTGGGGCACTATTCTGAGTAAATGATATTCAAGACATTTATTCGAAGAAGAGACCATGTGGACAGTTTGAGGTTTAAATAGGAAATAAGTGTGTTGCTCACATCAGTCGATGGCTATGTGCTCTCATCCCCCCAAATGAAGGCATTTTACCCACCTAGCAGCTCACCCACCCCAGGAAGCAGCCATGGTCCTGGCACAGATGCCTTTTTAGAAGGCAGGGGGTTCCTGACATCAGACTCTCATGATCCCTACAGCCACCTCTTCCTCTCACCCACATACCTACTCAGGCCTTGAAAGTCGCATGAATGAGTGAAATGAGATGGGCTCAGGGAAACAGGAGTGGAAGCCCAATGATAACAATGAAACTGGACAGTCAACCTTTATGTTGAGGACACAGTAGGAAATGGTGGGGTCCATGTAGGTCTCGCTAGGAAACAGTTCCCACTTATCTTTGCCAGTGTAGATTAGGTGGTACCAGAATTCTTCTACTTCCCAACAGAAGCAGCAGTCCAGATAACTAGGAATCTCCTGGACTTTAACTATTGTTAACTAATTCAATTCCCACCCACCCCCAAAAATCAGGTGGGCTAAACCAAACACATCCGCAGTCTGGCTCCAGTCTGATGCTTGCCAGTTTACAACCTGTACTTCTGCCATAAATGTTTTAATAAGCACTGAGATTTCCTGTGTACCATCATTCTACTAACTCCAAACAGATAGACCCAGCTAAGACAAAGGAGAAGTGGTGGGTCAGACTATATTAGGTGAGGAGACTTGGAGACCAACTACTTCAATGCTCCTTGTTTTGTAATTGAGGAAACGAGAGTTTAGAGAAGCTATGTCATCTACCTGCAGCAGGACAACATGTCCATTTGTAAAGCTTGAGTTATAAGTCATCTACCCAGATCCCCCAATTCTCCAAGTGACATCCTTTACTAGGTTTAATAGACTAAGTGAAGCAGGGAGCTGAGACATTTAGGGGGGCTATTATGGCCAGAAGTCTCCAGGTAGTCAGCAAAGCAATTAACAAATACACTGTGAGCAGAGATTCTGGGCAATTTGCTCTGAAGAATACAAATAAATATAAGGCCTATTTCCAGCTCTTCAAGAAAGTGTGAGCCCGTGACTAGGACGTAGGTTTGAGTGTTAAAAGATCTGGTCCCTCCTCTCTTTTGAGTTGCCACTGAGCCTCAGGTGGATGCGCTTCAGTGCACCTGAGATATATCTACATTGCAACAGAAAAGTCGTGTTTGGGGCCATTTGTACCTGTCTTCAGTTTCCCTCGCTAAGTGCTGTACAAATATTAATTAAACACAGATTATGTGAAAGGTGCTTTTAGCATTTGAACTCAACTGGGCTGCATCAGAGGGCGATATTAATACCATCACCTGTTGGCAAATGCTCTTTTTTAAAAAAATAAAAACTCCTTCCCTTTTACAGCTTCTCCCCATGCAGACAATTTATTTTGCCCATCCTCTGGCTACTTCACCTTTTGTGTCATCATTTTCATGAGACAAGTGAAAATAATATGTCTCTTATGCTCCAAAGAGCCAAATCCCCTTTTCTGGCTGGTTCGGAAGAAGGCGGGTCTGAGTGGTAATGGAAAGAAGCCTGAAGTGTCTAGGCCGAGCACAAATCCTCAGGGAGAAATAATGCATCTTTTTGGAAAAAAAAAATAGCTTATACTTATGAGGTAGGAGATTTTCAATTTATAAAGGTTGACTGTTTTCTTCGATTGCTGGGATAACTAACTGCATTCCGGAAAGGTTAGGCTTCTCATATGTAGGGCAGAGCGGCCTCTGGGATGGGGGATGTAGATTCACAGGTGATGGCTGATAAGAGTGCTCTCCATCCCCACGCCACTGCCCCAGAGTTCTGAAACAATGCAGAGCAAAGGGTTAACCTCCATTACCCGGAGACATGGCCAAGTTCCTCTCGGTGATTTCTTCCCCTATCACTGCTCTCAGGCCTGAATTCCAAATTGATTTCCTTAATAACTATTAAAGATCTTTTTAATTAAACCTGGCATCCTCTCCCTTGGCAAACTTTTCCTGATGACATCTCTGGTTAATTAAAGGTTTAAGATGCAAAGACATATTACATACGAACAAGGGGAGCTGCTGGATGGGGTGCCAGTGAAGGACCCTGCTGGTTCCCACTGCAGACACCAGGGCTACATCTGCGGGATGGGCCTCGCCTCCGTCACAGCAGCATAAGAAGCCTCAGAAAGTGTTAATAATAAAGATGGTTGGATGAGAGGGGAGTGGTTCATTTTTCTGTTTCCTGAGCTTCAGTTGCTGCTTTCGGCCTTGCCGGGTAAGTGTTCATCAAGTGGTTTTCATTAAAAGCATCATTCATTTCGATCATAAATCACCGATGCCGACAAAACATTTTTACCTTTTCATCCAAAATTCCTGAGGTAGTTGATACATTTCATAATAAGAGAACAACGAATAAAGGCCTCTTTTCACCCATCAATAAAATGCAGCCTTCTTTTCACGAGAAGGGGGAAAAAATCGTACGTGTATTTGCAATAGTAAATTGCTCCGATCCATAAACCTTTTTTCTCCTTATTCTTTCTTTTTTTTAATTTTTTCCATCAGGGCCCCTATTTCAAACTGGTAGAGCAGGGGAAGCAGCAGGATGACATTAAAGAACAGGGCTTTTCTTCCTGCCAAGTTCAACAGCTCTTAGGTTGGGAAGCAAACCCATGGCCTTGGCTTTGTGGTCATGATGGTTGAAAGCAATGGGTCTCAAACCTAGATGTACGTTAGAAGCACCTCTGATTGCCATTCAGTTAGATGCTCGTGTCTCACCCTAACTCTGCTGAAATTCCATGGGTGATGTTTCCAGGCACCCAAGTTTGAGAACCATTGGTCTAATCCAGTTGAGTCAGCATCACTTCTAGGCCTGCCTGGAAATGAGAAAGGTGGTCTACTAGCTCAATAGTTTGGCCTTATATACAACTCAGACAAATAGAACCTCGCCAGTATTGCTAAGGAAAAGTGGCTCCATTTCTTATAAGACATTGAAGAGGAGATTAAAAATATGTTTGCACTCACACACTGTCACTGGTCAGTGGCTCACAGATCTAGATCACCAGTTCTCACCCCAGCGGACCGAATCAGAATTGCCTGGAGAACTTGTTTTCCCAATCATCTACACTAATAAAAGAGAACATGGTAATTGGCATACGACCGCTACCCTTTCCATTGGCTAATCAGCGAGATATGCAAATTAACTGTCAGCCAAGATGGCGGCCGGCAGCCAGGCAGCTTGAAACTAACATGAGGCTTGGTTGCCTCAGTGACAGAGAATCGTTGGAGGAGACCAACGTTCCCCGCCTGCGGCTGCAGGCCTCTGAGCGGGCAGTTTAAGAAACATTGTAACAAATACCGCCGGACTTCAGCCAGCAGATTCGCAACATTGTAAGCAAAGGCCAGAAACCTACTTTCAGCCGTGGAGGCCTAAGAGCTGGAGCCAAGCCTCAAGGTAAAGCTGGCCCAGAATAAAAAAAAGAAAAAGAAAAAAAGGAGCGGTTGGGAACTTCAGTCACTCCCAGCCTGAAAACAGCCCTCAGCCCCTCACCCAGACTGGCCAGGCACCACAGTGGGGACCCCCACCCTGATCCAGGACACCCTTCAGGGCAAACCAGCCGGCCCCACCCATGCACCAGGCCTCTACCCTATATAGTAAAAGGATAATATGCCTGCCGGCACCGGGATCAGTGTGACAGGGGGCAGCGCCCAAACCCCCTGATCGCCTTGCAGCTCTGTGTGTGACAGGGGGTGGGGCCCCAACCCCCTGAGCAGCCCTGCTCTGTGCCTGATAGGGGGGAGCTCCCCAACCCCCCCCCCCACCACCATGGGCCCTGCTCTGTGTGTGACAGGGGGTGGCACCGCAACCTCCCCATCGACCCTGCCTTGAGTGTGACAGGGGACGGTGCCCCAACCCCCCAATTGGCCCTACCCTGAGCGTGACTGAGGGTGGCATCACAACCTCCCAATCTGCCCTGCTCTGTGCATGATGGGGCGGCGCCCCAACTCCCCAATCAGACCTGCTCTGAGCCCAACCAGGGGCTGCACCTAGGGATTGGGCCTGCCCTCTGCCACCCGGGAGCAGGCCTAAGCCAGCAGGTCGTTATCTCCCGAGGGGTCCCAGACTGCGAGAAGGCACAGGCCGGGCTGAGGGACCCCCCTCTCCCCCCCAAGTGCACAAATTTTTGTGCACTGGGCCTCTAGTTTTATTATAAAAAAATTTTCAAGTATACAGAAAGATAGAGAGATACTATACTCAACCGCCACACATGTAATATACCTACCACCTAAATTCAAAATGTGTTAACATTCTGCCATGTATGTGTGTGTGTGCACACACGAGCAGAGCCATTAAAAAGTAAACTGTAGACATCATAATACATAACACCTCCATAATAGCCTTCAGTGACCCAGAAATACTTAAGCACACATTCCCCAAAACGAATGACCTCCTGGACATAGCCACAATACCATTATCACACCGAACTGAATTAAAAATCATTTCCTAAGATCTTATAACACTCTGCCCATAATCTAGGGGATTTAAAAAAACAAACAAAAGTTTGTCTTTAAAAAGTTTCTAGGGGATTTAAAAAGACAAACAAAAACAAAAAAAGCAGAGTTTTCTGGCCAGGTTCCCAAAAATGTTTGTTCAGTTAGGCAGTGATCATGCTTTGAGAAAGGCTACTGTAGATGACGACTAATTAAGAATGCTTGTCTTTCCAATAACTGCAACACAGTTCACTTTTTGTACTTGAAAATTGGCGATCTGCAAGGTACTTAACAGCTATTGTTTTACCTGATGATGTTAGCACTGCTACTCTAAGGTAGAGAGGAGAGATGAGGCAACGGGGGCCAAGAATTATTGTGACCTGCCCAGGTCCTGTAGGAAGGTCACAGTGGCAGCTGGGGTTCCAACTCTGGTATAATGGATGGAGAACATGGGAGTGCTGGCTCTCACTCTGCATCTAGCTCTGCTATTGGACTTGAAAAGTGAAGGACGAAAATTGAGGGTCTCTAAAATCTTTTCCACGCCAATCTTTCTTTGACTCAATGCATTTCTGACTCTGCCTCCAAAAGCCTTTATTCATCGCCATGTGGTTTGGCAGCAAATTTATATGGGGGTATACTGAGTCCTAGGGAAGAACCCAATAATAGAATGTTGTTGAGAAAGAAATGAATTTGACAAACATCTACCCACTTGCTATGGCCAAGTGGGACCAGGCCCCTTAAGCTCAGGAGGGTGTGAGCCAACGCTGAGAAGCTCCTTCAAGAAGTCAGATGGGACAGGGGTCACATGAGGAAGTTCAGCTCAGATCCCCCATTCCATTTTACAAGTGATGGCAGCTCCCCCATTCTTCCCAGTGTCACAAGGGCTCTGTGCTCCCTTAACCCGCCCCCTCCCCCCTGCCTGGTTTACCCACATTTTCAGAATTGGTCCACGGCAGAGCTGTGGTCTGACAGGTGAGAACCAGAACTACTTAAAATTCTTTGCCCGGGGGAGACTTTAATTTTATATGTATTGTGTGAATTTTTTACAACCTGAACATACCCATGCATTGCTTGTGTAATTAAAAATAAATAATTAAAAATCTTTGACAGCTTGATCCGTTTTGGACTCTCAAAGACAAAGCAATCTCCAGAGTGTAGCCAATAGCTCTGAGGTTTTTGCTGGTGTGGGGCGGGGGGGGGGGGGGGGTGAGGGAGGGGCGGGGAGGGAAGAGGGCGTGAGTTGGGGGTGAGGAAGTGGTACAAACTCCCATTTATAGAAACTGAATAGAAATGGCCCAATAATGCCAACGCAACAACAATAATAATGTTTAAGCACTTCTGTACAGACCACACACACATTAAGGGGCAATATGGAAACTAGGCTAGATAACCATAGTGGAACCTGGACCAGTGAAGAAAGGCGGGAGAGAAAGATGTGGAGTAAAGAACCAATTTCTCTAATTCTTTCTGCCTCTTTCAGAATATCCTGTCTTCTTCATCCCAGTTCTGCCAGACCCGTCCAGTTGGGAGGCATGCCCGCATAGTGTCCCTCACTACATCCCCTACCAGAGGCCCTGAGCATCTTTCTTCTTCAAAAGTCCTCATTAGGAAGTTAATCAGCACCAGCAGCCTGTCCCTGTCCTTTAGAGAAGGAACCCATCCATGGTCAGGGGACCAGCGTGAGGTCAGACAGCCCAGCAGTCTCACGGAAGGAGCAAAAATCTAGAGCTTCCTGTCCTGAAGGAGTCACGCCCCACCCCAGGCACAAGCCCTCCTCATGGAGAAATGGACCAGAAGTGGCCTTCCAGTTCAGCTGGCCGGGGCCATGATTTCCTCTAGCCTGCCTTCAGAGGGTCTCTGGGTTTAGTAGCACACACTCCGCTCCTGGAATCAGCTGAGGTGACCATTATCCCACAAAAAGATGAAACTGGAAAGGACTAAAAGGCATTCGGAACAATGAAGGCAAAAAGGGCAGCCAGTCTACACACAGCGTGAAGTGAGCGTAGCTGATATGGAGTCAGTTTAGTTTACTGGATAGTCTCCTGGGTGCAAGGGTCAGAGACCCGTGTTCTACTCCCAGCTCTGCCATCAGTTGCTGACTTTTGCCAAGCTGCTGAGTCCTTCTGTCCTCCAGTGTCCCCAGGTTGGAGTTGGTCAGACAGACCTCAGGTGCTATTCTAGAATTTTCTGCTTCTTACTTGTATAACTTACATGTTATCTAGCCTTTCTGAGCCTCGGTTCCATCACCTAAAAACAAATGGCATTAAGAATATGATCTTGCAGAAAACTTGTCAAAATTCAGAGACAATCGATTCAAAGCCATCTGATACAAAAAGTGATCAATATATAGGGTGTCCCCAAAAAAATGTCTACATACTTCAAATGACTATACAGTTCATTTAAAAAATTTAAAAGAACCTAGACAAATGAATAATTTTTTTGGTCAATGCCTATTTTCAAACTGATGACCGTTCTGGTCCAGGCATTGCTGATAACGCAAAGCAATGGAATCACAAACATCAAGAATCATTTTGTCCAGTATTTGTGGGCCCTCAGTTCATCAAGTGTTGCTGGGTTTGTACCATAAACTTTATCTTTTGTGTATTCCCATGAGAAAGTCTAGTGGATAAATTTTCTTTAGTCAACGTTTAGTCTGGCTTCACCCATTATTTCAAATCAGTTAAACCTGAAAAGGAGTGAAAATTAAGTGAGTTATTAGCTGTTAAAGTGTGTATAGATTTGGTGTCCCCCAAAAAATATATGCACACTTTGAATATTTACAAAGACAATGTTTGCACTTCTATTGTGTTTTCAAACTTCCAGTAGCATTTTAGAGTGAATCTCCTTTGTTCAAAGCTTAGTCTGGCTGAAAAGAAACATCAGTGGAGCTATGAGCTGTTAATGTGTACATACATGTTTTGGGGACACCTTGTATTAGTCATCCATCACTGATGCTCATGACCAGGTGATGATGGTTAAGCTCTCACCTTGAGGGCAAGGAGCATATCTTTGGCTCCTTGTATCCCCACCACTTACTGGCATAAATGAATGTATTGAAAATGCTGAACACTATGCTCTTTCAATGAATATTTTAAAGTGAGCATCTCCTTCCACTTGATTGGCAGCCCTACAAAAGGGAATACAAAGTGATGGGCTCTGGAAATAGAGCACCAACTCAACCCCTCAATGGACACGTATGTCATGTTGGCAACTCTGGTGGGCATGTGACTTTTGTTTGGTTGCCTACATCTGAACCACTTTCTATCTTTGGGGGATTTCCCCCCTAATGAGGAACTAAAATAGCCTCTCCCAGAGGAGCTGAAAAATGCTAGCTACTTCCTTTCCCAGCCTCCCTTGCAGCTAGAGCCCAGATTTATGTTTTCCCAATCAGATTCCTGTGCCACATTTTACCTGGAAGCTGATGGGACAAGAGAGGACCAAGAACAGTGGGAGTAATGGCAGGTGAAAGGTTGAATTCCTGGTCCAAAAGCAACATGGTGCTGGCATCAATAGCAGAGGCAGCCTAGCTGAGTCCCTGCACAGAGAAGGCAGTGTTGCAATACTGGCCTCTTTTCTCTGTAAGAGACCAGGTCTGCGGTGTAAGGTGAGGCATTACCTCTGCAAGCTTAGCCCTGGTTTTCTGTGAGCTTCCCAAATCCCTTTAATATTCTGTTTTGGCTTTCTCAGCCAAAGTCATCTTCTGTAGCTTGCCACCCAGACTTTGATCCAGCAAGATACTTAAAGTCTCTGCAGGTCAGCTTCCTCATCTTTAGAAAGAGGTTAATTCTTCAGGAGTAAAAAGAGAAAATATATGTCAGGTGTCTGGCATCAGAGTCCTCAATAAGTATTCTTTCCCTCAAACATAAGTCTAGCAGCAGTCATAGCCCCAAGTTACTGTGTTACTTAGATTCTTTTTTGACGTTTGAGTATTTATGTGCCTCGGATCCACACAATTCTGAAGAGATCCCACAGTATTGGCTGATTCTTCCGCTAGAGCAAGATCAGAAGGCCAGGGGTAAACCATACCCCAGGTCTACATGCAGAATCCTCAGAGCCATCAAGAGTGAGCTGTATGAGCTGAGTCTAGGATGGGGACCAGCTCTGGGCCACATTTCCAAGAAATCATGACTCATATCTTGAAATTTCCCCAAGTCCTCCAAGTGAAATAGAATAATTACGGTATGAATAAATACTCTTTTAATGCTTTCAAAAATATAATTTCTACCGTTTTCAAAATTTGCTAAAACTGGAGTAAGAAACAGCTGCAGAATTGTTACCTCTTGACTGACATCTGCTTTGCTCAGACTGGTGGGGTTTGGGCCCCTTTGTTAAGACCCCTGCACTTCAAGGATATTGCCAGTAGGTGGTGATAAAGAGCCACAGGTTCTGCCTACGAGGTCTTGACAGAAATTTCTAGACAGCTTATACTAACTGCTTTAGACCCACCTTGTGAATTTGTAGATGACTTCAATATCTGTTAAGCACAAGAAAGGGAAAACCATTCAAACTGGCTTAAGCAAAGAGGGATAATTCATTGGAAGTATAGCAGGTATCTCACAGAACCCAAGGACAGTAAGGACAGCCAGATCTCAAACAAACAAACAAACAAACAAACAAACCCCTCCCTCCATTTCCCTGGAACCATATGAAGCCTTGTGTCTAAGAACTCTCAATCACCTGCCTCGGTCTTTCCCACCCTGGATGGCCACATAGAACTGACGCATAGAAGGTGCTCCATGAATAGTTTTGAATGAGTGGAGAATGAATGAATTCTCATTCTCACTCCAGTCTTGTTCTCTGCTTCTGAGAGCTCATGGAAGAAAATGGCTGCCTAGAACCAGGTCCCTGTGACACCCCCTCCTCTAGCCCCATTCAAACTCCTCATTATTGACTAATTTAGTTTATTAGTGAAATTTTTGAAGAGAGAACATATTCTGATTGACTCGGTCCAGCCTACAGGTGAGTTCCTTCAGAGTCCCTCATGTGTCCAAAGACCTTTGGTTGCAGATTGGGGCCCAAAGTACAGAAAGGTAGCCAGGACTGTGGGAGGAAAGCACGTGCACCCCTAAGCCAAACACAATTATGTGCTCAGTTTTGTTTGTTTGTTTGTTTGTTTAATTTCATGTGTGTATATGTGAAATCAAAAACATCAAGTTCCCAGTGGGGAACTTGGACAATCACTGATTTTTAAAAAAATTATTGCATACATGCACACACAATTAATTAAATAAAAAATACACAAAACATATATGTCTGTGTCTTCCTTTATGAATTCCCTACTGTTCTGGAAAGGCTCTTCTAAGTGAAACTTCTCAGGAGCCCTGATCAGAAGGCGAGCCTTCACACAGAACTGAACCCTAACTCAGCAGTTCAGCATCTCCCTTGATAGATCCTTCAAGCTGTGGTTTTCTCCTTTCCTAAGAAAACCTTCATTTAATTTTCTGCTGATCTTGCACTTGGTTATGAACTGAACTATTGTCATTGATGACAATCCCTCCCTCCCCCGACCCCACCACACCCCCGCCACACACACACCAGTTCTCTCAGTGTATTTTCCCAGTTATCTTTAAAATGGGACCTAACCTCTACTCTGCTGTGTTTTTATTTTTACCTGACCTTCCCAAACAAGAAAATCATCCCAACCAGTTTCCTCCGCTCTGTAGCTGGAGTTGGGTGCAACCACTGCAGTATTTATTAATTAACAGACTCTTGGTACAGTTGCCCTGGCAATGCTCACCAAAGCATCGGAACCTTCCAGCAGAACAGCACATACGGCAGTCAATTAACTGTTTTCTTCACACATGTAAGCCAAGGGCACAGAGCACCTGGTGCAGACAGAGGCACCCAGGGGATGCTCGGTAAACACTTGCTGACTAGCTGACAACACCTAGGCAATGAGGAGGATGCTTAGTCTGCTGACTTGAACATCTGAAGGCATTTAGAGCTGGTGGCAGAGACACCATCCCAGGGGAGTAGCAGCCAGTGTGATTTAAAGAGCATCAGCACGGTGCTAACACCTTAGAAATGATCTAGAAGAGCAGGGAAGGGACTACATGCCTTTTACTGGGACAGGCTACTATGGGAAGAGGGGAACGCTAGACCAGTTCTTTGTCTGCCTGTCATTTCCATTATCATCTCCCAAAGCAACACAGCAGACCCCACTCCAGGCCTCAGTCTCAGGGGCTCCACCGTAGCCGGCCATAAGCCCAACTCAAGCGAGGTCAGATGAGCGCTGAGGAACATCTCCCTCCCTCAAGTGTAACAGAGAATGCCAATTGTATAAACACAAGAACTAGCTTTTGGCTTCCAGACAAGCATGATATTCCCAGCTTGTTTCTGCTGAGGCTGTGTTCATGGCTCCCGTCTTTAGGAAAGCTGAATCCTACCAGGCACATCTCAAATTCAGATAGAAACCATTTGTTCCAGTCTATACCCAATCACTGATGGCTTCCCACATTTCTCTTGAATATAAAGAATGGAGAGAGACCCACTTAAGCTAGTGCTTAAACAAGGGTTTATTGATAAAATAGAGAACTCACAGTCACCTGTGCCATCCGGGCCTCTTAGAAAGAGGATCTAAATGATTGGAAGGTGCAGGGCCCAAGCAGCTATTCTGTGTGATGCTCTCTGACACAAAACGTCTCGCATCTCTGCCTTCCCCTCTCTGCACACTTGCCTCCTCACTCATGGCTTCTGTTCCCGTATTTTCAGTTTTGGCGTGCACTGGAGTGACTCTGGCCCCATCTCTATGCGCTTTGGGCTCAGTTCTGACAAATAACTCAGTCCCTCTCTATTCTTCTTCCAAATTTCAAGAGAGGGGTCTGATTGACTCAGCTCTGCTCAGAAAACCGGTCTAGAAAAACAATTGTATGAGAAGTTAATGGGGGGAGCAGGTTGCATGCTACTGTCATGGCTGCCTTTGCCAAGCTGGGCTGGGAGCAATTGCCTGAGAGGGAAATTTTGGGTGGGGGCAGGAACCCCAACCTATGTGGCTGCAGCTTCCATGATCAAAATCTCCCGAGTCTTTTTATTTCCCATAGTTTCTGTGCCCTGTTGCCCTTCATTCCACACATCTTGTTCTTCTACATTTTTTTCATGTTTTATAAGCAACCTTTTCCTGACCATGGCCTTTACTTTCCCATCACCTACCCTTAGCTATATCTACTCTTGAATGATATTCCTAGGTTCAATTTTGGATGGAGGGTATTTGATGGTATATGATCTCAATCCAGAGATTCCACATCTTCCATCCCCACTCTCATCCAACCACACTCCACTTATCTAATCACAGCAGTCACCTCCATGCTCAACGGAAAGCATTTATCTCCAAAACTCACATTGTCATAGTTCTCTTCAGTTATCTGTTGAACCAAAGTCTATTCTATAACTCATTTAGTCAGAAAAATCTGCTGTCTTAGAGAATTTGATGTAGTCATCTCGTGATCAATCAGCATAGTCCTTCAGTTCAAGTGAAGCCAGAAGCAAGTTTTCACAAATTTTTCAATTTTGACTTATTTTCCAGAGGCCAAATGCTTCATTCTGATTCCTAGGACTTAATGAAACCAGGTGCTTTCTGGGTGAGTTCAAAACAACAGTCCCCATTGGAGGTAAAATCTGCATATTCCTCATTCATGCATTTACTTCTTTTATTCACCAAATGTATACTGGTATTGCCAAGTCTTGCCCTCTAAGACCAAGGAGACACAAGTAAACAAAACAGACAAGTCTGTTTTTGCTCTCGTGGAGACAAACATTAATAAATTATCTGATATGTAATTAAGATGAGGACAATGAGGGAAAGGAACACAGTTTGAGACCATCATATAACAGAGGAAATTTATTTAGACTGAGGGCTCAACTGGAGGTTTTCTTAAAGAAGGGAGAATTGTACTCCATGTTGAAAGCAAAGTTACCTAGACCAATCTGCAAAGATGAAAAGAGAACTCCTGGCAGAGGGGTCTTCATATGCAAAAGCCCAGTGGCTAGAGGCAGCATGTTGCATTTCAGGAACTGCAAGAAGATCAAGTGAGAGAAAAATAATACAAGAGGAGATGGGAGAGGCAGGGGGACAGCCAGCCCCATAGAGCTTTGGAGGTCATGTTCAAAACTTTGGGTTTTATCCCAATAGCACAGAGAAGCAGAGCCAGGATTCTAAATGACAGGGTTAGTGAATAAGGGCTGCAGAGGGATGATTTATTGCACCCTTGTGTTCAAAGGTCTCCTTCAGCTACAAAAATGAGAGCAATTTGGAAAGGTCCAGAATGGGTGGACAGACCAAAGAAGAAGCTAACAAAGTAAATACAAGCAAGATGATGGCTCTGGGACTGGGCCAACATGTCAGATGAGAGAAGGGGGTGAATTTGAGAGATAGTGGGGGAAACCATTAAGAGCATGCAATCTGCTGAGAGAGCTAATGCTCAGACATAAGAAACCATGGAGTTCACCTGGTTTCAATGACATAGAAAAATGCTTGGTGAGGAGGGTAGCGTTGGCTCTAACTGGGAAAGGTGCCATATGGTTCTGAACTGGACCTATTGAAGCATGGTTAGATTTGGACATGCTAAAATGGGGGAGACTGGGGACTCCAGACAACCCCTAGGAATATGTCTCAAGGTTCAGGTGATGGGTTTTTGCGCTGGTGTACTCTATACACAGTCTTCTAATTTTCCAGTGAGGAGTAAAACTTGAAAAAATTAACCAGGTAATACTGAAAGTGCACAAAAGCAATCATTTAACGTTGGCCAATGTGCAGTGGGTGTCTCTGCTGTGACAGGCATTGTGATTACACACAAGTTGACACCCCCCGGGTGCTGCCCTTAAGATGCCACACCAAGCTCACCATCTTCACAGCCCGTGGAGCAGTCTCTAAAAGCAGAGTCTGAAGGCCGTCTGCATCACTGTCACCTGGGCAGCTGGCTCCAAGTGCGGATTCCCTGGCTTCCTCCAAGACTAACCGAGTCTGACACTCTGTACTGAGACCCCAGAATCCTTCTTTAAAGCAGACTCACCAGGGGGTGTGTAGGCATCTCTAGCGTAAAAACGAAGTGAGGAGGCAGAGGGTGGAAGGAGTATTTTTTGAGTGACTCTGTTCCATATGTGACAAGCATTCTACACATTAATTCATTTTAATCCTCTCAAGGACATTACCATGTTTACGTTATTATCTCCATTTGACAGATAAGGAAACTGAGATGCAGAGAGGTTAAGGGATTTATCCAATGATACCACTCACCTTATAAAATGGAGGCTCCAAAGGTGACAAAACAAAATTTTTAAGTTCAGTCTAACAGTCAAAAAATGGAGGCAGGCCCAGTGGGAATGGCTTAGTGGTTGTGGGTTCGACCTATGAACCAGGTAATAACGGTTCAATTCCCCATCAGGGCACATGCCTGGGTTTTGGGCTCAATCCCCAGTGGGGAACATGCAGGAGGCAGCCAATCAATGATTCTCTCTCATCACTGATGTTTCTCTCCTCCTCCTCCTCCTCCTCCTCCTCCTCCTCCTCCTCCTCCTCCTCTCTGAAATCAATAAAAAAAATTTTTTTAAATTAAAAATTGAAGCAGACCACCACCTTTTAGCTCACCAACAGAATGACACTTTTTTTATGAAAACACCCATGAAGTTCTATTGTGATTTTCCCAACAGAAACAAGCAGATGGAGTCCCTGTGGGATCGCTAGGACAGGGGAGCAGTCAGGGAGAGATGGAATAGAAGGCAGTGGGGGGACCAGGAAAGAAGAAAATCCACTTGTAGTTTGGTCAACTGAGCTGGTTGGGACTGAAAATCACCAAAGAGCTACCTGGGACATTCTCAGGCTGTCACTCGCCAAGTCTTGATTTGCAGATAAAACTGCCTCCGTTGCACTAAGACTCAATGGCAACTCAGTGGGCCAGAAGTACAGACCCTGCAAAGCCACTTCTCACAGGGAGAAACAGCCAGCCAAGAAAGACATCAACACTGTGTCTTCCTTCCCCCTCCACTGCCATTTCACCATAACCTCCTGGTCAGGCACACCCTGCTTCTTCCTGGATTGCAGACCATACCCAGCTAAGCAGACACAAAGCCAGAGAACCGAATCTGCAAGTAAGCCACAGGGAGTTAATGAGGAGAGCATTGCCAGGTAGGATGAGCAGGCGCTGAGACCACAGCAGATGAGAGCAAGGTTTAATTCCGTCGTGCAGGGCAAGATTGGCAAGCACAGCCCAACTGGAGCAGATTATTGCAGCAGAGGTGAAATATTTCATAGGATATTTTCAGAGGGAGATGCATGCAGAGGAAATGGTTCCAAATATTTTTTTTAATATCTTTGCCATAGCAAGCTAGGTAAGGAGCATGTGGGTAATTGATGCATATGCATAAGAGCATAATTAAGAACTATAAGACCTGGAAGATTTTCAGCTCTATGGCAATTATAACCCGTAAAAAATACCCTTCCTTGGGAGGCAGGGCTATTATTCAAGCATCTCTCCTCATTATGGTAGCTGGAAGTTACAAAGCACCGCACAGAAATGGAATAAGCAAGGGGTGAGCTGTCATAAACTAATGATTCCCGGCCTTGTGTTTTTCCAAGAGTCTTCCCACACATGACCTTATTTGAGCCCTACAAGTATTCGTTTCCTATTGCTGCTGTAACAAATTACTACAAATTCAGAGGCTTAAGATAGCACAATGTTTTCTCTTACAGTTCTGGAAGTCAGAAGTCCAATATGAGTCTTGGAGGACTAAGTCAAGCCGTCAGCAAGGCTGGTTCCTTCTGAAGGCTCCAGGGGAGAATCTGTTTCTTGTCTCTTCTAACTTGCAGCCCTGGGCCTGTGGCCCCTTCCTTCATCTTCAAGGCCAGTCACATAACATCTTCAAGTCACTCTCTACTTCCGTTATCACATTGCCTCCTGTCCCTTTGATCTCTTTCCTTCCTCTTATAAGGACACCTGTGATTACATCTGGCCCATCTGGATAATCCAGGATAATTTTCCCATCTCAAGATATTCAATTCAACCATATCTGCAAAGTCCCTTTTGCCATTTAAGGTAATATATTCAAAGGTTCTAGAGATTAGCACATGAAAATCTTTGGGGGACATTGCTCAGCCAACCACACTATAGAAACCCTATGAAGTAGATACATAAATCCCATTTTGCAGATGAGGAAACTGAGATTCAAAGGAATCTTGAACTGACTTTCTTGACTTGACTTTGTTGGGTAATTTCATTCATGTGTCCCACCAATATTTATTGCATGTCCTCTGTGGGGCAGACACTACTGCACACACAAGTCTACCTTAAGAAGCTTACATGTTGGTGAGGAAAATAACAATTATCTAAAGATTTACATAGATATAAATATATCTGTGTTATAAAGGAAAGGAATAGGGTAGTAGGAAAGAAAAATAACAGGAGTCATTATTTAGACTTGCAGGGAGTGAGGTCAGGGGGAACCTCTCTGAGAAAGTGGTATTTATGCCAAGACCTGAAGATGAATGGGAATAGATAGTCAAAAGGAGAAGGAAAAGCATTTGATGCTGAGGGAACAGAGAGTGAAAATACCCCGGAGTGGGGAAGAATCTGTAACTTTAAGACCAGTGTGGCTGGAGCCCCGTGAGTAGATGTCACCTCTGCCGGGAAGCCTTTCCTAATCTTGGATTATGGACCCTCCTTGGACTTGCATAGTCCCTTACACTTACACCTTATCAACACCACGCTGATTTCAATTCCCTGAGTATCTGGGTCTTTTTAACTAGACCGTGATTCATGCAGAATAAGACGGGGTCTATTCATCTCTGAATACCTAGCCTTGCACAGTTTTTGGCATGAAGTAGGTGCTCAATAAACACTCATGGAATAAATGTTTGAATGAGTGGAATACAAATTGCTCCTTCTGTAAAAGTCCCTGCACTCATGTGATCAGCCCACAAAGTTACTGATGTTATATGTGCTGTGCAGAGAAAATATTCCTCCTTTATTTTCCGTAGCTGATCTGATCTTCCTCACAAGCCTCCCCTTCCCTTCTCAGTCCTGCCCTCCACCCACTAGAGATAGTGAGGGGGAAATACTATATGTAGTTCACCCAATTTGAATTTTTTTTTTATCTGTTAGCTGCCTCTTTGTAGAGTTCATACTCTTTGAGTCAGACAGTCTTTCAAATGTCTGACGCTTTCCCACCAAGGTGGCAGCCAGGTAAATAAAGAGGCTCTTCTGTATGCAACCAGAAGCTGTCCCACACCCCTGCCCCATAAACACTGAGTACCTTCATGTTGGAATGGAAGCTGTTTGAAGACGAGGACTGTATTCTACCAGGTACTCTGGGAAGTACTAAAAGTATGGGATGGAGTCAACATTATTATGAATTATAACCAAGGGTGACAAGACCCCATTCAAGAGAGCCAGCATTCTGTGACTAACTATTAAAAAAAGATCAAATAGCTGGTGACACACTTTTTCTTGGTTTCACTTTTCTTACCTGTAAAAACTGAAAATATGGATAATATTCTTATTGGGTTTACTTTACAAAATCAAAATGAAACAGACATGTTGGGGAAAGAAGATGAAAGATCCAGAGAAGAAAGCATGACCACCATCCCAGCTCCCTCACTTCTGATCTGATTCATCCGCCCAACATTGTCTGCCACTTCACCACAGTCCAAGATCCTACAGAGGAGAGTCATGTCCCAATGATGTTCCCTGGAATCCTAGAACTTCCATTGTCTCCCGAACTGCCTCCTTTTCCCACCTCCCCTCTCTGGTATTGTAATCTAAGGTAATCTACTTTAACTTCTCCCTGCCTCAGCTTTCCTATCTGGAAATGCTCCCACCTCCCTCACTATTGCTGGCAGGCAGCTAAGTGAACCTGACATGACAGAGGCAAGAGACTAGTAGTTCAGTTAGTCCATGCCAGCTATTTCCAGGCTGGGAGGCCCACCTCCCTGCACCTAGACCGCCCATGGTACATTGGATCCTGCCTCCAGCCTCTGCTCTGGATCTGGAGTGCCTCCCATTTGAGACCTCTCCAGGAATCCTCCCCATGTTCCCAAGCCCAGGGCAGGTTTCCCTCCAGGAAACTAACTCAAAATCCTTGGGCCACATCCATCTCTTCCTTGCTGAATACTAATTGCATTGATCCTGAGCAGAAACATACATTTCAGGGCTTAATTCTCTTCCATTTGCTCCATGTGACTTGTTTCCTAGCTGTGAAACCCTTGCGGAGTGTGCCCCAGACATCCGAGTGCAGAGAAGCCAGGTGCCCAACCCCTCATGTTGGCTGATGGTCTTTGGATCCTCCTCGGTCCTGGAACCAACTCAGACCCTGGCCCTTCCAGGCACATGGGCTCCTGCAGCAGTTGGAGGCCTCTCTCAAATGAAGAAGGTGATGAGAAAGCTATTTGCCCATAAGTAAATAACTGCTGTAATTATGGAACATTATTCTCAACAGACCAGCAGACGGAAACCAATTTACATAACAGCCTCAGTTATTCATGGAAATGTTTGTGATTTATCTACCAGAGCAGATGAAGAGCCTAAAGTTCATGTGTGTACGCCAGCACCAGTCAGCCAAGCCTCCCTCTCTTCTCAACAAGGCACCCACGTTGAGCCAATGTGGTAGCCTACAGGTCAGACTCAGCATTTTCAGATCCACATTAGGTTGGGGAGCTCTAGCTAAGGTGTGGGTTTGAGAGAGCAGCTACAGGGGGAAGGATGTGGAAATGTACAACCCCCCTGACATTTTTCATCATGCCATGGAGTCAGGGTTGCCAGTGCTCATCTGATGGCTACCTTGTATGAGTCTAGTGTGTCCTAGACGCCTGCGACAGGACCCATCATGGAGAGGGATGGAATGTGACCAAGAGAGGTTGGTAGGGACTGAAACAATGGTTCTGAGCATACATCAGAATCATCTTATTGATTTTTGTATGAACATGTGAGCTCTTGTAAAATCCTGGATTTTCATGTCTTGGCCCCAGAATTTCAGGTTTAAGAGGTGAATTGATGTGCCCCCCTGCATACCCAGAGAAGCAACCACTCTGAAATGCAGCCAACACAAGATCATCTGTGGCCCTGGAGAGCGTGACACGACATGAACGAGCCCTGTGTTAAAATGGAGAAGGTGATCTGTGGGCCCCTGGAAGCTGTGTGTCTAAAACCTCCCCTGGCAATCCTGATTTAAAGTCCCACCGGGCAGACACACCAAGGAGGTTCCAGGTACCTACAACATCACTCAAACCCCCAGAGTCAACTCTTTTAAACCAAGTAAACAAGAACCTCAATTTTGAAGCAAACTGGCTCACTTTCCCTAGGAATGGGCTTTAAAGCGGAGTTCTTCCCGTGCTGCTGGGAACAAATAGATAATCCTCAAATGAAACTTCATTAATGTGGGTGCCAACGTGTGAAATTCACCCTTGAGAGAAATACCAAGGGTTTACCTTTAAGGTCTTTGTTTCTTCTAAAAAGTCGCTTTTCAATGCCTCTTAACAACAAACACTTAATTGTTTGCTTGCTTTAAAAAAATATTTGTAAGTGGAGGGAAATATTTGTTTCAACACCCAAAACTCTTCAACTCAAAGGTTGGCTCTGCTTAAGGCCCCTGCACACTTCCTATTGTTTTTGCTTAAAAGATATTTACATAAACTCCCATGAGCCCCTCATGACATTAAAGGCAGCAGCTATTAGTTCAACAAACCAATGCATGTGGTGCTGGAAGGGCAGGACAAATCACAGAGTCTCTTTGATCAGGCCCAATGGGAACCCACACTCCCGATGGTGGCTAAGTGTCCAACGGGGAATCTTCCCAGGAAGAACCCGGGCTGTGGGAGTGACTGCGGGAGCGCCCGCCCCTTGGTGAATTCCGGGCTCTCCCTGCACACTCAGGGAAGCAGCCACTCGAAAATGCAATCAGCATAAACCCATCTGTGAACTTGGACAGCGTGGCCTTCCCGCGAAAGCTCCATGTGTTCACATGAAGAAGGTGACGTCCGTCGCACAAGTGCAGGCAGATGGATGGAAGGAACTGACAGCTGATCGGGGCGCAGAGCTCACATGTTGGGAGGGCCGTCCAGGGGACAAAGGAGTGTGCATCTGGCAGCGCAAATATTTAATCACTAGCAAGGCCTGTGCTGCAGTGGCTCGGGCTCCGCTCACGCCCTGGGCTTTACGTCTGTTTAGCCATCCAATGATTTGTTTGCTTTTCCAGGAGCCCAGAAGTGACCCTTCTCAGAGGGCGGACCTAAGCGTCTGGTCACTCTAAAGGAGCCTTCTTCAATGACAACTGATGGATTGAATTCCCAGGACACATTACAAGCACATAAGCATGACTGGTGGGACCCAAGTTCCCAGACACTGGTCATTTCCAGGCGCCCGGCCCTGGGCAGGTTTCTGACCAGCTCAGCCTTGAATAGTGACAGTCCTATCAGGTACAGCCCGCGGAGGCCCGGCCGGAACACTAGCCTGCTTGCTTCTACATCCTCCCACTGCTCTTTTTTTTCTAGTATATTTTTACTGATTTCAGATAGGAAGGGAGAGGGAGAGGAAGAGGGAGAGGGAGAGGGAGAGGGAGAGGGAGAGGGAGAGGGAGAGGGAGAGAGAGAAACATCAATGATGAGAGGGAATCATTGATCAGCTGCCTCCTGCACACCCACTACTGGGGATCAAGCCCACAACCTGTGATGTGCCCTTGGCCGGAATCGAACCCGGGACCCTTCAGTCCATAGGCTGACGCTCTATCCACTGAGCCAAACCGGCTAGGACCCACTGCTCTTAATAAGGGAACTTCCAACACGTTTCATTTGCCTAAAAAACCACCTGATTGCTTCTAATCTATGATGTACAAAGTTGCAAAGGCATTAGGAGGGGTGCTGAGCAAATCCAAGAAATCCTGGGAATTGACTCCACGGAGACTGTCCTTGGCTAGGTAGACCTAGGGCACAGGTGGGGTTGGGGGTGGAAGGATAGCAACTCAACTGTGGAAAGTGAGGGCCGTCAGCAGCTGAGAACCCTGTTCTCAGGCTGAGTTCCTCCCCTGTCTTATGAAGGTTGAGAGACTTACCTGATTTAGGAATAACTGACTATGTTCAGCTCAGCTCTCCCCTCTA
The DNA here is from genome assembly GCF_963259705.1 of Myotis daubentonii. Classification (NCBI taxonomy): domain Eukaryota; kingdom Metazoa; phylum Chordata; class Mammalia; order Chiroptera; family Vespertilionidae; genus Myotis; species Myotis daubentonii. Next base: position 65,636,257 of record NC_081851.1, on the reverse strand, counting down.
CCTCCTGGGGGCCAGCAGCACAGACAGCCTGTTCTGCAGGGAGCTGGGCCACCTGCTAAGGGCTGGTGGGGCCTGAGGGGCCCCACCAGAGGCGACACAGGGTCCCCTATGTCCACCACACATGGGGCCCTGTGGGGACGTAGCACCCACATCTCGGTAGCCAAGCTCAATGGTTTGACGCACACAGTCACCCTGCCCAAGCCCCACCCATTGCCCCCACTCCCCTCACCCTGGCTCCCCTGTCCTGGCCCCAGGTGTCACTGGGGAGATTACCTTGCTGCCGCGGTCGCTTCCAGGTGACACTACCAGCGAATTATTCCAATCTCCAATCTGGAAGACAGAAGCACCAGGCTCAGCTCACATGGTTGAGGAGGGAGACGGGGTAGCAAACACACTTAGAATATTGTGTGTGGGGGGGGGGGGAGTGGGGGAGGCACCACATCACTGATGGTGTGGTCACAAGCACCTGAGCGAAGGCTTCCGCAAGGAGCCCAGAGGGCAGAGATGCTGGGGCCCAAGCTCTCGGGTGCTCGGTCAGCGAGGCCTGCCGCAGGGACGGCTGGCACAGCTGTAGCTCACCAATTAGTCAGCTGAAGCCAGGGCTGTTTATCTGCTTCTCCAGGGTTAGAGTGGGACCATACAGCAGCGGTTCTCAACCTGTGGGTCGCGACCCCTTTGGCAGTCGAACGACCCTTTCACAGGGGTTGCCTAAGACCATCCTGCATATCAGATATTTACATTACTATTCATAACAGTAGCAACGTTACAGTTATGAAGTAGCAACGAAAATAATTTTATGGTTGGGTCACAACATGAGGCACTGTATTTAAAGGGCCGGAAGGTTGAGAACCACTGCCATACCGGCATCACCACTGGGTGGCTAATTGAAGACGGAGAGCCTTGTGGGTCTCACGTGTGTTTGATGCATCCTATTCGGTGCTTCACGTGCTCATGCATATTTAATGTGATTCATGAATATTCAGTGCCTACTCAGTTCCTCTCCCTTCCTATGTTAACACACATGGTTCACTCTGTCTCACATCTTTCAAGCCATTTGCTTCACTTTATTTTATCTATCCTCCTTACCCACTTGTTTCTTTTATTTCTGAGCAGAACAATATTTTCTCAAATAATCCAGCAAACGCACATGACGTCAGCTCTGTTGCTATAACAGTAACCCCCAACGGCGAACCCCACTTTGCAATTTGCAAAGCTCCTTCACATTCATGATCTTACTTAATCGTGGCCAGCATCCTGTGAGGCAGGAGTCACCATCCCCAATCAGAAGAGGACACATCGACATGGGGAGAGGTTCACTGACTTTCCCACGGCCGCACAATCACATTCCCAGTGGGTGGCAGAGGGGCCGGAAGCTCAAGGCATCCAGCTTCCGGTCAAATGTGTTTCCCATTTTGCCAGCCACCCCTGGATCAGGTTCACCCTATTAAAACCCGCAGCTCTCACAGCAGAACTTGCAGAATTCAGACATCGCCTCACTGCCCGGCACAGCTGACCTGAAGAAACCTGCATGCTGGAAGGCTGGGTGTCGGACACACACACGCACACACACAGACACGTGCACACACGTACACATTCTACAGAGAAAGGATATGCTGCAATGAGCCGGCCTGAACAATCTCATAGGACCATTTCTAGGCAAAACCTTCAAACCTCACTGCATGTTCACCATCTAATGGAGTCCCCAGAAGGCCTCCCTGCAGCTCGCTCCCTCCAGAAGCTCATCCACCAGCAGAGGCAGTGGTGGTTTCAGGGGAGACCCATGTGAGCCCCAGGGACACCAGATCCTTTCAGCTGAACACTCCCCACTCCCCACCCCCACCCCACCCCCACCACCAAGGCTAAGGCCACTCTAACAACCTCTGACTTCTCCCTTCTCAAGGCAGCCAGAGACCAGGAAAAGAATGTTCTGTGTCACCCAGAACTGCACCCAGGGAACCCCGGCCACAGACACGGGAGTGAGGCTCAGCTCACAGGCCAGCCTTGTAGCGGGGCCTGAACCGGGCCCAGGTCCTCGAGGGTGCGCAATACCTACCGAGGGTGACAGAGTGGAAAGGTGGTCTGGGGGCCCACAGCCCAGTCCTTGGGCTCCGCCGGAGCACGTGCTACTGCCCGCGGCTGTGAGGCCTCGGCGGGCGGCCTCTCCCGTTACTGCTGTTGAACAAATCGGTCTGCGCTGGGCGAGTGGAATGCCAAGCGCGGTGAAGCGCCCTCTGGGAGGAGACTTGGTGTGTGGCCAATGGGTAGTCAAAACAAAGACAATGATCATTTTGATCATTTTATTCAGCCAGAATGAAAATGAGTCTGGGAAATGAGTCCTTTGTACCAAAGCCCTAAAATAGATGTTTTCCAAACAGAAGTGAAACGTGGGTTTCAGGCATCAGAGCCCGGTGGCCTCTGGTTGGCTCTGGTTCGGACGCCACCTGCTTCTCCGCCGATCGAGGTCCGGGCCGTGCAGCGTGGGCCTCCTGGGGGTCCGCACGGCCGTCCCAGGGAACACCAGGCCGCAGCGGAGCTGGCTCTGCGCGGAGCGGCTTGCGTGTGATCACACGTGATCCGCACAGTGTCCTCTGGACCACAGACATGCACATTGGGGACTTGCCAACGGTGACTTACACTCGTAAATGGACTCAAGCAGGCTTCTTTTTTTTAAGGCCACGCGGTGTTCCTGGCAAATTGATCTCCAGCCAGAGACAGATTTATAAGTTCTACAGTCCAATCTCCTCCACTGTGCACATAACCTTCTTAAATAGTTGAGTTGAGAAGTGAGGGATCTGATCTGAGAGCCCATGAACAGCTTTTCAGGAGAAGGGAAAACACCCAGGCTCCCTGGCAAGGCCAGGCCTGCTCCTTCCACCACCTGCTGCCTCATGGGGCTGCAGACCGCCCTCATGGTCTTATACAAGCAGGAGGAGCTGTGCCTCATTGTCTTGTACAAGCAGGAGCTGTGCCTCATTGTCTTGTACAAGCAGGAGGAGTTGTGCATGCGGAGGCTCAGGAGGGGCACCAGGACTTAACAAACAGCCCCCACCTCGGTCTGGGTCTGCCCCAGGATGAGCCACCTGCCACTGCTCACAGAGCTTTCACTGTCACAACCTGAAAGCAACATCTTGATCCAACTGGTTAATCCTTCTGGGAGGAAGAATCCTGACTCTGTCGGAGAAAATGATGCCCAGGTCCCTGGGATGTCAGGATAGGAAGCCCATTCAGAGAGAGTCTGGTGAGCTTTCCAATGGTGGTTTCATGGGGAAACCATGGCTACTGCAACGTCAGATGATTTGTTTGTAACGGTAAGTCCCATGTCTCTGTAATGCTTTCACTTAGCAATGCAAACAGATACTGACTTTTCAAATGACAGGATTCACCGTTCATTCATTCAATAAATCCCATCTGTGAGTGAGGCGCTAAGCTAGGCGCTGGGGTACAAGAGTGAGTGGGCTGGGTGTAGATGTATCCCTCAAGGAGGTGCATTCAAAACGGGGCTTTAGAAACAAATACACTGCATAATATAAAGAACAGCGCATCAATTTAAAACTAAGCAGAATAAAAGAGGCAAGGAAAGCGAGTCTGTGTGGGGCTGAAGCTGGCCTTTGAGCTGAGTGGGGCTGGCAGGACACCAATCAGCCCAGGTTCACCAGGCTGGGGGCTGAAGCTGTCATCCTGAGCCCAGCCCTTCTGCGGGGCCAGAGCACCACCTGGTGGTGGCACAGCCTCAGCACATGCCACAAATACCGGAAGGAAGGTGCACTCATTGAGTAAGTACACTGCCAAACTCCAGAATCAAATCCTGTGTTGTCACCTGATGCTCCCCTTGTGAGGGCAGTACTGTCCTCACTATTCACCCTCACGACCACCCTGGGGCTCTGATGAGTAAACCTTCTGCTGCTTCTGAGGTTCGAGTGAGCAGAGGGCAAGGTCCCTTGTCTGTTTGACTGAAGAGGAGCTTTATTAACAAGATGGTCAGTTTCTCAGAGGTCCCTGGAGCTGGGTCCCTGACCCTGGAGACTAGGACAGCCCTCCTGGGGTCACACTTCAAGGAGTGGCTCGTTCAGAGAGGAGACGTGTAGGAAGAAGAGGAAAGTCAAAACGGAGTATGACTACGCTGCTGTAAAAAGGAAGTAACTGCTACCATTTGCAACAGCATGGATGGAACTGGAGAGCATGATGCTAAGCGAAATAAGCCAGTCAGAGAAAGATAAATATCACATGATCTCACTCATTTGTGGAATATAATGAACAACATAAACTGATGAACAAAAACAGATCCAGAGACAGAGAAGCATCGATCGGATGCTCAAACCTCAGAGGGAAGGTAGGAGAGGGTGGGGGTAAAGGGGAGAGATCAACCAAAGGACTTGTATGCATGCGTATACTGTATACTAGTAAGCATAACCAATGGACACAGACATCAGGGGGTGAGGGCATGACGGCAGGGGGAGGGAGGGAGGCAATGGGGGGATAAGGACACATATGTAATGCCTTAATCAATAAAGAAAAAAAAAAGTCAATTCAAAAAACAAAAAAAAACAGAGTATGAAACCATGTGTGTTCCAGAAATGCATTTCCTAGGAGTGACCGTACTCTTTAAAACCAAAATAAGTAAGAAGAGTTGTTTAAAAAATACTACGCTGCCCAATCGAGTGCCTACAACGTGTTATTTAACCTTCACAGTGACCCAGTGATGTGGGCTCCATTTTACAAATGGGTAAACTGAGTTCCAATGTCACACGGCTAGCATGTTCCTTCCCACCCTCTCCTCGCTTTCATTCCTGTTGGGTTTTGTAAGCCCTCTGTCCTCAGGACCCTGGAATAGAGGTGGTAACTCAGGCCTGGGCCAGCGACCCTGAGGGCCATCTTCCCAGAGCTCCCGGAGCTGGACACACGGTTGCTGCAAGCCAGGCTGAGCTGGCCCGTGGTTACCTGCCCATAACTCACCAAACTCACTTTCTCCTTTTTCCAATTATAAATATAAACACATCTATTTCGTTGGAGAAACATCGGATTGAATACCCCGGCGGCTAAAATCATTTCTCTAACCCAGCGTGACAGCGGCAGGAAAGCGGTCCCATTTGCAGTCAGCAGCTGACTGCCCTGCCCTGGGCCCCACCTAGAATCTGGAAGGCTCTCTTTTGGTGACTGACTTTTTATACAAAACAGGGAAGAAGAAGGAAAACATTAAAACTGGAGCTGAAGGAAGGACAGGTATTTTAGCCCCTCTGAGGATTCTTTTTCCCCCCTGAGCTTTTGAAAGCCTAGGACAGAGCTCGCCCTGCTGTGCTCTGCCTGTTGGGCTGGACTGTGGTCAACCCAGCCCCCTGGACACCCTGACCTCGCTTGTGTTGGTGCCTGAGGGCTGATCCTCGCTCCTCCTTCACTGGGCTTCTGGTATGCACACTTCCCACTTGTCTTGGTCATGATAAACTTGGCTTTCCACTTCCGGGAATTGCTGATGTCCAGCACTCAGACCTTAAGTACGACTTCATCCTGACCCTGACCCTTCTACCCTTCTATCCTGTCCCAGATATTTACTTGCCCGCCTCCCCCTGCCCCAAGCCCCCCGGCCATGCCCTGGAGTGACCAAGATGGGAAAGGTATATTTGGGTGGGGAATGGCTTTGCCCCTGCTCACCAGGACTCAGTGTAGAGAGTGCTGGAGGGAATCGTGGGTGGAGGTTCCTGAGTTGCCACAGTGATACATAGGCTCGGGGTGCCACACGAGTGGCACAGGAGGGCAGTTCAGACTACCAAGAAGTCAGATTTGGATACAGTTTCCATCTGCACCTAGCAAAACCACCACACTGTAGTCCAAGTATCATGAATGGGCTAATGTTCCCACCTCTCCAACACTCCCACCCCCCAAAAAATCCAAGATTGCCTTCATGGATCAAAGTAGTAACTATTTAATGAAAACAACCATTTACAATGGCAGAATCTAAAAACAGAGACACCAATAAATAAATGGGCATAAAAATCTTTTAAAGACTATAAGTACATGATTATCATTTATAAAATCAGTAATATCTCATGTATCTGACACTTGATGGCAAACCATTTTGCATTTTATCATTTGGAAGAAAGAAAGATTTCTCTAAACAAAATACTTTTCTATCTCCTTAGCCAGGTCTGGAACGTGCTCCCTCCTTCTCCTACAGTGGCCATCTAACAGGCTGTGAAATTTGCTTTAGTTCTGTCAATGGACACATTTTATCCCATTCTTCAGCCTTTTCCTTTAGTCTGCTAAGGACTTGGAAACCAGAGAGCCATGTTTGTTAGGATAGTTTGTAAATTAAGAAAATTTAAAGAATGGCTGGGAGGTGCTAACCTATGAGTAAAATGCATGGGCTTTGGGAAATGGCCTTTGATCTGGTTTTCCACTGGGGTTCTGGATTGGTAGGGATGCTATGAAAGTGAGGTGTCTCTGTAGTTTAAAAAATCAGATACATCAGCCATCCGCTGATTAACCCTATGGTGTGGCATGGATTTGTGTTCTTCTTTGAAGTAGCTACAGGAAGGATTTCTGGACTGATTTGAAATGGATCTGATAGTCCAGAGGTCAGGTAAACAGACTGACACCTGTCACATACAGGAAGACCCTTGAGAATTCAGGTGTTTTAAATCCCTGGTCTTTCCCTGATACCCCCAAAGCCAGTCATCTGGAGATATTGTCAGAAGACCACCCAGTGACCTGAGATTCCAGAGCCAGCCCATTCCACCTGGACCCTGCCAATTTGGTTATTTTCTGTGTTCTTGAAGGCTCAACATATCCCCATCCCATACCCAAACAGTTGAAACGTTAGTCCGTGCCTCCACCAATCTGTAAATGCTGGTACAGTTTGTCTAAGGACATAGCATTTGCTCTTCAGATCTTGAAACCTAGACTATTACCCCAAATGTGATGACACTTCTAAGGTCATTTAAATTGGACAGCCACGGGGGCAGTATTGTGTAGAGGTTAAGACACCAACTCTGGAGTCACATTGCTTAGGCCACATCAGGTAACATCTCTGCGTGTGACAAGGTTGTAGCCATAGGAAACAAGAGCTGGTCTTTACAAGTCCAAGGCAGTCTTTGCTACCTCCCTTCCCTTTCTGCACCCTGGCCATCCAAAGGGGAGATCTACAGAAGAGAAGTCTTCCCCATGGAGCCATGGTCTGGAAGAACAGAAAGCGAGTAGAGCATCGGTGTTGTCTCCCGTGGGCCACGTGGAGAGTCCTCAGTGAGGGCAGGGGATGCTCCAGCCTTCTCAGCAGTACAGAGTCATCATCTGCCACTGGACATGATGGGAAAGCAAATTATGGTCAGTGCAGCCCGGCCTCTGACCTTCTGTTCAAGGTGCTTCGTTTCTCAGCCTGACATAGAACTTGGGCTTCTTTCCCCCTCACTCGTGAGAAGCCATGGAGACAGGACATTAATGAATAGTTTAGCCAGAGGGACCACACCATCTGGTAATAAGTATAAATCAACCTGAAACATAATCAACCTTGACTTCTCATGGTGCCTGTGAATGATGACAGCCGAGATACAGGCTGATCCTGTATTCAGTTCACAATGCCTTTCCCCCACCCCCACCCCGATGAACTCAATTTGGCATGCTCGCGACAGCTGTGTGTGCAGGTGTGTGGACCGACCGGGTAGCAGAAATCCATTAGAGCACATTCTACATGTTTACATTTATGGGCCAATTTGTCTGACAGCTTTATGTAGGTGTGATGAATGGCGCCTCTAATTCACATAGCGGGGACTTCTGGAGAAACCACTCTGCAGGCCAATTACACCCGGATGATAATGCTGCTCTGGTGATGATGATGATGGTGAAGCAAGTTACCAATGTGTCAAAGAAAACCCCAGAGTGAGATTCCAATCAGCTGGCTGCCACTCCCTGGAGGACTCCTTGGATGGCCCTGATGATCTCCTCCTCATGAAACCAGAAATGGGCAGAGCCAGAGAGGTTCTTAGGGAGCACCTAGCCTCGCCCACTCATTACTCACACAGGGAAGCAGAGGCCCAGAGAGTTAACATGATTTGCTAGTTACAAGGGTGCTGTGAGTTCAACCGGGTCTCCATCCAGTCTTCCTCCCACAGTAGCACCTTGCATTGCTAGTCTGCTCAGGCTGTGGGCTGTTTCAATGGCCCGTTCATGCTGTCCCTTTTTCCCAGCTCAGAGCCTGCACTGTGGAAGCACTGCTTGGGATCAGGAGGTGCCCTTGCAGAGCTTAGGTGGGGACGGGCTCCTAGGAGTCTAACCATTGCCCCTCAGCTGAATCCCACCTTCACACTTGAATATGGGAGTGATTGAGGGGAAATGCATGCTGAGGGTCCCTATATCCTGAAAAGATATTCCACAAACGGACATTTGAGGTCAAAGAAGAAACCCCAGCTTTTAGTAGGCCCTTCCTAAGCAGCCCAAACAGAGGATGTGTTTTAGAAAGAAAGAGCAGACTCCAGATTGCAATGTCTTTGCAGCAAACACCACCTATCACCACATCTGGCACATAGCTGGTGCTCAATAAACCCACGCAGTTTGAATGATCGAGGAAGACAATCAGTGTCCAGCACAGATGTGTCTTCTCCTCAGCATATCACCTCATTCACTCAACAAACATTTGTCAAGTACCTACTATGTGCAAAGCACTGTATAAGATTCAAGACTAAGGGCTCAGAGACTAAGTTAGAATCTCTTCCCATATGGGGAAGGCTAAACCAACTCCTGGAATGAGGTTTACTTCTGGCTTGTATGTCCTGATCATTTCAGACTCACAGGTTCCCCATGCTCTACACTCTAGCCAGGATTGTACTTGCTGTTCCTTCTGGCCTGGGCCTTTCCTGCTCTCCACTCTGGCTGCCTGGCTTTCTCATCTTTGAGAAAGAGCCAGGTTTCAACTTCAATGCCACCTCTGCCTGAAAGGCCTTTGTGTAACATGCTACCTAGACCATCTCTCCTATGACTGTCTGGGCTCAAGCTCATTGCTGGCCCAGGTCTTCACCCTCTGGGTCCATACCCTCTGGGTCCATACCCTCTGCAAGTGACTTTGAAGTTCCTCCCATGACAGAGGAGAAGGCCAGTTCCCCATCTTTTGGAAGCAGGCTTAGCCACGTGACTTGCTTTGGACAATAGAATGAGTTGCAAGACACATTGTCCCCGGGTGTGGAGACCTTGCATATTTCAACTCAGTCACTTTTGCTACTGTCATTGTCCTGAGAAAGGCAAGCCTTCCTCAGTGAAGGTGCCAGAAAAGCCCCCGGCTCACCCACAATCACTAGCCAGACAGCTGAGTCCCACTGACTCCCAGCATGGGACTGGGGAGCTACATAAGTGCTAGGTGCTGTCGTCACCACTGAAGTTGTGTGGATTTGTCACATGGCATGATCATGATCATAGTCATTGGGTGCACTGAGTCAGTCTCTTGTTCCCTTCATATGTGTGAAGCACAGAGTGGGTGCTCAGTACATATTTGATGAATGAATGAATGAACGAAGTGAATTCAGTGCCACATCCTGAACTCAGTAGAATAAAGCTCCCCCTCCCTGCCCCAAACCCTTTTCCTTCATAGGAGCCTGGCCTTTCTACCTTAGATGATGTGATTCAACCCCATGGAGAAAGTCTTACCTCTGGCTTCTGGAGGTATATCCCTTTGCCATCTTGGGTTAAGTTTTGGAAGACACCTGTGGAAATGCAGACGAAAGAAACACAGCTAATATGTTTTGAAAATATTATGAACTCGTTCCCCCCATAGGTCCCCTCACCTGGGAACCCAACTGTGGAGCCACATGTGGCCACACTTCTAAGTGAGCTGCCTCAAACCTCCGCCTCTGGAGAAGGCAGGGAGCACGTGAGTATGGGTAGATGCAGCCGGGACTCGCAGGCACGTAGCCAGCGTTCCTGCCGTTTCTGCACTAGCAGCTGTTCTACCGGGATCCTGCCTGAACTGGGGGCAGGGGGGCAATCCAGGAGCAGTGCAGAGGAAGCCCCGCCCTCCCTTCTTCCCAGCAGCTCACTCTCAGTCTTCTCCGCTCGCAGCATCAAGAGGACGAAGCTGACAAAGTCCATCTGGAGCTTGGGGCCGCCATAGCGGATAAGCATCAGCAGGCAGATGTCATCGCTGAGCACAAGTCCTGCAGTGAACACGGACTCCTGCCCTCGGTGCCGGGGACCTCACACCCAGCTCCCCTCCCATTTGAGACCCTTTATTTAAATGGTCCCTTCTCTCCTGGGCCCTGAATCCAGAAAGCATGGGGATCTCCCTTTATGGGCTTCATAGTGAATTGTTTCATTATTTAGTCCATTCATTTTATTTCATCTCCACTCCCCATTCCTGCTCCCCTTGGGCAACCAGCATGAGGATCTTTTCATCCAGAGGGTCACTGGCCTTCAGGGCGGGGGGCAGTCTGTCAGGGTCAAGACCCTCTGCTCTGGCGCCTAGTGGTCTTAGAGAGTTAAACCCCAGGCTACCTAACTTCCCTGAGCTTCACTGTTTTTCCTCTGTAAAGTGGGGGGAGAACAGGGCATTGTTGAAGATTAAATGAGAGTGTGGATGGGCACCCCTCAATAATTGTTAGCCGTGATCATAGTGATGGTAATAAATGTTTCTGCTGTTAGTAGGTCCACGTGTTTGGATCTCTGAACTCAGGGAGTAACTGTGCATTAGAATTATTCCAGAATGCCATGTACTCCCCCCACCCCTCCTGTGTGTGCCCTCCAGCACCAGGTGTCCTCAGGCCTACCTGCATCCTTCGTGGCAGCCCGCAGTTGGGACCAGTTCAGGCATCCTGACCGGTTACTGTCTTGCTTGTGGAAAACCGCCTACGAAGACCCAAATGTTAAGGGAACCAGGCATTTCCAAGCACCACCCGAGAGCCCCTCTGTGCCCAGTTGGGAATGTAGGCTCCATCGGCTCTTATGCTGCCAGGATAAGAACACGGTGGAGGGTCGATCCAGGATCCCACCACCTCTCCCATCTCTTCTTAAGGCTTTGAGAAAGGGAGCGGTCTTTTGGTCACGGGGGATAGTCTGGATATGCATAAAGGTGTTTAAATCTCAGCCCAGTGTCCAAACTTTGAGAGTCTTCCAACTTTATGACTCAGGAGACAAGGGGGAGAGTAGTGAGCAATGATTGGAAAAGTAGAAAGGAGCCAGTTTATGAAGGACTTTGATGGCACGCTAAGGAGTGTGGGCTTCCTCTGAGGGCCATGGGAAGTGATATGATCTCATGTGGGCTTTAGAGAGTCAGGGCACTAGTGCCACAGGCTCTCTGTGATTGCCAGGGAGAGAAGGAGGTCTCACTGGAGACAGAGTCGAGAAGATTGGGTGAGAGTTGGGTGTAAAGGGCTGAAAGGGAGAGAAGTAAGTACCTTATAGACCAGCCGTGGGCAAACTACGGCCCGCGGGCCGGATCTGGCCGGTTTGAAATGAATAAAACTAAAAAAAAAAAAAAAAAAAAAAAAAGACCGTACCCTTTTATGTAATGATGTTTACTTTGACTTTATATTAGTTCACACAAACACTCCATCCATGCTTCTGTTCCGGCCCTCCGGTCCAGTTTAAGAACCCATTGTGGCCCTCGAGTCAAAAAGTTTGCCCACCCCTGGGATAGACTTTGCAGGACTGCCTTTTCTGCAGCATCCTGCAAGGAGGTGTGGTCAAGATGTGTTCTTACCTGATAGAGCATCAGCTGCTTCCACAGATCCCTGAATTCCTGGATGCTCACGGTGCCTGATGCATTAAGCTGGTAGCAGGGTTAAGGTCAAAGCTGCGAGGGGAGTTTCACCTATGCCTCTGGAGGCAGGAATTGGCCCTCTGCACAGCAGTGCGCAATGTATGGACAGCCCCGTTCAAGGTCAGCTATCTCTAGTGGCCTCCCCTTGCCAGAGAGTCCAGCCTAGGGCCCCTGGCCCTTGCTAGGAAGGACAGAAGGAGCTGAAACACAGCAGCATGGGGAGAAGTGCTGATGGTGGTGGCAACAGTGGCAATGACAACAGCTACCATGTATTTAGTGAAGCAGGATATTTTGACTTGGCCAATTTGAGGTGATTTAAATTTAAAAATCACACAGTAACATTTTTTCATTATTGCTAAAACCAAGTTATGGAAGGAATCAGGTGGTTCAGGATGCTTCTTATATTCAGTCATTTTATGAAAAGCTAACAGCTTAGTGGTTGGCCGTGTAATTGTGTCCTGATACCCTTGCATTAGGGAGACAGGCTCCTTTATCGGTGTGACTCCTTTTTCAACTGGTAGGTGAGACAGGTGTCAGCTGGCCCATTATGGATGATGAAATGAGGGCTCAGAGCGTCTGATTGCATCCAAGTTCAGGCAGCTGGAGACAAGGCTGGGACCTGTTCCAATGCTAGGACACTTGACCTCCACCCCATGCTGTCCACGCACTCTGCAAAGTTTCTGAAAAGACTGTGTTTTGTATTTGCAATGTCTCCCCCCCACCACCCCCACACACACATATCCATCCTATGTGCCTATCTTTTTAATCAAAGTGTCCACTTAGATAGGCAGAAGGTTTGTTAGGAAAACCGCAGGGCTGAGAACCAGGGAAGGCGTTCCAGCAAGTTGTTGAACTTCCTGAGCTCCATGCTCCTGACCTGTAAATGGGGCAGCCCCTGCCTAGTCACCAAACAGAAAACTTAGGATCCTGAACTCTTGTTAAGTGTCCTGTAAATCTAGAAACTAACCACCACCCTGCAGCTGCCTCATCAGCACTATCGGTCTATTGTTATCAATAGTTTATATTGATCACTTTTCTGAGGACAGGCCTGCCCCAAGCACTTTACATAGCTTGTCCCATTTGCATTCTCACACTGATCCAGCAACCAGGCTTGAATTCATCTCAGGCTGTAGATGTGGACCTGCAGGCACCATGAGGCTGAGTGACTTGCCCAAGATGACCCAGCTGGTACGCACTGGGGTTGGGATTTACACCCAGGCAGCCTGGCTCAGGGTGGAGCTCTCAACCAGCAGCTCAGAAAGGATACATCCAGTAGGGCCAGGATACCCTGGCAGGCATCGAGGCTGAAGAGGGGCTGTGTGCTCCCCAGACCTGGAAGGAACAGGAAGAGCACATGGGAGCTGGCCCAGGATGGCACGACATGGCCCTTTTCTAATGGGACCAAACAGTGCTGCCTAGGCCAGCCACAGGTTCCAGTAACCATCATTTATGTGAGAAGGGAAAAGACAAAGAGCCATGGAGAGAGGGGAATCTTGATGGTGATCTCTGCACCCCAGTTGCATTAAATCCCTGTGGAGAACCCCAATCGTAGCCTGGCGTTGCTTACACAGTGGGGCAGAAGAACTCACCCCATGTATCCAGCAAGGGCCGGCATCAGAGAGCTATAGAGAGAGATCTGAGAGATCAACTTGTTCAAGCTCCCACCTAAATTAGGGATGCTTTCCTCAGATGTCTTGACGATGGTCAGTCAATTATAGGTGCTCTCATGGATGGCTAGTTCCATTCAGGAGACACCTCCTAAGTTAATTCCAAAAGAAGCTCCTTATAAATTCTGCTCACTAGTCCTCATTCTGCCTCCAGGAAAGTATAAATGGGTATTTGTCTCCTCTCAACATTTCTCCAACGGTTCCCCAGACCATATGGTTTCTAAACTCTCATCACCTTCTTCAAGACCTAGTGAATGGAGGCCTTTCCTCAGAAAAGGCCAGCATCTCTCTAAAGCACCAAGCCTGGGTCGCATCCTTCAGATGCAACTTGGTTAAGTAGAGTATATATGAAAATGGGTCTTTCACTTGCAAATTTTTCAGTCTGCATTTTCCAAATTATGTTTCCAAGGAAGATTTTCTGCACATAAAGAGCTTTGAGTTCAAACAAATTTGAAATAGGTGCTTTTCTCCATTCACCAGACACCTTAGTACATGATACGTACTGAGGGGCCAACACTGAAATTTTGATTGACACAGAATTTCCCAAGTGCAATTGACCACAGAACCTAATCCCTTCTATTTCATGGAACACTTACTAAAACCTCTTGGTTTCTAATGTTTCTTGGAACACAATTTCAAACACACAAATCTAATGCTTCCATTAGGTACAGCCTAACTCTGAATTAGCACATTTAATAGCAACAATTTAAAACTATCAGCTCATGTTAAGCTCGAGGTCACCTAAATTAACCAGATATCGTTCCCATCAATTGCCACAAAATGAGGTCTCTTCTGTGAGGAATGTGTGCAAACATTTTTTTAAAAGTAACAAAATGGTCATTTTGAATGATCATCCTGACTTCATTTCATCTTTTGGGTTTGGGCACAGCTTGTAGTGAATGTTCTGAATTTCAGTTCTGCTGTCTATGATAATAATTCCTCCCAGCACTGTGCCATCTGCACATCTGGTCCACCTGCCTTCCACGTCTGCTTCCCAACCACTGATAAAAGTTGAGGAAGTGAAAGTGGGGGGTGGAGGGGAGGGGGTTGAGGGGGAGGGGAGGGACAGAATCCAAAGACTTTCCTCTAAACATCTAGATACTCAGCTGTAACAGAGAATGATCCCTCTGGTTTTATATTTATACTAGAGGCCTGATGCACAAAATTCGTGCAAGGGTCTCAGCCCTCATAGCCCTGGCGGCTGCCTGCCTCAGCCCTCGCAGCCCCGGCTTCGTCCAGAAGGTTGTCCAGACAGTCTTTCCACTGTTTGGCCATCCGGTCTAATTAGCATATTATGCTTTTATTATTATAGGTAACTTTGGGGAATGGTGATAAAACTTGTGAATACGTCTCATATTGCTCCTTTCAAAGCCACACGTCATCCTTTATTGGATGAGACTTTACCAAATTCTCCACTGAAGTTCACAGTAGTTCCCTGACCTATCAAACCAGAACCCTCTCAGAGGAATGAATGGAAGCAATCTGTCTGTATATCCCTTGGAAAATCAATTTGCATACTTGTGATCAAGGCATTTGAACCATTTTTTTAAATAATTGATTTCAGAGAGGAAGGAAGAGGGAGAGAAAGATAGAAACATCAAAGATGAGAGCGAATCATTGATCGGCTGCCTCCTGCACACCCCCTCTTGGGGATTGAGCTCGCAACTCAGGCATGCGCCCTTGACCAGAATTGAACCTGGGACCCTTCAGTCCGCAGGCCAACACTCTATCCACTGAGCCAAACCAGCTAGGGCAACATTTGAATCATTTTTAAAGTGCATTCTTCTGGATCAGCGGTTCTCAACCTGTGGGCTGCAACCCCTTTGGGGGTCAAACGACCCTTTCACAGGGGTCGCCTAAATACATCCCGCATATCAGATATTTACATTACGATTCATAACAGTAGCAACATTACAGTTATGAAGTAGCAACAAAAATAATTTTATGGTTGGGGGTCTCCACACCATGAGGAACTGTATTAAAGGGTCACAGCATTAGGAAGGTTGAGAACCACTGTTCTAGGTAATTTCCCTGGAATTCTTTTTCTAAGTGGAGGAGAGGAAGAACTCTTGTATCCTATCATTTCTAGCGTCTCTAGTGGCTCTTGTACCCTAAGTACACTTTGGGAAACCATCTGGAAGTTATTTCAAGCCCTGAGTTATACAATACCCTGGCCTGTAACTTGTTTGGGTTTGAAGTCTTGTTTTCATATAAAGAAGAAGCAATCACATATGCGAGGTAGAAAATAACTTTTAATTTTTTGGCTTACTTTTTTCATTTTGAAGTTTATTTTCCTTCCTGGAGAATTCATGTTAGTCTCACTCAAGCTATACTTATAAATTGTTTTTATGTGAACTTTAAGCTTTCCTAATGATGTATCCCAGGCTTCATCTAACAGCCTCCTCACCACCGGTTTGTAGCCCTCCCAGGTGATGTGCTCCCTCCTTCCAGATTGTTACGGGTTGATCCACTTAAATATGAATTCATCAGAGCGCTCCCTAGTGGACTAGTCAATATTTAAAATTTATTTTCCCTGTTGAGGAAGTGGTTATAGTTTTTCCACGTGGAATTTATATGCCAAGAAGGAAGTACTCAGCTATTCTTCTCAAACTAGAAGCACAGCAGAAATCTTCATTTTCACTACCATTTGTCTCCTCACTCAAACTCAGCAAAACAAACAAACATAAAAGAAAACTAGTTTCCAAGCTGCATACATTCATTTACTGCTCTCTCAGACCACAGCACCCACCCTGGTGTAAGACACAGCTGCTCAGGGGACCCGCACACAACAGCATTTCCCACATCCCACCAGTGGGGAGGGAACAGACCCGGAGTTCAGAATGGTGTCCCTGAGTCCTGCAGGATGCGCGACCCCAAAGTACTCACCTGACCAGGTCAGCTGGTTCAGGATCCTCTGCAGTTGAGCTGCATTTATTTCCGGACACTGGAATGAAAGCGGAGGGACAGGAGAAAAATCGTCATTATGGGAGGCTCGCTAGATGCAGAGGGGCCCAGCTCACAGGGGCTAGGACATCCTCTCCAGCATCCGCTCAGAGCAGCACAGATGTGATTTCTGGGCAGAATAAGTGACACCATGATGTTGCACACAAGGAATGTGACTAGTCATGGAATTAAATCTGGAATTTCGTAAGAACTTTTACAATCGTTTTTAACTGGGTGCCAAGCCCAGAGCACCCCAACTGGGCAGGACTCTTAAGAAATAGCCTAAGAGAGCAATGGCTTCCCATCTGGGTTCTATAGAGATGCTTTATGAGCTGAGCAAACAATTTGGTTTAAATTTCACTCCTAATAAAATATCTTCAGCCAAGGTATTTTAATTTTAGATTCGTCAGAAGCAATTCTTTACTTTAACATTTAACTTGAAATTATGTTAACAAAATACAAAGATCACAAATTTAAACTTATCAAATGGATACATATTCATAGTATACAATTTAAAAATTTTTTAAAGTATGTTCTTATTGATTTTAGAGAGAGAGGAAGGGAGAGGGGGCGAGAGAAACATCAGTTGGCTGCCTTCTGCACACCCCTACTGGGGACCAAGCTTCGCAACTGGGGAACAGAACCAGCAACGTCTTGGTATATGGGACAACGCTCAACCAACTGAGCCACACTGGCCTAGGCAATAATATACAACTTTAATCCATTTTAGATATATTGGTATTCTCGATGAGATTTCATTACATAAAAGGGCAGCAGCAGAAAATATTTGGAAACCCCTGGTGTAGAGAAAAACTTTTATGAACAACACATGTTAAATTTTGACATATCGCCTCTGGCGACATTAGGCAAAGCACCATGAATGAATGTGAGAGAAGATAGGAGGGCAGGAAAGATATTAATTAAAGCCACAGTGTTACTAACATGCTCTTCCATTTTTAATGAAATCGTGCAGATGTCAGACCCCAGATGTCCAATGTCTTTCTCGCCCCATTTCCAAATAGATTTAGTGTCCTGCAGGTTAGGGACAGACAGGCCTCTAGAGCCTTCCACACTCCCTGCTTCCTCTGGATCCGGATCAGCCCAGGGAAACAACTCAAGGAGACGAGGTGTGTAGCCCTGGGCCCTCCACCTTCACAAGGTCGTCTTACCAGGCCCAGCCCCTCTCCAAAAGACCACCCAAGAGGTCTTTCTCTCTGGGCTTCCCTTAATGTCCCTCCTCAGGCCCCCAGGGCTTGTCATCGCCCCGCCTCCCCACCCCCACTACTGAGTTCTGACTCTGCTAGATTCCATTTTCTCCTACAACGAATTAGTGTAGCCGTCAAGAACAGATAGGCATTCTGCAGGAGCCTTCTGAAGACAACAGCTCCACGCATTTGTCTAAAGACTAAGGACTTGAATAGAAAGTAGCAGCTTGGAGAACAGGTCACCTTAAATCACAGTTCATACACAGGGTCAGGCAGAGGCAAACACATACTCTGTGCAATTATCTGCTCCACTTTGCCCCTGCTCTGCCCACTTCTGGCTACCACACCTCTTCAACTTGCCTTTTCAAAAAGTTTGGTGAAGACTTCATCATGCCCTTCAGTTTGGTCTACGATTTCCTATAGAAATAGACACATAGAAAGACATAATTATTCACCGGGATACATGAGCTCTCGTACACACAACTCATGTCTCACAGCTCCCAGGATTCTGAGATCTGGAAGTTTGACCTTGAGCTCTATCTTAAATTTTCTACCACAGCATTCACACAGCCCTCATTTCTCCAATTCTTGCTGTCTTTGGGGAAGTAACAAACAGTGAAATGGGCAAAAGAAACACCAGGTAGAGAGACGCAGAAGAAGGTAAAGGTATAACTCATGTCCCTGAGGCTCTGGGCCCTTGAAGACAGGACCTGACCAGAAGGGCAGTTCTGTTGGTGCAAAAACAGCAGAACCTGGGTACTCTTAGGGCACAATAGATAATGTATCATACGTGCCACAGAGTAGGGCCTGCAAGATCTGAGGACTGTCTCCCCAACCCTGAACATGAGGGGAGAAACCCAGCACCCTGGCTCGGTAAACAGTCCCAGCCATGTGGAACTCACCCGAATACTTACCTTAGAGAAGACAGCTCCGGAATTGCTGCCAATTTCACTGAGGGAAAACAAAAGAAAGAATTCCTCCTTAGGAATCATCATGGGAACCTTTTGGCCAAGCTTCTCCTCCCCCCCGGGGAACTCTTCCCAGTTCCTTAGCTGACGCATCATGTGGGCCTGTCCAGCTCTCACACCTCACCTCCCACTTCTCCATGAAGTGTAGGTCCAGACACACAGCACGCACACTGTTTATATCTCCACACGTACCCAGTGCTATTTCTCATCTCATGCCTTTGCTCATGCCAAGCCCTCTGCTCAGCACACCCTTTACTTCCCCCCACCCTCATGTAATGATTCCCACTCATATCTTAGATTCTTGAGATCAAGTCAAACTATCAATGGTCAAAACATGAAGGAAAAAACTGGATTCTAAGCATTGAAGGGCTGTCATGGCAAAACAATCATAGGCCAAATACTAAGTTTGGCTGGGATATGTACATATTGGTTTACCTGCACATATAGTGGCTGGGCTTGCCAGCTGATGACAGCCTCCCCTCATCTCAAATATCCCTGTCATTCCCTTAGGAATCACCACCTCCCAAAAGCCACCCCTGCTTTCCCCAGGATCATGGAAGTTTAGCTGACGCTCCTTCTCAATGCTCTTCTAACACCCTGTGCAGATAAATGCTTCCACTGGACAAAGTATAACAAACATAACTGCTCATGTAACTGTGTCCTTTCCAGACCTTGAGCTTCTGGAGGACAAGGGCCATGCCTGTGCCTGTTCTGTCTTCCTCTGTAATGTCTAGCAGTGTTCATGTGTTAGTAGGAAGAGAGTGGAAGGAAGAAGGGAAGCATGCCCTCCATGTAGAGAGCTGCCCTGCTCTCCTGATCTCCCGATCTCTCTTCTGTATTGGCCACAGAGACCCCATCTGCTGCCTCCCCACCTCACGCTCCTGATTGTCCCTGGCCCGAATGGGCCCAACCTCTGGGAGAGGCCCGTGCCCTTACTAGAAGATGTGTTTCCTGGAGAAGACTCTGAGGACGAACTCCGACTCCTGCCAGGCCTCTGATGTGCAGGGCACGATGAGGTACGTCCCCGGCTCCAGCCACAGCTCCTGACTCACTTCTTTTTCTGGGAGAAACACCTCAGGAAAACTCAGGGGGGTATTTTGCAAGAAGAACTCAGGGGGAAGTTTCTTCTGGTCATCATGGAACTGTAGATGGAAGACAGAGGGCACCAGTTGAAGTGAATACCCCGGGCTTGTGGCCAGGAACCAGGAGTCAGGTGGCCTCTTATCTGCCAAATCCCGCCTGCCCCAGTGGAGGATGGGATGAAAGAGTGAGGAGCTTGGAGGTGAAGACAGAACATATTAGGAGTGGGCACCTTTGCTGGAACCCTCTGTGGGGCGGAATGAACACCTACCAATCGGTTTGCCATAACAGTGAAAACAACATCCTACACAAAATAAAGTGAGCAATGTCACTGCGCCTGCACTTTCTGGCCAAAGCCACCCAGCTGGTAACAGTCCCAATGCCCATGTTCTGTATACTTCCTGAGACTGCATTCGTGCATGTGATGCAAGTTCAAGGTTGATTATGGTCACAGATGTAGATGCATCACCTACCATCTCCCCACCATCATAACAGCTACATACAAATACACTGGACTTCCACATCATCTCAGTGAAAACAGCCTCCTAAAGGGGAAGGAGGACTAGATAGGAACTCACAAGGCCTGAATCAGGTTCCGACATTGCCTGGATGTGTGTTTTGTTTTATCTTATATTTATATTCTCTCTCTCTCTCTCTCTCTCTCTCTCTCTCTCTCTCTCTCTCTCTCTCTCTCCTCCATCCTCCCTCCTTTATTTCTCCCTTTTTCTCTATTTTTTCCTTTCTTGCTCCCTCTTCCCTTTGCTCCCACTCAGGGCTGTGGAGGAAGAGGAAGGCCACATGGGGATCTTTTTTCCAGTGTATGTACAGCTGTTAACAAAGACACCATCCATCCAAGCAAAGACGTATTTCACAGATTCCACTCAGGGCTGGGGAAACAAATGTATCTCCTGATGACATAAACTTTCTTTTATCAGACAATGAGAACTACAGAATCATCCTGTTGCCATCTTGGCCTTGGCTGCTAGGAATCGCAGAACTTAATTTTATAATTACCCATACTAGCTGTCCTACATTTAGTTTTCTTGGTAGAATCAACTGCTTACTTATCCTTCATTTATTTATTACTTTTTTTCTTGCCTTAGTAAGTTTTTAAGTGGCTCACAGTTTTGTTCTCTTTACAGTTTTATTGTCGTTGACCCAAATTCTGTTTAGAAATAGTCCCGATAGAAACATGTTTTTTCTTTTTAAATTAAGAGGCAACTTAGGGATCACTCAGTGTTCCCACAGGAGGAAAAAAACAAAACCGACCCAAGACACCCAATGCAAAATGGTTTCTTTATAAAAATCCTTTATATTGTTTAGTCCAGTCTGAGAAAATTACATTTTTTCACTCCTGTGTTCTCTTGGGACTAAAATAATAGCTGCCACCCTGCAGAGGCTGGGAGGGATGGCCCTGCCTCCTTCACGGAGCCCACTAGGCTGTCACTGCACCTGAAATGCAGAGTTGTTGTCCTCTGCTCACATTTCTGTCCCATTTTCCAATCCTTTGTCCCTTGTCCCCAAGGAGGTGGGCCGCATGGTCTCCTCATGTCTCATATGTTATAGATCTGTTTTACTGTGGGTTTCATAACTCAGGCAAGGCTGTGATTTATCAGCCTTCCTATGCTGTGACAGTCTTCGATATTGGCCCTAGGTATTTGTGTAGGGATTTAATAAATCCTAAGATTTATGGGTTCTGCACCAGGCTCAGAGACCTCCCTGTAGAGGCATAAGGAGTTCTTGGGGCCCTTGGGTAGGAAAGAACAGCAGAAGCTCATTACCGCCCCCACCCTCCCCCACCCCAACACAGAGGCAGTTGCCATCCTTGTCAGACATTCTCAGAGCTCCTTGGAAAAGGCTGCTCTGGTCAAACCGAACCTCACAGTGTCTGGGCCACAGGTGGCATCACTCCAAACCAGGGCCAGCTGGTCAAGTGTGGAACTCACCCTGTTCATCTGAAAAACAAACAAAGGAGACCTCGTTTGTCAGTGAATCCAGCTCTTCGCCAGCACAGACTCGAATGGAAGCTGATATATAAGAAGACTCGACCCAGAGACCCCTTCCCTCCCACAAGACCTTCTGTTCCAATGACATTTGAGTCCCCCATCGGGAATTCTGGAAAAGGCTGCGGGAAGGCAACCCTGTCTTTTTCAGAGAGAAAAAGGAAACCAGTATTGATTGTAAACTATGTGCCGGACACAATGAGCAGCCCTGCCACGTGGTCTTTTAATTCTGCTCTTTCCATAAATACCATTGTCCCCATTTTACAGATGAAGAAACTGATGCTCAGGGCAAGAAGATGACTTGTCCTGGATCACATAGTCCTTGCTAAGGGACAGAGCCAGGATGCGCACCCAGGTCTGTGGGTAGACAGACACGGATGGTGAAGCGGACAGGAAGCAGGAAGAAAGGACAACCGCCGGAGACCCCATGCGAGGCCGCGTGCCCCAGCATCCCACCTACCCTGAAGAGGTAGAAGCCGATGGCGAGGTGAGGCTTCCGGTTGCGGTGCCTGTGCCTGGGCTTCTGGAGCAGGGACACCAACACGCTGCAGGGCATCGGGAACATCCTGCCCTCCTGGGGCCTCCAGACGGACAGCAGGAACTGCGGGTTCCTCCAAAATGTGTCTCGGGCTGGAAACAGCAAGTGAGACAAGTCCTCAGCTCCGCCAGCACGTGGCTCCCCCAACACTGAGAGGTGCATAGATCCAGGGCACCTGCCCCAGGATTCCCACCCGGAGGTTCATCTGGATAGAGTCGTGTCTCCTCAGCCTCAGCTCTCTCCACCCTCCCATCTCACCTCTACCACCCAGTTCTTCTGCAGACACGCGGGCTGAAAGTTCTTCTCACAGTGCCAGGCGCAGGCTTCCTGACCCATAAGCATCTGCTGCCTGAGTAAGTGACTCTTCAACTAACTGGGGAGAACGTGCCCACGGCCCCCAGGGCATCTGCATTTTAAGGGAACCAAGCCTTAGCTTGAGGGCAGCTTCAGCTTGGGGACCACTCTGGTGGGAGGTGGACACCAGATCAGGCCACCTCAGCCTGCTGAGGTCATACCCTACAGGTCCTTCCTTCCAAAGGGATCACTCACCACCTCCGTTGGGGAGAAAGGGGCATGGGTCCCCAAAGCTTCCATTTTGAGAATTTAGATGTGCTTGTCTCCTGTCATTGAGGACCTAGAAATTCTTGATCCCTACCAAGTTCTAGGTCAGGTGGGCCAGATACATATGACATAGTTACTAGTCCCACCCTTCCTGTTAAGGGTGGTTACTTCAACCCATCAATCACCTTGTCTTAAAACCAAAACAAGATACAACCCACCCTTCCCTAACCAGTTTGGCTCAGTGGATAGAGCATCAGCCTGCAGACTCAAGGGTCCCAGGTTCGAGTCCGGTCAAGGGCATGTACCTTGGTTGCAGGCACATCCCCGGTAGGGAGTGTGCAGGAGGCAGCTGATCGACGTTTCTCTCTCATCGATGTTTCTGACTCTCTGTCCCTCTCCCTTCCTCTCTGTAAAAAAAATCAATAAAATATATTTTTAAAAATAAAAATCATCATTCTCCCCTTTAAAAAAAATAAAAGATACAGCCCACCCTTTTCCCATGCGTGTGTGCCTGTGGCCTCCTGGCGCTAATTGGAAAAAGGCCCCTCTGGAAACGCAGCCCCTACGGGCTGGCAGCTTGACTGAGATTTCCATGCCTTTGTGCAAACTAGGACCAAAGGTTCCCCATCTTCCCAGGGACACAGCCCAGGGCCAGAGCAGTCACCTTGGCCAGCAGGCCCCCTCACCCCTCAGCCAGATGCCCTCTGCAGAGCATAGGCTGCACAGATGTCCACAGTGGCTCTGCCCGCCTCCCACCCTTGCCTGGAAAAGCTACCACTTTAGACCCAAGAGCCCTGGCCTGCTCCTGTGCACACACTCACCTTGGTGCAACTTTATGGGGCCCCCAGCTGTGGTTCCCTTCTCCCATCTCCCCTCCTGCGAGGTGTATGACCACGTCTGGCCCACGTCATGACTCAGCAGGCCTGGGGTCAGTTTACAGATGACCAGGAGCCTGAAGTGTGCCTTGAAGTCCTGAAGCGTCATCCTGGAGAGGAAGAGGGAACCGTACAGAGATACATGAGATGTTGCCTATTATCAGGACCAACGGGGAGGCTGGAACAAAGCAGCATGGGCATCCCAGCCCTCTCCCATCCTCCACGCCCCTGTGCAGAGCCCAGCAGGCCTTGGACAAGGGAGTGGGGCTGGCTAGACTAGTTGAGGGTCCATCACAGGTTGCTGGAGCTACTGAGAAACCCCTTCCTGTAGCTGGAAACAGCCTCATACGACGGCTCCCAGAGTGGAGTGTTGCTGTTTTGCTGGTTGCACTGATAAAGCTGAATTGAGGCATTTATAACCAGTCAATTGACTTATAAATGTTCAGCAACCTGTTCTCAATCATTAATGGATAAAAATCTTTGTTCCTACTCACTGACTTTGCAATGCAATCAAGGCATGCTAATTGAGCTGCCTGAGGCTCAGTTCACTTGTCTGGAATTGGAAATAACAGTATTTGCAGGGATCTTGAGTTCAGTGACTACTTCAAAAGAGAGAGAGAGAACTGGAAAGGATGGGCAATGGAGAAGAGGACTCCTGGGAACAGAGTGGATGTTAATAGTAAGGGTGAAAAGCAAAGGCAAAGAGGAACAGAGGGTCTCATGTCAGACATCCCGAAGCAGCATCAGCTCAGGGCGTTTGGGTGACCCTTCATAATAAGGTGTCAGTGGGAGTAGTGCAATTTGGCTCTGGAGGGCACAGATGAGGCAGCGTATAGTTTGGCAAGACTTTGCATTCCCTTCCTTTCTCATTTCCTTTCTAGGTCAGGAAAGGCACAGAGTGTACTGAGTGACACAAGAGCAGAGCGGAAGTTGGGGAGGAGGTGGCCACCCCCACACCCTGCTCCGAGCACCCGCTGAGCTCCGGGCCAGTGGTCACTGCTCTTGTCACAGAGGCTGTGACTTTGTTTGCAGGGGCTGTTTGCCCTGCTAGACAGTGAGCCCCACAATGACCTTAGTCTCTGTATAGGCCAGTGATGGCGAACCTATGACACGTGTGTCAGAGGTGACATGCGAACTCATTTTTTTGGTTGATTTTTCTTTGTTAAATGGCATTTAAATATATAAAATAAATATCAAAAATATAAATCTTTGTTTTACTATGGTTGCAAATATCAAAAAATTTCTATATGTGACATGGCACCAGAGTTAAGTTAGGGTTTTTCAAAATGCTGACACGCCGAGCTCAAAAGGTTCGCCGTCACTAGTATAGGAGGTGCCTGGCATACATGGGGTGCCCCACAAATATTTGCAGGATGGGTCACCAAATGTCAGCCAGGGCATTTGTCCCTGGTCCTCGAGTCAAATACCAAAATTCTCCATCATCTTTCTTTCTCAGCAGCACAATCTTCTCCTTGGGGCTCAGTAGTTCCCATGTTCTTGAGCTGAAAACAGAAAAGAAATGTTTTCATGGGGAACGAAAGGATTGTGGAGGACATGCAAGACATTCTTCAGTAAATGTTCTATTTATTGAAGGGTTGTCATTTATTCTCATCTTCATGCTGCCTTTGCAGACAACTAAGTCTCACATCCTGCATTATCAAAGCAACGTGCAACGTTAATGGATCATTCACTATGAGCCAATTTCTGGGCGAGGCTCTTGACGTGCTTTATTTCAGTCAAGGCGAACAACCTTACAAGGTAGGGGTTCTTATTGCCATTTTAGAGCTCAGGAAACTGAGGTTAAGAGATTAAATCAGTTGCTTGAAGCCACAAGGCTATTAAATGTCACAAAACTATTTGAACCTATATTGGAATTATTTCTTTTCAAAGCCCACCATTTTGGACTTCTATTTCTGGCCATGAAGGATAAGGCTTTCCTGTATCACTTTCATACCATAAACAACTAAAACAAAATATAAGGAACAACTGTTTCCAAACATTAGGTGGCAGGCGGCACAGGATCGTGACCCCAAGAGGGAGGGAACAAAGGAGGTGAGTCCTAACATTGTCTAGACTTCCCTGGGCAGTGATGCAGAAAAGTGGACCCTACAAAGAACCCAGCAGTGTTGCTGAGTGTAGGAGACAGAGTCCAGTGTTGAAAGAGGCCAGGACAGCTAGATTTTGCTGGGCAAAGTGCCTGAGAGAAGGGGGCTATGTGAAGAAGGAGCTCTAGAGAACTTCATAGGGGCTCCCTTGAGTCTTTGGCTGAAATCAAATGGGTGCATTCATGAAGAAATCCCCATGAGACTGGACAATACACAGAAGAATTTCCAGAGCTGACACAAGGCTGGGAATCATTTGATGTCCCACCAGCCAGAGTTGAAAGACTTTGTTGACTACATGGGGTCTTTAGTAGAGATCCCAGAGGGTCAACACCTTAATAGAGGGGTCAGATTACCCCTGAAATAAAGATTTCTATAGCTCTGCCTTACAAAACTTCAAATTATCAAAATTATCCCTGAGCGATTTAAGTACCTGCCAGAAAGAAACTAACATCCTTTAAAGGAATGCAACAAAATTCAACACTCAGAAACTTAAATTTACAATGTCCAACATCCAGTAAAAAAATTACTAGGCACATAAAAAAGCAGAAAATATGATCCATGACCAGGGATAACACAGGACAAACAAACCTAGAAATGAGAGAGATAATGGAATTAGCAAATAAAGACATTAAAACACACTCCATATCTTCCAGGTTATAATGGGAACTATGGACATAATGATGAGAGAAGTGGGAGATATTCTCAAATGGAATCTCTAGAATTAGAAAATGCAATATCTCAAATGAAAATATACACTGGATGGGATTAAAAATCTTCATAGCAAGAGGGGGAAGGACTTTACCAATGGTCTCCCTTTCTGCCTGTGCCCTACAGCCAGTCTGTAGTCTGTAAAGCCCCCGTCCTTGTAGGGTTGTCCTTAGGCAGAAACAACCTAAGGTCACTAAATAGGACCAGAACGTAGGGCCCAATTCGGATCTGTCCGCCTCTGACTCAGCAAGCCCAGTATTTCATTGAACCATGCCAGGAGAACACTGAGCTAGACAGCAAAGACTTTGGTTGAGTCATGCTCTGAGACCTTAAATAATTCACTTAGTCTAAGCATCAGTTCCTTCATCGGTAAAATGCAGCTAAAAACACCTGCCTTATAACAGCATTATTTGGAGGATTAAATGAGATAAAAATTAAAGGACTTAGCACAGCGCTGGCCAGTTCTTGATAAACATTTCACCTTAATTACTATAAGAATGAGAAAGCAATCTAGGTATCATTAAACCTTTTATAAATGTGAGAGATGGACCTTCACAATCTGAAGCCTTTTCTGATCCAAGGGAAGAACACCTTGGAATTTGTGTGCAGATGGCAACCTCCTTTGCAGGCGTCACCTACCCCTTCCTCACCCCCCTACCCCCCAGCCCGTCTCAGAACTTCACCTGTCACTCCAGTCTCCTTTCCATTCCACCTTCCCCCAAGGGTTCCTCAGCTTGATTAGATATTCAGGCTTGTGGTGGCAGGTCACCTGCACAAAATAAGTGGTTTAGGGGGCTGGGCTGAGCACCAAGGGCAAGTGCTACAGATATCTGGGTGAGATTCACACCTGCACAGGAGACTTTGAAATGGAAGGTCAAGGGCCCCTGAGAGTTGGCAGAGGAGAGAATGGCTCTGCTACTTACTGGCTATGAGGCATAGGGTAAGTTACTTAACCTCTCCATCACTATTTCCTGATCTGTAAAATGAAGCTAAGAGCCACATCTGCTATAAAAGATTGAATGGTGGCCCCCAAAAAAGGTGTCTATCCAGAACCTACCAATGTGACCTATATGTAAAAAAGGCCTTTGCAAGTGCAATTAAGTTAAGATTCTCGGTATGAAATCATTGCCCTAGCCAGGTTGGCTCAGTGGATAGAGCATCGGCCTGAGAACTGAAAGGTCCCAGGTTCGATTCCAGTCAAGGGCACATGCCTGGGTTGTGGGCTCAATCCCCAGTGGGGGGCTTACAACAACAACAATGTATTCTTTGTGGTAATTAGCTATGGCAGCCCTGGGACTCTAACGCACCTACTCACAGGGCTGTTGTGAAGATTGAGTGAATTAACCTTTGTGAAGCAGTTGGAACAGTATTTAGCACATAGTAA
This sequence comes from Myotis daubentonii, assembly GCF_963259705.1. Taxonomy (NCBI): domain Eukaryota; kingdom Metazoa; phylum Chordata; class Mammalia; order Chiroptera; family Vespertilionidae; genus Myotis; species Myotis daubentonii. The sequence goes on along the minus strand of NC_081851.1, from coordinate 65,608,489 downwards.
GTGCTAAGTTTTGTCAAATATTGTTAAATAAATCTAAAACCAAAATATTAAAATAAACATACAAATGTTAGCAAAAAATAAATTTTGCTAAATAAAAATGAAAATAAATGTCAAGTTCTTGGTACACACGCACACAAATAATTGGTGGGTATCTAGGAGGAAGGAGAATTCAGGCGTGAGTTGAGTTCGAGAAATTTGAAACAGAATTAAAGGGAATTGGGGGATTTTTGGTAAGTGAGGCTTTCTACAGAATATCAGAGGTTCTTTAAGATTGAACCTACTGATTTCTTATCTCTACACTTTGCACATGCTGTTCCCTCGGCCAGGAATACCCTTTGCTCCTCATACAAATCCACCATCTTTCAGGGACCAACTCAGTGTCACCTCCTCTGGAAAGCCTTTGAAAGTCTTCTCTCCTAGCTCTGCACCCCTAAAGCCTTTCACCTATGCTTTCTGCTCTCAGTTTCCATGTTCTTCCTTAACATTTTCAGATATGGTTTGTCTCCATACTTGACTGTAAGCTCTCTGTAGGCAGAGTCCCTATCTGACTCCTCTTTCAATGCTTAGTAGAACTAAAAGGTAGATAGCAATGGGAGGAAACTGGGAGCCTGCTGAAAAGGAGCAAGTAGGAAAGAAGCAGGAATCTGGAGCGAAGTGAAGTTCAAGGAGGGTTGTGAGGCACAGCAGGGTGGACGGCCAATTGACTGGGGCTTCCCTGTGGAATGGGAGATTGGGATGGTGCAGTGATGGTGGCAAAGGCTGAATCTACCACTTGACCCCAGAAAATAGGTACAGAGGTATGGGGAATCCCATTGGCTTTGGCAGGCACTGGAGGACCCACCAGAGAATTCACCCCAGATTAGATACAGATAATAAAATGACCCCAGGTTTTGGCAAGAAGCCATAGGAGAGAAGGGGGTGCTGAAGGGAAACAGGGGGGGTGTTGCATGGTTCTACCCACCTTCCTGATTCCTATGACAGTGTAGGCATGACCGTCCACTAGCCCATTCTCCAGCACCCTCTCGTTCTATAGAGAGAAGAGAGCACCGTCAGTCCTGCTGGGTACGGCTTACCCAGGGAGCTGTTTGGCTAGAGCAAGGGGTTAGGAGGAGCGGGTGGGAGAGACCCACGCTGTCCTGTTACCTTACAGTTTTCATAGCTCTTCAGCACCCACAATCTCGTTCGAGCCTGTAAGTCAGGGTACCACGCTTTTTGGGATTGTAACCACTTTACATAGGATGAGCTCAGATTCAGAGCCACTAACTTAGTGCGTAAGGCAAAGGTTCTCAACCTGTGGGTCGCGACCCCTTTGGCGGTCGAACGACCCTTTCACAGGGGTCGCCTCAGACCATCCTGCATATCAGATATTTACATTACGACTCATAACAGTAGCAACATTACAGTTATGAAGTAGCAACGAAAATAATTTTATGGTTGGGTCACAACATGAGGAACTGTGTCTAAAGGACCAGAAGGTTGAGAACCACTGGCGTAAGGTGACACACGGTCGCTGGTGGAAGCACAGCTGAACCCAGGGATCCCTGCCCCACTTCCATGTTCTTGGTGGTTATTAAATTAGACAGTAAGAACCAGCTGTGCTAGTAGACTACCTCACATGTAGTCGACACTTAACTGTCAGCTCCCTTCTCTGCACACTATCTGTGCTCTATGGTAGCCTTGCCTGCCCTGAGGTGCTCAAGTTGAACATCAGGACAGTAGGTGCAGGAGTTGGAGGAAGTCTTGGGGCTTCCACCGAGGTGAGAACAGCAATGGGTGGCTGAAGAGGGTGGCAGCAGAGAAGGAGGACACCCTGCTGGCTCACAGCCCAGTCTCACCCCTGAGTGGGTCTGGCAGCCAATGAGGGTTCTGCCATAGGTGGCCTGGGTCAGGATGTCCCAGAGGTTTCCAGGGGCTTCTGCCAGTTTGATGGTCACTGTCACCCCACCGGTGAAGTCCAAAAGGGCGTCAGACACTTGTCCACGCTGCAAGTCCTCATAGGAGCCACAGAGCCTGTCCGGGAGGAGAAAACATAGTCAGAGAAGGGAAGGGGCATTTATACTGCAGCCTGGGATAGTCCAAAGGAACCTCACTTGGTTATTCCCTGGACATGTGTCTGCTAACCCTTCCCCCAACCCCAGGGCAAAGGAGGAAATATATGCTCAGAGTTCTTATCCTGTGAGCAACTCCATCCATTAGTGAAGGCAAATTCCTGAACACTTGTTCAGATGGGGTGACCCCTACATAAAAGGCTCTGGATATGTCACATACATTCACTGAGTCAAGTATCTCACTTGATAAATGTTACCTGTCTCCTCTTGCCTTCCCTCAACATTGATGAGAGAGACAGAGAGAGGGAGAGGGGAAGGGAAGGGAAGACAAAGGAAAGGAAGGGAAGGGAAAAGATTTCTCATGGTTGTCTTACTTAGCATAGGCCTTTTCCAGAAGAGCTCCCCAGAACAAATTCTTGAAGGTGGAAGAGACAAAGACCAGCTGGCCAGCTTCATTCACGGGTAGTCGGTCATCGATCACCACAGGAACCCACCTCCCAAAGTGCCAGAACTAGAAGGAGACAGTGCCGACTGGTGAAGGAAGATTATGGTGGAACATGGTCGGCCCAGGAGACAAGGACACGACTTTTCCAAGAACCTTCTTTCCTATGTCCCACCCTGGACTGGGGCACCAGGAGGACACTCACCCGGAACTGAAAGATGCCAGCATAGTTCTTGGTGAAACTCTGATTCAGTGGGACGACCTGGCTCAGGATGTCCTGGTGCAAAGTCAGAGCTTGCAAAGCAGCCAAGAACCAGCAGTTACCTAAGCCAGACAGCACACAGTAATTGCATAGATGCACTGCACAGGCATGCACACTCTCCAGGTGTCTGCATGGTTGTACTGCACATGCATGTATATGCTACAGGTGTCTGCATGAATCTACTGAGGATTTATTACATGCAAGAAATGCCTGGTCCCAATTGCTATCCTTTCTGGACTTGTAGCCTAACTTAGAAGGGAATTATATACTGGGGAGGAAGAGGGTGATTGAGAAAGTGTGGTGCAGTGGGGGACATTGGCTGGAATTTAGCCTTGACAACAAAAATTGAGCCATATTCCTGGACCAGCTTTTAGACTCTCAAATGTTCCATCTTCAGGAACACGAACCCAAACACAACCAAACTTTCTAAATTCCTGTCTCTGTAACTGATTTATATTCTTCTGGGAAAGCCTCAACCCTCTGGACTCCATTTCCCCGTCTGTAACATGGGTATCACTACACATGTGCCTTCTCTCGTGGCCAAGGGTTGTTTCTATTACTCTAAAAAGAATCTTGGCTTCAGAACAGGCCTTCCTGGACCCTATTCTGGGGCATCTAGTGACAGGTGTGCCAAAAACGAATCATTGCAGGGACTAAAGTAGACTGAGCACATCTTCCCAAGACAAGACTTTAGACCTGTAAACTCGTAATGAAGATTATCATCTGGTAGGGTTTTTGTGTGTTTGGGGTGTGTTTTTTTGTGTTGTTGTTGTTGTTTTAATCCTCATTCAATGATATTTTTTCCATTGATTTTTAGAGAGTGGGAGGGAGGGGAGAGACAGAGAGAGAAACGTCGATGTGAGAGACACACACTAACTGGCTGCCTCCCACACACGCCCCTACCAGGGCCGAGGATCAAGCCTGCAACCAAGGTACTTGCCCTTGATGGGACTTGAACTCTGGACCCTTCAGTCTGCAGGCCGACACTCTAGCCACTGAGCCAAACCAGCTAGGGCTATGATTAGGCAGGTTTTGGCATCCCCATGCATCCTGGTAGGACCAGTTGTTACCATTTTCCCAGCAAAGGACACAGCATGTCAAGGTAGAGTTCAGGTGGCCATTTCCCCCATTGGAATCTCTTGATCCTCCTCTTCCCCTTAGCCAGGCCAGACTCCCCGCTGCCACGTGTGTGTCTCCAAGGCTGTGCAGACTCACCTAACAAGCCCTGGCACAGATCCAGCCTTTTGGCCTCAGCAGAATAGAAGTGGGGGTTGATGTGCAGTTCCTGCAGAGACAGATGGAATTGTCCTTCTGACCAAAAGGTTATTGGAGCCACAGTGACCATTGGGTCCCATATGCCCAAACTAGACACCAACATGGAATATATATATATATATTCAGGGCTGTCCCAGAAAGTCTGGCATTCAGATTCCGTCCATTGTACCTCTTATTCCTTCTTAAGGCTCATGTAACTCAGGTCCTGGAGAACTCTGTGTAGATATTGAGAAATAGCACTTGTACCAAAAAATGCCTTTTCTTGGAGTTTCTATTAAAAATGGGAGTACCTCTTAGAGGGGGTATTCTGTTTTCCTAGAGGTCTTCCCATTCTTATTTTCCTATTTCTTCCTGCCCCTAACCCCCCCCAAATAGTGGCCTTTCTGTGCTGAGATGTGGCCTGGGATGGGGTGAGAGATTTAGTGCTCCAGGACCTGCACTAAATCCCTCAGTCTTTGTGGGCACAACCCACTGAGATGCATGACAAACTCTGAGATGCAAGATTTTCTGGGAGAAGTAGAATCATGACTTCCCCTAGGAGATGCACTGGGAATCTTACACATAGTAGGGACTTAATAAGTCTGGCTTTGATGGCGATGGCTGATTAGGGAAGAGAAAGGAGGAGAATTGATTTCACTAAATGTGTTCTGGGACTTACATGTAAATCAAGTTTGTGGGAGATTCACTGCTTTTGAACACATTGAAAAGTTGCCATTTAAAGAAATTGTTGATGCATTTATAAAGTGAAGAATACTTTTGTAGTGATTAATAGCTTCTTTCTTCTTTTCTAATTTTATCTTTATTGTTTAAAGTATTATAGATGTTCCCTTTTCTCCCCATTGACTATCCTCCTCACTCTCATTGCCTCCCCAGGCCTTCACCCCACTATTGTCCATGTCCATGGGCTTTAATTTGCATATCTCACGAGCCTGATTTGGGGGGAATGACGTGAGAAATTTTAAAATATGTCACTCTGGCAGATGGCACTGGCTGTGACTCAGGATGCCTTGCCATCTCAGAGGAAGCTAACCAGTACCTTACTGTATTTGGCTGCAGTTGCTCTTCCTTTTCTGGCCTGAGGGGGAGCTACATCTTAGACCCCTCCCAAGATCGCTCCTGTTTTTTCCTAGCAAATGGGTGTGTGAGGACTTACCCAGTTCCTGTTTCATGGGGATCAATGGCAGTAAGACTGGGTATCTGAAAGCCCTGAGCCCTCGGAAGGAAGGTCTGAGTTGACACATTTTGTGTGTTTGTTCGGCAGCCCCCTCCCCAGCTCTTACCGTCGGCCTCCTCCACTGCAGGTGCCCTGGCAGCTTCTGCAGCAGGTGGCCACTGCCAATGGAGCTCAGGGTGGCTGGGAAGGTGTCGTCTTCAAAGAGGCAGCCGTCCCTCAGGCACCTTTCCTGCAGCGCCTCATAATCCTGTCTGGGGAGCTGTGGAGAGGCCCCCACCAAGTCCTTCTGCCCTCGCTTCCAGCTCCTTTGGAAAGATGACCACAGAGGCATAGCCAGGTGTGGATAGGAACCTAAAGGGTCTTCCTGGGTGGTCTCGGTTGCTCCTGAAACAGAAAGCAGATGTTCCATTTACTCACTCCTGTTAATGCTTTGTCATCCCCACAGAGAGGAGGAGGAATATGGAGAGAATGAGAAAAAGAGACATTAGCCTGTGAGAAAGAAACAAAAAGTGGATGCACTAGAAGCAGCCTGCAAGCATGTCTGTACCAAGACATACTCCTATATATTCTAGGGGTGACCCAACGGTCCTATCCATTTATCAAGATCTTGCTTAGCCTCCAAAACCCATGTTGAGCCCCTCCTCCAGGAAGCCTTCCTTGTATGCCTGGCCCTCACTGAGTCCCCCTTATTCTGACTGTCTATTGACTCACAATTTACCCCATAGAATACTACCCTCTAAAGTGCTTCTCAAATTATCACTAGTGAAGGGCCTGTGTTCTTTTATTTCCAATTTGTCACAAAAATTTAATGAAAATGAATTAATAGAAAAATTAAATTTATAAAAGGTATATAAGCCCTCCTTATTTTAAAAACATCAGATTCAACAGAAGTAAACTTACTGCATCTCATGACAAGCCTTGGTGCCTGGTGGGGCTCATCACAAGATCAAATTTCAGAATGAAGCCACACACACAAATATCTTCCTTTTATAAGTATTCCTAAGTCACCTTAAGGAGGGTCTAGACCAGTGATGGCGAACCTATGACACGCGTGTCAGAGGTGACACGCGAACTCATTTTTTTGGTAGATTTTTCTTTGTTAAATGGCATTTAAATATATAAAATAAATGTCAAAAATATAAATCTTTGTTTTACTATGGTTGCAAATACCAAAAAATTTCTATATGTGACACAGCACCAGAGTTAGGGTTTTTCAAAATGCTGACACGCCAAGCTCAAAAGGTTCGCTATCACTGGTCTAGACCCAGGTGTGGACAGTTGATAGTTCTTACCAGTCTTCTGTATGTTACAAGCTGGGGGTGAAATTGCGTACTCCCAGATGGCCACAGCTCTCTACAAAGGACCACATGGCTCTTCGTCATACTTGGAAATTCATTTGAACTGTTATAAGTGAACCGTGTTGGAGCAGGCCCATAAAATAAGACTATGCAAATGAATAGGGGAAAGCTAACTGGGGCACAAGATATTAGAGAGTGTTGCCTAAAGGCATGCTGCCTGTGCCGAAGAGTTCTTTCCTTGGCCCCCCAAGGGTATGAAGACTCCTCGGTCATGTTCTTCACATCAGGATCCATTTGCACTCAGCAAAGAGCAGGGCAGAGACTCAATCTTCACTTTTTCTGTATTGGCTCTGCTTGTCTTGTGTGCAGTGTTAGGTGCCAGGGAGAGCGTTGTGATGCTGCGAAAAGAGGGTATCCCTGGTACTCATGAGCCAGAGGAAGCCTTTGAGTGCTAACCAGCTGGTAAGACACCTGAGTCTGTTCCATGCCTTGAGTCCTTGCCCTGATGTTCGGTTCATTCAGATATTTACTGAGCACCTACTATGTGTCCATGCTAGACACATACATCTGGCCCTTGGTCCACCTAATAAGGATAGAGTGTGGAAAGGAAACAAAAGATAAAAACCATGTCCTTGCTCACAGGTGCTATGAACATGTAGCATTCTCCTAGGGATGGCTGATTTCCAGAGAATTCTAGTATCCTGACACACACCACTAAGTTGTCTGAGGTGAAATTAGAATAGAAACCTAGACTCCTAGTACAATGGCTCTGTCTGCATGATAAAAAGCATTGGATAGAAAATGTGATCAATTCCACCTTCTTGACAGTTGGAACAAAAGAACAAGACTAACGATGGGCCCTGCCTGCTTTATCTTGGTTACAGATGGCACGTCTTCTGTGTAATAGATGGTGCTCGGTGGTCATGGAATGCTAGCGTTAGAACTAGAAAGCCCAGGAGATGGTCAGGTTTGCCACGTTTTACCTGGCAGACCTGTAGAGCAGGCCCTTTACCCTCTCTGTGCTGGTTCCCTTACCTGTAAAATGAAGATGACACATACTGCGCCTACTCTCAGGACTCAAAGGAGATAACAATACGAAGTGATTTGCAAAAACTTTAAAGCAGAATTGGCAAACTATGGTCCCTGGGCCACATCTGGCCCACCCCTGGATTTTGTAAATAAAATGCTATTGAAACACAACCATAGTTACCCGTTCATGTGATACCTATGGCTGCTTTTGCAATACACAGCAGCAGAGTTGGGAAGATGCAACAGAGGTCATGGCCCATAAGCCTAAATATTTACTGGCCGGCCTTTTACAGACCAGTTTGCTAAAAGCACTCTCTAACTTAGGTAGATAGCTGTCGCATGGATCTAGGCACAGGGGTAAGCTCTAGGTAGGAACGCACAAAATAAAATGTGGTTAACAGCAGCCATCATTAAGAACTTACTTTATTGCAACAGAATTTTATCTCTAATTGATTCATTGATTTTTATTGTGTGTTTTTTTACAGATGCTTCACATTCGCATGTTATTTTCGTGTCACAAATAGTCTTGAAGGTGTGGGCTGCTTTTTCTCTCTACTACAGTCTCTCCTTCGTTTTTTAGATGTGATGACAGCAGACATTCCTGGGGAGCTTTTCAGTGGTTTCATGGCTGCCGATTATGAATAGGAACCACCCCTCCCCCCACCCCCATCTCTAATTACAGACCATACTGGTTCATAAAAGAGGAAATGATTTTGCCAAATTAATGGTTTAAAGGGACCTTGAAAATTTTTACTATTTAAATATTTGTCGACATTTGATTTAATTTTTCACAGAAGACCCAAATCACTGATCCTCATTTGTTAGAACAGACATTTGCCTTTCAGGAAACAATGAAGAATGTGGCCCGGCCATGAGCTATCGAAGGCAAGAATATTTTTCGTTGATTTTTTTTCCGGATTCTCAGAGCCTGGCACCGTATCATGAATTAAACAGATGCTTGATAAATGTTTGCTGACTGGCTGACTGAACAAATAAATAGATGGGTGTTTCGTCATTTGTGAAATGTGAAGAATGATAAAGCCTGCCCTCCCCGCCCCTCCTGACATGAAGCTGAAATGAGATAAAAGATGTCCACTATTTGGCGGCTCTCTATTGTTCTGACTGTGTCCCTGAGCACTGATTTAGGTTGAGGCTTGTGTTCAGAGGCCTCTTAGCATCCCGCCCCCCTTCTGGTCCGGACTTGTTTTGGGGCTCCTTTCTGGGAGAGGAAGTTCTGTGGGGTCCAAGGCAAAGAGCCTGAGGAAAAAAGTAAAATCAAGGTCAGCCTTCAAGGAGGGAGTCTCCAAAGAGAACCTGTTCCTGGGGAGTAGACTGGGAAGAGAAGAGGCAGGAAGCCCCCTGCCTTGGCGGGTGATGCTGGGGGATCCTCCGAGCTGACTGCATGCATGTTTGAAGATGTAAAACCTTGGCTGGGGGAGCTCCCTACCCACTCTTAACTGCCCCATCCTCCATCCGACTCCATGAGACACTGCGCAGCCACAAATCTCTACAGAAGCGCATACACCTTGACACTCCCAGAGCCTGTGTGCACCGTGAGTTGTCACATTGTGGAGCCAGCTTGCCTTGAGCTTAGGAACATTCACTTGGCCTTGTGTGGAAGCCAGACCTGGCGTCACTCCTTGCAGGTAAACCTCAGATCAGGCTAGAAGGAACCTGATGGTCACTGCATTCAGTGCCCTCTGTACAGGGAAGACCTCTGTGCAGGCCCAGTGGGCTCGTGGCCAGCTCAGCATGACCAAGGTGAGCCCTGGGCCTCTCTTAGGCATATCCTCTTCTTTTCTTTCTTACTGGCTCCTCGAGCAGCACCTCAGTGGGGTCACTCGTTCCCCTCAAGCCTGCTTCTGTCTTATAGTCGTCCCCACCCAGGAGACACCAGCACCCTAGAATTAGGTCATTTCCTACCTTTATTTCTCCATCATCTTCCACACTTTTAAAAGACCAACCCTTTTAATTTTTCTCCTTTCTAAACATTTCAAAACACATTTGAATAGGAAAGAGTTTTAAAACAGATGTAAATTCATTCCTCTTGTTTTTCAGGAGTATTTGCATCTTAAACGGTCAGACATGGAGCTGCATTACTAGTCAGACTGAGGGAGCTTTCCCCCTGTTCCTGAACTTACCATCTGAGTGGCCCTGTCACATCAATCCCCTCAGATCCCATAGCTCATGGCCTCAAACCCAAATGGTTAGGGTCACAGTGTTCTGGCCCCTTTCTGTATAAACAACCTACAGCTCTCACCTGAGGTCCCTTTTACCTGCAACACAAACAAGACATTTCTTGCTCCCTCTGGTTTGAATTACATCCATCCTTCAGAGCTCAGTTCAAGTTTCTCCTCCCCAGAGCCTTCTCTGGCTCTCCAGCCCACTTTCTCTTCTCCTCACAGCCAAGGTATCTTACTGATATACAGATGTTTGCATCTCAAAAAGTATTCCAAGGACCTCTGAGCTTGTGTGACAGTCAGAGAGATAGAACCCAGCTGCCACGAAAGAGCAATCCTGAATCAGTGATGACTTAGCACTTGCCCTTTGTTCAAGTGCGTGAACTAGGGAGAAGGTGCGAGGTAACAGTGCACCCCCCACTGACCCCCCTCCACCCCCAAAGCTCAGTCCAGGACTTGAGGAATGGATGGCCTTGCATCTTAGGCTATGATTTATGCTACTCCAAGATATCAACCTATGCAGTTAGAAACCCAGGCAAGACTTTTCAAAAAGTGAGTCAATCAAAAACATCTTTTAGGAAAAACTATTTGGTAGTAAATATTAAAGCTAAGCATATATATGTATATATATATATATATATATATATATATATATATATATATACCCTATGACATAATAATTTCATTACTGGGTATTACCCAATAGAAATGCTTAAATTTACGCACCAAAAGACATGTACAAGAATATTTATAATAGCATTATTCAAAATAGCCCCAAACTGAAAATTACTCACAGCCCATGAACATGGATTATATATTGGGGTACAGTCACACAATAGAATACTCTACAGCATCAAGGATGAACAAACAAGAACTACATGCTATAATATGGATGGAATTCACAAACATAGTACTGAGTGAAAAAGTCTAGACACAGAAACTCTATGATTCTCTTTACATAATTTTCAAAGAAAAGCAAAACTGTGTTAGAAATCAGCTCAGGATGACCCTTGGGGTGGACAGATTTATCACACAACCGATTATACCACTAACAGTTCAATCAATTCTATTATTCTCTATTGATTGTTTTGATGGTCAGGAGAGAGGTTTAGAAGGGAACTGGTAGATCCAGTTCATTTGAACAAGGCTTTGTTGAGAGCTCCCCATGGGCCAGGTGCTGCCCTAGAGGGAAAGGTACATGATGAACTAGAATTTCTGCCTTCGAGAGTCACAGGCCAATAGCTGGACTCTCACTCTAGAGAGAGCCCTCTTCTCTTCACGGCCATGTGCACACTCTGTTGAATGGCTGGTTCTCAACCCATCCAAGAATCCTTTCTAGACTTTTCTAGAGTGGACTGGAAAGTCAAAGATACTCTCACTCTGTTGATTCTGGGAGATCTCCCCAGACCCCAATACCTAGATCCACCCACTAGCTCAACTATGAATACAGTTCCAGCCCGAGCTCCCATATCTGACTATATTTGACTTTTCTGGAACAGAAATGTTGAACACATATCTAGGCTGAATCCCACCTAAACAAACAATGCCTCCCTCTAGCTCCAGGAAAGGATTGGTTCTGAGCTGAGCAGACTGCTTCCTCCAGTGTCATTGCAGCTTCAATTAGTGATTTTAGTTGCCCAGAGGCCAGCAAACTGCTCAAACCAGAGTGATTTCTAGCTTTCTCATCTAAGCGAGGGCCCCTCCAGCCTCCAGCCCCACAATGATAAGTATTATGTGAGGGACCATTTCGCTCTCAACTTCTCATCATGGTCATCTTCACATCTGATTTCACAGAGGAAGTCAAACCAGCCTCACTGCCCATTAACACTCAAAGAGCAAACTTTCTCCTGGAATATTAGGATCCTACAAGGCCCAGACCACTGCCAGACCCCTTCCAAAATTGAGGAGGCTCAGAAGACTCCTGGCAGGGTCTGAGCTCTAGGAAATGACAATACCTGGCAGTATCAGTAACTCCAACAAATTACCATTTAATAGAAATCAGAACTGACAGGGCCTCAAGAATCACTTAGGCCACTACCACCATCCTCCCTTGTTTACTGAGAAGACTGAGCCCAAAGGCCTGAAGTCCATCCCTTCAGATCACACTGGTGAGCAATAGCGAAGCTGAGAACAAAAGTATCATCTCCAGATACCAGGGCTCTTTCCAGAAGTACTGTGACCTGCAAAGTTCAAACCAGGAGCAGCAACTACCTTTCTCTCACCTCCTGAACCCAGATTCTGCAGAGCCCCCTGGGAGCTCTGGGCTGCATTGGACACACCCTCAGAGCTAAAGAAATTTACCTGCACAGGTGATCTTGCTTCTTTAAGCAACTGGACAGGCTCTAGTCGCAATGCAGTCAAAAGCACACTGCCCCAGACTACCCTTATATATATGGTCCTTCTACGCACAAGGGCCTGGCCAAGAGTCTGAGTTCCCACCTCCAGAGCTTTGGTTCCTTCCTACTGTGTGTTCTCTGGAAGGGAGGGGAGCCCTGGGGCTTTGTGATGGCATCATACAAATCTAATGATTTCCTTAGAATAATCGCCAAACAGAGCTTGTGCCAGTAATGCCTTAACAAAAAAGAGTTAGTCATCTTCAGCTTTCTGTTATGACATTCTATGACTCTGTTTGGGACCTGCCTTGAGCAAACATTTGAAGGTCCAGTTTGTTTCTGGCTTCTTGACCCACTTCTGGGATGGACAAGTGTCCCACTTCCTGGTTCATAACTTTCAGAGTCCAAGTGCCCTACTTAAGCCTGCCCTCCCCACCAACCTAGGTCACTCACTAAATATCTCCTTTCTTTTCCTCCAATCACAATTCTCATTCCTCAGGGCACTGAAAAGCAATTTGAACTAGTTCTCAAGGATGTGTGATTTGCTCACAAATCCCTAACCTTAGCATAAGTATTTGCACCTTTTAAAATAAGACTCACCCAAATGAATCCCTGATTATTGAAATCTCAGGCAGTGAAACAATAAGTGAAAAAGTCCAGTTGAGAAATACGTTAGGTGCCCAGTATATTAAGTAATAACTGCTCGCAAGTGTCCATTTACGCTCACATGGGTCCTCTGTGTTATTTCATTAGACTCACAATAAAAATAAACTAAAACTGTTATGTGTCCAACCCAACTGTAAATGGGGAAAACTACTGAAATACTGTGGGTAAGCTCTGAATACTTCATGCATTGATTCCATGTTTTGCAGATACAAGACTAAACAAGAAAATCATTAGATATTATAGCTCTGGCAAGGGTTACCTCTGGCCACACTATAGGTAGGGATTTGTAGTCCTGGTGGCTATGGCAGCACCGAAGCTCATAAAACCCATTGGCAGGTTCTAGTCTTCTCTGATGTTTTGTCCCCACTTGATTTTTGTTCAGTTGACTGTATGTTTTCAAAACTAGGATTCAACAAGGTAAAGAGAGGGGATTTGATTTGTGAATGGGAGGAAGGATAACACCAAGTTCAGCTGAATGAGAGAAAAAAATTGATGGTTCCATATATGACTTTCAAGCATTAAAAATTGATCCTCAAACCAAGATAATAAAAAAAGGCTTTGTGGGCTAGCTCATAATAAAAGTCGCTTCCAAGGTTCCAAAGTAAATTCTAAGACCTAAGCTATTAATTCCTTCACATTCAAAATATTTCCTCTGTGTTATGAGAAAAATAATCGTTAAGAAATTCACTATGGCCCTAGCTGGTTTGGCTCAGTGGATAAAGCTTCAGCCTGCGGACTGAGGTCCTAAGTTTGATTCAGGTCAAGGGCGCATGCCTGGGTTGTGGGCTCCATCCCCAGAAGGGGGCATGCAGGAGGCAGCCAATCAATGATTCTCACTCATCATTGATGTTTCTACCTCTCTCTCCCTCTCCCTTCCTCTCTGAAGTTAATAAAAATATATTTAAAAAAGAAAGAAATTCACTATGAAGTTTGGAACTATAAACAGAGAAGCTATTTTTTCCACAAGAGGATGTTTTCCTGTTATCAGAGAGCTAATTAGAATTCAAGGACATTTATTTCTAACCCATAACCCAAGTGAACTCATATTGACACACTATGTTATATCTGAGAAGGGATCAGGGATCCACTGGAAGCCACACCAATCATGAACACAGGGCAGGCCTCAGGACAGGGTGGTGTGGGTGAATGTGAAAAATGCAGAAAATACACCAAAATCAAGCTTCAGGCAGGCATGCAGGCAGCATCAGAGAGGGTCCAAACCCACATATCTGGATTCTTGGAAAAGTGGAAGAGGTAGGGCTGACCTCAGCCTCATAGAAAAGGAGCCCGTAGAGGTGTTAGGATGCAAGGCAATTGCTTGGTCATAGAAAAAGAAACAAGTAAAGAACAAACTTATTGAAACAGACGTCAAGGGCTCATAAACTACTTAAATTGGGTCCTGGATATTTCCCCAGACTCGCTCCCTAAATCTTGGTTGGAGAAAGTTGAATGGAAGCAGAGCAGGGGCTCCCTCCATCATCCTCCCTCCTGGTTGTTGTCTTCTCTGGTCTCTTGGCCAGGGGAGGAGGTTTGTACACCACTTGGAGTTCTGCTGAGGCAATCCCTGGGACACACTTACACATCACAGGTGCATAACACGTCAGTTAGGGGAGTGGCACATTTTGGTATTTCTCTAGCAGGTACATGAAATGTCCATTAATCTGGCACTCTCATCACCCCTTATTTTAACCTCCTTTCTCCCATGATCATTGGAAAGTATCTGATCACCGCATATAGAAAAGATTAATAACAGCTTAATTGTCAAGTGCCATTGATTCAATTACAAAATATGGACCTAGAAGCATAGAATTTCATTGATTAACAATAAGCCACAGGGTTGGGTGGGGGAGATCCTTCTGGCAGGATGAGCCTACTGGTATGCCCAGAAATCATATAATTATGAAGTTATGGACTATTCCCTCACACAAAGACTGTCCAAAGTGAGAAAACAAAAAAAGGTCTACAGTATGGTTTGGTTTTTTTGTTTCTTTTTTAGTTCCTAGTCTGGTTCCCTGACAGATAAACATGTTGTCTAGATGTGTTTTTTTTTTCCTTTCAAAGTCTTATAGTGTACATCTCTTGTTTTTAGCCTCTATCCTTAATTGTGTTCTTGGCATTATTAAACTTGTTCAAATCAATATGCGATTCCAAAATGTATTTGTCACCATTCCTCTTCCTGGCCCTTCCTTTGTCTCTGACATCATTTTCCCCTGAGTGTCTTACGGTTCTACCTCTATTTATCTGTCTGTTTTGGCTTTTTTGTTGGTTTGCTTACCTTGTGACCTGATCTGTCTTTCTTGGCAGAAAGTTTGCCATCATGATACTCGTGATAGGGAAAGGTGACTGCTAGGAAGAACAGCATGGTTTCCTTGTTTCCTTCTAAGAGGTGATGGCAAGATTTCTGTTAGGAAAGAAGTCCCAACAAAAAAGAAAAAAAAAGGAAAGAAGTTCTGGTGGTAAGTAAACCATGAATAATCCCAGGGGTACAAAAATAAGAAAGCCATGGTGCCTGATACCTCAAAGATCATGCAAGGATCTGAATAACGTCCTAAGTCAGCTTAGGATGCTGACTCCAGTAATAGCTCCTGTTCCTGAGTTGACTCATGCAAAACCATCTAACATGATATCTCTGTCAAGGTCACAATCAAAGGAATCCCTCATATTAACAATCATATCTACCAGCCATCCTCACCTTGCATTCTCCTCACATAAGGCACTTCTCTATATCCAAATAACAACAGGCTTTCATGAGAAGTTGTGTGGGCTAAAGCTTTCAACAGGAAGATGACAGATTCATGCTGAAACATGCTTTCCTGCTACAGTTCCGTGGAAGGGCTGTGAGTGCCTTTAAAAACGTAAAAGATTGAATATCCCTTTAACTGAAAGCATAAGGTCTGACAAGCTTTTGGATCTCTGCTCTCAGGAATGAAATAGCAGCTCTGAAAGCATCAGTCACCGCGAGGGCCCCATATCTGGCCTCCCAAGTGCACGGTGGGTTTTGCCTTGATCGGCCTTTTCTGGAATTGGGTGTGTTTGTGTTCTAGAACGAGCTTACCTTTAGAGCCAAATAAACCTGAGATTTGAACCCAACTTCACCATGTATTTGTTGGAGAGCCTTGAGTCATTAATGTACCTCCAAGGCCCTCATTTTTTAATATCTACAATATAGGAGTCATAGCTACTTCTCAAGATTAGTGGAAGGGTTCAACTATCTACACTGTAATGAAGACAAAACATTTAGTCCAGTAGATGGTACATAATGAGCACTCAATACTCATTTTGTTAAAAGAATAATAATGATTATTTTATAATGATAGCCCGGAGACAGGAAGGTTTAAGATTATGGACCAGAGGATGGTAATTGAAATCTTGTACATGGATAATGTCACAGTAGATATAGGGTGAGTGAGTAATAGATTGATTGCTTTTGGCTCATTCTATATCCATAGTTTTCGCCCTTCCATGTGACAGCCCTTCGAATATAACTTTGAAGATTTTAGTTCCTTTAATTATTTGCAACACAACATAGTGACTGTTGTCCAAGGCCACATCAAGCCACATCTGGGGTATATGAATCAGTACAAGACCTTACGCTTCAGAAAAATGGTCATCCATCCCCCGCTCTGCCTCATTTTTGCTACTAAGCTTCGGTTTCTCTATCTGGGAGAATGATGGCACTTTGCACTGTTGCTGTGAAAATGAAATGAGTAATCTATGTGAGAACACCCAGAGTAATGCCTCCCATATAACAGGCTCTCAGCCAGCGTTGATAGTCGTCATTTCCTATGCTGTCCTCATGCAGCTGGTACCTCATAATTATTTGGGGCAACTACATCTCAGTGTTGACTCACATTGAGTTTGCTGAATATTAGATCTCATATCTCTTTAAGATGTGAATTCTGTCCCATCCTGTAAAGGAAGCAATTTTCAACTGCTGTGCCACAAGAATTTTTAAAACATGCACTACCTGACTATTTAGTCAGGGACACTGACCTCTTTTCTCTTAGATTTTCAAATTAAAACAATGACAGCAATCAACACAACAATTCGTCCTGTGTGAATGTCCCGTCTTGAATCATAAATATGTCATGTAATAGACTTGCATCTTATTGGTCACATCACATAATAAGGTTGCATCTGATTGGTTAATTCTTGGTACCAGAAAGCCTCATATACAAATATAGGCACCTGATTTTTTAAGAACATGATCTCACTCATATGTGGAATACATAGCTATCAACAATTACTTTAAATGAAATGGATTAAATGCTCCAACCAAAAGACATATGGAGGTTGAATGGATAACAAAACAAGACCCATACATATGCTGTCTACAAGAGACTCACTTCAGATTGAAAGACACACACAGGGATGAATAAAGATATTTCATGAAAATGGAAATGAGAAGAAAAAAAAGCTGAGTAGCAATACTGAGAGCGGACAAAGTAGACTTTAAAACAAAGGCTATAACAAGAGACAACAAAGGACCCAGCAATTCCACTTCTGTGTATTTATCTGAAGAAACTCAAAACACTAAATCAAAAAGACATATACATCCATATGTTTATTGCAGCATTACTTACAATAGCCGAGATATAAAAGCAGTGTTCATAGCCGAAACCGGTTTGGCTCAGTGGATAGAGCGTCGGCCTGCGGACTGAAGGGTCCCAGGTTCGATTCCGGTCAAGGGCATGTACCTGGGTTGCAGGCACATCCCCAGTGGGAGGTGCAGGAGGCAGCTGGTCGATGTTTCTAACTCTCTATCTCTCTCCCTTCCTCTCTGTAAAAAATCAATAAAAAACAAAACAAACAAACAAAAAAAAGCAGTGTTCATAAATGGATAATAAAGAAGTGGTGCATATATACAATGGAATATGATCCAGCCATCAAAATTTTTAAAAAATGAATGAAATCTTGTCATCTGCAACTACATGAATGGATCTAGAAGGTTTTGTGCTGAGTGAAATAAGACAGAAAATACCATATTATTTCATTTATATGTGAAATCTAAAAAACAAAATAAACAATCAAGCAGATACAGAGAGCATTTTGACGGTTGCCAGAGGGGAGGGGCTTGGGGGAACGAGTGAAAAAGATGAAGGAATTAAGAAGTACAAATTGGTAGTTACAGAATAGTCATGGGGATGTAAAGTACTGCATAGGGAATATATATAGTCAACAAGATTGTAATAATTATATATGGTGTCAGGTGGGTGCTAGATTTATCACGGTGATTACAGTAAGTGATATCCATGCCTAATCACTGGGTTGTACATCTAAAACTAATATAATATTGTATGTCAACTGTTATTGAAAACTAAAAAATATTATTTAAATATTTATCTAATTCTTTATTGCTAGTATACAGAAATGCTGTGTTATTATTTGGTTCCTTTTTTTAAAAGAAAGATTTCCAACTCCACAGGATCGAGAGCTCGGTGTGTCAACAGGCCCTCAATAAATTAGATATTCAGGGCTGATGTTCAGTGGTGTACAATATCATGGCTGTACTGGTTACTAAAATATTACTGTAGAATGTAGCTAGCATTTCTACAGTGGAACCCTCTTTCTTTCCATCTGGTACCTTGGCCATCCTGGACTTTCCCTCCAGACTGACCCACACCTCCCCAGTTCCAGACACTAGTAATGAGGTTTAATATCTTTTCTTATGTTTATAGGACATCTGTGCAGCATCTTTTATAGAAGCATTATTTTTTTGTCTCTGCCAAATTTTTTTCTGTTGGAATGTTTTTTCTTATTAATGTATAGGCATTAATTATATATTTTAGAAGCTCTTTTGTTGGTTTTATGCATTGCAATATGTTTTCACTCTCTTTTGTACTTCTACACCTAGCTCAGCTGGGGCCTCCAAGCCCTGTTCCACTGGAAAGGTAGGTGTCTGTTATGATTGTTCTATTCCTATCCATGTGAGTTATTACATATTTTTAATGTTATCTCATGCTTATATTCCAATGCTAACATAAAACCAAGGGTAAGTTATTAATCCAAGTGGCTTCTTTTTTGAAATATATTTATTGATTTCCTAAAGGAAGGGAGAAAGAGATAGAAACCTCAATGATGAGACAGAATCATTGATGGCTACTTCCTGCATGTCCCCTACTGGGAACCAAGCCTGCAACTTGAGCATGTGCCCTTGAATGGAATCAAACTTGGGACCCTTCAGTCCGCAGGCCAATGCTCCATCCACGGAACCAAACCGACTAGGGCTCCAAGTGGTTTCTTACTCAGAGGTGCAGAGAGCTCAGAAGGAGATGATCAGCTCTGGGGTTCAAGGAGGAAGCAGGAAATCTGAGCTGTAACTAGAGAGATTCTAGCTAGCACCCATCTCTGATAATTCCTGCCCAAATCCCTTCAGCTTCCCAAAGTCTACTCCTCCACTTGGCGCTCCCACAGGCACCTCAACCACACATGCTTCAGGCTGAACACATCATCCTTAAATGCTAAATCTGTTCTCCTCCTGACTCCCCTTATTGGTGGAAGAGTGTCCCCAACCATCTCTCCCTTACAGTAGAAAATTCAGAATCATCTGAGACTCCGACTTATCCTCATTTCCTCTCTATTATTGCTTACCAAGATCTGTCGTTTCTATACCATAAAAAAATCTCTTGAATTTGACCTTTTCCCCAATCCCGATTACTGCTCTCTCCTAAATTTTTGAATAGTTTCCTGGCCTGTCTTTTGGCCTCCAGCCTCTTTGCTCCTCCAGTCCCTCCCCCACACTGCTACCAGCATTAGCAGTCCCACCTGGCCCATTAGCCTACTCTGTTTCTTCATCTGTGAAAGGGAGTGTGGGGGAGCCATCTGCCTTGGCATGGAGGAGGGTGAGAATGGAGCTAATATAAAGCAGATTGACTTTGAGTTGGTTTTATTATTGCATTGAAATGCTCTATAGACAAGTCGCTCCTTTTGCCTACACCTGGCCTACAACTGTTCCCACCCACCCCACCTCCCTTCTCTTTGATAATATGATCTGTCTCGCAGAGCTTCCATGAAAGTCAATGCAACAGTGCTCACTGAGAACTTAGCCCAGGCCCCTGCACAGGGTGAGCACTTAGTTAATGTTAACGATGATTAGTAAAAACATTATTTTTGGTTCCTTATCCCCTATATGATTCCTGTTCGGGCAAGCAAAGCCTTTCTGGCCTCAGATACTCCCTTCCACCCTCCTGCACCCTATACTCTAGCAAAACTGTTTATTCTGTCTTCACCAAACCAAGTTCTTCCGTGTTTCCATGCCTTTGCAAATGTCCTTTACGCTGGCTGGATGTCTTCCCTCTTCTCTGCAGATTCATCATGTAAGATCCAGGTCACAGTCATGCTTTCTGTGAAGCCTTCCGCAAATGATCCAGACAAACGGAATGCCTCCTCCCTCCTGTGAGCCCATGGCTCGCCGCTCATTTCTCCTCTCTGAAGCCTGTCTGGACTGGAGCTCCCAGAAGGGAGAGTCTGTAGGTGCTCGTCAGCTTTGAATCCAGTCACCAAAATTGGTGAGCCCGTATTACCGTCTCAGTACTGACAGGGATTTAGCTTGTTTTATTAGAATGAATGAATGAATGAATGTGAATGGTTTTGACTTCATTCTAGACTAGACCTAGCAAAAACTTTGGGTAGCTACAGTTTGGGTCCTTTTGTATAACCTGGTATTGGACTCTTCTTTCCATGCCCCAAGAAAAATATTCCCTTACTAGGGTACCTGCCTTCTTAAGGAATGGAACTCAGTACCTAAGGAAAGCCCTTTTCAAAGCAGGGAGAGTGATGAGCAGGTCAGCTCTGTCTTCGCAGCTGTCCCTGAGAGGGCGCTGTTCCCAAATGAACCCTCCGAGGCCTGGACTGAAATACCGGCGCCTTCCCACAGGATTTAGCATCCCTGGCTTCCCAGGCAGCAGCCGCGGGTCCCCAGCGGAGCATCTGCCCACAAACATGGCTGCGCCCAGCTCAGCTTCTCCTCGCCGGGACCCGCCGGCCGGGCCGGCCTTGCCAGTACTCGGGGACTTCCTCCGGGAGCCCGCTTCCTGCACCGCTGGCATTTAAACCGGCGCCTGGGGCTGCGGACGCCGAGCTGACCGCGGGCTGGAGCGCCGCCGCATCCCCCGAGCGACTGGGCTGGGCAGGAGCGCAGCCGAAGCATCCCCTAGCTGCGCCCGGGTCCGAGCAGGAGCGGTCTGGGGGGAGACCCCGGACCCCGGCATCTGGCAGTTCAATTACAGGTTTGACTTTAATTTCCAAGATCGCGACCCTCCCGCCCAGCCCGATCTTTCTTCCCTCCCTCCGGCCTTGGTCGCTGGATGAAGCTGGGGCTGGGCTTGGTCCCAGGAGCTTGGAAAGAGCGTGTTCTCCGCCCCGCGGCGTTGCTCCGGGGACCTCCGAGCCGCGCGCCCCGGTCATGGTGCGGCTGAGCCCCGCGCTCGGGTGAGGCGGCGGCGCGGTTCCGAGCCCAGCGGGCCCGCCCTGCGAGGCATTTTCCCCCCGAGGAGCCAAGGGCACCGGACGCGGGGCTCCGCGCCCTCCCGCTGGGTTGCGCGCAGGGGGCGAGCAGCGCCGCGATGTTCAGCTGGCTGGGCACCGACGACCGCCGGAGGAAGGACCCCGAGGTCTTCCAGACGGTGAGCGAGGGGCTCAAGAAACTCTACAAGAGCAAGCTGCTGCCCCTGGAAGAGCATTACCGCTTCCACGAGTTTCACTCGCCCGCCCTGGAGGATGCCGATTTTGACAACAAGCCCATGGTCTTACTGGTGGGCCAGTACTCCACTGGGAAGACCACTTTCATCAGGTGAGCCAGCCCAGGACCCCCCACCCCCACCCCCGGCAGCCCCACCCTGCCCCCAGCGCTTATGCCTTCCATTCACTCCTGGTGCCTCCTCCAGGCTGAGTACTGTCTTCTCTCCAGGACTCCAAAGCCTACCCCACCATTTCACTGCTGGTCCCCCACCCCCTCCTACCTCATGCCTCTCCACTGTACTTAGAGCCCTGGCTCAAGTGGTCAGTTTGAAATGTTAAAAACCAGAGCCATCTTGTTCTTCCCATTTTATGGATGGTGAAACCAAGGCCCAGGAGGCACGAGCGAGAAATCCCTTATCCCAAGAGTCCCGTGTGGGAGTATCTTACACCCTCACTTTTTAGGGACATGCCCTTTATGGCCACTTCCATTTCCCTTGCCTTTTAAAGGCTTCAGCCATTCACGTAGGGGCTTTACAGTTACAGCTGAAGAGGTGGGCTGGGGACCCTGTGGCTCCCCTGCCTGGTGGCGCCGCTTGTCCTTCTATCATTTTCCTTCGCGGAGCAGAGCTCCGACATGTATCTCTTGGAGACTGGACAGAAGCAGTATCCAGAAAGAGCATGTTGTTTTTGAAAATCTTTTCCCTTGTTTGGTCTTAATGGCTTGGTAATAATATTAAAGTCTTTTAGAGGAGGAAGGGATATTGATGATTGTCTCATCCAGCTTAGCGGGTGAGGTAACTGAGGCATGGAGAGGTGATGCACTGTCCAGAGGCATCTCCCTGGGGGGAGGCCAACGTGGGATGCTGGTCCTGGACCCAAGGAAGGAGATGCTTGGCCAAATGCCTGTGACTTTGAGGGTGAGTCATCCATTCTCTTGAATTACTGAGTCCTTGGGCTGGAGAGATCCGCCAGAAGTCAACGTGTCCACCTTGCATTCAGAGAGGTCCGCATATGGGCCACTAGAGGGATGAGAATCCTTCTTATCTTTAGACGACAGGCTTCTCTCCGGTCCTCAGGCCCCACATCCTTCAAGGCCAGCCATTTTCCTTGGCCTCATCTACAGCCCTGGCCAAGCTCTTGGAGCTTCTGGTCCTCTCTCTGTGTTGAGAGGCAGGCTCCTACAGCGTAGCGATGGGTCCCGTGGCCTCCGAAAGTCAGCGGTGCTCATCTCTGCCGGGTTTAAAGTGGGTGCTCTTGTTTCCTTGACTGAGCACCTGCAACACTCGGCTCTAGTCTTTGATTGGCAAGAAAAGCAGCAACAGGAACAGTCTGGTTACTGATTCTCCAGATACAAATGTTCTCTTAACGGTAAACTTCCATAACACACGCTTTCTGCAAGCTGCGCGTGCCCCACACTAACATGCTGTGTCTGAATAGACCACCAGATCAAGTTCGCCCTTGGGTGGGCGGATAGCCTTGGGCCCAGCAGCTTGGAGAGACTGAGTGATTTCTGAACAAGTTTGGTACCCAGGTGGGGGAGGGGGAGAGGTGGGTGGGCCGGTTGGCTTTTGGATCTTATATTGTTGGAACTACAAGGACCCTTCGCTATGAATTGAACCCATTGCTTCTTGACTTTTTAAAAGTTAGTTCCTCCTTTGAAAATCTGATGAAAGCTGCACTTATCTTTAGAAAAAAATACACATACATCACAAATGTATACATAATCTTGTGGGCCCGAGGACCACCGTAGACTTCAGGGCGAGGGTTTTGATCTAACCCATTTCCTTTACTTTATTACATACCCATTGCTGCCAAATACACTTGAGAGGTACCTGGGTTCTGTGCACAATTCCTTTTAACCTGTGTCTTTTCTCTGGCCTGTATTATGCCCCCACAGGAAGTCCTGGCCGTTTATAGATGGCTCCTGCCTTTGCAGAGCCTTCTCTGGCCCTCTGGACACACCTTGGTTCTTTAGAGCTTCTCTTTCCCGTAACAGCAGCACACAAAACCGTGCCTTAGCTCCTGGGGCCTCGCCTGGGGTCTCAGCCACGGGAGGTTCCCCGTATATGTTTGCAGAATGGGAGGGAAAGTGGGGAAAGGCAGGTGTCCCTAGGGTGCTGGATCTCTAAGCAGCAGATAGGTTTAAGGGCCTCTGTCTGAGACTCTCTCCTGGTTTCGCCTGAGTCATGCTGGCTGTTAACTGGGTCTAAGAAAGTGGCAGGGTCGAGCTACCATAGATTATTCATTATCTGAGGGAAACAGGAAGGCCGGGAGGGGCAGATCCCTCCGCTTTCTTATCCTCCGAGTACAAGAGTTCTCTCTCCCCACTCATGTCAGTAACTGAATTTAGCTCATGCATCAAAAGCCGCCTCCCCTTGGGGGAGAGTGGGCCAGCAGGGCAGGAGGGAGGGCTCACAGCACAGGGACGCCTTCCCAAACCAAATGGCATGTTTTCCTTCCTTGTCATTAAATCCACTGAACAGTTATTTTCTTTAAATTGGAAAATGCAGAGAATGGATGTACGGAAGAAGAAGAAAGATCACCCATAATCCCACAACTCCAGGGAAACCATTTTAGATATCATTCACATGTATGTAAATATATACGTATTTCCAGTATGGTTAGCTGTTTTATCACACGGTTAAGATCATTCATAATGTAATTTTGTATTCTGATTTGTTTTGCTTACAGCACGAGCATTTCTCATGTAAGTTTAAAAACCTCTGTAAGCATTCTTTTTGAGAGACTCGTGCTATTTCGCTGTATGTGTATGCAATTATTCACGGCTCCAGTCTACTTCTTTTCAATGTCTTAGGATGTTTCTGATTTTTCTGCTATTGCAGTATCACTCTGAATATCGTTGTGGGTAATATTTTTCCACACACTGACTGTTTTCTCAGAGATTCCCAGAAGCGAAGTCACTAGGCCAAAGGTTGTGCAGCGTTGTTTCTGTTTATTTATTTTATTTACTTATTCTTTTACTTTCAATTTTGCTATTCAGAGTCCTATTGCTGAATTGCTCTCCAAGAGGGTAAGTTGGTACAGCACCCCTCTCCCAGGCTGCACTGGGGTAGGAAGGTGCGCGGGGCGTAGATTCTCAGGGTGCCCTGGCCTCACCGTCCGCCCCATCCCTGCTTCCTGCCTTGGACACCACGCTTCTCCCCTCCGTCCCAGGCTGAGCCTGTGAGGGACCTTTCTCTCCAGAATAGAGACTTGCCTCTTCATTCCCAGCCCCGGGCCTTCGCCGCCGGAGTGCCCACCCACTTTCAGTTATATGTACTTGCCGCAGGGTTTATTTCTTTTCTCAGGAAGAACACGCAGAAAAGGGCATTCTTCTAACAACTAATTAATGGGCTATGATCTCTGCCTGAAATAACTTCTCTGGCCTACGGCCCGGCAACCCAGAGTAATAAAATAAACAATAAATTGGCCTGGTGGCTGCTCCCTCCAACACAGGCTGCCTCCTCGGAGTACAGTAGCTCTGTGTCCCTCGGGCCTGGCAGCCTTTCCCTGCCTCTGCTGTTTTTCTCCCTTCGCTCTTCCTTCCCCTGGCAGGCAGCCTCGAATTCCTCCTCCCTTGCCCCATCTGGCCCCCTGGTCACAGAGGTGACTAGCCGGCTGGTCCAAGGGCTGCGGGAAAGCCCAGCGCTCTCAGGGGCCATAAGGGAGGCCAAATAGAGGATTGGGGGTCAGGGGTCAGGCCTAGGGCTCCCAGAGCCAAGCTGCCTGTGTCTGCACAGGGAGGTCTGGGCTGATCTCAAGGCTCAGGTGGCCCTTCTACAGCATGACTTGAACTCTGAAGTGTGAGCACGCAGTGGGAGCTGCTACTAACTGACCCTTTCAACCTCTCCCACTTCTTCAGGGGGATGTTTGAATCCTCCTCAAAAGTGACTCAGCCTTTACCTGTGGCTGCTCCATCCCCACCGCCTAGGCCTCACCCAGTACATTATAGCATCACCATCCCACCCCCTTCCAGGTAGACCCACTGACCTCTGCCAGGTCTATCCCACCAGGCACAGTCCCTGCAACACCTCTGTCCTGTCCACCCTGAGCTCAGTGGACATCCTTTTCCTGTCAGGGCTCGGATCTGCTGGGCCCTAAGTGAGGCAGGGTCCGCCTGCCCCAGGTCGTTTAAGATCCGTCTTGGAAGTCAGGTGTGTGGATGGCATCAGGAGGAGCACTGCCTGGGAGGAGGAGGACCCTGGAGAAGGGGCTCCACCCCGTCAGCATTGGCAATGAGGCCAGACCATGGATAGAACACGGCCTGCTCAGCAGAACCTGGGCTCCAGCGGACACCAACAAGAGGCCTTGTTAGCAAGATCTGTCCCTCCTGTTTCCTCACCTCTATCGGGGGAATCGTAACAGCTGCCTCCGAGGGTTGCTCGGGGTTAGAAGGGGGAAAGGACCAATGTAGCTCGTTCCTTTGCAGGCCCTCTGCTTGGGGCTTCATCATTCCCTCTCCTCTTTCTAGCAGATTCTCTAACCAGAGGCTTAGAGGCTGGCCCTCAGGAGGTGGGGGAAGCCCTTGTTGGCCCCTCCCACAGCCAGGATGAGGGGGTGGGAGGGGGGGTGTGCAGGAAGAGTTGGAAGAGGGGCCTGAGCCACAGTGCTGGGGAGTGGGTGGGCAAGGGGAGGGGAGCAGGAGGCTTGGCAGTGTGGCCACCTGTCTTTGTGCTGGGGCCACCTCATCCAGTGGCAAAGGCTGCTGTGCCCCAGGGATAGTGGTGGCTGCTCTGCTCTGAGGAGCACAGAGCTGACTCAGACCTCAACTGCACCATCAGGGGTCTCCCCCACCTACTCCCTCATTTTGTGTCTCTGGGGTGCTTTACAGTCTCCCTAAAACCCCTGAGGCTGACAGGGCAAGTATGATTGTTGGGACTCCGTTTAATTTTATTTTTCGTTTTAATTTTTTAAAAAATCTTTAAAATGTTTGAGAGTATTATAGATGTGCCCCCTTTCTCCCCCCATTGCCCCTTCCACCTGGTTCCCATCCCATCCCAGGCCTTCACCATCCTATTGTCTGTGTCCATAGGTAAGACAGACCAAAGATTCAGATCTATAACACAAACACCTATGGTACAAGGCAGAAAGTGATATGTGCCTTCAGAGTCTACTAAAGATATGCAAATTAACAGCTATGTGATTTTCTGGGAAGAGTGTAAGTCAGGGTTGGGATGACGGCATGAATCCGTTAAGGCCTCGCTGAGGCGGCATGGGGACTGGATTTGGAGACGCTGCGGAAATGCGCTGAGTACTTAGAGGCAACAATGAGGTGTTTGTTTCCTCTAATTATTGTCTCTTCCAATGTGAGCAAATGTCTGGGATAGCCTTTGTTTTTCCCAAACTCATGGTTGTCCTATCAAAACCTTCAAGCCGTCCCTTTGGCTAGTTAGAAACCAAGGATTATCCCCTTTTTTATAAACCAGGGAAACTGAGCCACTGGGCTGTTGGGTGATGTGTCTAAGGTCCTATCTATGATGGAGGAGCCACCCAGGAAGGTGCCTTCTGGGCTGAGCCGAGGCAGAGGGCCCAGCCCACGGCAGCATGTTTGCGGAGCCCGCCCCTCTGTTCCCTCCCTGGCGCCGGCCCAGCCGCAGCCCAGCCGAGGTCGGGCCCACTGCTCTGGAGAGGGGTACTTTGGAAGCAGACTGTGTTAAGAGTCTTGGCTCCACGCCTCTCCCTGGGTGCTTAGGTCACCACTAAAGCAGACCGCATGCTTAGAGTGCCAGGCAAGCAGGAGACACACACACACACACACACACACACACACACACACACACACACAAATGAGGAAAATGCCATGAAATAATTTACTCAATCAAAACGTACAGAAAAGTGGTTCTCATAGAAAAAAATCAGCCTTGTGTAGGACTTCCATACACCTATTTTATGGTTTTAGTATTTACTTGTTTTTCATTCGGTGGCGGGGGATGGCATGGAAGGGGTGGGGGAGGGCACAGAGCACCAACATCGTAGCTCTTACCATTGCTAAATATTTTCCTTTGGCCATGAACCTGGGCAACCTATATCTCAATTGGCTCCACTGCAAAACGGAAATAATGCTGCCATCCCACAGTGCTTGTAGGATCGATTCAGTGGAATAATGTGGGTGAAGGTCCCAGAACAGCACCTGCCACTCAGCAGCCCCTCCTTACCCTTGCACGTCCTGGTCTCCGCCGTTCCCACCCAGGCTTGAATTCACTTGGCTTTGTGTCTGCTGCCGTGGGAATGGTTGCGCCTGGCAACAGAGGCGATTTGTATCACTTCCCACAGAGCAGCAGTGATGAGATCCCTCAATAGGTTGTCCTTTCCGGACACAGTGGAGGCTTTGTGAAGGGGGCACTCGGTGCTGCAAGCCATACCCAAATGTTCCTGAGAATTTACCCAGCTCCGGTTCTCTGCCCGGCCCCACTGTGTCCCTGGATGTGCTGGTGACTTTTCTGGACTCTGTGTTCCTTCAGGCCCTTGTGTGGTCAGCAAGTTTGGGCTCATGTGGGTTTAGCCACAAGGGCAGGACAGCCGGCCCAGCCTCCTGTCTTTTGCTCAGACAGACTCAGGCTGGGGCTCCGGCTCATCCCGGGAAGTGGCCCTGTCGTGCTGGGAAGTCACCCTTTGATCATCTGATCTCACAGCACGTCTCTCAGGGATGGAATCTGAGCCGCCTGGGTCAGCAGGATCCTCCATCACTGCCATTTGGCCCTGTTCAGTCTGAGTGTTCTCAAAGCTGCCTCAGAATTGCTTCTTCCCACTTCTGTCTATGCCAGCTTTCCCTCGAGCCTTTGGTCACCCACCACCCCCTCCTGCCTCAGAACTCACATCTGCCACCCCACTACTGGGCTCCGCTTAAGGCTTCTCACCCACGTGCTCATGGGGCAGGGGCTCCTGGCACACAGACAGAATGGATGGGGTTCCCCTGGCATGGTGTTGGTTCTCATGAAACGTCTTCCCAGGGAAATCTGGCTTTACTATTTTTAAGTCCCAAGACTGTCCTTTGAGAGCCAGGGGGCCTGGGGCCTGCTCTGGTCACTTGATAGCAACAGCTTTTGCATGCCACGCATCACTCATGGAGGCCTCGCTGAGAACCCTAGAGCAGGCGTGTATGGAGGTGAGTACATCGCTGGGTTTGTGGGACCCAGAGCCTACCTTTCTCCCATGGCCTGGGCCTGGACAGCCTCCTGCCAAGCCATATCCCTCCGTGGCCTTCTTGTCCCCTTCCTCATTCTAGTCCCATGTGGGGCTCAGCCTTTCTGCATTTCCTGGTCAAGAGGAGGCCTACGGCAGGAAAGGAGATAGTAACGGTGGTGGTTAGAAACATAGATTCTCAAATCCAAGTGACGGGTTCAAATCCGAGCTCAGCTATTTACCGGTGGCATGACCGGAGGCAAACTGTCTAACCTCTGTTAGCTCCCGCTCTTTAAAATGGAATGATAAGTCTGGGTGCCAGGCACTGGGTTAAGTGCTGAAGGACTGTAACTAGTTTAACCCTCAGAACACCCTATGAGGTGGGCTTTCTCATTAGGCCTATGTGACCATGAGGGTCTTAGTACTCACCTCAGAGTAGATGTAAAGATGAAATGAGATAATCCATAGAAAATCTAGAACAGTGCTTGGCACATCACAGGTGCTTGATACATTGGAACTATTACCTCCCGTGTTACAGAGGGAGGTACTGAGGTTCATAGAGGCCCAGTGCCTTCTGAAAGGCATGTCCCTCCTGGTTCAAAAACCAGGCCTGCTGGCCCCGGGCTGCTGAGATTCCCTGCCTCTCCCGTGAGGGCCTGGAGGAGGAGGCACATTGAGAAAGCAGGAAGCGCTCGCCCAGTGTGCAGCTGTTGGAAGTCTCATTCATAGCCGCAGTGCCAGATTTCACAATGGTCCTCTGATGGAGGAAATCCTGCTTCACACCCAGATTGTCGGGCTGGGATGCTGGAGGGAGACGAAGGGCTTCCCCAGGCCACCTAAACCCTCCAGTGTGTGCCGGCAGCGGGTGGAAGGGGAGCCTTCTGGGCACCAGCTTCTCTGCTGGCTCCCTGGGGAGGACCCATAGCAACCGACTTAAACTGCCTGAACCACAGAGTCATGGAACAGCTCCGAACCCTTCTCGGAGGCACCGGCAGGGGACCCATGAGCCGGAAGAAACCCCAGCGTGTCTCCCTGGCCACCACCCTGTGAGCAGAGCAGGACCCCTGCTGCAGGCCCACCTGGGGGAGGCATGGGATGGGCAGAGCACTTGGGCCGTGGAGACTTGGCCTCTGGTCCCAGCTCTGCCTGACCTTCGGTGGGGCCTGGATCAGCTCTCTCTGCAGTGACTTCCTCGGGGTAGAAGGCGGTTGAAGAGCAAAGGATTTGGTGTTAGATTGATTTCGGTCTGGGTTTCAGCTCTTACTATTAGCTATTTAACTTGGAGAAAGTCGCATACCCCTCCCAGGCCTCCATTTCTTCAATACCTACCTAGAGGGCTGCTGTGAGACCCTAAGGAGATAATGTTCCCAAAATGATTGGTGTGATGCCTGGCATGTGGAAATGCCATGGAGTGTCAGTGGTCTTATCAGTAAAATGGGAGTGCTGTCAACCCCAGCTGCACATTAGGGTCACCTGGGGAGCTCCTAAAAAGCACCAGTGGCTAGGGCCCCACCTCTGAGTGAATGGGTCAGAACCTCCGGGGGTGGGGACCAGGCACCTTAGCTAGAGCTCTGAGGTAGCTCAGCTGTGAAGCCGGGGTGAGGACCACTGATCCAGGAGGTCTCCATGTTCCCCTCCCAATTAACAGTGTCTGATTCTACCTCTCTTCTCCTGGGGGCCCTCGAAGTTCAGGAGGTTCTCAGCACAGTGAAGGTTCCCCCAGAGTCTGTGTTTGTTGGTCATACACCCGTAGCTCCTCGTCCATCATGGTCTTGGAAGATGCCCCTGGGACTCTCCTCTGGTCAGTCCCAACCGGAGGCAGTTCTGGGCTCCTCCCCTGAATCCAGCCTCATGCTATTTGGGCCCAAAGCTGTTCTGAGCTTCTTCTAAAAGACTCAGTTGTCTTTAGGAGCTGTTCTCTTCGTTCTCTGGCTCATCATGTGCCTTTGCTTTTGACATCTAAAGGGGGCTGTTTAGAGGGGCATGGCCTTGGGCTGTCACTGCTCTGGCCAGGAGAAGAGCGAAGGAAGGGGCCTGGCAGCTAGAGAGCGGACCAAAAGTCTAGAGGGAATGGAGACCCACTTTTCATAATGTAGCTGTCACACTGGCTGTATTTTTTTTATTTTTACTGATTTCAGAGAGGAAAGGAGAGAGAGAGAGAGATAGAAGCATCAATGATGAGAGTCATTGATCGGCTGCCTCCTGCACGCCCCCCCGCCCCCCCCCCCACCGGGGATCGAGCCCACAACCTGGGCATGTGCCCTGGACCAGGAATTGAACAGCGACCTCCTGGTTCATAGGTCGATGCTCAACCGCTGAGCCACACCGGTCAGGCACACTGGCTGTATTTTTGTCTCATGTATGAGCTAGTTTTCTATTAAAGGACTGACTAACCAGATAAATAAATAATGACCCGTGGAAAGCTGGCAGAGTCCATGGATGCTCTAATTCTAACCAAGTCTTTATGCAGATCCGCCAGCAGGTTACCTTCAGTTGTAAAGTCTGCCATGCTCTGTGCAGCAATCACTGTCCACCCGTGCTCCAGCCCCGAGCCCAAACCTTGCATTTTTTTCCCTACTGACTTGGGGAGAGGAAAAGGTAAGAACCAAGAACAGATTTGGTATTTTAAGTTCAGTTGTAATCCCACCTCCTCCCCCACGTCTTTGAAACCCTGCCCGGCAGTCATCTCCCTGCTGAGAAATCTCGTGGCTCTGGACCTTGCCCTTCCGTCCTGCCTTGTGGTAGATGCTCAGTGTTGATCTACCAGCAGCATCCCTGCTTTATGACTGTGCTCCCTCTGCCAGGTACCTGCTGGAACAGGATTTTCCAGGCATGAGGATTGGGCCCGAGCCGACCACCGACTCCTTCATTGCAGTGATGCAGGGTGAGGTGGAGGGGGTCATCCCTGGGAACGCTCTGGTGGTGGATCCTAAGAAACCCTTCCGGAAACTCAACGCCTTTGGCAATGCCTTCTTGAACAGGTGAGTGCAGAGGGGCTATACACACTGACTTTTCTTCTTCTTGGAGTATGAGAAGGGAAAGCACAGGGCCGGGTCTTGGGAGGCGTGGTGCCTTTCCCATACCTAAAGGCTCTCTTGATTGTTCCTTCCTTGCTCAGAATGTAACTGAGCCAGTCCCTATAGAGTAGGGATGTGGGAGCTGCAAACGCTAGGCTGCCTCCTCCTGGTCAAGGAGCAGGGAAGGGTACCGCAAGGTGAATCACACACACACACACACACACACACACACACACACACACACCACCCCCACCCCATATCTGCACCTCCTGCCAGTAAGAGCAGAGAGCACTCCCAGCCTTTGCCTGTGCTGCCAAAGGGGTGTGCATCCAAGTGGAAGGAGGCAGAGGAAGGTTTTTCTCTGTTCCTGGACATTGTTTTCCTTGGTGGAACGAACCCTGGACTTAAGGTGGAAGTCCTGAGTTTGAGCACTGACTTTCCTCCTAACCTCATTGTGTGGCCTTGGACAGGTCACAGGTAAAAGCCTACAGACACCAGAGTTGTTGTGATGATTTGAGTGAAAAAGCTCTAGGGAATGCTTGGTAGGCTGATCCAGGTCTTCCTGTTTCTGCTTAACCTGATCCCCTGATTGCACTTTTTCTATAAACCCACACCACATGTTTGCATGAGTATTGCACTGGAAATTTTTTAACTACTTTCCCTAATTGGAGGTATTTAGAGGAGAGGGAAAGGCTATAGGCTTTGGCTTCAGACAGACCTGGGTTCAAATCCTACCAAGGAGCACCATGGATCTCAGACAAATTACCTAACTTCTCTGTATCTCACTTTTCTCGTCTGTGAAATAGGATAATACTAATACCCTCCTTCGAGGCAAGAGCACTGAGATGGTCTTGTGGGAAGTTGGCATTTGACATGGGTGATCAAAGATGAGTGAGGTGACACTGAAAGTATAAAAAAAAAAAAAAACAACAACCCAACATTCCAGGCAAACAACATTCCACCCAGAGGGGAATGAAAGAATGTGGCTTAGTGCAGGAGCCCTGTGACCAGAACTGGAGAAGCTCCGTGCTTTTCTGA
The DNA here is from genome assembly GCF_963259705.1 of Myotis daubentonii. Classification (NCBI taxonomy): domain Eukaryota; kingdom Metazoa; phylum Chordata; class Mammalia; order Chiroptera; family Vespertilionidae; genus Myotis; species Myotis daubentonii. The sequence goes on along the minus strand of NC_081851.1, from coordinate 65,575,926 downwards.
CCAGGGGCTGGGGATCTGCCAGGCATGTCCATGGCAAGGGCAACAGGAGAGGGGGGCAGCTTCACTGCAGCTACTAACAGGAGGCTGCACCCCAGACCTTGGGTGCCCATCTCTGTGCCCCTCAGCCAACCTACAGCAGCCTACATCTTGTCCCTCGTCAAATCCCTGCCCTTCTCCAATCACCTCACCTCCTTCTTATAGCATTTGGCCTCCCTTCCCTTCTAGAGAGAATGGGAACCAGTGATGTGTACCCAGATCCATCTCATTGTTTGTTCAGTCTACCCATAAACAAGTTCATCTGCCTTTGTCCTCACTTCCTCCACCCGGGGCGTAGAGAGCTGTGGCTTCTCTTGTCCTCACAAGGTCTGACTCCTGCCACATCATGTCCTGGGCTACGGGACATCTTCTCAGGGACCCTTCCCATCAGTGACTGCTTCTCCTTCTGTCCACTTCACCCTGCCTTGGCTCCTTCCCTTCACACGAAAATCTCCTCTTGAAAACCCTACAGCAGGTCTCTCTCTCTCTCTCTCTCTCTCTCTCTCTCTCTCTCTCTCTCCTCACAGCCAAGTTTCTTGGCTTCATCTCCTCGTGTCTTCCCGTCCCCCAGCCTGTGGAATGTAGCTTCACCCTACCACAGCTGCTTGTGTGAAGGTCACCGTGACCTCTTAGTGATCATAAGCAGGGCCTCTTTCCACCCTTACATTACCTCTTTGGTATTTGTCTCTCTTGACCACCATCCCCTCTCCTCCTGCTTCCCTGGCCAGGCCCTCTGCATCCAGTCTCCTCTGTGTCCCCTTTTTCTCTGGCCCTGATGACTTGCTGTCACTCTTAGTTGGCCCATCATCACCCCCCTACCCTTCTTACTCCATATGCTTGGCCTGGATTTGGCCTCAGCCACAATCCTGGCCTCAAATACCAAATGACAGAAACCCAGCTCGAACTAGCTTCAACAAGATGGGGGATATATTGTAGAACACTGGGGTGTGTCATAGAACCCTAGGAGCAGAATGTGGCTGGGTCTCAGGTGTAATGGACAACATGGGCTTCGACAGGACAGGGGCTGTGTCACTTCCTGTTCTACCCCCCTTATCTGGGATAGTGCCAGGCATGTAGCAGGCACTCCATAAATATTTGTGGAACTGAACTGGACATGCTGACAACCATCATATCTGATCATGTCATTCTTTGGCTTAAAGCGTTCCAATGGGTTTCTGCTGCCTTCAGTATAAAATCCAAAATTTTAATGTAAGGCCCTTTGTGATCTGGCCTCCCGCCTCCTCCCTGTCTAGCTTCATCTCTGGCCACTCCAGCCTTCCTGTCCTCGCCTCAGTGATGTGTACCCACAGGAATGGTGCACACTCTCTCTCATTTCTGTGCTGCGTTTGCACCTACTTCTATTAGTTACTTGGGGCTGCTACTCGGGGTCTATAGCAACAGAAATGTGTTATCTCATAGTTCTGGAGGCCAGAGCTGAAACCAAGGTATGGCAGGGCCATGCTCCCTCAGAAGATTCTAGAGGAGCATCCTCTCTTGCTTTTCCCTCTCCTGGTTGCCCAGGTGTTCCTGTTAGCAGAAGCATGATTCCAACCTCTGCGTCTTCCCTCTGTGCATGTCTGTCTTCACATATGTTCTCTTATCTTATAGAGTGTTGTTTTATAGAATTTTATACCTGAGATTTACATAATATTATTAACCAGCGTTACCCTAACTTAATTTTAAAAGGGACACCAGTTTTATTGGATTAGGGGCCTATGCTACTCTAATATGATCTCACTCAACTAATTACATCTACAGAGACCCTATTCCAAATAAGGCCACATTCTAGACCCCCTGGGGGTTAGGACTTCAACAGATCTCCTTGGGGGACAAAATTCAACCCATAACACTGCTCTTTCACTGTTACCCCTTATCTCAGTCTGGAGTACTGTCTTCTCTCCACTACCCATCCACTGATACACACACACACACACACACACACACACACACACACACACAGGCTTCCTGCCTGCACTCTTATCTGCCTAGCAAATGCTGATTATCTTTTGTAGTCTTAGTTCAAGTTCAGCCTCCTCTGTGAAGCCCTCCCCCCCCCTTTTTTTCCCATGTGTCCTGCATCTCTGCCATATCACATAATATACGTGGGAGAGTAAGACACCTTTTTAGCTTCCACCAAAAATGGCATATGAGAGAAGGCTGAAGTAAGAAGGATCTAAGTAAGGTTTACCAGCGTGTATGTTGAGACTCCAGGATGTAACACTATAAATGTTTCCTTGAATAAGGCTTGACAGCTATCCTAATAGCAAAGTTTGATATTTGGACAGCCCTTTGAGGCATAAACAAATGTTTCTGGGTGGTGTGACCCCTTCATCAAGGCCAGTTCCAGTGCTGCCTCCTCCAGGAAGCTGTCCTGGACTCCATCTCTCCACCTTGGATCTCCCCAACCCTTCGCTTGGCCTCCCTCAGGTTGGCCACGTGCATGCCTCCTCTCCTCACCAGACTGGGTTCCCTGGGAGCAGGGCTCAAGTTCTGGACATCTTGGTGTCCCTGACAGCAGGGGTCACAGTGTAGGGCCCTGGCTGCCCAGGATCCCCCGGGAGCTTCCTCAGCATACAGGTCTTGGGCCCAGCATTGGGGCTAAGTCTGACTTGGAGCTGGGTGTCTGCATGGGAAAGCAGCCAGGTTTCTGAACCTCTGCCCCCGGGCAGGGAAGGTGGGCATGCGGCTGACACAACGGCGTGTGAGAGGCAGTGAGAGGACAGTGGCTCACCCCAGACTCCTGTCGTCCTTGCAGGTTCGTGTGTGCCCAGCTGCCCAACGCCGTGCTGGAGAGCATCAGCATCATCGACACGCCGGGCATCCTCTCTGGGGAAAAGCAGAGGATCAGCCGAGGTAGGGTCGGCTGGCTCTGTGCTCTGTTCTTCCTGGTATGTTCTCTCGCTTCCATACCAGGAGCGAGGCCCCCAGGGCCTAGCTGTCCCCTGATGAGCCAGTGCTGCCCTGTGTGCTGTATGGGATGGTCCGAGGCAGTGGCCAGGGGACAAGGGTGGGTCTACTGTGGCTCAGGAGATAGCTGGCCTCTGTCTTCTCCTCTGTTAAAATGGAGACATCAGTATCTGCCTTTCCTCCCTCATCGAGGTTATTCATGCTCCAAGCGACACCTAACACGGGCCGAACCCTGGTTGCTTCTGAAGTCCCTGCAGTCTCCGCCCCGGAGCTTGCAGCCCTGCAGGGGCGGCAGGCGAGGCAGAGAACTTCAGCTCCACAGCATGAGGACAGCATGCTCTGGGCCTGGGAACGGGAGCTGGGATGTGAGAGCACTTTGAAAACTGCTCACTCCAGACAGAAAGGGGGTAACCGCTCATGAGGGAGCCGCCCCCAGGGTGGTTAGGAGCTGGAACTCCAGCCAGACTGCCAGGGTTCCAAGCCTGCCTCTGCCACCTCCTGGTGGCGTGAACTGGGGCAGGTCTGTTTGCTCTGGTTGGTTCAGCTGTAAAGTAGGGAGAAATAATTCTATCTACCGGATAGGTTGTTTGAGGATTAAAAGAAATAATACAGATTAAGAGCCTTCTGCCTGGCACATAGCAGTGCCCAGTTAGCATGAGGTGTTATAGATCCTCACCATCATCATCACTGCCTTTTACAGCTAGACCGATGCTGTTTAAAGCTAAAAACAACTGCTCCCGGCTCCTCACCCCCAGCCTCCCCAGCCACAGCGTGCTGTGTGCCCCGGGTGATGCCCTACCCTCTCTGTGCCCTGTTTCTCTGGCGAGAAACGCAGACGAGGCACACCCGTCCGATAGCGGAGCTGGGAGCTGGGCTAGAGCCAAATCAGCACTCGGCAGTCAGCATCCGGGAAGGAACGGCTTTGGCCTGGGCAGCGGCTGGACTCTCGCCTCGCCTGAACCCTTAGCTGGCTGTCCACTTCCCTCGGCCCCTGTGCTCTGCGACCAGACAGACAGACAGGTGTGTTCTGCAGGCTGCCCGTGCTGCAGCAGGAGGCTCGGACACCCCCTCCCCCTGGTCACGGCCTGCCAGGGCCAGCACCCGCTCCCCCAGGCTGCACTGATTCCCACGGGCAGCCTGTCTCCTCCAGGTGGCTCCGGAGAGCTGGACTTCAATCCCTAAAGGTGGGTGGGCCTGCACTGCAAGGCCAGTGCCGCCTGACAGGTGGGTCTGGAGGTTTCCAAGGAGGCTGGACTCAAGTTCAGAGATGGGGGTTTAGAACCTGCGCGGCTCTCAACAGGTCACATGTCCCCCTGGGTCTCACTGTTCCCGTGTGTAATGAGGAGTAACGACCCATCGTATGACCTTGTGAGGTCCACGGATGGTCATGGACACATGGGCATCAGCTCTGAGTCTGGATCTCAGAGCGCTCCCTCCTTCCCCGACCTGCCAGCCAGGGCCACCGCTCTGCAGCCCCAGGGTCATCTGTGTGCATGGCCTCCCTGCAGCTGTGGGTGCACAGCCTGTGCAGCTGTGGGTGGCCGCCCTGCTTCGGGGACCTCTGCCTTCCTCAGCTCCTGTCCCATTCCAGGCTTCCTCTACCCCTCTGCCTTCTCTCCTGCCTTCATCTTCAGGCCTCAGCGGCTGCCCTGTGCAGATTGGCTGCTTGGCCATCTTCCTATCCTCTCCCATCTCACGTGACTAAGCCCCACCTCTGGGAGAAGTGATGCCCCATGAGTGCTGCCCAGGACAGTTTCTTCGCTGCCCTCCCGCGTCCAGACTACAAGTGCAGCTAGCAAAGCAGCCTGTGGTGGAAACCGGAGCTGGGAGCTGGGCCGCAGCACTGCACCGTCAGCCCGGGCAGTGCTGACTCAGCTCTCCAAGGAGACCAGGAAATCGGGGGAGGGAGGATCACACACTCCCAGATGTCAGGGGACCCCAAATGAGGAGGGTTTCCAGTATGCAGAGTCCCTCCTCCTCCTTCCTCACAGAGCTGTAGAAGCTGGAGGCTTCAGCTTATACCTACACACATAAACATGCACGCTCATATACACACATCCATACACATGTACATCCACACTCATATACACCCACACTCATATACACACACCCACACAAATATACACATCCACACTCATATATACACATCCACACACATGTACATCCACACTCATATACTCCCACACTCATAAATACTCACACTCATACCTACATCCATACACATATACACCCACACTCATATACACCCACACTAATACACACACCCACACACATATACATCCACACTCATATACACACATCCACACACATATACATCCACATTCATATACACCCACACTCATATATACCCACACTCATACGTACATCCATACACATATATATCCACACTCATATACACACACCCCCACACATATATATCCACACTCATATACACCCACACTCATATATACCCACACTCATACGTACATCCATACACATATATATCCACACTCATATACACACCCCCCCACACATATATATCCACACTCATATACACCCACACTCATATATACCCACACTCATACATACATCCATACACATATACACCCACATTCATATACACATCCACACTCATGTGCACCCACACACATAAACACCCACACTCATATACACATCCACACTCATATACACCCACACACATATACACCCACAGTCATATACACACATCCACACACACATATACACCCACACTCATATGCACCCACACTCATATACCCACACTCATATGCACCCACATACATATACACCTACAGTCATATACACACATCCACATACATATACCCACACTCATATACACCCACCCTCATATACACATCCACACATAAACACCCACACTCATATACACCCACACTCATATACACATCCACACATAAACACCCACACTCATATACACCCACACTCATATACACCCACACTCATATACACATCCACACATAAACACCCACACTCATATACACATCCACACATATACACCCACACTCATATGCACCCACACTCATATACCCACACTCATATGCACCCACATACATATACACCTACAGTCATATACAAACATCCACACACATATACCCACACTCATATATACCCACCCTCATATACACATCCACACATAAACACCCACACTCATATACACCCACCCTCATATACACATCCACACATAAACACCCACACTCATATACACATGTGCACATACACACACACCCCAAGTGTGTACATAGAACCAAACGCACTTTATCTGGCTGTGGTCTGGGGCCCTCAGAGCTCTGGGTTTGGTCACAGGGCAGATAGGCACTTCTTCCGTCCCTTCAGCCAGCCCAGGGCAGGGCAGAACCCCCAACCCTGCTCAGGGGTGTGGGGAGCCTGAAATCCAGGCCACATTCTGCTGCGTCCAAGCCTCGTGCCTGGCACAGGGCTGTGTCTCCCAGAAAAAAGGTGCCATTGTGACATTGGCAGAGCCTCCACTGGGCCCCATGTGGAAAGTGAGCTGCTCCCAAGGGCTCCCTAGGCCTCAGGCTTCACAGGAGGAGGACTCAGACCCCAGCCCAGAGCTGGACAAAGTGTGGTCCTTGCTTAGGGTGTGGCCCCATTGCCCAGGCTGGGGGTAGGTGCCTTGCAGGGTGGGAGAATGCAGGGGGCACCCCAGAACCCGGGCCTGGGAGGTCACGCGCAGCAATTGTCTCTGGATGGAGACGCACTAGGTGGGCAGCAGAGGGGCAGGGAGGCATTCCGGGAAGTGACAGGATGTGCCTGGCCCAGACTCATTACTGGGAAGGAGCAAGGAAGCAACAGAAGTGGGTGGGTCCCGGAAGCCTGAGTGTCCTCTCACTGGGGAACCGCGTTTCCCGGCTGCTCAGCTAGAAATCCCCACCGGCCCCACCCTGCAAAAGCAACACCCCCCCCCCCCGCCGGACATTGAGCTCACATCCCGCTCAGTAAGCCCCTTCCTGCACAGGTGAGCTCAGCAGCTCTACAGCAGGTGAACCCCTGGCCCAGGTCTCAACACTGCAATGGGAACTCCGGCCTCCTGACTCCCAGTCTAGTGGCTTCTCAGCCCATTTTCATGGAGGTGGGGAGTAGGCATGAAGGCAGACTCATCCCCTGGGGAACCTTGGAGGGTCTGGGCTGACTCTCACAGCCCTCGCCCGTCCCTGACACCCTTGCTGGACCAGGGCCGGCACTTAGGGGCCTCCTGGGCCTCACACTGGGGCAGCAGGAGAGTCCCATTGCCTTCCAAAGGACTTGCGGACAGCCTGCAGGCTTCCTCTGGAAGGCATGCAGTGTGGCATTTGTTCCCCGGAGTCATCTCAATTCTTCCCACTTTTTGGAAATCGATGCCTTGTTATTATTTTATTTTATTTTAAATCTTGAAAGAGATTTCGGGGGAGGCAGAGCAGGACCATAAGTAACTGCCTGTTCTGAGGGCTCAGCCCTCTGGGCTCAGCCTGGCACATGGCTCTGAGCAAGCAGGGAAGGTGGACAAGAGTCGAGGATCTGGGTTCTAGTCCCAAGTTTGCCACCACCTGGCTGTGTGAGCTTGGGCCAGCCCCTTAACATCTCTGTTCCCTCTCCCTTCCCTGTAAGATGTGCATGCCCTGTTAACCTCTGGCATAGGCAGAGTTAGGAGGATCAATGAGATTGCGTGGCAAATGTGCTGCCTTATCCCCTGCATTTCTCTTTAGACTGCGAAGGAAGCCAGTGGGTCATTAAGGAGCTGCCTTGCTTATTGGGTTTGTCTCATTGATTTCCGCCTGCCTGGCATTACTTAGGAATACTCTCTTACCAGTCGGCTGGAGCCTGGGGGCCGTGGGGAGAGGCCCGGGTCCCTGCAGGCTGCCCAGACTCTGGGCCGGGCGCCTGCAGTCCAGGTCTCTTGGAGCCAGCGGACTTGCTGTAAGCAATTCCAGGAAGGCCAGCTTCACCCTCCATCTCTTGGGGCTCGAATCTCCCCCACCCATAGCCATATCTTATGTCACGAGCCTCAGGCTGCTGCAGGTGCTCTAAATCTCTCGTTATGGGTCTGAGAGCTATTCCTGGGACCAGTGAGGGAAAGGGGGTCTGTCACTGGTGTCCTGTCCACCCCAGGCACTGGGGCAGAGCCTCCAGACTCAGCACAGCCCCTCCCTCTGCAGTCAGATCCTGTTGCCGTAGTTCTGCCACTGACCCCTCATTAGTCAGTTTTTATCCCCATTTTATAGCTGAGAAAATTGAGGTTCAGACTTGCCCAAGGCCACACAGTGAATACATGGGAGAGCCAGTCCCATGCCCTTTTCCTTATTGGCTCCGGCATCTGCCTTTCAGCTGCTCCCACTCCTGGCTGTACATAAGCCGAGTCTAGGCCACAATTAGCCAGTTAACTGCCATGCATCCAAAACGGAAACCATCTCCACACTCCACAATATTTTGAATTTAATTGCGTACAAAGGGTTAAACACCCATCCTGGAGGTTGCCCTGATTTTCTGAGCCCTCTGCCCCCTTCCTGCCCACAGTTCTGAAGGACTGCCTTTGGGAGGTGGGAGCAACCAGTGTACCAGGCTATGCCACAGGGACGATTAGAAATAGCCAGGAGCTATCCCTGGGGCGGCACAGGCAGGGGAGCAGGTGCTGGCTGCGGGCTGCAGGCCTACCTGCAACGGGAATGCACAGGCCTCCCAGGCTCTGTAGGAGCTGCTGGCTGGGCCTGTGCAGTGGGCAGGGCAGGGTAGGGCAGGGTAGAGCGGGTAGACAGGGATGTGGCCAGGTGCTGGACTGCTGTCCTCGTGGCATGTGCAGGGAGCACAGGGACCCGTTGGCCAGGTGCAGTCCTGGCCCCACCCCTTGCCTGCTGTTTAACTCTCACTTCATCTCTGAACCTGTTTCCTCCTCTGGAAAGTGGCAATGATACTCCTCACCCCACCTACCTCAAAGAGTGCTGTGAGTGTGAAATGAAGTCAAGCTGTAAACATCTTGCCAGCCGGAGCAAGCACTGGATCTGGGGCTAGAGAGCTATGTACCGCACGCCACCACTGCCTCCTACAAGCAGTGTGGTCCTGGATGAGTCACTGAGTGACTGTTTCTAGGTGGCACTGATACCATCCCTGCCTGGTCACTGGGCAGAGCCTGGCTCCCAAAGCACTTTCCTAGGCCCTGCTCCTTGATGGAGAGGGCCAGTTTCCCCAAATCAAAAGACTAAATAGGACTAATGGTGCTAATAATAATTAGCATTTATTGAGCGGCTACTATATGCTGGGCTTTCAGTGTTTTTAGTCCTTATAGTTCTCTTAATGAGGTACTATCAGTATGCCCATTGATAGATGAAAACGCACTGACTTGGAGACACAGAGTAACTTGCTCAAGGGCAAATAGTAAAAACAGTGGAAGAATCAGAATTTGAATCCAGATCTGACTCCCAAGATGGTATTATTTCTCCTGCACCTGGTGCATCTCCCCAAACCCCTAGCCTGTGCCCCAAGTGCCCCTCCCCCTGACTGTCGCTCTGCCTGCAGGGTATGACTTTGCTGCTGTCCTTGAGTGGTTCGCCGAGCGGGTTGACCGCATCATCCTGCTCTTTGACGCCCACAAGCTGGACATCTCTGATGAGTTCTCAGAAGTCATCAAGGCCCTCAAGAACCACGAGGACAAGATGCGGGTGGTGCTGAACAAAGCCGACCAGATCGAGACCCAGCAGCTGATGCGGGTGTACGGGGCCCTCATGTGGTCCCTGGGGAAGATAGTGAACACCCCGGAGGTGATCCGGGTCTACATCGGCTCCTTCTGGTCCCACCCGCTTCTCATCCCCGACAACCGGAAGCTCTTTGAGGCCGAGGAGCAGGACCTGTTCAAGGACATTCAGAGTCTGCCCCGAAACGCTGCCCTGCGCAAGCTCAATGACCTCATCAAGAGAGCCAGGCTGGCCAAGGTGAGGCCGCCCTTGGGGGGATGGGCAGCATGGTGGCACCAAGTGTTTGGGGGCAGGGAGGTCAGCTGTAAGAGCTACCTGCAACCTTGAGCATTGCCTGCCCATGTGAGCCTGTTCTGTAGCTACTGTGTCATGAGCTTCAGCCATGCCCACACTGGCAGCCAGGGGGCAGGATACGGGGGTTGATATGGTCACAGGCCCTGGGGTCAGATGGCCAGATTGGAGCTCCATTCCACTGTTTATAAACTGATCCCACCCCCAGCAAGGCCCTCCGTCTCCTGTTTCCTCACCTGTGAAATGAAAGGGTTGGAGGATAGAGTAGAATAAGAATGTAAAACCCTTTATTGCCATGCCTGTGTCCTCACAAGTGCTCAGTAAATGTTAGCTATTGTTGTTGTCTTCCTCATCAGCATCATCTCCAGTATTACCATCCCTGCTATTGCCTTGACCTTAACCTCCCCACAATCTCGCCTTTCCCGAGATCTAGAAAAACAGCTCAGTGCTGCAGGAAGTGTGAGAGCAAGAGGGTGGACAGAAATTATTTCGGAAGTGGGAGCAGGAGGAGGAGGGGTTTATGGGAAGAGATGGATGCGGGCCACCAAGAAGGAAGGAATGGATCGAGGTCTTGATCAGAAGCGTTCTCTCTGCCCATTTCTCAGGTCCATGCCTACATCATCAGCTCTCTGAAGAAGGAGATGCCCTCCGTGTTCGGGAAGGACAACAAGAAGAAGGAGCTGGTGAACAACCTGGCTGAGATTTACGGCCGGATCGAGCGGGAACACCAGATCTCGCCTGGGGACTTTCCCAACCTGAAGAGGATGCAGGTAACCAGGGTCTGGGGCTCCAGGACAAAGGGCAGTGAGCAGCCTGAGTATGGAGGCGATGCCCTAGGTCTGTCCTTCCTGGTGCTGTCAATGGCCTAGCAGGTGTCATATCTGGGGCTGGAGAGAAATGTGGAGCCCCAGCGATCCTAGTAGGACAGGGGTGTCCCATGATGTTTGGGATCTGTAGCTCCAGTTCCCTAGTCACAGCCACCACGTCCTGTGAAATAGGACAAGTCACCTAATGAAGGTTCTCCAGGCCCTCAAGTACGTAGGAGTGGCTGGGGACATAGGCCATGGAGAAGAAGTCTGCACAGGAGCGTGCCATTTTTGGAGCCCACTACAGGCCCCTCTCTTGAGCCAGGGACCATCACATATGGTGACTCATGTCATTCCCCAAATCAGCCCTCTGCAGAAGGTGTTTTCATCCTCCTTTGATGGATTAGCAAATTGCAATATACAAAGATAATTAATCTTCGCAGTTAACTGCCTGCAGTTTTCAGAGTGTAGTATTCACATGGGCTGCTAATAGAAAAGCCAGGAGCTGTCCCCACAGTCCAAGCAAGAAACTACCTCCCCATACCAGCTGAATCCTCTCTGATCCTCTGTCTGTTCATCTGTAAGTCAAGGCCCCAGACATGCTCAGCTATGGATGCTGTGAGCATCCGTGAGGTAATACTTATAAGGTACTCAGTACAGAGCCCAGCACAGACTCGCCCTTGAAATGAAGTAAGATGTTACCACCAGGGAAGCTGGGTGATGAGCAAAAGGGACTTACCTATCCATGTAATTTTTGCAACTTCTCATGGCTCTGTATTATATCAAAATACAGTGTTTTTAAACATCAGAGAATTAGAGACATTCTCTAATAGCCACAGACGTAGCAGTGATATTGATTTTGCTCTTGTTGCTGACTTCGATCTTAAGCTTGGGAACCAGTTTCTCAGCTCAAGACTGGGGTTTCAGAACTCCCTAGAGTCTCAAATAGGTACTTTTAGTTTCCTATCTGATTTAAAAAATAGACATTCAAAATATACATGTGTTCATGTATCCATTCATTCCTGTAACCGCCTACCGCAAGCCCGTCACTAACTTCAGAAATTACTTTAACGTTACTTGTGTCTCAATCGACTGTGCCCTGGAACATGGTCAACTTTTAGTTTCTCTTTCCATTAAGAATTTAATGATCTGTAATCAAGCATTTGGGAAGCTGATGTTTGAAAGGGACCATACAACCCCCTTTTTAATGTGAGAGATTCTTTCACAACATAAATGAGTCCATCTCCTGCTATTAGGTATGCTGATCAATAACATAAGTGGTTGTCCTTTGGGGGAATGTATGGGGGGGCGGGGGGGAGCAGCCACTGTGCCCCTGGAAGATATTGGGAACCCACCGAACACACCTAGCTGTGGACAGAGACCCGAGGGACCTTGAGGGGTCATGCCCTGAGGGCAGGAAAACAGCTGGTCATCCCCTGCCCTCCTCCCCTCCCAGCCCCCACTGCCCTGGTTCAGCCTGTCCTTGAAGGGAGATGAGAAACGCCCAAGCTAACACTCGCTCTTGGAATGTAGCTGTGGGTGTTGGTGGAATTTTTCTGCAGGAACTCGAGGTGCCTGTCCCCAGCCTATCCCTGTGCACTGGCCTCTTCCCCGGGTCCTGGGGTTGCTGTGGCCTAGCCAGGGCGGGAGCGGAGCGCTCTCACCTCGTCACTCCTGAGGCCCAGGGGAAGCCGGCGTTCTAGACTCAGGACCTTTCAAAAAATCACAACAAGGTGCAAAGTGGAGCGAGTTTCTCTTACCATGTGGCGGGGGTGTCATGGGGAGGCACGGAGGGGAGCTGTTGCAAAATCTGCGTGCCCACTGCGTCTACTGTGTCAGGAGCTTCGGGAGGGGAGCCAGTCAGTGAAAACTCTCTCCCGGTGATTCTGAGGAGCATCCTGATTAAAGACAGCTGGTTAGGGGTAACCCTGGGCTTTTACTATGATTTGTGTTTAGCTGCGTTGGCCTCAGGTTTTCCTCCCTAAATTGGGATGAAATGTGATTTCCCTCCCTCAGAAGGGCACTAGAGGAGTGAGTAAGACCATGTAGTAAAAGCACTCTGTAACCTTATTAAAGTAGAGACCCCCAAGCTCCATCTCGCTCCTTCCCAGCCCCTGAAGCGGTTCTACTCTCTCCTGAAAAATCCCAACTTCAACCCAGTGTGCCTGCTTTCCTCCTCCTCTCTCATATCTTTTATGATTTTGATGTGGCTCAGTTTGGCTTCAGGCCAAAGGGCTGTGGGCATCCCAGCATTAGTGGAAGACAGCCTCCCCCTCAGAGGAAGGCACTCCTCCCACTGTCTTCCCGCCTCACCTTCTTTTCTCCCCCCTCTCCCCAGGACCAGCTGCAGGCCCAGGACTTTAGCAAATTCCAGCCTCTGAAAAGCAAGCTGCTGGAGGTGGTGGATGACATGCTGGCCCATGACATTGCCCAGCTCATGGTGCTGGTGCGCCAGGAGGAGTCGCAGCGGCCCGCCCCGATGGTGAAGGGTGGCGCGTTCGAGGGCACCCTGCATGGCCCCTTCGGGCACGGCTACGGGGAGGGGGCTGGGGAGGGCATCGGTGATGCTGAGTGGATCGTGGCCAGGGACAAGCCCATGTACGACGAGATCTTCTATACCCTGTCACCGGTGGACGGCAAGATCACGGGTGCCAATGCCAAAAAGGAGATGTTGCGCTCCAAGCTGCCCAACAGCGTGCTGGGCAAGATCTGGAAGCTGGCGGACATCGACAAGGATGGCATGCTGGATGACGAGGAGTTCTCACTGGCCAACCACCTCATCAAGGTCAAGCTGGAGGGACATGAGCTGCCCAACGAGCTGCCCGCCCACCTCCTGCCACCATCCAAGAGGAAAGTTGCCGAGTGATGGGAGGAGGAGGTTCAGAGCAGGCAGGTGTTACAGGAGATGGGAGAGGCGGACACACACACACACACACACACACACACACACACACACATACACTCACGGGCACAGATCTGGAGAACCGCACAGCAGGTGAGAGGGATCAGCCATCCTCAGGTTTCCAGGCTGGACACAAGTTCTCAGCATCGGCAGAAGCACAGGGTCCCAGCTCCCAAGCCTCCGTCTCCATCCCTCTCTCCTTTCCGTCTTCCCCTGCCCAGAGGCCCGCCTCCTCCTGCAGAGGCAGGTAGTTCACCGCCCACATGGCCCACCCACCTCCACATTCCCTGGACTCGGGACAGATGGAAATACTTTCCACTTACTAGACAATTCACTTTGTTTTCTGAGCTTTCTCCCTGTCTTTAGCTTCCTAATATGAAATCTGCTCCGAGGCCGGGAGGTGTGTGGAAAGGGGCTGCTGCAAGGAGGGGGCTGGGAGAAGAGGTGTCCCCCGGAATCAGGTCCCACCTTGAAGAGACATGGCCCTGAACTCCCTTGCGGCCTCAGGCTCCGTCTGCCTCGTCAAGTCTGGCTTTGAAACACACACAGCCTCCTCCCCGCAACACTTTATTTCAAAGGATCCCAGGGAGAGGGAAGAGTCGGAAAGCTGGCAGGAAAGAAAGCAGGAGAGCTTCCTTGTCGTCCTCTCCTCAAAGCCAGTTGGAGGTGGCTTCATTCCGCAGATTTTGTGAGGTTCCTATTGTTTCCACCTGACCTCTGACGTGTGGATGCCCAGACTCACGGTTACCCAGCCCCTCCTGTATGCCAGGACCTGTGCTCGGCACTTTGCAGGCATCAGCCCGTGGGGCCCTCATCACTCCCCAAGGGAGTGTGCATTAGTGCCCCCATTTTTCAGACGAGGAGTCTGAGACTCAGAGTTTAAGGGACCTTCCAAAGTCCCAGAGGTCACACACGATGGAGAAGGACTCAGAGCCAGGGCCTCGCTCTTCCTTCTGCCTCAAAGATCTCGGCATCGCTAGCCCACGACCAGCCACAGAGGGCGAGCTCAGTTTGCAGGCCCCTCCGCTTCCCAGAGCCGGCTGGCGAGCGGGAAGGGCCAGCAGCCCTTGGTGGGCCATCAGTCTGGCCATCTGTCACATCGCAGAAGCAAACCGTGCCTTCTGGCTCTGTGCCCCATGTTCCTAAAATTGCCGCAGTCCCACAGCGTCAGCAGGAGAGTGGGCCTGCCTGCTGGATGCTGGATGCTGCTGCCGCCTGTCCCTGCTCCCCCTCCCACCAGAGCTGAGTCACTGACTCTGTGATGTGGGACCTCATGCTGACTCTCAGAGGTCTGAAGTGTCCCTGGCAGGACCGCCAGCAACTGCAGTGTCCTCGACACATCCCCACCATTCTCCATGCCCTGCTCCCGCCTCCATGGTCTCTCCCCTGATTTGCTTCACGGCCACTGAACCAGTCACTTTGTATGCTATGCTCCTACTGTGATGGAAAACAAAAGCGAGTATAACTTATTTTATATCTATGTTCAGACTATAGAGAGAATATTCTATGTATCTATGATGTGCCCACTACTGTAGTGCATTTGTCATTAGTGTTCATGTTAATACAGCACATGTATCCTTTGGTACCCGATTGGCCACAGAGCATCATTCCATGGGCGGCCAGGGGGAGGGGCTGGGTTCTTTCCTGGGATCCCTGGTAGTACCTTTGGCAGGGGATTGGGCTGCCATGGCAGCATCCACACACATTGTCCCACTGGCCTGATGACTGCCCAGTGGTTACCTAGGCCGCCCTTGTGGAACCACCTCTCCCTGCCACTCTGCAATGGAGTTGGCCCCCAAACCTCTGGGCTTCCTTCTGCAGCCACACATTCCTCTGTCTCATGAAGTGAAGGGCAAAGGAAAGTCAAGGCTAAGATGTCTAGCCTCCTCTCGCAGAGACCATTGGTCAGCTCTGTGCCTCTCTTTGAGCTGAAGGAAAATGGGAAGGAGACAGCAGAGGGGGGTGAAGTTTCTGTCTTTTTATTTTAGAAGGAAGGGGGTGTCAGTCCCCTCACCCCACAGCCACTTGGACATTTGCACCACCTTCTTGCCCTGCCTCTCTTCCCTCCCTTCTCCAAGGCTCCACCCGGGAGAGATCTAGGAGGCCTGAGATTTCTGTGTTGGCACTTTTCCCATCTCCCGAGAAAAAGGAAATGGTGCTTGAGGCTCCTCTCAACAGCTGAGGGACAGCTGAGGGTCACTTTCTCTGGGGCTGTCCCTCTGGCTCTTGCTGCCTTGACTTTCTGACCTCTTGCTGGCTCCGGGGGCCTGGGGAGAGCATGTGCCTCAGCTGGGAAACATTTAATAGCAAGCAGATGCATGCCATAGCGGTCTCACAGGCAAGGATCCCTACAGACTCCACTGTGCTGTGGCTCCGTCCCCATGCACCACTCAGCCGGGGTCACAGAAGTCGTCAGATATGAGGAGCACACCCTGCACCATTGCCCCAGAAAAGCCTGCTCCCGGCACCGAGGGCTACCTCCTGACCTGACCAGAGTCTAGTTGTGTTCAGGGACACTGCTGGTCATGGCAGGGCCTGGGCCTCAGAGTGCAGAGGGGCAAGAGATTGCCCTAAGACATCCCCACTCCCATCTGTCCCCTCATTCCAAGAGCTTGTGTTTGTGTGTTAGCTCATCAGAATTGGCAGAGCTTTCTGGGGAGAATAGGCTTGTTTCCTTTCCCCAGGAGACATTAACTGGTCTCTGTACACATTTATTTCTTTACTCTTTAATTTTTCTCATCCATTCATCCATCTAGCCATCCATCCATTCTTTCTTTCACTCGGAAGACCCTGAGAGCCTCGCCCAGAAGAGGCCCTAAGGTCAAGACAGAGATTCCTTCTCGGAGCCATTGAAAAATACTTAATAAATGCCATCTGTGCAGTAGGGACAATTCCAGATGGGTCAGACCAAGTTCTTGCTCTCAAAGAGCTCACAGCCTTCCAGTTAGGGAAATATTTCTACAAACATTGATAATACAAGGAGGGACAAGGACAGAACCTGGGGTGGGGATGCAGGAAAAGGGGATGGGGGGCACATGAGAGTCAGAAATGGCTTCAAACTTACTTAGGAGGAGATGGTCAGAGAAAGCCTGGGGTAAGGGCTGGGCACATGAGATGAACCTAAGAAACCTGGGGTCTCCCTCTGGTGCCTACTGGCTTCCTTCTCTAACCAAGGAAGATAGGATTTTATACAAAAGTAAACACACAGCGTTCCCAGCCCACCAAATCCTGCCAGACTCAGCACCACTGATGTGCTTGAGGAAAATCAGGATTCGAATTTTGTCTCTGGAGACTGCTGGTGTTTCACAGGCTGTTTTCAAGTAAAAATGTTATCAGTGTCTTTAAAGTTGAAATTTTCAGTGCCCGGAGGAAAAGAAAAATGGTGATGGGGGAATGTCAGCTATTCCCGCTGGAGCATGAGGGGGAAGGGAGGATAGAAGGGGCACCACTCTCCCCTTGACCTCCCATTGGGGTAGTCAGTGCTGCTCCTATGTGGGTTCTCGGGTCCTCCTGACAACGGGAAGACTCCGCTTTCTACCCCTTGAGGTGAGGGAGGCTGTGCGACTTGCTTTGGCCAGTGGAATATGAGTGGAGCAACATGCCCCTTCTTTGCAGAAATGAGTATGCAGTTTGCCTGGGCCAGCTCAAGTCCCTGAGTCACTCTGAAATCCCTGACCAGCCTGCACTGAACAGATGGCACAAATAAGATGGAAACCCTAGTCATGTTGATGTTAAGCCACTGATAGCCATAGGCTGTTTATCACCCAGCATCACCTAGACTATCATGACCAAGAGGCCAGGCCAACTCTTCCAATAGCAAGTGTAGAGGAGAGAAAGTCTAGGAGACTGAGTTCCTGCCTTCCTAAAGACCGAGGCCACCGAAGCTGACGTCACAGGTGATTCACACCAAGTCCTTTTGCATCTGAGCCACATTCTGCAATGTCCCAGACCTGGCCCCTCAACATCACTGCATAGCTTTGCACTACTGGAGTCAAACACTGCTGGGCCTTGTCATCTTCTGGCAGTAATATAGATTGGGCATTTGTCTATCTAGACCTGAAACAGAGATGTGTACAGGTCAGAAAGAGAAAATCTATAATTCCCAAACTCCCTTGCAGCCAGGGTCAGGATGTGATTCCGGGCCCTGCCAATCACATGCACAGAGGAAGAAGAGATGGAAGAGGGGATGTGGAGGGCCTGGCAGAGCAGTTTTTACACTGCCTGAACACCTGAAAGGGGAGAGGGAGGCCTGGAGACCACCTGTGGGTCCCTGCAGGCCCTAGCCCACCGTGGCCCCTGCCACCTGTGTGAATGCACAGCCCTGAGTCCCCGCCTGGCCTCCAAGCCATCCTCATCTGGTGCTGACCGCGGGCTGTGAATACTCGAAGTGCACTCATCACAGTGGGGTTGGGGGCGGGGGGAGAGTGGTGACATGGTTGCCTGGCTCCGATGCAGACCACCTAAGAAGTTCACAGGCAATAGCAGACCCTCCAATATAT
This sequence comes from Myotis daubentonii, assembly GCF_963259705.1. Lineage (NCBI taxonomy): Eukaryota > Metazoa > Chordata > Mammalia > Chiroptera > Vespertilionidae > Myotis > Myotis daubentonii. The sequence continues at coordinate 65,557,787 of NC_081851.1, read as the reverse complement.
TGAATGCACAACCCAAATGGCAAATGTTTCTCTTCATTCACGCAGTTTCAGAATGACACTGTTGTGTAAGGTGAAGTCTCCTTTTCTGCTAGCCAGCGTCTTTTCATAGCATTTTTGAATCCTTGTTTTAAGACAAGGAGCTAAGGAAGCAGCAAATGCCAGCTCAGTGTAGAGAGGAAATAAGCCTCAATGCATCTCAGTCTCATCTTGGGAAGGAGCTAGGGTTTGGTTCACTTCTGAGAGGATCCCCCACTGGTTGGCATAATGATGACACTGGTGAAATCTGACTTCAGTTCGGGTTCACTATTTTCACAGGCCACTTCCTCTCCCATCCCTCTTTCTCCTGTCTCCTCCCTACCTCCATCCCAGGATGCAGAGGGTCACCCCTCCCCTGACTGGGCATTCTGTCCTCTCCAGGCCAGGAATCCAGCAATGTGAGCACACACAGGACCGCGCGCACGTGTGAACACACACACACACACACACACACACACACACACCAATCCCATCATCCATGTCTGCTCCATCCCATGGCGCTGGGTCTTGCTATGGGGCCATTGGCTGATCTGAAGAACCAAGAGTCTGCATGTCTGACCATGGGGTCAGAGGCCGTTGCCATGGCTCTGGTCACAGGTCTGAGACTAGCAGGAGCCCAGTGAGAGAGATTCCTGTCAGCCCAGTAGAGAAGAAGGTGAGAGGTTCAGGGGCAGGCAGGTTTTGGGACACGCCGCCATGTGGGCACTGCTCATACACAGGCTTCCCCACTGGATCTGACCTGCTGCCTTCACACCTTCCTTGGCAGTACAGGGCTATTTGCCTCATTCCAGAAACTTCTGTTCCTCAGGAGCATGCCATGGAATGAAAAGACAAGGCTCCCTGCAGGGATGTCAGCTAGTGCTTCTTGCCCTGAGCAGAGTAACGGTCCGGGCCCGAGCACATGCAGCCTGTCCCTTTGATACCCTGGCATGTCCAGCGGCCACAGGAAGTGAGGCCTGAGATTAGCGGTAGCCCTGACTTTTCAGTGACATTTCCTGGAACTTCTTGAGATGAAGATAAAACAAGCAAACCACGCAGAGCTGCAGGGCATGGCCAGATGTCACTCCTTAGCCCCGGGAGTGACTGAACGTCTAGGTTGGCATCCAGGTCTACCGGTCCCTGTAAAACACACCCCATTTTGTGCCCACATATTTCAGTTGGGCTACCTTGACTGGTAATGACAAAAATCCTCAAGCCAGGATTTTCCAAGACCCAGTTCAAATGCTCCCCCTAAGCCAATATGACACCTCCCCCACTACCACCCCCTCCATCTGCACATGCCCAGAGTTTCGGCTCTCCATCTGCCTGCTGCCACTGTCATTCACATGCTTGTTTAACTTCACCATCCAGATAACAAGCTCCTTAAAGGCATAGAATGAGCTTAACACGGTGCGAGAAAGGCCTTGCTGTGCCACCCAGATGGTCCTTGAGTGCTTATAACCCAGCTACAGGTGGTGCTGTCACTGTCCCCAGAAATTGCCCTCCACTGCAAAGATCTGCCTGGCCTATTGCCACACCTTCTTCCCAGGGCAGCTGCACCCAGTGAGTAGTCAGTGAAGGAATAGAAGGCTTGTCCCCCACTGCCTGAGCCTGGAATAGTCCTGGAGGGTCATTCCAGCTTCAGAACTCGCCACTGGGTCAGCGGAGCCCTGTGCCTGCATTGCAGCCCACTGCTCCCTCTGCCCACTCTTGCCTCCTTCCCTTCCCCTTTCCAGTGTTCAAGCCAAGAGCACTCACTAATAAACTTCCTGCAGCTAAACTCCGTCTCAGAGTCTACTTCCCAGGGACCCAGCCTGCAGAGAGGGTCTGGCAAAGAGGAGCTGCCCAATAAATGCTGGTTGGCACAACTGAGCAGCCAGTGGCTCAGCGATGAGTCCAATCACCGGACGGCTGCATGGGGACTAGTTAGTTGACCACGCAAATAGGAGCAGTGGCCTTGCCAGAAAGTGAGTGCCACGTGGCACCAGTCCCTACTTGGCAGGCCACTTTGAATCATCGGGAGAAGCTGGTGCCATGGAACAACACAAAATGGGAAAAGCCAAAAATGGTCTCATAGTGACACCTCAGACAGCTGCAGCCAGGCTGTTCGTTAGTGAATAAGGAGAAGGGCCATAGGACTCTTATTCTGTGCAAAACGAGGCCATTATTCAAACCACAAGCTCTTCCTTTGTTACTAAGAACAAACCCTTCCCTCCCATTCTGGGACTGGCACCCCTCCAGGAGAGACAGAGATCAATAGATGCGGGAGAAAGAATCCTTCCCTGGGTTGCAGCTCCAGCCACAGCTTTTCAAAAGGTAAACACTAGCCCGGCGTGTGGCTCAGTGGTTGAGCATCAACCTGGGAACCAGGAGGTCACGGTTCCATTCCTGGTCAGGGCGCATGCCTGGGTTTCGAGCTTGATTTCTGGTGGGGGCCGTGCAGGAGGCAGCTGATCAATGAGTATCTCTCACTCAGCTGATGAATGATTATCTCTCACTCTTGATGTTTCTATCTCCCTCTCCCTTCCCCTCTGAAATCAATTTTTAAAAAATCAAAAGGTAAATGGTAGAGGGAAGGACACTTCCTCAGGAATGAAACTGGGCAGAAGGTGATGACAAAGGTGCTGTCCTTAAAGCAGCAGCCCAGAGCCACTGCACAAGCGACGGAGACGTTCCTGCCTTTGATAGATAGCCCTGGGGATCAGGACGAGATTTGTTTTTCGTTGCAGACATGTAGGATATAAAAGATCAGTGGGTGATAAAACAAATGGGGAACCAAAAGCAGATTGATGGGGTTCAGGGTACTCCCCGCTACTTTCCACATTCCAGTGGCCTGACAGGTGGCACCTGCCCAGAACACAGAGGAGAGGAGTCTGAGACCCCGTGTGGCCTTCTGACCAGTCAGCAATGACTCTGCTGGCCCAGAAATGGGGAACCGTGGCACACTCATCCCAGACTCAAATGTCACCAGCTCCTCAGTAAAGAGGAATCAAATCAGCACCACAGTCATATTGTATGTTACAGATAGTTTGTTATATCAATAATGGTATACATAGTTAATAGTTCAATAACAAACCATGCAGACCTTATACCATATTTTCAATCATTTTATCATCTTTGAAAAGTCGGGGGTGGAGGGACATATTCAACAAATATGGACACAGTGAATCCCGAGATCATGTGTAAGGACCCTGTTGGCAGAGTGGGTAGAATGGGCCAGCAGCCGCCCTAATGGCGATGCCTTCACAAGGCCTGTCCTGATTGTGTCTGGCCCAGGTTACACAACCACAGGCCGTGGAGACGAATGGGACCTTGGAAACCATCATGTCCACCCGGACTCAGACACCCACCAATGGAATTCTGTCTCCTTATGACTGTCCCTGGCCACCCACATGTCTGGGCCGGTTTCTTCAGGACGCGGTATCTTCCGGCAGTCACTATCTAGCTACAACACTGTGCCTCATAAACATGTGCACGGAACTGCATCTGAAAAGAAAGTAGGATCCATAGGTATTTGTCAGAACCTGTAGAACATCCCCCCACCAAGAGTGAACCCTAAGGAAATTACGGGCTTTGGGTGATAACGACATGTCGATGTGGGCTCACTGATTGGGACAAATGTGCCACTCTGGGGCGAGATGGGGATAGTGGGGGAGTCTATGCATGTGTGGGAGCAGGAGGCGTATGGGAATTCTCCATACTTTCCACCCAGTTTTGCTATGCACCTAAAAGTGCTCTGAAAATGAAGCTTATTAAATACAAACAAATAAATAAATCGGGGCCCTCTCTGTGCGGAGCTCAGTATCTGTGCAGCAGGAGGGGAAATGCTGTCGGGCATGAGCTCTGGGGTGAACAGGCATGAGTCCTTCCCCATCTCACTTAGACAAATTAAACCAATGACCGCTGTGCACCCTGAGGAGGTGACTGAGCTTTAGGTTGGGGGAATTTGGGTCTAGAAAAGAAAGAAGATTTTTAAAAGATCCCCATTTAATTAATTGCCAGCAATGTCCTGGTCTTTGCAACCTCACCTTATCTTGAGGACACTTGGTTTCCCTTGTCCCCGTGCCCCGCTTCTAGGCACCCCACTCAGCTCTCTTCGTGAAGGCCTGCCTCCCACCACGGCCCGGCTTCCAGATCATCGTGTCCCATCACTTCCCTTTGTTATTGGTCTCCTTTGATTCATGCATGGAAAATAATAACCCAAGATGACTTATTGTTGAAAGCAAAGGAGATAAGTCACGAGAAAGGAAATACTTTTTTTACTTTGCTATTCGGGAAATGCAACTCTCTAGATAAGTTTGAGGGGAAAATGGACTCTCTAAGTTTCTTCCAATGCAACAATAAAAATTCCCCTCAAAACCAAATGTGTCGTTCATGTGTCCCGAACCACAGACAGTCATTGTTTTTTAAAATAAAACAGGCAGATTTGAGGCGGGGGGAGGGGTAAGAGATCAATTTCAGCCCACCCCCTTTCTCTGTGAGCATTAATTAAACAAGGATGAAAAGTAAAATAATCCTTCAATGACCTTCCCCTGACTCTTCCCACTGCCACAGAGGTTTCACACAAAGTATTCCAGCTATTATAGTTTCTGGCCCCAATCCAGCATTTTGGGGAAAGCATGTATTAGGACCTTGCAGTGTCTCCAGGCTTCAGCATGTGTGTGCACACGCTTGTGTGTGTTAGTTACTTGTATGTGTGTGCTTGTGTTTGTGTTATACTTGTTTTTGTCCCGTTCCTCTAGTAGTACAATGGTTTTAGAGAGTTCCTGAGAACCACTTTGTACACCTTCCAGAACCTTCCCATCCTGCTTCCATTCAGCAAACCCAGCTCTGGAAAGGGAACCAAAAGTGCCTCCAGCTGAGCCATTTGAAGATTCAGGACAATGTTTATGTAGCATTGAACAGCCAGCTCTCCAGGCCACCGCGTCCATTACCAGCGCCTCACCTGGGCAGGTAACGGAACCTTCTTTGAACCCCATCTGTCACACACAGGTAATGAAGCCCCTGTCCCAGGGTTCCCATGGGAATGAAAGAAGACAATGTCTGTAAGGGACCGAGCACAGCCGAGGAGTGCAGTCAGCAACAACTGCCTTCCTCTCACTCACCCCTCCGTGGCGCTCAGGCCAGGGCCTGGCTCTGCACCCCGTCCTCCTGGTGTGGCCTGCCAACGTGCAGCTAGGAAATGAGCCCACTCTGATGTTCACCACTCCCCCCCTTTCAGCCTTGGCCATAAGTCCACAGTGACCTCTTCCTTTCCCGCCCTGATTGCATCACGAAGTCAGCACCTAGCAACACGAGACTGAGCGGCTTCTTAAGGGTTTCAGGTGTCATTATTTTGTCGCTAACCAGACTGTAAGCTACCAAAGGGCAGGCTCGAGTTTCCTATTCCTGCTGTTTCCTCTCAGACTGCCTAGAGCAGTGGTCGGCAAACTGCGGCTCGCGAGCCACATGCGGCTCTTTGGCCCCTTGAGTGTGGCTCTTCCTAAACCTTAGGAGGACCCTAATTAAGTTAATAACGATGTACCTACCTATATAGTTTAAGTTTAAAAAATTTGGCTCTCAAAAGAAATTTCAATCATTGTACTGTTGATAGTTGGCTCTGTTGACTAATGAGTTTGCCGACCACTGGCCTAGAGCAACCTCAGCGACCTATTGGCATATGGTGGTGAACAAATTGGCACAGGGAATAGAGTCCCGTGAGGGCCGCAGCCAGAGGAGCTGCACTGCAGCCTTGCACGGGTGTGTGTCACACACCAGCGGCGGGGAACCCAGGTCCAGTCTGGCCATCAGAGCCTTTAAAAACACCAAAAAAAATGAATGAAGGATTTTTTTTTTTTAATCATAGAGCACAAACCCTTTAGGAAAATAAAAAGAATTAGAATATAAGAAATTTTAGATTATTTGCATACAGCCCCACTAGAGACCTGAAGAATAGACAACTTATTCTTCAAAGTCCTTTCTAGACTTATAACACTAGGTACTAAAAATAGCTTAAATATTCAAGCTGTTGACCTTGTTCATGTCAGTAATTCCTTGTGACCTGTCTGTTCATTGGTGGCTGACCATCTTGTTCTCACTATATTGCCACACTCTGCCTGTTAATTTCAATGGAAAGATGAAATGAGCCAGTGATGAGTGGAAAGACTTTTATCAGCTGGGAGAATCTTTCCACACTAATAACGTTCCCAGGACTTGACTAGCGAGTTCTCACTCGTCCCCTTCAAGGTCTTGACTGCCCTGTGAGAGCCTAGTGATCAGGGACGTGTTGATTACCTGTGTGGGAAGAGAGAGGATAGAATGTCAGGTGAGGGGAGCCAAGAACTCCCCTCTCAAGTCAAGGATGGAATATTTCCAAAAACTCTGAGAAATGAATTCTTTAGGTGAAAATATTCCATTTCCAGGTTGGATCATGTGACCTACTATAAATTTACTTCATGGAACAGCTGGGCTCCAAAAGTGCACACAAACCAAGGTACCCAACTCTTTTGAAAACCTGCCGAAGTAAAAAAAAAACAACCGCTCTAGATGGAGCACATATACTCTGGTTCTCTCCGTCCTAATTAAGTCTGTCTGTCCTGTTGTATTGCCTGTCTCACTCTTGGCATTTGTGCAGATGAGTGAGGGCATGGAACCTAGCCCTGAGCTTTGAGGGGTGTAAAATGGGCACAGAGAGCAGAGGGAGGTCTCACTCCCTAGATCTGAGACAGAGAAGCTGCAGCTCAGAGCTGGAAAGAGAAAATGCGATCCCAGAATCCAGTGGCTATCAAGAAGTAGGGCTGGTGAAGCTTGAAAGGGGACGGTCCAGGAGTCACCTGGAAGGTGAGGGGACTTAGTCAGATGATGGACTACATGCGGAAGAAGTGTAGCCGTCCACGGATGAAAAGGATGGGCTGGGAGCTCAAGGGGAAGCAGAGCTGAGTAACAAGGAAGAGTCACGAAATGTCCTCAGGTTGGGAAGGACTCGGTGGAGAGAAAGATCTTTAGGGGGGCCTGCCATCCTGGTTTGCCCTCAATGAAGAGATTTACTGGCATGTGGAACTTTGGAGCTAAAACTGATCAAGTCCCAGGCAAAACCGGAGTTGGTCATCCTACAAAATGAGAAGATAACACTGTGGGGTGGAGTGAGGTGATAATGACCCTAGAGGAGGTGGAGAGGCTCACTAGGAAAGGGGGACGGATGCATTCTAGACACCGTTGTATTGGCGCATTGTATTCCCCTGTCTTGGTTCGCAAAGAACATTTCGGTTTATGAATGAAAGAAACACACTCTCGATTGCCCAGTGGGCTTGGCACAGGGCTAATGTCTTGGTGTCTCCTTCATTTCATGCTCCTAGTTAGCTCACTCCAGGTACCAAGAGCCTTCTGGTCACTGACCTTCCAGCTCTCGGCTCTCCAACTCCAGGTTCAGCTTTCACTCTCTTAGTCCTCAGCCTCTGACAAATAAAGCCCCATAGCCAAGGCCCCAGACCTGGTCTCTGTTTTGGATAAAACATTCTCCCAAATGCTGCCTGGGAAGGAAATGCTCAGTATGTGCTTGTGTTTGCTAGAATGTCCCCCAACCTTTTCCCGCTCCCCTCTGGCCACATCCTCAAATCCCTCTGACACTTCACCTTACCCAGCCTCCCCCATCCTGGGTCCACTTCTTTTAACAGTGGTTTCACAGGACCACGGTGCAGACACATAATTCCTTTTTAGTGCATCTTAGAATTTAGGAAATTCTCCAAAGCTGACGAACCTCTCCCCTTAGAAGCAAACAGGGTGTCTTGAAAAGACAGAACCATTCTCTCATCTGTAAAATGGGTATATGATGCCTACCTCCCTGTGTCACCCTACTTAAATTAGAAGGATAAAGAAAAACAGTTTGTAAATTTTTATATACACTATAAATAAGCTAGCAGCACCAGAAGTAACAAGTTAAAAAGATATCCTAGAGCCCCACCAGTGTGGCTCAGTGGTTGAGCATGGACCTATGAACCAGGAGGTCACAGTTCAATTCCCAGTCAGGGCACATGCCCAGGTTGGGGGTTTGATCCCTGGTAGGGGGCATGCAGGAGGCAACCAATCAATGATTTTCACCATTGATGTTTCTATCTCTCCTTCCCTTCCTCTCTGAAATCAATAAAAATATATATTTTTTAAAAGATGTACTGGAAAGCCAGCAATATTTGTTAGATGAATGAATAAATGAGTGGGTGAATATGGAAATGCTAAGGTCAGTGAGAACTGTGGAGACCCAAAAACCCAGTCAATGCCAACCTCGGCATAAAAACAAGGGTGAGCAGTTCCAAGTTCATGGAGGTGGAAGTTGGAAGTGAGTTGGAGGTGTGAGTGGGAGCTGGCAGGACACCAGGTGCAAACCACCAGCCGCAAACCACCAGCCGCAAAGGAAGCCTCACAGAGGAGGAGAAGGCCCTGGCTGGGAGAAGCCTCATAAACACAAGGCCAAGCGCAGGGCACGCCACAGGCCGAACTGTGCTGGAATCACACTCACAGAGGCTGCTGGAGCCGGGTCAGGTTCAGACCTGAATGTGAACAAGCGAAGCAGGCAGGTGTAAGACAATAGGTGAGCTGGCTGCTGCTGACGTGAGAACACATGTCCTTTGAAATGGCAGCATTTAAAAATCAGTTAAAAACAAAACCTTTGCCAGCTAAACAAACACAGATGAAGAAACGGCTCAGAGAGTGGGAGAGCCTGCCCGTTTATGACAGCCCTGTTACTGCAACCACATCTGGCCAAAGCGGATTACCTCTTCTTATAAGGACACCAGTTGTATTGAACAAGGTTCACCCTGAGGACCTCCTGCGAGCAATACCTCGTCAGGACTTTAGGGGAGAGAAGAGAGTCTGTTCGAACACAGATCTTCTGCTCATGGTCCTCAGCTCCAGGTGAGCTCCACACCACAGCAGTGGCCTTGTCCCGATGCAGATTCAGAGGTGAAAGCGCCGTAAGGGAAGTGCGAGGAGCCGCATGAGGATGTGATGCTCAGTAGGGAACGAGCCACAGAGAGGCCAGCAGTTTAATTTGCTGGGGTGGTCATAGTAAAGTACCATGGACTGGGCAGCCCACACAACTGAAATGTATACCCTCACAGTCCTGGAGGTTAGAAGTCCAAGAACAAGGGGTCAGCAGGGTTCGTTTCTCCCAGGGCATCTTTCTCTGGCTCAGCCCCTCCATGCATCCTCACATGGTCTTCCCTCTCTCTGTCTCGTTACCTACTGCATGTGTCTGTGTCCTGACTGCCTCTTCTTTTTTTTAATTTTTTTATTAATCTTCACCCACGGATATTTTTTCTATTGAATATTTTTTCCATTGATTTTTAGAGAGAGAGAGAGTGGAAGGGAGGGAGGAGAAAGAGAGAGAAACATCAACTTGAAAGAGACACATCAAATGGTCTCCTCCCACATGTACCCAGGCTGGGGCAGGGGATTGAACCTGCAACCCAGGTATATGCCCTTGACCAGGAATCGTACCCCCAATCCTTCGGTCCACAGGCCAACACTCTAATCACTGAGCCAAACTGGCCAAGGCCGATTACCTCTTCTTATAAGGACACCAGTCATATGAATAAGGCTCACCCTAATGACCTCCCTCTTTAAAATGGTATCTCCAATATTCTGAAGTACCAGGGGTTAGATAAGACATCAAAATAACAATCTTGGGGTCAGGGCACCATTAAGCCCATAACACGAGCTCTTGGTAAAAATCAACAATCCTTCAACGTCTTCCTGAGATTTATCCTCTTTGGCCCTGTATGTACTAGAAATAATCGAAAAACCCTTATTGGAACAGAACAAGGGGCCTAGTCATGTGAGGTGGCAGCAAATCTCACATGATCAGCCTCCCCATCCCCCACACACCTTAATTCTTTTACTCAAGAACTGGTTTGGGGTTGAAGTTAATATATTTCAGGCACTCTGCCCCGTGCTGGGGACACAGTGGTGAGCAAAGAGGACCTGGCCTGGGCTCTCAGGTAACGCAGAGACTATTGAAAACATTATTTCTTCTGGTTCCGGCTTTTATTCTCTATGAGGTTGCTTCCCTCAGTGAGCCTCAGTTTTCGCATCCGTGAGATGAAGAAAGTGATACCCCTCATGAGAGAAGTTAACATGGCACATTAAGGGTCTCTCAGAATTTATGGAACGCATGCATCCTCAGTCAACATAAATCTTCTTCCCTAAGTCTTACTACCTAAGATTCCACATAAAATAATACATGGTAAAATAAAATAAGCTTTTCAAATTTAAAACGGAGCATCTTTATTTTGCTTAAATATGCTACTTCCTATTCCAGGGCAAGACAAAAACAGTACCATAACTTATTAGTGGAGACAATGAATATGTTATCAACAGAAATGCACATTCCAAGATAGCACAGGTCCTGCTTCCCGGGGCTCAGGGCATCCCTCCCTCTCTGACGCGGTGGGTTGAGGAAGGACTGGCGCCATCTTGGATCATAAATCATTTCCAGACAGTTCCTGGAGGGCACAGACCCCAGAGCGGTACCTTCCACACGGCTCAAGAATTTCCTGACCAAACGGATAAGAATTTCCTGTTTTGCTTTTCATTATTACTTTAAATAATCATATTCAGAGGCTTGGAGGATCGTAAGCAGCAGGGGCTGGGAGGGTGTGTCCACATCTTCTCTAGATTAGCTCAAAACGATTGCAGACGCTTTAAAAATGCAAGTTCAGCCTGGCCGGCATGGCTCAGTGGTTGAGCGTCAACCTATGAACCAGAAGATCACAGTTCAATTCCCGGTCAGGGCACATGTCCAGGTTGTGGGCTTGATCCTCAATGTGGGGCATGCAGGAGGCAGCTGATCAATGATTCTCTTTCATCATTGATGCTTCTATCTCTCTCCCTCTCCCTTCTTCTCTAAAGTAAAATTAAAAAAGATATATTTTTTAAAATGCTATTTCAGATCTGGACAAAATGACCCGTCAGGAATGAGAACAAGGACAGCTGACACATGGGGACCCCTGTTATTTGGCATTGAATGTTACCTGCACCTTGGACCATGACCTCAGACTAGGCAGGAGTGTCCTCCCTGTCACTGGGCCTGACGCTCACCTTGGAGTTCGGGAGGGAGCCCCACAAGCTCTCCTGGTTACCAGCTTTCTCTCCCAAGAAGGTCCCAGGTGCCCTTCGAAGCATGGACCTCAGGGGCATCTCCAGCAACTGCCAACCAAATCGCCCCTGCCCCTCGGGCACCTGCGCATGCTCAGAGAACACAGGCGGGACAGCTCGATGGTCTTCTCTGGGAGTCCTGGGTCACTGACTTGAAATCTCACACAGGAGGACTGCTTCACCCAACTGCACATCCACAACCATTCTCCCCTCCCTACACGCTCCCTCGCCCTTATCTCTAGAACTGAGCGCACCTTACACCTCCCTCATTCCAAACTAAGGATGCATCCTGACTCCCTCTTTCTGTAGATGCCACACTGTCCAGGCATCTGAACTCAAAACTTCCTGCTTATCTTTATTTCTCCCTCTTCCTCCTTATACATCACCAACCGTCACCAAATGTAAGCCACTTGGGTAGGGTGCCAAGGCCTGTGCTAGCTTCTTTCACATGTAGTCTCCCTTGCATTTGTCCTGTTTCTTCTGCTGTTCCCACCCCGAATTCAGCCTCAGGGCACTAAGGCCTCGTCACCTCCAGCCCTAAGGAGAGCAGAGGCCTCCACCTCATGTCCCCCACTCCCATGCTATTCTAATCACCCCTTCTCTAGAGCTGCATCCACACACGGCTTCATGGGTTCCCAAACCTGCTCAGAAAGGCCAGGGCCCAGCAAATAAGGCACAGGCCCCCCTCTCCTGGCACTCACAGCCCTGCATGGTCTGCTCTCAGATTTCTCTCCTTATTCCTCCCCTCATGCACCCACACTTTAGTCAAATAGGCAGTTCTCCACTTAGCATTTCTCGTCCTTTGCTGTTCCCCCGGTTCTGCTCCTGCCAGGCCTTTCCAGACACAGTGTTTTCTATTCTCTGCCTCTGAGTGCAGCCTTCTCCATGAAGTCTTCCCATCAAGTCCACTCAGGGCGGGTGCTCCCAGCCACCACCTCCCCCTCCCCCCGCCCCACACAGCTCTGTACTGTTTTGTCACCATGTGACACCATATGGGTGGAAAGACTGTTGTCAAATATTTTGAGTCTCTCCTTCTGGCCATATGGTGGATGACCTTGTCACTTGCTTTGGGCAGTAAAATGTAAGTGAAAGTGACATGTGCCATTGTGTGCCAGAAGCTTTAAAAGCCAGAATATGCTTTGCCACATTTTCTTCCCCATGAAACGTGGGTTGAGGTGGAGCCTCCATCAGCCAGAATCCCTGCTATGATCACATGGTGTGAGTGAGAAACAATTCTTTGCTTCTTCAGACATTGAGATGTGGGGGTTATTTGTTATCACGGCCATGTCTAGCTTATCCTGACTACTTGAATAAGAGACCTCAGAGACCATGTAGTCACCCCCTTTATGGATGAGGAAACTAAGGCTTAGGGAAGTGAAATGACTTGTCCAAGGTCACATCAGTAGTAGTGACTCAAGTAGAACCAGGTCCCCTAAGGTCTGGTCCAATATTTCTTCCATGACACCCTCTTCAGGATCCTTGAGACAAGAATGTAACATCAGGAGTCTGAGGTCTTCGCCCTGCCTTTCACTACTTAGCTATGTAATCCTGGATCATCGCTCTAACTCACAGGCTTCAGTTTCCTGTCTTCTAGAATGAGACTATGGAATAAACAAAAACCCCCTCTGTCCTGTCTTTCTACGTTCCCCTCTGTGTGCATTATCTTCCCCACAGTGCTCACTATATGCCTTTTGAGTGGGGATTCAGGTACTGAGGCTCACCTAGCAGTCCCATGGGCATATCCCATCTTCCCTGCAGGAATAAGCCACACTGCCTTCTCCTGGTGACAAAGGCCAGACTAAGTGCACTGGCCCACCCTTGGTTCACCCTTCACATCTCCCAGCTCCCAATACGATTGCCCAACGGGTGCAAGTTTATGCTTGACTCTTATCTACTTCGTTCCGCCTTTAACTGTTAGTCACTGAATTAACATTCACAATCCTTAACTGACTCCATGCAAGTACCTGGCTTTTGGCAATAGAGTGCACCCCTACAAAGAGAGGTGTGTGTTTGTTTTGTTGTATCTTATCACACCCCAATCCTTGAGTATTCTAAAAGCTGTCAGCCCTTTAACCAGGTCACTGGGTTTCTGTCCAGGACACGCTTTAATTCCATTTCCTTTGACTTTTTATTTCCTTTTCTTAGGCTACCTGTGTGAAAAGAACAAATTCTTTGGAATTTAGGATATGTATCAAGGTTTTAAAATGCACCAGACCATCTCTTACTCCCCGACATAGTGTCAAAAGTTGAAGCTGCCCCTCAGCCATTAGCCACAGGCTTGGCTTTCATGAGGGGGCATCAGCTGCAGAGCAAGAAGGATCTCGGAGTCTGGGTGACCTCTTCCTCACACCATGGCAGAGAGGACAGGCCATGACCTGGCACAGCTCCTCCCAGAGCATGCACATCGCCACATTCACTGGGTCACAAGGTCACTGACAGCTATGGACTTCCCCTCCCGCTTTGGGACAGCTCTCTGAGGGACATTGGAGAAAATGGATGAGGAGCAGCCAGAGGCGAGGGTCCCTGCAGCCACCAAATGAGTCTTCCCTGGACAAGTGAACTGGCCAGACCCAAAACGAGAGGGACCCAGAATGACTAGGCCAACCTGTCCATGGAAAACAATACAAATCACATATATTTTTAAATGTTCTAATAACCGCCTTAGTATAAAGAAATAGGCAGGTAAATGTAAATTTACTAATTTATCTTATTTAACCCAATATATCCAAAATATTATCATTTCAGCATGTGAGCAACATAAGTATTATTGATGAGAAGGTTTCATTTGGTTTTCTGATCCGTCTTTGAAACCCAGTGCATATGTTACACTTACAGCACATCCCAATGTGGACCAGTCTCTTACAAGTGCTCAACAGCCACCTGTGACCAGGGCCTCTGCACTGAAAACACAGGTCTAATTAAGCCTCTTGTTGCTATAGATGAGGAGACTGAGGCCCTGGGATGAGGAGCAAATTACATCAAGATCCCACCTTCAGAGGCAGGGGGAGAGACGAAGTATTTTTTATTGTACCACTAAAAAAAAAAAAAACCACACACAACATCAGAACAAAACAAAAATACCACCCAGCAAGTAAATCAGGTATTCATTTATACTAGCGATTTTCAACTGGTGTGTCCCAAGAATTTTTAAAACATGCCGTACCTGACTATTTAGTCAGGGGCACTGGCCTCTTTTCCCTTAGACTGTCAACTTAAAAAACAACAAAGCCAACACAACAATAGCCGCCCAGTGTAAATGAATCAAAACTATACCTATTTTTGTCAGATCAGCAAGAAATACATTTCTTGGTGTGCCGCAAATTTTAGTAATTAATTTATGTGTGCCGTGAGATGGAAAAGGATGAAAATCACTGGTTTATATGAATCCCAGAAAAAAAGGCTAAGGGTGCATTCACAGGGTTACGAGAAGGAGTCGTGTGACCTTCAAGGTCAAGCCAACTGGTCACTGCAGGAAAGGCCTATGGCCCTCTGAGGGAAGTGGGTACTTGTGGTACAGTTAACACTGGGCAAAGGCGGCTGCCCTGCTAAACAGACATGTTCCTTCCCAGAGAAAAGCTGCCACTCACCCAGCTGGCAGCGCCCACACAAGTGGCCACTGGGTCCATTTGCTTGGCTTATGACCTGCAGCAAAATGTTGAATAAAACAGTGAAGGCAAAAAGACAAGAGCATGAGTTTGGAATTAGGTTGACTCTGATTCCATTCCCTGACAGCCTCTCTGAGCCCCTGCTCTCTCCTCTGTGAAATGGGGCGGCTGCTGATGGAGCCGACACTCCTGCTGATGGTGTGGACAGATCCAGGCCCTGCTGGTAAGCACTGGCGCCAGGCAAGCCTCAGTAAACCCTGGCTTTCCTTCCCTGGTGCTCCTGAGCCTGCTTTCTCACAGCATATCAATGCCATTCTCCTACCTGCTTTGGGAAAAGGGGGTCCTCTGGCTTAAGGGTCACTCTTGGCCAGGGCCACTTGGTTAACGGGAGGGGACTGCTACCCAAAGCTAGCTCCTCGCTTTAACGAACATCCCTGGAGCAGCTTTCCAGACCCACCGGGACATGCATGGGACACTGTCCTCCTCCAGCCATCAGTCTTCGAAATCCAGTGTGTACGTTACACTTACAGCACATCCCAATGTGGACGAGTCTCATGGCAAGTGCTCAACAGCCACCTGGGACCAGCGGCCTCTGCACTGAAAACACAGGTCCAGTTAAGCCTCTTGTTACTGGAGATGAGGAAACTGAGGCTCTGTGATCCTCCTGGCAAAGTTGCTGCCCGGAGTGAGAAAGAAAACCCATGTGGGATACATAGCGCTCTGTCACCGTGCCATCCGGGCCAGTCTCCGAGGGAGCAAGCCCTGAGCGCAGCCGTTTTGGAAGAGAGTGCCTCAGTGGGGGATAAATTTAGTGCCCGGCGTGAACATGGAAGTTCCTCTCTGGTATTTTTAATTCTAACATCAAGTAAAAATAGAATTTCCTGTTGATCTGATAAGAAATTCCTGTTTTTCCAAGGAGCGTGGCAGCCTATATTGGGGGCACGGACAGCGGGGGTTGCCAACCACTTCCGAGATGGATGATTAAAGAAAGGAGGGGCCCAGTGAGCCTCGGTGCACATTCATTTCTTTTTAAAGTGTGGAGACAGCTCATGCCCAGAAGAATGACAATGAACAACTTCCCACGTACACGGAGGACCTGGCTGGCTTTGGGAAAGCCCCGTCGCTGGTCCCCTGGAACCTGGATGCTTTCTGTTGCCAGTTGGCTCCAGACTTCTCGCTGGGCTGTTGCACCTGACCCAAGGAGCGTGGCATTTAAGGGCACACCTTGCAGGGGCTGTGCAGGTGACAGGTCCCAACATTTACCCCAAATCCCTAGTCACCCCAAACTGTGCTCTGCTGCTAGGGTAGCCCCACAGCCCGTGGCTCAGCAGGGCCTGCTGGGCTTGCTTCTGCATAATCAGTTCAAGGAGTTTGGCTCTAGTCGACATTTGAGGCTTTGGGGCCTCCCAGCCTCCACTTCTTCCTTCTGTTAACGGGCCCTCCATTTCCATCCGGGGAATCACCTCTCCCCCTGCCCCCCACCAGAGTACAGGCCTGGTGGAACTGTCAATCAAGGATTCTTGCCCGCCCCTAGGGCCTCATCAATCAGACCCTCTCTTGGAATTTGGAACCCTGCTCCAGGGTCCCCCAGACCTTGTCTGGCCCCTGCCCTTTTGAGCCTGATTATTCATTTCTCTGATTCTGTGGGCTACCCAGTAGCCTTCTAAAGATCTCTATGTTTGAATACTTGCAAATAAATAATAATAAATAATGCAGTGACGAACACAAACCCGTACTGATGGTGAGTCAGAATTGTCACCTTGCGTGTCTTCTACTTGAGAAATAATTATCATGGCACAAATGTGTGATCCATGATGACTTGAGAAGCATCCCGCCTGGGACAGCTCCATCATCCTTCCAACAGCTCTGTGAGAAAGGCGAGCGGCGATCATGGCGCCTTTTGAGAAATGGGAGCCCGAGGCTCCAAGACCTACCCAGCTCCTCCAGCCTGGAAGCAGCAGAGCCATTATTTCAACAGGGATCGGTCTTCTGACTCTACCCAGGACGGTCTCCTCCAGCCTCCTGAGCGGGACTGGCGCTGTTTCTTCAGGATGGGGGCTCCCCAGGGACTGAAATTGGGAGCCTCGCCTTGGAAATACATTTCATGAAGTCCTGCCACAGCATCAAAGCAGAGGACACATGAAAACACAGTTCAAAGTCATCCTTAAAATGGCATCAGGACTGTGTGTGCATGTTTCTCATGAATGAATGGATGGATGGATTAAAAATGTTGGTTATATCCATACACTGGAATATTATTCAGCCATGAGAATGAATAAAGTACTAATGGTGCATGAAGTACTATGATGTGGATGAATCTCAAAAACCTGCCCAGTGAAAGGAGCCAGACAAAAAGGGTCACCTGCATAATCCTATTTGTGTGCAGTATCCAGAAGGGATAAACCCACAGAGTCAGAAGAGAGCTTGGTGGTCACCAGGGGCTGGAGGGAGGGGGAATGGGAGAAACTGACTAATAGGTCCAGGATTTACTTTGGCGCAGTAGAAATATTTTTGGTAACTAGATACAGGTGGTGGTTGCACAACATTTTGAATGTACTAAATGTCACTGGATCACTCACTTCAAAATGGTTAAATTGATATTGGGTATAGTTCACCTCAATAAATTATAAAAAACCTTAAGTTGATAAATAATAATAAAACTAATTTGAACAAAATAAAACAAAAATGTCATCGTGACCTATCCTTTTTGTTACTGTTGTTCATATTAGTCTCCCTGACTCATGTTCCCTTCTCCAGCGAAGCATTCAGACCCACCTGTCACCCCCGGGCTCCCTTCACACCACTTTTAATCGCGATGCTTGCTCTCTCAACAACGATCAATGACAGCCCAGGGACTGCAGGTGACGGCTCAGTCTCTACATCTAAACTGCCACGCATCCCTCTGCTTGACCTGCGCCCCTCCTGACCCACCTCTCCTAACCTCACAGGAGAAAAGATCTCCATGAACCTTCATCTTTTCTAAAGGTGGGTGATGATGCCCCCTAGCCCAGTGGTCGGCAAACTGCGGCTTGGCAAACTGCGGCTCGCGAGCCACATGCGGCTCTTTGGCTCCTTGAGTGTGGCTCTTCCACAAAATACCGACTTCTGCGCATGGGCCACAAAGTTTCAATCGCACTGTATGTGCGCGCCCGCATGTGGTATTTTGTGGAAGAGCCACACTCAAGGGGCCAAAGAGCCGCATGTGGCTTGCGAGCCGCAGTTTGCTGACCAAGGCCCTAGCCGGTTTGGCTCAGTGGATGGAGCATCAGCCTGCGGACTGAAGGGTCCCCAGTTCGATTCTGGTCAAGGACACATGCCTGGGTTGCAGGCTCAATCCCAGTGTGTGTGTGGGGGGGGGGGGCGGGGGGGAGGGCAAGAGGCAGCCGTTCAATGTTTCTTTCTTGCCATTGATGTTTCTCTCTTTCTCTCCCTCTCCCTTCCTCTCTGAGATCAATAAAAATATATTTAATAAATAAATAAATAAAGGTGGGTGATGATGATGATGATGGTGGTGGTGGTGGCAATGGTGGCTATGGTGTTAGTAAAGCACGGCTGCTGCTAATAAAGCTTCCATTTGTTCAAAACTGTGTATGCCCAGCTCTCCCAGCTGTTTCATAGCAGGAGGGGATGCTTCCCGGAAGAACAGAGACAGTGTTCTGAGCTAGTGCCCTGCTCGCGGTGG
Organism: Myotis daubentonii; assembly: GCF_963259705.1. Lineage (NCBI taxonomy): Eukaryota > Metazoa > Chordata > Mammalia > Chiroptera > Vespertilionidae > Myotis > Myotis daubentonii. The sequence continues at coordinate 65,539,358 of NC_081851.1, read as the reverse complement.
GCTCTGCTATTAATGGTATTAACTCTGCTCCAGTGACTACTTCACCCCCTTCCCTTCTGCACTGGACAGGGTGCAGCCTTCTCTGACCCGCATTTCTACCGTGATAACCTCTACTCTCTTTTGTTTCCCATTTCCCCTTACCCTCTCCCCTAGTGGATATGTAGGATTTATGTGGTTGGGTATTTGTGTGACCTACTGAGGCTGGACAATGGCACTGGAGCCAAGAGATCAGGACAGTCGCCTCTGTTAGGAACCTTCCTGTGAGGTGCGTGCAAACAGGCCAGAGAAGAAGATTAAGTGAGGTCTCCTGAGAACAAACATCTGACTTGAGGGCAAAGGACACCCCAGGTGGGCTGGCCTCCCCTGTCCACTGCTGGGTGGAGGATGGGGCTTAATTAGAGAGGAGCTTAATCAATGTTGGTTGAGTGAATACATGAAAAGGACAAGCACCTTGGGGACATGGCAGTGTCGCTGCCCCGTGCCACCCCATCCGGGCTGCAGGCTCCTGCTGGCAGCACCGAGCTTGTCTGAGCACAACGCCCAGGCCTAGGGCAACACTGAGCCGGCGGAGTCGCGGGAGTCGCCCCAACTGGCTGGCCTGGCATTACTGCTCATATTAGCGGTGGCCTGTCAACCCTCTACTTAAGGCACACATGTTTGCTCTTGTACCACAGACAGACCTGCCATTAGGAACTCTAGACCCAACCCTGGCTGCTCTGAAAAGCAGTAATTAAATCAGCAGACCGAGATGTCTGCTTTCTGTTCTTTTCACACCTGTCTGCCAACGGCAAGATGACTGTGTAAAAGATCTTGGCTGTGCCCAGACGGGTGAGCACCCTGTGAAAATATCCAGGAGGGCTGGGGCCAGCTAGGGGGGAGGTGGTGGTCAGTCACGTGCAGACCAATGTCTAACACCCACACCGCAACCCCGCAACCCGTGGACATTACTTTGGGGGCTGCCTTGAGGCCTGGGGGAGCTGGAGGTGGGGTTGGAATGAAAGTTCACACTCAGAGCCTGCAATCGGCTGTTGACCTCAGCCTGATACCTGTGCACTTCATGGGCAGTTATTGGGGCTCCCATGTGCCAGAGCTGTGTGCCACCCCTGCCTCTTGGTACACTCTTGCACTGCCAGAGGTTAGCCATTGCCCAGGGTGCAGGCAGCACAGTGTGCCCACAGAGACATTCTGGAAAGACCTGCAGGTTGGGCAGGGGTAGGGGTGGGTGACAGCTGAGACAGGAAGCCAGGGCTGCAACAGGCTTGGCTGCTGAGTTCCCTCCCCTCCTTGCACAGCTCAGGGACCTCCCTGGACAATGTCCTGAGTTTGAGGCAACGGGCTCTGAGGATGGAGAGGAGCTGCCTCCAGGCTCCCAGGGGCCCCTGAGAATGCAGGTCGTCATGTCACTTTCCTCTCCCAGGACCCCCCATGGCTTCCATAAACACGCACAGCCTGGAATTCCTGACAATCCCAGCTGACTGTACAGGAAAAAGAAGAAAACAATCACGGAGCCCTGCCTCCTTCCAGGTTCCACAAAGACTCAATGTTTAAAAATACATAAAGCCCTTAAAGGGACGCCTTACTCACCAGAGCCCAAGGATGGGGTCACAGGCCCTGGGCAGCAGGCGCAGCCCCTCGCAGAGACCGCCGAGCTGTGTGCCTCTGTGCTGGGGGTTTGGCTCAAGAAAGCGGAAGAGGAAGTGTCCTCGACCCCGGAGGCCCTAGAGAAAAAGTCTGCGAGAGGCCTGCTGGTTCTCAGAGAACCAACTGAGGCCTGTGAGTTTTTCTTGCTGCTGAAAGGAATAATGCAATCAACTGCAAGACACTCTTCGTGATCACCAAGTGGGAAAAGCTGCTGCACTTTCTTCTCCGATGGCCCCTGCATGACTCTAGCTTCCAGGCGGTCCCTGCCTCCTCGGCCCCAGAGGAAAGGCCTGGGTGTGCGCAAGGTGGCGATGCCCTCGAGGGGACTGGGGTTTAGAGGAAGGTTTCTACCCAAGGGAGCAGCCTGAGCTCCAAGTCTGCCCCCCACTGCTGGTGTGTGTGTGTGTGTGTGTGTGTGTGTGTGTCTGTTTGTGTAGAATGTGTATATGTGTAAGTATGTTTTATTTTGTTTTGTGAAGGTCAATGAGAATATGTATGTGGTAGCATTTGGGAATGGATAGAGGCCAAGAGACTTATAAAGTTTTAACCTCTTGTAACTGGACAACTTAGATTGAATCCAGGACCATGACTCCGAAGCTCAGTCTCTTTCCACACTGAGTCAAGCAAGTAGTATCTAGGAATAAGAATAACCACAGTGATGCTGATTACAATGATCACCCATGGCCTTCAAAATAGCTCAGGTCACTCTAGCTGATTGGCTCAGTTGGTTGGAGCATCATCCCATACACCAAAAGGTTGCAGGTTTTATTCCTGGTTAGGTCACATACCCAGGTTATGGGTTTGATTCCTGGTCGGAGCATGTATGACAGGCAACAGATCAATGTTTCTCTCTCACATTGATGTCTCTCTCTCTCTCTCTCTCTCTCTCTCTCTCTCTCTCTCTTTCTCTTTCTAAAATCAATAGCATATCCTTGGGTGAGGATTTTTAAAAAGTAACTCATGCCACGTGGCACTTCTGTGTTCATTAGAGGTGTCCCTTTGCATAAGGGGACACAGCTTGGTGAGAAGAACAAGGTCTCTATTTCAGACCCCACTCATTCCTCTCCCAGGCTCTCTTGGGCAGTGTCCGGCCTGCCCAACTCCACATTGTCAGCCCCCATGGTTATCACCTTCAGTTTTTAGTTGTTTTTCTGTAGTAGGGTGCTGTGTGGTCAACCTTTTACTAACTCCCAGGTTGGTTCCTCACAGAACAGCGAAAGCAGTGAGCCAGAGTGTAGACTTTGGCCAAGAAAGAGAAGTGCCAATCTAACAGACAGACAGGGAGGGGCAGCACCTTCCATCTCCTCCTTTCCTAGAGACTAGGGAAGAAAGTATGGCCTAAAAGCAAAGGGAAGAAAAGGTATTGGAAGGAGAGGGGAGACAAGCATGTGAGCAGGATTTCAGTCAGGCAAGTTCTCAGCTCAGAGGGGAGAGGGCGGCATTGTCACACTTGCCTTTAGAGAAAGGACACAGACTGAAGGGAGTGTTGAATGTTCTCAGTATTCCCAGAGGGTCTCCTCCATTGCTGATGCAAGCTTTCCCTCCACAACTGGGAGGCCTGGCCACCCATGTAGCAGCCCAGACTCCCATGACCTTAGCGAGAAGAAGAGCTGAGCCTTCTTGGGTTGGACTTGCATCTCAATTTCCCAGCACACTCGCCCAGTTTCTTCCCTGGCCCCTTCTCTCTCCATGAATCTCTCAACACTCATTAACTCTGGGTATGAACCAACGGCAAAGCTTGTTTTCATGCATCTTGCCTTGGTGGAGACATGACCCACATCCTTCGGTACACAGGACTCCATCCACTGCTAGCAGCTGATGGACTAACTCAACATCTAGTGGAAGTCACATAGCAGCTGGTAGGTGAAGGCAGGCAGCTGGACAATACTCTGTGTATGTTTCTCGGTCAGATGTGTTTCTGCGTCAGAGAAGTCAGTGGGTTACCTGATAGAAGCACAGTTTCAAGTCAACTGACCTAGATTCAAGTTCTGACTCAGTTACTCACCCACCCAGTTCGTGACCAGAGTGAGTTAGCTAACCTTTCTGAGCCGATTTCCTTATCAGAAAATGAATTAATGCCCAGGTCATGTTATCACTATGAATTAAAGCCATAACTTTTTTAAAGGTATGTGACCTTTGAAAGACTACAGTGAGGTGTGAAATAAAGGACAAGGTATTTGGGATTAAGAAGCCTGCATTTGGGTTCCAGTTCCACTGTTTACTGTGCTGGGACCTTGGACAGGTACTGAAACTTTAAAAACACACACACATGAACTTTATCTTTTACATCAGTCCTCATTTCACAACAACATTGGGCAGAAATTATAGAAACTTCCATATACCCCACCTCCCCACCTCCACAGCCTTCCCTACCAATGACACCTTGCACAAGAGTTACATTTGTTATAACTGATAAACCTACATTGTCACCCAAAATCTCTATCACCCAAAGTCTATAGTTGACATTAGGGTTCACTCTTGGTGTTGTACATTCTGTGTGCTGTGACAAATGTATAATGACCTGTATCCGTCATAGCATCAGACAGAGTTGTTTCATTGCCCTAAAAATCCTCTGTGCTCCACTTATTCATCCATCCCCTACCCCCACACACCACCACCACCACCAACCCTGGCAACCACTGAACTTTTTACTATCTTCATAATTTTGTCCTTTCCAGAATGTCATACAGTTGGAATCAGACAGTATGTATCCTTTTCAGATTGGCTTCTTTCACTTCATATAAGCATTTAAGGTTCCTCCATGTCTCCTAATGGTTTGAATAACTCATTTCTTTTTAGCACTGAGTAATATTCCATTGAATGGATGTATATAAGAGTTTATTTACCCATTACTTTACTAAAGGGCATCTTGGTTGCTTCCAAGTTTGGGCAGTTATAAATAAATCTGCTATAAACATCCATACTCAGGTTTCTGTATAGACATAAGTTTTCAATTCATTTGAGGAAATACCAAAGAGCACGATTCTGAATCACCTGGTTACTATTGTTTTTCTGAGCCTCAGCTTCTTCATTGGTAAACTGGAGACACATAATCCTATAGGGGTTGTGATGTTTAATTGGGCTAATGCACATGAAGCTCTCAGCACAAGGTCCAGTGCACAGGCAGTGGTAGCTCTGCTTGTCACCTCCTCAAACATTAGTGACAACACTAATGTGAAGGATGTGAGTCCCAACATAGACTGAGGAAGGTGACAAATGAGTCTGTCATGGTCATGGATCATCTGTCCATGAAGGCACAAGGCAACAAGAAAATCTGGAAGGCTATCAGTACCACTGCCTGCCTGGAAGAGGAATGTGGTGGTCTACCCAGCATCCTGAGCTGAGCGAGGGCAGCTGGAGATGAACCCATAGTCCCATAGTAGAGTTTGTCCCCGGTTCAGCAAGTCAGGGCCTTGGGAGGATCCTGTGCCCTTAGGCATTTGTTGTCCTCTCCTTCCCAAGCCACTCCTTAGGCAGCTTCCCCGGTCCCCTTCCCCACCTGACTCATCTGAAGCTAAGCCGCACCCATAACCAGAAGCTCGGAGGTGACAAAAACAAGGCCGTTTTCTGTTTTCACCTACTTCCTGTGAACTCACTTCATTGTTCCCAGGATTACTAGGTCACCAGGAAGCATGGCTAGCTCAGGGTTTTCTTTTTGTTTATTTGTTTTTCTTTCTACTTCTCTGGAATCAGGGCCTACTTGGGATCTGGATGTGTGTGTAACGTGTGAGCCCGTGGTGTTTCTTCGGAACCCACTTCCTCTGTATGTCTTTGGAGGGGCTGATGAGGGCATGTGACTGAGTGACAAAATGAGGCCCCCTGCGTGGGGGTGGTTTTCAGAAGGCAGTGTGTTCTTTCCTGCAGAAGCGACTCAAGACCCATTCTCCGAGCCTCCAGCGCTGGGCCATGTTAGCTGCAAACAACAATGGTGGCTGTTTTTGTTTGTACCGCACCCTTCCTTCTCCGGGCTGCGGTGGAATTATGGGGTGGTCTGAGTCAGAATCGGGCCACCTCTTCCCGGAGCCTTTGCTGACTCAGTCACTGCCAGTAGCTCCTTAGTTTAGCCTTCTGTTAAATGGGGTCATCACACCTTCCATGTGGCCTTCACCTCTCCCATCCCGCTCCCTCATGGACAAAAGCTTGGGGAGAAGCAAGAATGGCTCTACCCTTTCCTTCTGGAAGCAAAGCCCTAGGAAAGCTGGTGTTTCTGCCAGTGACGCTTACAAAGTGTGTCCAGGCTGCCGGCAGAGAACCTGGCATAGGCCCCACTCCCGGGACGTCACTTGAGCATCCTCCAGCACGTCACCTCTAAAGTGAGGGTGTTGGACTTGAGAGCTCTTTGATCTCTTCTATACCCATGTTACAATACCTTTCCAAGAGATCTTAGGACTAGCCAGTAGAAGTTTCTGTGATGAGGAAAATATTCACTAAAGCTAGGCTACCAAAAACTGGCAGCCACTAGCCCATGTGGCCATTGAGCACTTGAATGTGCCCATTGTGGACAAACAACATTTTCTAATTCATTCCCATTTAAATAGCCACAAGAGGCTAGTGGCTACCATATTAGACAACAGGTCTAGGGAGCAGATTCCCGTCTTTAAAAACATACGTTCTCTCGATTCTACCTGAAAATGCTGTCACAAGTCTGTCCCCTTCTCATTGCCATGGTGAGAGCCACCACCATCTCTTCTCTCCTGGTTTCTCTTCTCACACCTTCACCCCTATGGTCCTTTTCCCAGAGCACAGAGTGGTCTTCTTAAAGCATAAAATTAACCAAGCTGCTCCTCTTCCCAAAACCCTTCCCACAGGACCAAGCCCTCCTGTGGACTTCCAGGGGCGTGTCCACAAGCATCACTGAAAGTCCTCACAGACATGCAGAAGGACTCACTGTCATCAGAGCATCACCATTGTTGTCTTGGGTTGGTCATGATTTTATTTTACTTTTCTTTCTTTCTTTCTTTCTTTCTTTCTTTCTTTCTTTCCTTCTTCCTTTCTTTCTTTCTTTCTTTCTCTCTTTCTTTCTTCCTTTCTTTCTTCATGATTTTAAGTGGCTGACCTTTTTGGTCCTGAATGAAAGCTTCTAATTGGTTCATCATTGTCTATTTAGGTTATTACGAGTAGTACCCTTATAGTATATATGGATGCAGACTGGCATTTACACAAGTGGGACCTATACATTCCTAATACTTGCTATTCAAATATGAATAATCTTAAAGCTAAAGCATATACATATACATCCTCCAAAATTTGCTTTAGAATGATATTTTATTGTAATCAGGTTCATTTTCTACATGATGGAATGGGCTACAGGCAGAGTCATTTAACCAGCCCTGCTATTGTTACTCTTCTATTTTATTGGGAAGGAAAAAACCAATCTTTGCACCAAGGCCCACCTTCCTCAGTCAGAACTGCCATGTCTTCAGGCACTGCCTCGCCATCTTGCAGAGTTTTTCTCCAGGCCCATCCCCAGGCCCATCCTGGCAAGGCACACTGCCAGCCCTGGGTTGGGTTTCTCTGGCCTTCAGAAGTAGCAGCTAGAAGCACCCCCGGCCCCTATCTTCTTTTCCCTCTTCCCAGGGCTCCTTGATGCTTCAGCACCTCACACGGGAAATCACAGAGCCCAGCAGCAGCCCAGAGCCGGCTGCAGATCACCCTGGGGACGGTCCCCTGGGTGCAGACACAATGCTGGGCTGTTACATACAAGACCTTTACCCTTTACCATGGCACACATTTGCAAGGTCAGGTTAATGTCTGTCTGTTTTGTGCAGATGAGAGAACTGGGGTGGGAGCTGAGCCTCCCACTGAGGACCCCTCCTTCACGACCCCTCACAGGAGGTCAGCATCTGGACAGCCCTTCCTATGCCTTACCCCATTGATGTTAGCTTCAAAAGCAGCAAGATTCTGCTGATTTGCAATGTAGAATACAGACTTTTTTAAATATTGAGGATCGTTTATCTATAGGGAAATGAGTAGTTCTTAAGTGGGTTTTGATAGATGCTTCACCCACACCCCACTCAACAAACAGAATGCTTCCACCTTCCAGAAAGGCTCTCCTGTCCTTTCCCAATCAGTCCCCACCCTCCAGAGGAAACCACCGAGGGACATGTTTAGTTTTAAGATCTTCCAGTTTGTTAAAGCAACGGGAAGCAGCGGAGGGAGCACCGGGGAGAGAGCAGAGAAGCAGCCCAAATGTTGTCACCGTTCTGGCCGCAGCCTGTCGCAGTAGTGCCCATTCTCCCTTCCTCCCGTGGAAGCAACATGTCCTTAACTGTTTCCTCCACTTTCCTTCCAAAGGAAAAGCTTCCAAGAGTGGTTCCCAGGAAGCTCATGCTTGTTCCCCGGTGGCTGCGCCCTGGTAGGACTAGGGGCCTACACAGCCCCCACCCTGAGGCTGAGCCCCAGCTGAGCCCCCACGGTCCTCCCTGGCTCTCAGCCACTGCTCCTCTGCCCCTGCCATGCTGCAGCTTCAGGGTCCCAACTGGGGCGCAGCAAGATCAAGTTAGCAACAGAGCAATCCACAGGGGTACAGCCGAGGGGCCCGGATGAAGAAACTGCGCAAGGGGCCAGTCCCCCTAACAGCTGTGACTGCACCCGGGCCCCCCTCTGCATTCCTGCTGCGACTTGGATGACATCCTGTTCAACATGTCTGTAAAAACAACCCTTGTTATGTTCATCTCGGCACTGTTTACGGTAGTAAAACAGCTTGGGAACAGGCCAGATGTCAACACGGGCAGATGCGTTCAAGAAAACATGGCGCCATCCATACAATAGAGAAGTACGTATCCATTAAAAATAACACTGAGGAAGAGCATTAATAGACACGGAAAGCTGGGTGGATATATTGGTAGGTTTTAAAGGCATCTCACAAAACAACAAAGCCTTCACCGCTGCTCTGTGTCAGGGTTATGGGTGATCATTACATTCCTCTGATTTGCCAGCGCTTTGTGCAATGAATATGCACTGTTACATAGAAGTTATTTGTGGAAGGTTCTCAGAATGACACTGTTAAATCCAGAGGAAGACAGCATGCAAGGAAGCGCAGAAATGTTAGCCATTTCACTTGCAAAACTGAGGCAAGTGGCACCTCACTTCCCCCGCCCCTCTTGTCTGGAGCCTGTGGCTGCCTCACTCCTCTCCAAAGGATGTCCTCTACCCAAGAGTTTGCACACACATCTCATCATTCAGAAGAAACTTGTCCGGTCACACCCTGAGAAAGGCTGGCTGTTCTCACTGCTCCTTGCATGAGGTGTCCTGCCTCTGGTTTGTTCTTCCCATTCTCTCTTCCTAAAGAGCTCTGGCCTGGCTCAGTATATGTAAATGCTCCCCATCGGTGGTAGGCATGGTACTGGCTCTTCCAAGATGTTCACGTCCTCATCCCTGGATCCTGTCCATTTGTTAGCGTGCATGGCAAAAGGGATTTTGCAGATGTAATTTACGTTATAGACAAGGAAATAAGGAGGTGAGCCTGGCTTATTGGCAGGGGAGAGGGGGCAGGGGGATGCGCAATCTAATCACACGAGCCCTTAAAAGCAGAGAACTTTCTCCAGCTGGGGTCAGAGAGGTGGCAGGAGGACAAGTCAGAGAGACTCAAAGCCCAAGAGGGGCTCCACCCCCACTGCTGCAGGGGCAACATGGAAAGCATGAGGAGGAATGTGGGTGGCCTCTCAGTACAAAGACTGGCCCCAGCTGAGAGCTGCACAGAACAGGGCCTCAGTCCTGCCACCGCAAGGAACCGAGTCCAGCCAACAGCCTGACTAAGCGCAGAAGCAGATCCATCGCCAGAGCCTCCGGAAGGAACGCCGCTCTGCCTTGATTTTGACCTTGTGGAACTAAGCCAAAGACCCAGCAGAGCCACACTGACCGGCAGCACCGAGGGACAGTAACTCTCTTACCCATTTTTAAGTACACAAAACAGTATCACTAACTGTAGGTACCCGGGTGTCCATTACCAAGTGTTATTTCAATGCACTGACCTGTGGTGCTTTGTTAAGGCAACAACAGGAAACTAACACACCACCCTTGAGCAGCAGTACAGAATGCCCGTTCCGTGAAGCCTTCTCTAGCTCCTCCATCTGTAGTTGCGTGTCCCCTCTGAATTCCCAGAGCTTTCTGCCCCTGGGTCTCTTCAGCCATTACACCTGGCATTAGGGTTATTACTATACCCATTATATCACTCCTTTTAGACTCTGTGCTACTCAAGGACATATCAGAGGCTCAACAAAGAACTGTTAAGTAAACAGGCTTTTCTAAACTAAGTGTGCATGTTAGAAATTTAAAGATTGTCTCTAAAAGAGCAGAAATAGAAAATAAAACTTCCAAACTAGTAGAGAGAACAGGGTGGAGAAAGAAAGAAAAAGCTTGATTAAATCAATGGAAGACAATGAGAATAAGAGAAATAAAGAATATCGTCTGTAGAAAAATACCCAATTAGATGACATAAGTCAAAATATCTTGTTAGTCACAATGGCTGTAAACACATTATTTTGCCAGTTAAAAGAAAAACGTCCCCAAATTGCACTTAAACACATGCATAGACACACATACTATGTATAAGAGACCCAACTAAAACATGACATGGACAGTTGAAAAGAAAGGAGCAGAGAAGACATGCCCAGAAATGCCAGTTTAGGGTCTGAGCCTTAGGCAAAAATTCTCAGACGTTGCAGAAGCAGGGGTGCTCGAGGATCCTATCTAATAAAAGAGAAAAATGGTAATTGGCGTACGACGATACCCTTTTCATTGGCTAATCAGGGCTATATGCAAATTAACTGCCAACTAAGATCAGCAGTTAACTGCCAACAAGATGGCGGTTAATTTGCATATGTAGGCACAATGCAGGAAGGCGAAAGGGAAAGCAGGAAGAAGCCCCCTGCCAAGGAGAATCAGGCGACTTTGCTGCCCTGGCCAGTGATAGCAGGAAGTAGGGGTGGAGCCAGCGATGGGAGCTGGGCACAGTCGAAGCTGGCAGTCCCGGGAGCTAGGGGTCCCTTGCCTGGGCCCAAAGCGGAGCCCACGATCGCGGGGCCACTGCAGCTGCGGGTCCCTGCTGCCCGGGCCGGACGCCTAGGCCAGAGGTGTTAGGCCTGGGCAGGGGCGGAGCCTGCAACCACGGGGAGCTGGGGGTCCCCTGCCCAGGCCTGACACCTCTGCCGGAGGCCTCAGGCCTGGTCAAGGGGCCGATCCGGTGATTGGTGATCGGAGGGTGATGAGGGTCAACTCCTCTGGCCGAGGCATCAGGCCTGGGTGGGGGGCGGAGCCGGGGATTGGAGGGATATGATGGTCCCCTTGCCCAGGCCTGAAGCCTGGGTCAGAGGCGTCAGGCTTGGGCAGGGGGTGGAGCAAGCGATCAGAGGGAGATGGGGGTCCCCTGCCCAGGCATGATTCCTGGGCCAGAGGCCTCAGGCCTGGGCGGGGGACAGAGCCAGTGATCAGGGGGAGATGGGGGTCCCCTGTCCAAGCCTGACACCTCTGGCGGAGGCGTCAGGCCTGGGCAAGGGGCTGATCAGGAGATTGGAGGGTGATGGGGGTCTACGCCTCTGGCCGAGGCATCAGGCCTGGGCTGGGGGCAGAACCAGTGATGGGGGGAAATGAGGGTCCCCTGCGCAGGCCTGACGCCTCTGTCAGAGGCGTCAGGCCTGGGCAAGGGGCCGATCCTGCCATTGGAGGGTGATGGGGGTCAACGCCTGAGGGCTCCCAGTATGTGAGAGGGGGCAGGCTGGGCTGAGGGACACTCCCCCCCCCACACACACACACCCAGTGCACGAATTTCGTGCACCGGGCCCCTAGTATGATAATAATAATGAAAGATTGGAAACAGTATAAAGATCCATTAGTATGGGGATGAAAAAATAAAGTTTGGCCTATACATATAATAAAATGATATAATAGTTGTGGCTGGTGTGGCTTAGTTGGTTGAGCATCATCCTATGCACTGAAAGGTTGCTGGATCAATTCCCGGTCAGGGCACATGCCTGGTTGCAGTTCAATCCCTGGTAGGGGGTATTCCGGAGGCAGTTGGTCAATGTTTTGCTCTCATGCCAATGTTTCTCTCTCGTGCTCCCTCTCCCTTCCTCTCTCTCTTAAAAAAAAATCAGTGAAAAAGTATTAAAAACAATAACAAAAACCAACAATGATATAACAGATAAATGAACTAGATCAAATGAGCTAAGGTAGATACATATTAAAAGCATACTGTTGAATGGAAAAACAACTTGTAGAAGGATATCATCACATGATATCATGGATGTAGGTTTTTTGCAAAGGAAACTTTCTATTGCAGAATAATGTAAACACATAAAAACATACAAATCATAAACACCAGCTCAATAAATTGTCACAAAGCGACGTGTCCTTGAAACCAGCACCCTGATAAAGAGATCAAACCTTACCAAGCATCCCAGAAGGCCTCTTTACTCTCTTTACTACATCCCTCCAGAGGTAACGATTATTGTAACCTCTAACCCTATAGATTGGTTCTACCTATTGTTGAAATGTACGTACATGGGATAAAAGTGTGTATCCTCATTTAGTGTCTGTCTTCTTTGGTTTCATGTTATGCGTTTGATATGTGTAATGTTCCTATTGAAGCAGGTAGCTGTGTTTGTCCATTCCCTTTGCTCTGCTGGGTCCCATTGTATGAATCTGCCACGACTCATTTATGCACTCTATGGGTCATCTGCATTTGGGATTTTTTTTTAGTTCGGGGCTATTACAAGCAGTGCTGCTATGATCCATTTTGAACTTTTCTTTTGGTGCATCTGTGCATGCATTTCCCTTGGGTATACTCTCTAGTAGTCGCTGGGTCAGAAGTATGCATACTCTCAGTAGAGACTCCCAACTAGTTCTCCTAATTGGTTTTACCAATTTGCTTCCCTAGAAGTGTCTGAGAACTCCAGTTACCCTGTGTCTTATTAACACTTGTTTTTTCAGTCTTTCTAATTTCAGTCATTCTCATGGTTGATGGGAGTGAATTTTAAAACACACTCACACATAAGTAGTATATATATATCCTGTGGTTATATACATAGTAAAGATATGAAAACATGAATGGAGAGGATATAAACCAACCTTGGATTACTGATTACCTCAAGGCCTAGTGGGGAACTTGATGGTGGAAGGATAAAATGGAAAGCTTCAACTATACTTTTAACATTCATTTTTAAACTAGGGAAACAAATATGGCCAAACAAATGTTTTTAGAACTGGGTGGAGAGCACATATGTGTTTTTTCTTTTTCTCCAAATTACTTATGTTTCATACATCGTGTAATTAATACGTTTTAGCTAAGGAAAAGTTCTTAAGGGAAAATATATACCCTCCACAGGGAAGCAAAGAAAATTATAATGCATCTGATTATAAACAATATTCAAAACATGACTCATAGAACAGACATCCCACTTCTGGGTATAATCTCAATACATAGGAATGTTTTAAGAAACTGTACTACAAAATAAATAATTATGGGGTTCTGATAAAGGATTCAAAGCAAATGTCAAAGTTGAGTATCACCATTGATAATTTTTCTGCAGGGGGGCTAATTTACTATGCAGGGGTGGCTATGAGCATCCATTTAGAAATAAGAAATGTTAGATATATACCTAATCTAGGAGAGATTTCTATTCTACAGAGAGATGGTTATTATACACTTTCTGCGTAGGACTGATACCATGATGACATAGTGAGACAGCAAGATCAGGAGAAAGAACCAGACAGGTTTTAATTCTGCCCCAGCCACCCCCAGAGTCCTCCGTCGCTTCCCTGACGTCAGGATGGTAGGAGAGACCAGGGTTTCTCAACCTCAGCACTGTTGACGTTGAGCTGACTAATTCTTCGCTTCATAGGTTCTTTCATTTCACATTACAACATGACTTTCTTCTTTTTATAAATGAGGAAACCGGGGTTCATAAGGCAGGTAATTTGCCCGAAGGAAGAGAGCTCATACCTGTCCGAGAGAGCAGAGCATTCACTTACAGTCCATGCTCTTTCCAGTACATCCCTGAGCAGAGTCTGGTGCCTGCCCTTCAGGAGCACATGGCATGTGAACTTGAGGAAGGAGAGAGCCTGACTGTGGGACTTAGGGACTTGAGGGCTGAGCCACTTGAGAGCCAGGGTCCTCATCAGCTGAGGTTCACAAATGACCAGCAACTGTAGACAGCCACCTCTGGCCTCGGGGACAAAGTAGAGGTCTGGGATGGGAAAGGGAGGCTGTTGTCAGGTTAGGATAGCTCATAGGAAAGCCTAGGCCCACCCCAGAGCCACCAGCTACCGTGGGGCCAGTGCCACCAATCCCAAAGGGTCTATGAAGTACACAGGGTTCTTGCAAGAAGCCCTGAGCCCATGTCTAAGAGCACAGAGATCACTTCCATGTGACTTTTCCTGAGACCCCTGGGTGTCCAGGAGGAAGAAGAAATGGAGCAAGACCCCATACATATGCTCTGTCATACAAACAACCTAACTGGGCCTCCCTCCTAAGATTAAGGGCCCCCAGTGGATGTGGAGGAAGTGACCATAGGGCAATTGTCACTGGTGCTTTCCTCTCTCCCCACTGAGGCCACTCAACATGCCTCTGGCCCTGAAGGGGCTCTTCTGGGTTTGGAAAGAGAGGAACAGGTATCTTCCTTCTGGCAACAAGCCAGGCCCCCTCTTGGCCTTGGATTCATAGCTGGTATAGAGGACAGTAAGAAGAGGGGTGTGTGCGTGTGTGCGTGTGTGCGTGTGTGCGTGCGTGCATTTTCTGATGCTTGCCATTCTCCCCACAACTCGATGGAAGAACCATCATTATCCCCATTTCACACTTGAGAAAGTAGAAGTACAAAGATTTAAGTAATTTGCCCAACAGCTAAGTGAGAGACCCAAGACTGGAACTCATGACTTGGTTTCACAGTTAGTGCTCTTGATTCACCATCATCTTCTGTCCCAGAGCCTCTGTTTGCTCATTCATAAAATGGGTGTGATTGCAAAACATACCTCATAGGTTTATTGCAAGTTACGTGAAACAATGCAAAGTAAACTGCCTTGTGTGAGACTGTCAGTTGCTGTCATTCCCAGACAAGATTAAACGTCGAGGGTAACAAAAGGGAGGGGCCATCTCCTTCCAGGCTTTTTGATAAAGGCCAGGAAGACAGCTGGGTGAGATTGGGTTCTGTTCCCCAATCTCACTTAGTCAGCCACGGGGAGCTGAGAGCCAGCCCTCCTCCCTACCCAGAGTGCTGGGAAAATCACATTTGTGTGAGAAAGCTGAGACATGCTAATCCATCACTTTTGTCATTTGTGCTAAAATATAATAAGATGAGCTGGTCTTACCTGGTTTAAGACCACAGCTCTGTGTGTGCTGCCAGTTGGCTCATTCTTGCATCTTCCTTCACTCCTGTGTTTTGATCAAAGACCTGGAAATGACAGCGGTGCACTCTTCGAAGTGCTTTTAAACCTCTCTCTCTCTCTCTCTCTCTCTCTCTCTCTCTCTCTCTCTCTCTCACTCTCTCTCTCCCTCCCTCCCTCCCTCCCTCCCTCTCCTCACAGCAAGTGGGTATGATTATCCAGGCCTGTTTTACAGATGAAAAGACTGAGGTTCAGAGAAGCTAAGCGACTTGCCCAAGAGAGAAGAAGAGAAAAGAGGAGCAGAGGCTTGGCCAGCCCCTCCCTGGTACACTGAGTGCCTGAATAACTAGGCATGGGCTGGGTGGGTTGCCTGCCACTGCCCCCAGGCAGGAACTCAGGCCAGCCTTGGTGGGAAGCAGGGAAAGCCTTCCTCCTGGGTTGGGGGAAGGGTGGGTAGGGAGGCTGGAACAGAGGATACAGGGCAAGGATGTGTGAGTGCTTCTCATGGGCCACACCGAGAAAGCTGACCTAAGGCTATTTTGATCCCTGGGCACAAGATGGCCCTCTCTCTGTTGGGGTTACATGACCACCCGTCCCCTCCAGGCAGTCCTCCTGGGTGGCTTCCTCTAGTATAGCCACACTGGTATCCTTGCCCTGACACTGCCCTTCCCTGTCCTGCTACCTCAGGCTGAACCAACCACAGCTTCTCAAGCTGCTCTCATGGTTTGGGCTTCTGAGCGGCCCACTCGAAGCTCTCTCTCTCTTTTCCCCCCTCCCCAACTCTTTTGGTAAGGAGGATGTACAGCTTGCTATTTTCAAAGAAATCCTCTCTCCAATCTCCCAACCTCTATATTTCAATCCCTTATTCCCTGAGGTAGGGGGTGAGCTAAAGGTGGCAAAAGCATTTCCAGCCAACCCCTCCACAAGTCTTGCATAGATGACTTAGCACCTCAATCTGGAAAGAGGGGATGTTTTGCACTTACGGTTTCATGCCCACCTGTGGGGCTTAAGAAAGAATCCCACTTGAGCTTCCTGTCCTAGGAGCTTAGGCAGCTGTAAGGCCTCTGGCCCTCCTGCCATGGCGTTCATCTTGGGCCCCAGGCTCTCCGTGTCTTCTTCCCGGCCAGTGTAACTTGATTTCTATGCTATCCCCCAGCCATCCAACCCAAATGCATAAGAGAAGGCTCGAGTTGATATATTGATCTAGTTTTTTAAAGAGTCTGGACCAGCAGTCAGACAGCCTTGCTGTAGTCCTGTCTCTCTCACTAAAGGGCTGTGCAACCCTAAACAAGTCCGTTACCCTCTCTGGGCTTACATTTTGCAGCTCTAAAACAAAGAGGTTGAAAAATAAAATAAAATAAAACAAAGAGGTTGAACTTGATGGTCCCTGAGGTCCTTCCAACACTGGGATGCTGAGTGGTCTGGGGAATGTACAAGGCCAGGGCCAGGCCAGTTCAAGGGCAGAGATGACGCCAAAACCCTTCTGGCAGTGCCTGACATTTCCACTCCTGTCAGCGGGCTGCTTTGTTTCAGGTGACACGGGATCTGTCTCCTGCCTTAGGGAACAAGTAGGCCCCCAGTTCAGGATAGAGACACAACAAAAGGGCAGGCCCCTGAGCCTGGGGGGCCCTGGGTGATGTCAACCTCAGCAGGTCCAGGAAGCGGCATGCCCCAAATAGCCTTATCCCAGCATCTAAAATAGGCAGCAAATGGAATGGTTTCCAGGCTCCCCTTCAGCAAAAGATAAAAATATAATGGGCTCAGGGATGTCCCGTCATAAATCAATCAGCGGGGACTATTTCTGTCCTTATCCCTTGCTGGGGTCCCTCCTATGACCTCCATCCATTCTGTCCTCTCGTCCTGGTCTCCCAGCCACCTTAGCTCTGAAGTAGGAGGCCGCTCACCCTCTGCCTTGGGATGGAGGTGCAGCAGCCTGGGCTGCCAGTGTGAGGATGCTACCCCTGCCTACAGGTGCACAGATAGGCATTCAGGTGCCTCCACCAGTCTCTGTGAGCCTGCCCCGCATGAGTCCACCCCGACAGGCCGATCAAGTCCCATACACGCCAGGGTTCGGGCCGCATGGCCGTCCGCGGGCTGGGGTGGTTTCCCAGGAGTAAACGTTCCTGAGGAAGCCCTCTGCCTGGCTGTGGGTCGGGATTCTCCTTCATGTCATTACAGAGGTGAAAGGCCCACCTCTTAAGGGCACTGGGAGGAATAAAGGAGACTTGTAAGTAAAGCGCTATACTCAGCACCTGGCAAGTTGCCTACCCAGAAAATAAGACTGGCCCCGCATCCCCCATTGTCAGAAGCCCAGACTTTCAGGACTGACCCATGTCCTCAGAGAGGTCCTTTGAGGAGATTTTTGCCCATCTGAAACCCTAAGTCAGCTGCAAATCCGGCTCTTGGAGAGACTTTTGAAGGCATGTGGTCTGTTCTGAGAGACAAGTCAGTTCCCTAGTAACTAACCATACAAGCAATGCTGTGGGGCCTGCACACTACATTCTCATATGCTGTCCTCCACCGCCCTCTGCAGGTTCCTGTGCGAAACTGCAGGCACCGTTGGCTGCATCCTTGAGACCAAGGATCCTCACTTTGTAGACAGACTTGAGGCAGTTTACTGACCAAGACAGCAGGGCAAGGCCAGGTGTCTCCGGAAGACAGCACCCCAAGTCACAAAACACTTGCTCGTTTGGTTTTCATGACCCCTCTGCCTTGCCTCTGTTCCAAAGCTCCGAAGGGAATTCACATTGTTCAGCCCTTCCGGCCACACTAATAGCAGCGGACACATCAAAGTCTGGGGTATGCCCTAGAATATTCCAGGAAATCATTTGAAACAGACAAATACTGGTTGCATTTCTAAAGCTCTTTAGTTTGAATCACACTATCTAGAATACTCTGAGGAAGGGAAGTGTGTAGGAAAAGCGTGTGTGTGTGTGTGTGTGTGTGAGAGAGAGAGAGAGAGAGAGAGAGAGAGAGAGAGAGAGAGAGAGAGAGAGACGGACAGACAGAGAGAGAGCATTCTCCAGAAACGAAGGCTGGCTAAGATATGGCAGACACTAGCAGTTGGTGCAGTTATGACGATTACTAAGCATTTCTCATATGCCAGTCAGCTAACAGTCTCCTTTATTAGTGACATCAAGCTCCAGCCTCAACTGCATGGTTCCACTATCTTTCCATGGCCAGAAACTTGAACCCTGTCTGGCAGAAGGTGGGTATTTTATACAATGAAGGCACGTGACAATGTCACATCGTCCACCTAGTGCCACAGGGTGATGAAATCACCAGTGAGAGAAACCACAGGGATGTCTGCCTTTCTCTTGTTCTCTTTACCAGACTTAGGTAGGGTCTTAGCAGAGTTCAATGCACCCGTAGAAAGGGAGCCAAGTCGTTGGCACCTGCAGGTTCCTTATATCAGTGAAGTTTCCAGGGCACGTATTTAGAGACTGTTAGAGCTGGAGAAGACCTTGGAGATTATTCCAGTCCAGTCCTTTCATTCTGCAGCAAAATGAAGTGCAGAAAATGGAAGTGACATTCCAAGGTAAAGACAGAGACACAGCTGGGATGAGAACCCCAGCTCCTTGACTGCTTTTCTTCTGACTGATCTTGATTTTTTTATATCATTTCTAGGTGGAAAGTACTCTGGCTTCATGGGGAGATTTTTATAACTGATCTTTTTAATACACAAAGGGGAAGAGAAGAAATTCACCACATAGTAGGCACTCAATAATTGGGTTTGTTGGTTTGAGTGTTATGGAATAATCTTACTTTATGCAACTTAACAAAATTAGACCAAATTAACCTTGAATTTGTTTCATTCTTTATTCTCTCCAATGACCCAAAGGTGGTTAGAGGCTTGAATCTCACCACATTGTCCCATTAAAATTTTTTAGGTATGGATCTAAGGTGATAATATGATGTTCATTGGCTCGAAGGAAAGGCTGCCTGAGGAAGGCACGTGGATTTAAAGTAGCTTTCGTTCAAGCTTCTGGAGGTTTGTGGGGTTCCAGAAAGACAGACACTGTCAGCACCTGAGGTTATATAGTCTGTCCAATGAGTTGGGACATGGCACACACACTTCCTGAATCTATTTAATCATATACATGATTAAAACAGACCTGAAAGGACCCTTCATTGCCTAATAACCACTTGGGCCTTGAGCCTAATAGGTCTGAATTTGCTTATCATTATGTTTACAAATCACATTTTTATCAGAATCTTCCCATGCATTCAGTGTTCTACGTTGTCATCCTGCAGTTTTCATAGATTCGTGTTCTTCGGGGCATGTTCCACGCTTCACATGAGAAGAGTCCCCTGGGGGCTTTCTCTTCAGACCCTCCGAGACCAGGGTTTATAGTTTCCTGGTACATCAGTGACACTCTAGAAAGGAACGACAGAGAACTCACTGCCAGGGTCTTCCCATAGCGCATCCCCCCTCACCCTCTGTCCATGCCACCTCCCACCACTGCCAGCCACCATGCTAAGCCCAAACACCACTCTGCAGTCCCAGCTGTTGGCGATGCCCCCCGGCAGGACCCCTTAACTTCCTAGTCATTCATTTCTTTCTACTGAGCACTTTTCATGTGGCAGGCACTCTAGGAGGCTCTGGAAGTACAGGGATGACCAAATTCAGAAGTAGTCCCTTCTAGGAGACATTCTCAGTTCTTCAAAAGCATAGAACCAGCTGCTCGGTCAAGTCCCCTGCAGGGACTTTAAATCACTGGTGTGTTTTAACACAGCAAAGGGGCTCATTAAGTCATGGGGTTGTGCATCAGATTGTTTACAAGGAGCTACCTTAGCAACCTGTGCGGATTATAGAGAGCCGTGCAGCACTTCCCCTCTCGGGGAATGGGGTTTGGGGACCTGTCAGCACTGGGCCATGGTGGAAGGTACTGGGCTGTGCGAAGGTTGTGGCACAGCTGTGGGCATCCTCCCTGTCTGGTAGCTCCCGCCCCCCAGCTAACGCTATGGTCAGACCTGAAGGATGACCAGACTAGAGACGCATCCACCTCCCTTCCTCTCAGTGCTGAGATCTGGGATGGCAGAGGTGCCTGCCCAAGGGGCTCTCCTGTCCCCTCCCCATCCCCGGAACACTTTGGCTCCATAAGTACCTACTTCACCTCTAAACCCAAAGGGCCTATCAAATTTCCCACCAAATAGCCCAGGAATACAACTTGGGGATTGGGAAGAACCTGGTTCTGCTACCTCAACAGAGGCTGCCATTGCAAACTCAGAGCCCAGGCTGCTTCGGAGGGTCTAACAGTAGAAGACACTATCCTAGCTTAGCCTCTTGTTACCAGGCATTGTCCACTATGAGTACCCCATAGGGCCTTCCCCAAATGATCCCAACGTCCACGGAATTCCTGTTCTATTCTGCTACAAACATCTCCAAGGTAGAAACCCACATAATGAGATCACGTGGCTTCCTGAAAGGCTGCAAAGTCTTCAAGGGCACCCGTGTGTCCCCAGTATCTGCCTGGCACATGGTAATCACAGAACAGCTATGGGTCATCTGATTATTTAACTGGTTCTTCTTTTTCTCTCCATCTCCTTTGTACCTCACACAGTGTTTTCAACAAAGAAGGGTCTCAAAACACATGCGAGTGGTGGACACTAACAATTAGGCTCTTCCGGAGCTTTAGCTATCACCCTCATCTTCATGGAAAATAATGAAATCCATGGGTGTATAGACTGCCCTCCTTTTTCTAAGGAGGCCCCACTACAAGCTGCAGCTTTAATGGGAGTTATTGTTCTTTTCTTGCAAGTTCAAGGGCGTGCCTCAACCAGAGAGTGGAGGGTGGCCTTAACCGGTGTGTGGTTGAAAGAGAGCCTAATACCTCTGTCCCCTGGCAGAACTCGCCCCTGCAGTTCACGGGCCTGTGCCCTGGCCTCCCCCAGACTGAGTGGGTGCTCCAGAGCCATCATACCAGGGTGGTGAACTTGTCCACGCAGGCATTGCGGATCTTCTCCGGGGTGGCAGGGCTGTCTAGCTGGAAGAGCGCCTTTGTATTATTGTCTGCATGCTGAGCTCGGGCTGCACGGATGGCATCCTTGATGGCAAAGAAGATGGAGGCGGCCAGGAAGAGAGGCGGCTCCCCGACAGCCTAGGGGGGACAGCGTGGGGGACAGGAACTCAGGCCGAGAAGCCCCAGCCTCCACAGCAGGAGGGCCAGTGCTGCTGGAACACCAGCCGCCAGCACTGACAGGCCTCAATCAATCAGGGGCCCAGAACAATGTCTCTAGTAAATGACTCGACCTTGTCAGCATATTTCTTTGAATTCTTACTGTGTGATTCCTTGATGACACCACACAAATATAATGTACCATGAAATGTAATATTAAATAGTCACAGTGTATAAACAAACAAAATCTGACATGAGTTTTTAACCCTTTCCTTGCGGTGATGAGCCTAGCAAAATAATCTACCTGCAACTCCGACCCCAACATGTACTGGCATCATAATTATATGCACAGCATCTACAGGAATATAGGCACCATGACAAACATGAATTAAAACACTTTCTAGCAGAGGTGGTTTTGTCCCCCAAAGCACAGATAAGAGACTGTGCATCAGAATTACTAGGGACACTTATTAAAAATGCATGTTCCAGGGCCCGAGCCCAGATCTACAGAATCAAAATTTCTAGGGGTGGGCCACCCAGAACTGCTTTTTTAAAATATTTTTTATTGATTTCAGAGAGGAAGAAAGAGGGAGAGAGAAATAGAAATATGAATGATGAGATACATTGATCATCTGCCTCCTGCACACCCCACACTGGGGATCAAGCCCACAACCCCAGGCACGTGCCCTGACCAGGAATCAAACTGTGACCTCCTGGCTCGTAGGTCAGTGCTCAGCCACTGAGCAACACCAGCTAGGCCAGAACTGCATTTTTATCATGAGCCAGTGGCAGGGGTTGCAAAGTGTCTCAGATGCTCCCATGATGATGTAACCATGAGATGAGCAAATGGGTGGGTTTCATTGCTTTCAAATGATCACCTGTCTTCCTTAGACCTAGGACTAGATCAATCAGCTTGATTGATTTTCAACCATTTTTCCATACATATTGCGGACAGGGAAGAAACAGAGGATGGTTATCATCCTTCAGGCATGCTGATCAAGTCTTAAGGTCAGGGGGCAGCCCCTGAAGGAGGTGATGGGGTGCACAGAGGCACTGCCCCATCTTCAGTGAATGTGCTGGTTCTTATAGGAGACAGTGGTACTGGACCTGTGAGATCGTGTCTAGGACCGAACCTCAAGGATGGACACCTGAGATCGGGGTGTAGGTCAGGGTTTGGCCTATAGGATTGAGTTAAGGAACTCCTTGCTACACGGAAGAACTGTCATGTTCAATCCAGTTCCCTGGTTCTCAGGCAGGACTGGCCGCCCCTCCACCACCATCGCCAAAACCGGTATCAAGCCCTCTTCTCAGATGAGCCACCTGCAGACCCACATGGGGGTGGAGGGGCCTGTCACCACCCAGGGCCTCCCACAGTGCAGACAGGAAGGCAGCCCACAGGGCGCCAGTACCTTGGATGCGTAGATGGCCTTCTTGTTGGGAGAGTCACGGAGCAGGGACACCCTGAACTCAGTGGGGATATTGCCAAACGCCGGGATCTTGTAGGTGCTGGGGCCGCGGGTGAGCAGGTTGCCCTCGGGCGAGTAGTGCAGCTCCTCCAGTGTGAAGAGGCCCAGACCCTGGACAAATCCGCCTTCCACCTGCAGGGCAGATGGACACCGTGGACACACTGCCTCCCCATTCCCCAGGGACAGGTACTGCTTCCACCACGGGCACCAGGCCACCCAGAGCGGGGCCTGGAATGAAGCTGGAAACAGCCCTGCCCTGCTTACCTGGCCCCTCACCACCCGGGACAATCTCTCCAGGCCTTCGCCAGGCATTGGCACTGAAGGTCCGTTTTAGAACTCGTCGGTGATTCCGGAGGCCCATGCGGTGGTAGCATAATTTCCCATTAAAACCTGCCGCAGGGCAGTGCACATGTTCCTCCCGTGTCACCACTGGGGAGACAGTCACTCCGCGCTAAGGCAAGAGCTCACAGGCTAATGGGTGCTGAGTGCCCCCAGGGGCCCGTGCTCCTTCTGTGGGACCCTGCACTTCTGAGCAGCCCCAGGAGAGAGGAGAAGCTTTTTGATAGTAGAGTGCAGGCTTTCTGAACCCCCAGCCTTGCCTGCCCTCTGGGAAAAGGAGTGCCTCTGCGCTAGCTTATAGGTCTGCTTGGGGGCACCTGCCTCGCTCTCATAATCGGATAGGTGGTGCCATGTAGCCAAACAAGAGTGTTTAGGGGAGACCAGGTGCTAATCATCTTTGTGTCCGCGGTGCCCAGCTCAGCTCCTGTGCACGGTTGTTCAATGAATGAAAGAACTGATTGGACTAGCGGTGACGTTTCTGTATACTCGGTAATTGTCCATTCTAGAGAGATATTCATCACATTTTCTACCAGGTGCTCAGTACTTCTGGTCCTGATTCCGCCTTCAGTCTCCTCCTGTTCCACCTGCTCTGTCCAATACTCTTATATTTTCTAAAAGTGCTTTTCTTGGCCAGCCCTTTACCCCTCTTGCCCGAACCCAGGCTTCGGCACATTGTTGTCCTGGGTGGGAGAGAAAGGAGGAGGGGAAAGCTCGCTGACCTCAGACCTCACTGCCTGCACATTGATTCCAAACTCCATCTCCATCCACCTGTGCTCCCTCTCACACTGTGTGTGTGTGTGTGTGTGTGTGTGTGTGTGTGTGTGACTGTGTGCATGTGTGCGCGGGCCTGTGTGTGTGCATGCATCTGCATGCCCAGTGTTTTCCCCATTCATCTTGTTCTCCGAGGCGTGAGAGCCCTTTCTAGATCAATCCACTAATTTGCCTTCTGCCTCAAAAGTTGGTTGGTCTCTCATCCATCTAAGCATCACTCTGCAGAAGACCCTCTTGGTAACACGTTCAGACCCACGTAAAAACGACATTGGACAAGATGCTGTGGCTGGTGGCCCTGGGAAGGGGATGGGGCACATCAGTAGCCGAGTCCATCACCACCCAGGTTCCCTGTGAGCCTTACCTGCCCAATGTCGATAGCAGGGTTCAGACTGGAGCCAACATCCATGACGATGTCTGTGCGAAGGTTCTACGGTGGACAGGGAAGTAAAAGCAGCTTGAGAAGAAGGGAAAGTGTGGAATGATAGGTGGGTCTTGGTAACCCTAGACCAGTGATGGCGAACCTATGACACGCGTGTCAGAGGTGACACGCGAACTCGTTTTTTTGGTTGATTTTTCTTTGTTAAACGGCATTTAAATATACAAAATAAATATCAAAAATATAAGTCTTTGTTTTACTATGGTTGCAAATATCAAAAAATTTCTATATGTGACGTGGCACCAGAGTTAAGTTAGGGTTTTTCAAAATGCTGACACACCGAGCTCAAAAGGTTCACCATCACTGCCCTAGACTATGAGTGCCAGCCCGGATGGTACTTCCGCAAGCGGAGTGCTCTGGGCATGCTCAGGCAGTCCCCAGTCTCCACTGCCACCGTCACTGCTGAGGTTTGAGTTCTTAGAGCAGCTGGGGAAGGGGTGGGAGTGACCAGGGTCTCAGTAATCCAAAATAGCTACACACACACCCACGTGTGAGTGGTGGGAGGGACAGGCTTGCAGTCCCTGGGGCTCTGAACCTGAGTCCGGGAAGCTCATGTAAGGAAGGAGTCAACACACTACGTTCCATGGGCTGAATCCAGCCGGTGCCCTGTCTTTGTACAGCCTGTGAGCTACTAACGGCTTTTACATCATTAAATAACACACAGAAATAAGAAGGATATGTGGTGACGTGAACACTGCGTGAAATCCACAGTGTGTCAGTAACGCTTTAGGGGCGCACCGCCACGCTCATTTGTTTCCATAGGTCTTGGCTGTTTCGTGCTGCGAAGACAGCGTTGAGGCAGTGTCTTCGTGGCCCCAAAAGCCTAAAGTTTTTACTCTCTGGTCCTTTAAAGGAAGTTTCCCAAGCC
This sequence comes from Myotis daubentonii, assembly GCF_963259705.1. Classification (NCBI taxonomy): domain Eukaryota; kingdom Metazoa; phylum Chordata; class Mammalia; order Chiroptera; family Vespertilionidae; genus Myotis; species Myotis daubentonii. The sequence goes on along the minus strand of NC_081851.1, from coordinate 65,514,401 downwards.
GTGATATAAGGCATTATTTTCCCAACCAGAGTTTGTCTTTGGTTTGTATTATAATTGAGTTGTTTCTCTTCTTTTCCCCCCTTAGTACTGAAGTTTTGCAAACATCTTACCTTATGGTCCCCTGTTAAGCAGTCAATTTCCACCTCCGAGCAAGCCACCCCGTAGGTGAAGTAGTGGAAGGGTTTCCCTGAGTTGGTCTCAAAGCTGTAGCCAACGTTGGGTGTTCTGGGGGAGAAAAGAGAAGATACTGCATGTGTATTAAAATGAATATGCCCCCCCCCAAAAAAAAAACACACACACACAAATGGCTTGTCCCACAAAATCTTAAGACCCGAAGCTTTATTTTTTTCATTCAGCTGTTCTTCCCAGTAGCCCATGTGCTTTGGACATTTTAACCTGTGAATGAAACCCAGGCATTCCAGAGCACTGATTTGTTTTGCCAATGACCCTCGGGTGAATCATTCCGTCCAGCTGAGCGGTGTTTAGAGTCAGCGTGCTGGCCTCTACGTGCTGGAAACTGACAGAGTTCTCCCAGCTCATGAAGGATGTGAAAGTCACACCCCAGAGGATCTATGAGCTAGAATTCAAGATCTCAGAACCGAAGGCTCCTGCGCTGGCTCCTGGGCTGTTCCCACAGGCTCACCTGCCCGTCTTCCTCAAGGTGGAAATTAACAAGATCAGTATCTCAGGCCAGCCTGGGTGCACTTTTAAGTAGCCTCTTGCCTGTGTTACTCTTCATCTATTGGTCCCTTCTAAATTTCAACAAATGATTTGAGGAAAGTGTTATTAATAAAAGCAGATGGCCTCTTACATTTTTTCTTCTTCAATCCTATCTTCTATAATTCTAATTTTGCGTGAGTCCCATATATGTGTGTGTGTGTACATGTGTGTGTGTATATTCTCACACTAGAGTTTATAGTAGTATCTATGGTATTCTATACATTACACAGAAGTTATGTGAGCTAATGTGACCAGAATCTGCATGAGAAGAACACCAGTTCAGGGTTGAGGGAGAAGGCTTCTCCCAGGGGAAACCACCACTGTCTTTGACCTCTGGCTTCCCCACCTTCATCTGGGTGTTTCTGTATATAACCCCAGTTTATCAACTCCAAAAATGGAATGTGAATTTGTGAGAAAACCTGCACTAGCTTATGTTTGTGCACGCCAAATGTTATATAACCCAGGGAGCACTGACAAACCATTACTTTGCCTACAAAATAAAAATATATATTTACAAAAAAAGACCCTTTGAAGTAAACATTGAACTGTTTGCCAAATCTATTGATCTATGAAAGAAAAGGTCCCCGTTAAACTTCTCAGAGAAAGCTAAAACGTTGTGGCTGACAAGTCGATATGATCCTGTCTTTTTACAGCTTCTAAGTCAGATGGGCCGGGTCTCTAATTCTTCATGCAGCTACTGAATTTTACAGTTACAGAAGGTACGTGCTCTTTTCTAAATCTCACTTTAAGTTCTGTTGAATTCCACATCTTGTAACAAGACTGTATGCTCTAAATCTTCCCCTCATTCTCTTTTTTATGTTTTTGTTGATTTTTTAGAGAGAGAAGGAGGAAGAGAAATAGAGAGATGGAAACATTGATGAGAAACATTGATCTGCTGCCTCCTGCATGCCCCCTACTAGGTATTTAGTCCACAACCTGGGCATGTTTCCTAACCAGGAATCAAACTGGTGACTTCTTGGTTCATGGGTTGATGCTCAACCATTGAACCATGCCAGCTAGGCTTCCTCTCATTCTTTTGAAGTAAAGTCTCCAGAAAAAAGTCCAATGCATGATAAAAGGAAGAAAGAAAGAAAGAAGAAAGAAAGAAAGAAAGAAAGAAAGAAAGAAAGAAAGAAAGAGAGAAAGAAAGAAAGAAAGAAAGAAAGAAAGAAAGAAAGAAAGAAAGAAAGAAAGAAAGATGAAAATGAAAGAAAAGAAAAAAAGAGAAGAGAAGAGAAGGAAAGGAAAGGAAAGGAAAGGAAAGGAAAGGAAAGAAAAGAAAAGAAAAGAAAAGAAAAGAAAAGAAAAGAAAAGAAAAGAAAAGAAAAGAAAAGGAAAGGAAAGGAAAGGAAAGGAAAGGAAAGGAAAGGAAAGGAAAGGAAAGAAAAGGAAAGAAAAGAAAAGAAAAGAAAAGAAAAGAAAAGAAAAGAAAAATGCATAGTACAAAGTAGCATGCGTAGGTAACTCAGAACATAGGACGCCCTGGTTGTCACAGGGGAGTGCTGACAGAGGAGTGGTTGGTAACTGTCCCATTCTGTCATAAATGAGGTTACAGGTTCAGAGGGAATCACTGATTTCCCCAAGGGCAATAGTCCACTAAGACCAGAACTAGAATGGGGGTCTCTGATATGGCAGCTCATGCTTTTGCCTCCTGGGCACGTAGCTTGGTAACCCCACGTATTTTAGAGCATCTTTACGTTGAAATGAGTGGAAGTACGCTGAAGAGGTCAGAGTTTTGATGGAACTGTTCTCTCCTGACCACAGGCTGATAGAATTCAGGATTAGGAAGGACCTGAGAGGCCAGAATGACAGCACGTTGTGAGATGGGTGAGATCACCACCGTACATACTTGTAAAACCCAGTAGCAGACAAGCTCACTGCATCCTGGTAGGCAGCCGTGACCTGAGGAGAAGAAATGGCCATTAGGAAGGGGTAAGCATGGTTTCCAGTAACCATGACTCAGCACTAAGCCTTTGTATGCTCATCCTCCTTATCTGGAAGTTGATCAACCCTTGACTGGTGCTCTCACCTCACACCCTCACCACCACCCCCTGCATCAGGTCCTTAACATCAAAGCCTGGAGCACTACAATGGTCTCCTAACTGGTCTCCCTGCCTCAAGTTGCCTCCCCCAACTGCTGTGTAACCCAACCCAGCCGAGTGATCCTCTTAACATACTGCACTGCCCATGTCACTCTCCTACTCTAGAGCTTTCAATGACTCCCCATTGCCTACAGAGCGAATACCTGATTTAAGGACTCCAGTCTTCTCTGGTGTAGCACACACACCATTGCCACTCTTCCATTGCCTCGGTCTTTACAACAGCAACTCTCTACATTGTTTATTTGATGCCTGTGTTCTTATTGGTACTTTCCTATTAATAAAGCTATCCATCTGTCTATCCATCCACCCTATCTCCTAAACTACATACATTCTCTAGGGCAGTGGTTCTCAACCTTCCTAATGCCGCGACCCTTTAATACAGCCCCTCATGTTGTGGTGACCCCCCCAATTTCATTGTTACAAATTGAACATAATTAAAGCATAGTGATTAATCACAAAAACAATATGTAATTACAAATGTGTTTTCCGATGGTCTTAGGCGACCCCTGTGAAAGGGTCGTGACCCACAGGTTGAGAACCGCTGCTCTAGGGTATCCCTAGCACTGGCACAGCACTAAGATTTAATTTATTGTTGCTATAGTTTGCATCATGATTATTGTCAATAATAAAGCTCTTTACTATGTACCAGGTGCTATTGAATAATTTGCACACATCATCTGACTTAATATGCAGCACAACCCTGTAAAATCAGTATTCTTATTATCTTCATTTTATAGATGAGAAAACAGAGGTTTAGAAAAGTTTCTTTAAGATCCTTACCATATGTATATGGAATCAAATATATGCATATATAGTGGTAGAGGTAGTAATGGCTTATTTTCAATACAGTACAGACTCAGTAGGAGATTTGGTGCCTATCATTCCTGATCATGTCTTTTTGATCGTGGCCTTTTTTGAGGTTATCTGCTTATAAAGAACACTGGACTATACAGCTCATGGTTGAGGACAAAGCTCAGGTCAACAGATTGTAAAGGCTGTTGTTGAAAACGTTAACATCACCTTCCAAACCTACACTAAAACCTAAACTACCCAAATCAACCTCCCTCCGTGAGGTATTTATGTGTGTGGTGTTATGAGTATGGGAAGGGAAGGAGAGGTTATGGGAGGCTGAGTAAGATGAGAAACATCCATCAGCTGCCTCCTGCATGCCCCCATAAGAGTTCATTTTTTTGAACCTATTGTACTATCTGAGCTGGTTCATGTGTAGTCACATATTATGTGTCACTGCTGTGCCCAGTTCTCTCATTCTGATACAGGGGATGGTGAAGCAGGGCCACCATTAATAGTTCTGCATCTTGGAGAAGCTAAAGTCTCCCACCTGAGAGCCTTCCTGCAGCTTCCCTCCCAGGGTTTCTCACATGCAGGCCTCCCAACCAGAAATCAGAGAATCGGGTTCATTCTTATTAGGAGTGCTTGTTGTGTAACTCCCTAAACCACAGGAATGACATAACCCTTGTACAATGTCTTCCTCCCACTTCCTCACAGATGGAATCTCAGTGGACCCGGACTCAAAAGCTGGGTAAGGGGAGAGGCTGGTAGGGGCAGACCTCTGAGAAAAGGAGTTTGAAGAAAGCCCAGCTGATCAAGCCTGTAGACAAATGAGGTGTGGGACTAGGCCAAGGGAAGAATTCACAGTGAGGTGTGTTTGCTGAGCTTGTCTTCTGGGGCTCAGGGTAGCCAAACCCCTAATTCCCACAGAGCTATCAAAATCCTGGATCAAACATTTTTCTCAGTGACTTCCCTCCACTGTGAACACCACTGAGAAATGGGGTCCAGCAAGAGTGAGCATCTACTTGTCCTGTGAAAGCATGCAGACTCCCTCAACTTCTCCCCGCTGTGTGACTAGATCAACACCTCCTATTCCTGATCTTCATTTCACTCTCATTTGCAAAAGCGACTTGGAGAAGCTCAGACTTACCCAGTCTTCCCAGGAGCCACTGGGGTTCTTTCTCTTGAAGGGCTCCAGCCTCTTCAGGATGGTCTGACAAGCTTCCTAAAGAACACATCCACCACACACCAGACCCGTCAGCCCTCTGCATGCCCCAGCACAGGGAAAACCTGAGAGCCTCCACCGACCACCTCCCACGGATGCTGTGCCCAGGGCGCCATTCAAACAGTCTTGTCACCCTCTAAGACAGCGGTCACCAACCGGTGGTTCGTGGACCACTGGTGGCCCATGAGGTCCGAAAGGTTGGTGACCGCTGGTTTAAGGAAACCTTTGGAGCAGCAGTCGCCAAACAGTGGTCTGTGAGGTCCAAAAGGTTGGTGACCGCTGCTCTAAGACATCACCGAGGCTAGGGTGGAAACCACTAGACCCTTCCCAAGGGATCACCACTGTCCTGTGCTTGGAGAGCACTTCCTAAGCCAGTTCTCACACTGACAACAAGTAAAACGCTTGAGGGCTCTCTAAGGAGGTACTGTCTCACATTTGTTTGACGATATCCTCCACCTGGGAGAGAAAGCAGGTATGTCTGACCTGGCCCACCCCATTTCAATTTCAGCCCATTGTCCAGTGGCCAGTTCTCACAACAAGAGTATGTCTCCCCAGAATCCCCTGTATTTCTCCAACTCTCCTCCCCCTCCTCCCCTCATCCTTCCTGACTCTGATGGACGTGATGGTGGTTCTCTCTTTTAGCTCAGCATTTGGAGGAGCAGGGTTCTGCTCAGTAAGAGAGCCCAAGGCATGGTCACAGCCAAGAGCCTGCAAGGACCACTCCAGCTCTCATCCCAGGGACTCTCTGGGCCCAAAGCCCTGGTCTGGCCCTCAGCTCCGCTGGCTCCTGAGGCTCCTTACATAGACGGCCTGTCCATTGATGTCAGTGCTGACAGAGGCGGCCGTGGGAGAGGTGTTGGGCACTGTACTAGTGCTCGTCTCGCTGATGTAAATCTTAGAGGTGGGGATTTTCAGAGCTTTGCCGGCCACCTGCGAAGAAAGACGACATACATATGATAGAGAAGATTCTTTAAGAATGTTCCTTTAGGGAAGGGGAGAGCATGGGACCTGGCTGCCTTTCCCCCAAGACAGGATTCAGGTTCACAGGTACAGGCAAGGAGACAGTTTTGTAAACTATAATTCTACTGAGACTGGAATGTTCCCATGTCTGCTTGAACTTGAAGCAGCACTTTATGGAATGGGCTGGGTGGAGAAAAAATTTTTAAACCTCATGGTGATTAAAGTGCCCTTTAACAAAGTGGTAGTTACAATATAGTCCCGGGGATGTAAATTACAGCATAGGCAATATAGCCAATAATATTGTAATAACTGTGCATGGTGCCAGGTGGGTACTAGAAAAATCAGAGGGAACACATTGTAAAGTATATGATTGTCTAACCACTGTGCTGTACACCTGAAACTATTACAAAATAACATTGAATGTAAAGTGCAATTGAAAAATAACATTTTTGTAAAGTGCCATTTAAAGCTAACCCTTATTTTAAAAGATCCCATTTGGCCAGGCCCCAGGAGCCAAGCAGGTGTGCTCACTCTCATCCAGCTCCACCATCCAACTCCACTGTGAGGCGGCTCACTTGTGCGGGACTAGCTACCTTTATATACACAACACCCACCTTCCACATAGTCGCAGAATCCTAGACTGTTGGTGACGGAAGTGACCTCCGACAACACAAGGCCAACCCCTTGGCACAAATGAGGAAACCCTTGCTCAAGGTCACATTTAAATGGGCAGCAGAGTCAGGGCCAGAGTCTAGGCCTGATTCTGCTCCTGGGATATCCCATCCCTCAGTTTCTCCGAGCATCTCCCCTCCACAGATACCACAGTCCGCAGGCCGCTCACCTGTACCATCTTGGTGTGGAGACCCTGGCCCATCTCAGTGCCCCCATGGGTCAGCAGCACGGAGCCATCTGTGTACACATGAATCAGGGCTCCTGCCTGAGGAGAGAGAAGAATGCCAGCCACAAAGGTAGTCAATTCTCGTTCAGCTTAAGACTTGAGACAAAAGGTGCTGCAGCCCAGGGAAAAGAGAACCAGCAGCAACATTTTGGATATAAACTCCCGACAAAAATTAAAGCAGCATAAATCTCATGGTTTAATTAGGCAACCCTTCAGCACTTGGCAAAAATTCTTTAGCTCTCTCTCGCTCTCTCTGCCCCCCATCCTCAGAGGGAGGGAGGTTAAATATCTTTGTCCTCCCTCTATAAATGAAGAAATGGGGTCAGAAACCGAGTAACTGTCCATGGTCCTGCAATCAGGAAGGGTGAGAACTAGAATTTGACCCCAGGTCTCTGAGTCTCAGGCTGTCCTGTGGCATACTGTACAAATAAAGGATATGCAAATTCATTTACACAGCAAAGAGCTCCTTAGTCAGCTCTGTTAACAGGGGCAGTTGGCTTTCCCTTACAAAGAGGGGGAAATAGGGCCCCAGTCTCCTGGAAATGGACAGAATTATATAAAGCAATTACCTGATTCAGAAAAGGAGTAAGGAAGGATATTCCAAACTTGGTAGGAATTATGCACAATCCTCTCTTTTTCCAACAATTCTCCCTGGAGAAAAAGGAACATTCTCACAATATCTTCTCTATCCTATTTTCGTCTGATTGAACACGTTTTCTGGCAATAACTTAAAATTGATATTGGGCATCCTCAGAGCTGCCCAAAGCGTCAGTGTGATATCTGCATTGTATGGACAGAATGGGAAAGGCAGGGATTTGGGTTCTGGGTCCTTCAGTGCAACCGGAGTAGGGCCTGCCCCTGAGCATCTGACTTGAAAGAATCATTACTCTTCTTCCCCAAGTGGAATTCAGATTGGGTCAGACTGTCCTGGTGACCTTGGACTGTGCTCACCCCAGGGAAGGACTGGGGCTCACTGATGATAATGATAGCACCTCCTCTGTGCTTTATATTTGGTTTTCCCAATTATTTAGCGAAGAAGACAGAGCCAGCAGAATTACCCCCTTTGTATATGATGAAACTGAGGCCCAAGGAGGTGGGGTGACTGCCACGGTGACATTTATAGGTTAGTGTTATAGGCAGGTGCATAACTGTGGCATTCTCAGTCTATAGAATGTGGTATGACCAGGAGGCAGACAAAGGTGTAAAAATACCACACTGAGGGGTTATGACATCGAATGCAGGCTGGGCCCACCTGCCCCGGGCTAAGATCATCTCACAATCTGAAAGGGATGCCTATGAATGAATTGGCAAATACAGCAACCTCATAACTTATTCATTAAACTATTAGCTTTGTATTCTGAGTTCAGCAAAAAGGCTGTAGAATGGAAAACGCCTCCCCTCCCAGCGCTTACTTGTTGAACTTGTCAACCTCACTCTTCCGAGCGTGATACTGAGAGCTTGCCAGACACTCATCCCAGCACCTGGGCACGGTGAACCCCTCAAGCTTCTGGTCGAAGTAAGTCAGGTCCCCTTCTTTGTACATGTTCTTCCTCCGCACCTTCCCAAGGAGAGAGACACTGAGGCCTTGTTGGCGTGAGATGAGGGCAAATCCTACAGTTAAGCTTCCAGCCCCTCTCATCAGCCCCTGCCTGCCCTCTGTCCTCAGGGGAGATACCCAAAACACAAAGTAGGCTAGCCCACTTTGACCTGTGCCACCAAATTCCCAGCTTACTTCCTCAGCAGGCAGCCCACAGGTCACTGCAACTTCACTCATCCAGTGCTCGGCAATGAGCATCCCCTGAGGGCCCCCGAAACCCCGGAAGGCCGTGTTGGAGGACAGGTTGGTCTTGCATAGCCGCCCAGTGCCCCGGATGTTGGGGATTTTGTAGCAGTTGTCCATATGGAGTAGAGCTCGCTCCATTACCTAAAGCAGAGGGAGCCAAAATGGGAGAGAACAGCTTTTTTAGTTTTTATATTTGCATGGCAAAACGTTTTATTGGACAGCATTGTTACAGACAAATAAAAATGAGCAATCTGGGTCTGCGTGTTTCAAAATACATAATCTCAAAAATGTAAGGTTGATAGGAAAAAGGAAGCAAGTTGCAGGAGGACAACTAGAGTATCCTCCCATTTAAATAGGTTGAAAGAATTGGATTATAGTTGCCTTCAGGAAGGGAAGTGTGTGGTGAGAGATGAAGTGGCTGGGGGGCTTCTCATATATGTCCTTTGCATCTTTTAAATTTCAAACCATGCAATTGTATCATCTAGTTAAATATAGTAAGAGAAGTCTCCTGGCCCCCAACCAATTCAAGAAAAAGGCCCAATGTATGTACAGTCAGTTTGGACTTTGGCAAAACCATATTTATTAGTTATTTATTGAAATCTTCCCATTAGGTTATCTAAAAAAAAGTAATCCTATGTTTCTTCTCTGTGATATTCTTTATCAGCTATTTAATTAACATCCATATTTCTAAGCATGTGCTTATATTGCCACCCCTAACTTTTCCAGTTGTGGACTTTTGAGGATTTAATTTCCACCAAACCCACTTCCCCTGAATGCACACCTACTTCCTGTCCCCTGTCCTTCCCATATAGTTATATTTCTATCTGATCAACAGTCAGTTTAATGCTATGATTACTTCTCTTGCTTGATAACATTTCCCCCTGGAGTTTATAATTTTTGTCTTTATTTTTCCACTTGCTTAGTTCTCTGGGCATTTATTACTAAGTCAACTTAAAAATGTATGCCCATCAGTTTGGGGAAACTGCTTGAATTACTTCTTGAGAGTTCCCTTCTCTCTTTTTTCCATTCTTCCCTTTTGAATTTCTACTATATAGATCTTCTGGACTGGCTCTCAAATTTTTTTGTATTTTCTCTCCTTTTATTTCCACATTATTTTCTCTTTTGGGGGCAGAGCTCCTCCATGTTCTTTCAAAACTTCTGCTTCCACAGTTATGATTCACAGGAGTTCATTTTTATTCTCTGGCTGGTCCATTTTTATAGCATACTGTTCTTTCCTTAAGGTGTAATAACTCATCTCTCTGAAGCCATAAATGGTAGCTTTTATTTGTTTCATTTGGGTGTGGGTTTTATTAGTTTGAGATATGTGTGTGTGTGTGTGTGTGTGTGTGTGTGTGTGTGTGTGTGTGTGTATATATATATATATATATATATATATATATATATATATATATATATATATTTCAGAGAGGCAGGAAGAGGGAGAGATCAATAATGAGAGAGAATCACTGATCCGCACTGGGGATCAAGCCCTGACCTGGAATCGAACAATGACCCCCTGGCTCATAGGCAGGCCCTCAACCATTGAGCCACGCCAGCTGGGCTGTTTCATTTGGGCTTTAGCTTACTTCCTCACACAGATTCTCTTTCCCACAGGTTGCTTTTTGTGTCTAATTATTTCAGTCCCAGTCATCCTAAACAATTTTTGTATGTCTCAGTTCCCTCTTTGCTTTTCCTTTGCATGCTATCAACTTACACTTTTATTTTCTCTTGTCTGTTATTATCTGTCTCCCTCACCATGCCAGAACTTCCTGAGGGCAGAAACAATGCTACATGCTTTTTCATGTTGCCACCCTAGGCACTTGATAAATATTTGCTGGATTGAATTTAAAAGCTTGTAAAATCTTTGGGGACAAGTACTACATCTTTTTCAATCTGATTTTTCTACAACACCAAGAAGCCAGTGTTATGAACTGTAAGAACACTAAAAATATTTCCTTTTTTGAACAATTTTTACAGCAGAGCTGAAGTGTGAAGTTTCCTAATTGAGCCGATTAGAGAGCTCCTAGCAGGGAGGGGTTGGGGAGGCGGATAGTGAAAAACTTCTGCTTTTCCTGAAATGTTTGACTTTTTCTTTTTTTACAATATATTTTTATTGATTTCAGAGAGGAAGGGTGAGAGAGATAGAAACATCTATGCTGAGAGAGAATCATTGATTGACTGCCTCCTGCACACCCCCTACTGGGGATCGAGCCCAAACCCAGGCATGTGCCCTTGACCTGAATCGAACCCGGGACCCTTCAGTCTACAGGCCAATGCTCTATCCATTGAGCCAAACCAGCTAGAGATGACTTTTTCTTTACAACAAGAATCTATGCACATGTAACTAGTATGGTTATAAAATTAAGGTTTTTTTTAAAAAAAAACTTTAAAAGGAGTACCACCAAGATAACTTAATTTTCAAGGTTGACAAAAATATGTCATACAAGACTCTTAGGAGAATGTTCAAAGCAGCATTAGCCACAAAAGCTAAAAACTGGAAATAACCAAATGTTCAACAAGTAGCTAATAGAAAACCAAATATGGTCTATATCAAGAAATATTATTTATCAATAAAAATGAATGGAGGAACGACGCATGCTATAACATGGATGAACTCAAAAACATTATTCTGAGAGAAAAAAGCCAGATACAGAAGGCTACATAGTGCATGATTCCAGTTATTTGAAAAGGAAAATCTACAAAGACTGAAAGTGGATTAGTGGACGTCTGGTCCTGGGCATGGGAACAAGAGTAACTGCAAATGGGCACAAGAGGTCATTTGGAGGTGATTGAAATGTTCAGAACCTGGATGGTGATGACGGTGCATGACTTTAAAACCATGAAATTGTATCATTCAAATGGGTGAACTTTATGGCATATAAACTATATTTCAATAAATTGTTTTTTAAAAAGTAACTCAACTCCTTATTTAAAATTCAAATATCACAGAAATGTGCAGTGTAGAAAATGACAGTGTCTGTCCCCTTCCACCCCCTTAACCCATCCAATCACTGTTTGGTGTATCTCCTTCAGACTTTTCCATGTGTATCGCTAGACATATGTGCACACACACACAATGTCACCATATTATATATGAAGTTTTGGAACTAACTTTGCTTGCTTGTTAAAATATCTTGCACAAGAAGGATGAGTTTCCAATCAGAGAAGAAAGATGCTCATCTTTGTGCTTTAGAGATTAACCAAGGATGGGGAATCTTTGAAGGCAGGGACCAGTTGGGAAGCTATTGCAACATAGCAGGCAAGAATGGAGGAGGTGTGTACCTGGCTGTATGAATAGGTTGGCGGGGGGCACGCACTTAAGCTCCCAGTCACCCCGACGTGCAGGAACAGGCTCTACTTACACCCCTAGAGAGATCCAGGGAGTTCCCGGCATTGCTGTAGTGCTCCACCTCCAGGGCGACAATCCTCCCCGTCTTCATGAAGCCAACCTGATGAGAAAGAGAGTGGTTTCCCAACAGTCCCCTTGCTCTGTCTATCTCTACCTCTCCCCTCCCACCTATGCTGCCTGGGGGAAACAGAAAGAGCAAGACACCACACCATGAAAAAAGGTGAACATAAGACATCATCAGAACCAGAAGAAAGGAACTAACATCTCCCCAGGGACGTGCCCTGGGCTCAACCCTGGAATACCTTCTCCCCACACTCCTCCTCCTTTCTACCTACTCCTGCCTTCTGGTTCTACCCCTGTCTATCTCCACCTCTCCCCTCCCACTTTTGCTACCTGGAAAAATATAGAAAATATAGTATTGGTAATGACAGGGCAGGCAGGAAGGACTGGGAAAAGAAACTGGGAAAGTGGCTGGCGTCTCTCCTCATAGCTTTTGACCAGAAAACAATAAAAGCTACACTTTACAAGAGCTTCAGCGTGCTCTGACTCCCCTCACCTTACGTAATCATTGAAACAAACTCTTAAGGGTCACTTGATAAGTGAAGAAACTGGGACCCCCAAAAACCAAGTTACTTTCTTTAAGCCCACAAGAATTAAGAGAAATATAATCCCTGTGGGGAAGTTCAATCATGAAACAATGAGAAGAGTTCAAAGTGCGGGTGTTCAAAGCCAGCTCGTGGAGAGAGAGGAGGCCCAAGTTCACAGAGCTAGACTGGAACCTGAAAGGTGGTACTGGTGTGCAAGGGGACAGGATTAAGGGTCAGAACAGGAACTGGTCACCCACAGGAGCCCAGAAAAGGCCTGTCTTACAGGGAAATTGGCCAATGCCCAGCCACACGTAATCTGGCAAAGCAGGTGCCCACCCTACCAACGTGTGCCTCTAACAACTTGTGCCTGTCCAGGCCCTGGGAAGTTTTGTTTCTCATTGTAAAATACTAAGTAGTCATTCTGGTTTTCACAACCAGCTGTGAACACGTTAACATTAGACCATACTGCAGGAAGGATTGTCCCAGGTCTGCTGACCAATTATGTTTCTGAACCTGAATGGACAAAAACTTTCATAAAAGTTGGGACCACCACCCTGTGACACCAGGAGGCCTGCCAGCGTCCACAGCATCACCCTTCTATGTTGGCCAATATGAATGTCTCCGGTGGCTATTTCTTCTTGCAACTTTTACAGATAGTCCTAAGAAAAGTGAGAGTCCATCCCAAGGAGGTGGCACTGCCTGCCCTGGCACAACCCCCAACATCTGAAACCTTGTATCTGCCCAGGAAGGGATGTCTGCCGCCAGTGATCAGCATGTCCTCATCACGATCCAGCATGCAGCGTACAGGGCAGCCAGTCCTGAGGGAAACACCCGAGGGTAAGAAAACTGGGATCCCCCCAACAGCCCAGCCCTGTGACTCTCGGGGGTGAAAACAGCAGGGAAGTCTTCTTTGTCCACCTGGTACACTCAGCACCCCGGCTTTGCTGTCTAGGCCCTGGGCCCGACAAGGTGGGGAATGCAGGATGTGAGCAGTGCCCTTGCCCTCAGGGCCCTCACAGCCAGGTTGGGAGATAACGACACAGGCATCAGAACACTAAGAACCACGTGATGTTATCTTCACCCCTATGCCCAAAAGTTCTAAAAACCGAAGGCTGTGAAAACAAAAAGCAAAGAGAATCTACTTCCCAAAGAGGGAAATCCAGGAAACCTTCCTGGCAGAGGCAGCCTTCTTCTTCCCAGAGCCCATGGGGAGGACTCACTTGTATGCAGCCAGGGCCACTGCTGTGGATACCAGGGTGCTCCGGGTCTCCTTCCCTCCAAAGCCTCCTCCCATTCTCTTCACTCGGATCACAATCCGGTTTGCTGGAACCCCCAGCATGTTTGCAACAAAGCTCTATGGGCAAAAGAAAACATACTTGCTCTGAACACATCATCTGGACTTACTTCAGCTTTCACCCAAAGCCTGCCTGATAAGAACAGGCCTAATTACTGCTGTGAATCTGAAATTCCCAGATTCGAGAGTCCCCCTTCCTCCCCGTGCTGACCCTTGGGTAGTGATGCTGGGATCCAACACTAATCAGCCACTGAAGACTGATTTCAGGCACTTGCTTTTAACCAGAGGGGCAAGCAGCTAGTCACAGCTACTTTCAGAGCAAAACGCATTCCATTGAGCCAGGAACTGGTGGGTCATGAGTGTAGAACCGGCTGCCAAAAACACTGGCATCCACTGTCACATAATAAGCAGTGTAGAAGTGAGGGCTATTTAAGCTGCTGCAGATAATTTAGTGGTTCCTGTAGCTATCACCCAAGCCCTTCATTCCACAGACGAGGAAGCTTAGGCCAGATACAATGTGACCGAGGCCATACTGCACTGGAATCACAATAGCTAACACTAGGCTCTACCCAAGTATTAAGACCCACCTATTCATTACACCAACCCTACCAGGCCCTATTTTATAGAAGAGAATGATTTTATAACAAGCTCAGTGACACCAACTTGTTGGTGACAGGGGTCTGGTCCAGGACCACTACTCTCTAATTCCCTTCTGGACCAACCCAGGTCTCCCTCTTCCCATTTCCCACAATGCCAGGAGCTCCCTGGTGTCCTTGCCAGGCCCCTGAGCTGACCCAAAGGACACCCACCTGGGTCTTATTGGTGTTCTGTGTGGACACAAAGAGCTCCATCTCCCCTGCCTCGCCTTTTGGGACAGCGATGGTGCACTGAGTCTCCAGGTAGAAGTGATCTTGGCCACCAATATACACCTCACCTGGGGAAGCAACAAGACCCCCACAGTGAGCCTGCTGCTGCAGAGGGGACATGTTTGCTTAAGAAGAGTGTGTACTTGCCAAGTGCCCAAGGCAAGAATCAAGTGCTCACAGGTAACCTCTAGGTTCCCCAACTGGTGTGAAAAGTTGTCTCAGTCTTAGCAATCTGGGAGCTGAATCCCCCACCTCAACAAAGAAACCAGAATGACACTGAAATGCATCAGGCATGAAGCTCTCTTCATGCTGCAGCCAGTGGAAATCGAAGAGACTCAAACTATTACTGTGAAACTTTGGAAAAGATAAAGAAAGAATTAATAGAGGTGATTGGAAAGCTAAAAATACCTTCCAGAATGGAAGCTATCAGGCCAGTTAGTGAGTTAACTTACTAGTGACTTAGCAATGCACAATAGAAACAGAAAATTCTGAAAGGGGCCTATCTACTTACAGCTTTGCCCTGGGGTTAGAGCTATGCACCTCATTTCACAGTGTGGATGGTGGAGGAGAAGGAGGGGGGCAGGGAGAGTGCTAGCTGAAGATGGGTGAGAACGGCCTTTGTGGGGGGGAGGGAGAGGGCCGGAGTCCACGTGGCTAAAGGCCTGGCAGATCCGAGGCTGACCAGGCATCTGAGGCTGTTACCTTCCCCAGACAGTCTTCCAAATCCACGACACTAATCTCTCTCTAGATCATTTAGGTGTCTCCAGCCTACAGTCAGGAGAGTGGAGAATGACAGAAGTTCTTTCCCAGCCAACTGTCTACTATTTTTGTTACAAACACCAGAGGAACTCTTCTGTTTGGAAATGATAGGAAATCCCTTCCCTGACCCAAGACTCAAGGTACAGCTCTTGAATTTCATTCACAAGCCAGGGTCGGCCCAACCCCACTGGTGCACATGCAGCTGTACCTGAAACAACGTTATCTGCTTCCGAAAACCCCTTCTTGAGGTCTCCTTTCTCGATCTTCAGCTCCGGCCCCCAAAAGGAGTTGTTTTTTATCGCATCCTGAGGATCAAAAAGAAGCTTCAGCGACGTGACTTTCAGAGGGAGGAAGGTGGTTTCTGAGTGCGGAAGAGAAGCTCCCAGAATGGTGGCTCCTCTTTTTTCACACAGGCATCTCTGCAATCTTCTCCTACAGATTTAAAGTAAGCTCACGTGGAGCCCAGAAGGTCAACCCTTTCCTTAGACCAGGGGTTCTCAACCTGTGGGTCGCGACCCCTTTGGCGGTCGAACGACCCTTTCACAGGGATTGCCTAAGACCATCCTGCATATCACTTATTTACATTATGATTCATAACAGTAGCAACATTACAGTGATGAAGTAGCAACAAAAATAATTTTATGGTTGGGTCACAACATGAGGAACTGTATTTAAAGGGCCAGAAGGTTGAGAACCACTGCCTTAGACAGAGGTAGACGACCTTAGATCTTGAGGAAAAGCAAAGAATCCCTCAAGGGCCCAAATGGAGCTGAACTTGGGTAGGAGGGACTGAGTGTGGCTGTTAGGCACTAACAGTTAGTGGACCGAGTCTAGGTTTCACAGAACCACTCAATCCCAGGGCCGGAAGAGATTAAAAAACTTATCTCGTCAAATCCTACCCGGTGCTAGAATCTCCACTAGAGGATCCTAAACAGTGTGCTTCCAGAGACAGGGGGCTCACCCCTCTCCACAGGCAGCCCATTCTCATTACCTCAATGGAGATAATGGCTGGAAGTTCTTCATAGGTGATTTTCACTCCTTGAGCTGCTCTCTGTGCGTGCTCTGGGGTGTCGGTGACCACGGCGCCAATGATGTGCCCAACACAAGTCACCTAGGAGTAGAGCCAGACTATTGAAGAACACCACAAAACTCCTCAAAAAGCCAATTATTTTGAATTGTTCAAAAGGGCAAAAAGGAAGTCCCCCATCCCACAATTTCCTATTAAGACACATCTTAGGAATGCTCTGGGGACTTTTCGTGTCCTTATTCTATTATTTGGGTTGTGTGCTCCTTTATAAGTGTTTAGAATCTGTGGGAGTAGAAAGGAACTTGGAGATGACTGGTATTGGGATGGCAAACTCACTTCTTCTCAAGGGCCAGTTCTGATGATTTAGTACTGACAGCCTGTTGAGAAGCTGCCCAGGATAGAATGTGGTGATTGATTAGTGATGCCTGCCTTGCGCAGCAGAATGGGAGATATGGCAGCATGACCTGTATCTGTCAACTCAGATCTACTACAGCCCCCTTGTTCTTCATACAAAGAGATGGTGACCCAGACAGCAAGATCACAATTGGCTTGTTCCCAGTCCATGATTAAATCTTGGGCCCTGACTCCCAGTTTTATTTTCCTTCCACCACCCACTCTCTTTCATCTTCTGTTTGCCAGATTTATACCAACAGCTCCTCAAAGGTAGCCATCATGTCATATTTACGTAGGTACCCAGAAGCAGTAGTTTCCAAATGCTAGCTCTTAGACTTGATGACTCATATTTTTTTGTTAGATTTGTAGAATAATTATTCTTTTTAATTAATAGTTCAGTTCCTATGAAAGATTAATTCTCTCCTTCAGAGAGAATTTTCTTTCAACATGCTCCCCAAAATAAGCAACAAACAAAAAATTTGTCTAACTCATCTCTGAAAAATGAGGTTTCTGACAATAGGAACCAATACTTAGTATGCCTGTCTCTGATCATTTTTTCTTGAGGGCCCTGTTAAGTTATTGACTTAATTGGTTAGTGCAATGGTTGTTGAACCTGAATGACTCTCACTAACCATAATGCTAGCCATGCTCCTGGGGCTCTTGGAGTTTGTAAAGCAATTGGTTTTTCTCTCAAAAGCTCTCCCTTGTGCCTTGGGTCTACAGTTTTTCTTTTGCTTCTTCACTTTTACAGCAATAATAAGGTGAATTTGCCCTTCAGCAGACCAAGCCACTTCTAATTGCAACGTTTGGAATTATAAAGTGACTGCTTGAGAACTACTCTGTAAGTATATGGATTTTTGTAGCAGCTGTCTTGAATGTTTGGAAACTTGTTTTTTGGCAGGACTCCATATATAGTAGAAATCAATATATGGACTTTCATATAAGTGAATTATCAGTACACATATAATGGTGGTATTGTGATTTCTATCTGGTTAGTTTATTTAATGTATTTTTATTTTCTTTTAGTAAAGGAATTCAATATCGTACCCTTAGGAATCTGATTGTTAGTCCAAATACAATCACCAGCCTTTTTTTAACGCCACTTTGGCATGGAGTCATTCTACTATGTACAAACAGCAGCCATCAACTAAATAAACAGATAAACATTAAATGAAAATAAAAGGTGCTACCAAGCATATTCTCTCCCTTTACTGATTGTCCTGAATATTGGCCAATTGGATGATGCCAACACGTGCAAATGTATAGTCCTTTCAACATGAGGGATTTGGAAGAATGTGCACAAATTAAAACTTAAAAACTCATTCCACTAACTTCATATTTTAAAAATGCAAGCCATACCTTATCCTTCGCAAAGATTGTTTCATCATCACCAAGTCCAGTTGTGTTACTCCCAGGAATATCATCAGCAGAGACAAAGCAAACAAACCCTGGCACCTTCTGAGCCTCTGAAATATCTATGGACCTGCAAGACAGAGCAGCATGAGGGGTCAGCAGGAAAACCAAAGTGGGAGACCCACCATCCAACTGTCCTCATTTTGATGGGTTTTCCTCCACCCTAACTTCTCCCTTCTCTACATTCTATTCTATTCTATTCTATCCTATTTTATTAGGCAAGTGTTGATTAAATGCTTACTATGTGAAGGCTGCTATGCTGAATCCTGCTGGGAAGATAAGATGAAAAGGACAGTCCTGCCCTCCTGGACTTATTACTATACCCTGTTCCGATGGCCAAGTACAAGGGAACCAAATATAGTGAACAGCAATCTAAATGCTGGCTAAAGCCCACCTCACAGCTAATACCCATCCACAATGAGCATGTTAGGGCCCTGCTGTACTCATCCAATGGACCTGAGCATCGTCACCCAGACGAATTTCTCTCCCCACATGCACAGAGCTATCCCGGAACGGTAGGGCACCCCAGTTATAATTAGACAATTCAGGCCTCCAAGGGAGAATGCATGGAGAGTCCAGCCGTTATAACAGTCTGAACTGTGTCCCGCTCACTCTGGCCCATGACCCCATGGGGACATAGAGCAGAGGCACCTCAGAGAAAGGTATGGGAACTGCTCTGTACCAACCAACTTTCAAATAGGTAATCCTCGCCAGAGCCCCAGAGAGTCACTGTCATGGTCCCCACTTTACATTTGGGGAAACTCAAGCTCAGGAAAGTTAAAGAGCCTGTCCAAAGTCACCCAGCCAGAGAGCAGCGTAGCGAGATTGGGACTGGGGTTGAGTTGTGAAGAGCGCCAACGTCAGGTCCACTTATGCTCTCCCACACTCCCTTCCAGGTGCCAGCAGCCGGGAGAGCCCCATCACTGCAGTTACCACAGAGTCCCCCACCTCGCCCTCCCACATCCATCCTGACATGGCTGGGACGGAGCAAAGTTGTTTGAGTGGAGACAGTGCTGGTCATGGGACTCTCAGTATGCGCTCAAGACAAGGACAAAGGCAAATGAATTTACCCCATAGCTGGCAACCATATCATCTTAAGCAAACTTTTTTTTTTTCAGAGACCTGGAAGAGTTTCCCATTCCTGGGATCTTTTTCCAGTCTAGGAGTGTCAGCAGAGGAAAGACCAATGACAAGGGGACCCGATCCCACATCCATGCCACGGTCAGACCCAAGGAGGGTCACTTGTCGCTGGTCTACTCAGTGGGATGTGTCTCTAGGGCTCACCAGGAAATGAAGTCCCCTTCTCCATCCTGAACACCCAAAGGCAGCACAGCCCAGTTGCTAATGCTGCCTGGCTTCAAACTCTGGCTCTGCCACTTACCAACCGTATGACCTGGGCAAGTCAGTTACCCTGCCTGTGCCTCGGTTTCCTCATCGGAGCATGTAGAGAATAATAGGACCTGCCTATGGGATTATTGTGAGGAATAAATAAGCCAATATATGCAAAATGCTTTACACCAAAATGTGGTGATTAAGTTCCATATAAATGTTAAGGGGTTTGTTATAATCATTACTATTAATAATAATAACAACAACAACAACAACATAGAGGTGGCATTCTTGCTGTTCAGGCTCTCAAGGTTCCACAAGCAGCTACAAGAGACTGTTTTCTGCTAGGTCCTTTGTGGCCACTGCCACTAACCCTCACAAGCGCATCCTATTACATACTAGCACATATGGGGGACTTAGAGCTTAGGCACACACAAGGTCATGGTGGCTAGCACCGGAGCAGGCATCTAATCCCAGGTCCCTCACTCTAAGGCCATGCTCTTCCCTCTAGTGCTGACTCAACTGCTTCTGAAATTTCACATGGAAGTTTGGCCCAATACCCAAAGTGCAGATCTAACCTGATCCTATTAAGGGCCTTTCCGCAGCTCCTCATTGCTTTTTGGCTCAAGTGTAATCTCTCTGTCCAGCAAATCCAAGGCTTTGCTGATCTGGCCCCTGCTTACCTCTGCAAGTCCACCCTTCACCCTCCTGGCATCCCCAAGCCCCTAACCTCTCCGGCTCCTCTACAAGCTGTAGTTTTAAGATGATCCCCATCTTCCCCTCTGGACTGACAAGGATACATCTCCAGTGCCTAGCAGGGTGCTCCCAGCACCCTCCTCTCCAAGTGTATTCATTATACTCACTTGATCTTGGCGTGTGCCAGGTTGCTGGTGACCAGCCGAAGGGACAGCTCATTCTCATAGCGAGGGATGTCGTCACAGTACACGGCCTCTCCGGAGGCCTGCATGGCCGAGGCCAGGTGGGGCAGGGGCCGGCCCACCGTGTCCTCCTCAGACTGACCCTTGGGCACCTCCTGGAATGACATGGCCACCAGTCAGGCTGAGCTGAGTGGGGGAGGGGCGGGTGGAAAGATTTGGGGCGGGGGGGGGGGGGAACATTGTTCTCCTACAGGCCCAGGGAAACCATGGGGAGTCTCAGGCCAGGCAGCAAAGCAACCCTAAGGAGTGAGAATGGAGGGGCATGAGGGGAGCCGGCGAAGGAAACAGAACAGCATGTGCTAAGTCGTCAGGAAGGTGGTCACAGGATCACCACGTACAGGACCGGAAAAAACACAAGAGAGGAACCTAAATGTCCATTCACTGGGGATTGGGTAAATAATGTTACTCTCCTATAAAGAATAGTATGCAAATGTGAAAACATACTTTTGAAGAATTTTAATGAGAAGGAAGGGAGCTCGTGTTAAGTGTAACAGGACATAAAGCATTGTGTATGTGTGTATCTAAAAATGATTTGAATTTCATAGTAAAAAAAAAGCATGTGTTATCAATATAGCATATAAATGTCCATATATTCATAAAAATGGAAAGTAAACAAAAATATAATAATGATTTTTCTCTTAGAGGTACGATTTGAGGTGATTTTTATTTTCTTCCTTTTTTTAATATATTTTATTAATTTTTCACAGAGAGGAAGGGAGAGAGATAGAAAGTTAGAAACATCGATGAGAGAGAAACATCGATCAGCTGCCTCCTGCACATCTCCTACTGGGGATATGCCCGCAACCCAGGTACATGCCCTTGACCGGAATCGAACCTGGGACCTTTCAGTCCGCAGGCCGACGCTCTATCCACTGAGCCAAACCGGTTTTGGCTTTTATTTTCTTCTTTAGTCTTTTCTGTATTTTTCAAAGTGTTCTAACATGTGTTCATTTCATAATAAAATTCTGTTTTATGTTTTAAGTAAAACTGGTAATGGCCAATATTTATTGAATGTTTACTATGTGCCAGGAACTACCTAAGCTATTTACTTTTACTGACACATTCAGTCCTCAAAACTATCCCATGAAAGAGGTACCATCATTGTCCACATTGTGGGGGTAATTAGCTTGCCCAAAGACACACAGGAATTGAGGATCTTGTCTAAGCTTCCACGGTTATGTTGGATTCCAGTCCTGGCGGTCGGACCCCAGAGTTCACGCACTAAGCCACTGCATTCTAGTGCAGGGGCTGATGAACTGTGGCCTGTGGGCCAAATCTGACCCACTGCCTGTTTTTATAATTAAAGTTTTATTGGAACACTACACCTTCATCTATGTATTGCCTCTGGCTGTGCCACAATGACAGAGCGGAGGAGCTGCAACACAGATTATATGGCCCACAGAATCCAAGACGTTTCTAGGAAAATTGACCTTTTACCTAGTACCTCTCAAAAAGCTTCTGCTGATAGAATGTTGTTTTTGTTGTTGTTCTGTTTTGTTTGCTTACATGACTCTGCATATTAGTCCCACAGAGGGGCCAGAAAAGATAAAATGGGAGGGAAATTTCTCTTTAAGGAGCAGGTGAAGATGAAAGTAATCCCAGGAGAAAAATTTAGGTGAGTAAGGAGGGAAATAGCTTCCCTGACATTAACATAATTCCCATTTTCTTCCCTGGATACTTATGCACAACAGTACGGAGCTTTAAGCACCTACATGCAATTCGAGTAAGTCATTTGCCCATAGTCAGCGTCATCTGATGAACTCAGCAAAGACCCCTGATGTTAGCACACACTGTCTCCACTCACCTGGAAGAGCTGGACGTTGGCTGGAGGGTCTTTCTGAAAGAGGAAGGTGGCACTGGCAAAGGTGGGGTCCAGTTTGCCACACTTCTGTGGAAGCAAGATAACAGAGGTGACCTTGACTATTTCCATCATTGACCCCAACCTTGGTGGTCCCCCAACTGGCAAAAGTAACAACTGTTCCCCTCATCTCCTCATTTGACACTCCTTCTAATACTGGCTACATCTGTCTCAATACTGACCATGGGCTCTGAGAGCTCAGTATTCACTCACAGCCTCTGCCTCTCTACCCCCACCACGGCCCCTGCGTAATGAGTGGCATGTACTTCTGCCCACACACCTAATGGCTTCCCTCCTCCCTGCATTTATGCATGCTGCTCTCTTTTGGGCTATTCTCCTCCCAGCCTTCCTGGAAAAGTCTTCGTTTTCCTTCTCAATTCCGTGGGAAATATTTAACGATATGGGAAATGTTCACTTCAATGGACTCAAGGGGGAAATAAAACTGCATGCAGCATGACCTAAAATTTATTTAGAAAGTGATATATCCAGATAAAAAAGGATTTTAAGATGATAGATATATTGATGGATAGAAGGGAAGAGAGAGAAAGAGAGAGAGAGAAAGAAAGAGAGAGAGAGAAAGAGAGAGAGAGAGGAGATGGAGTAGAAAAACAGAATGAGACAGATGGACAGATAAATGTAGAGGAAAGTTCAGAGGAAGAAGCAAAAATATTAGCAGTGGCTTTCTCTGGAATCTGAGAGTAATTTTTTTATACCATTCTGTATTTTTTAAAGTTTTCTATAGTAAGTCTTTATTACGTATATAATCTGAAAACATTGCCTCGTGAGGATTTTTAAAAGAGGAATTTTGCTCTGCTGTCCCCACACCTGTGAAGCCTTCCCTCCTTTTGCTCCTCAGGCTCCACCTTGGCAGTTATCACACTAGACTGGCCTTCACTGACCATGCTCTCGACACACTCGGCTGCCCCCTGGTGCCCAGTGCAGTCTTACTGTCTAAAAGGTGAAAAATAAGTGCTTGTTGGTGGGCCAGTCTGGGGAGCTGGGCCCACATCAGCCAGCACCCTCTCCTGACTGCATACCCTTGCAGTGGCTAGAGAAGCCCCACTTGGCATTCCCCTTCCATGCTCCACATTCTCATCATTCTCTACGCTCCCATTCCAACTATAAAACCGCAGTTGTATCAGATGCATGGCTGAAGGATCATCTGGTCTACCTGTCCCCTTTTGCAGATTTTATAACTGAGAATTGGAGTTATGACCCATGTAGGTTCCCACTTGAGATAATGACACAGATGGAACAAGAACCCAGGTCCCTGACTCTCAGCCACCCAGTTGGATCCCATCTCCGTGTGGCTCCCTAGGCTATGTCCCAGGTCCTTGCTCCTCTGCCTTTTCATGTCCACAGGAAAGAAGAAAGTTCACCACCTGGCCCACAGCACTGTCTCATCCACACCAGCTACCCAAATTCCCAAACAAAAGTGCTGCAGAGAGTCCGTGCTTTGCCCAGGCCCCACACTCACATCTTCCGGATGGTCTTTGCCCAGCTTATGAAGCACCGTCAGGTAGAACTTGAAGAAGAAGCTGAGGGTGAGTGTGCGCCGGAAGTCCACCATGCCGCCCGGGGCATCGGGGGGCAGATACAGCTCCTCCGCCAGGCCTGCACACACCTCATGGAGCAGCTTCTCGTTCCAGAAACTGCCGGAGAGCAGGTGTGGGAGAGCGCTCCCATCCCGCCCCCAGAATCATTGTGCAGGCGGTGAGCACAGAGCCTCCGAGCCATGTGAACCTCAGTTCGAAATCCGGCTCAGAGACTCATGATTGTGTGACTTTAGGCAAGTTACTTAGCCTCCTAGAGTCTCAGTTCTCTCATCTTTAAAAACAGATTCAATTTTAAAAGACCACAAAAATAATAGTTAAGTCTATGAAGTCCTTACAATGTCCTAAGTGCTTTTTATGAAACATCATTTTTAATTTAAATTAAAATGTATAGTAGGAAAAATTTTATACTCATTTTACCAGTGAGAAAACTGAAACATAGTTGACTTATTCTATAGCCATCTGGCAAGTGTTGGAGCCAAGAATTGGAACCAAACTCCAACATTAAGATTTATCTATCCATACAGGTATGGTAAGGATTACATAGAATAGTGCCAATGAAGTGCTTGGTTCCATTGCTCCCATATAGTACCTATAGTTATAGTAGTAGCCATAGTAATAGCATAGCACTAGTAATAGCATTAATAGCAATACTGGTAGTAGTAATACTAGCATTGGCACATGTAGTGCTAGTAGTAGTACTGGTGGGAGCAATAGTAATAGTAGTAGAAATAGAAGTAATATAGTAGTAGTAGAAGAAGCAGTAGTAGTAACAGTAATAGCAAAAGCACTAGTAGTAATAGTAGTAGTAGAAGTAGTAGCCGCAACAGCAGTGATACCAGCACTAGAAGCAACAATAGTAATAATAGTTGTAGCTGTGTAGTACTAGTAATAGCAGTAGCAATAGTAGCAGCAGGAGCAGCAATGGTAATAGTACAGCAGCAGCAATACTATTGGTCATAATGCTACTAGTAATAGCAGTAATCACAGTAGTAGCAGCAATAGTAATACTGCTAGCAGCACAGGAGGAGTAGCAGCAGCATAGGGCAGTAGCAGGATTGTTTTGCTGTTAGCTCTTACCTTGACAGCTGCTTCCGCGTGGTCTTGAAGGCTGAGATGGTTCTGTCAGCCATTCCGCCAAAGCAAAGGGCCAGCTCCTTCACCTGTGTGGTTCCTGGCTGGAACAGGACTCTCATGCCGCAGGTCACCTTGGCTATGTCATCATCTCTCCGGGAGGCCTGCTTAAAGGCTGAGAAAAACTCGCCCTGAAAGAGAAGAGGACGGTACCAGTTTCCCACCCTGCTTTGCAAAGACTGCAGATGGTGATCCTGAAACACAGGGATATGAGGTGAGGTGAGGTGAGGAGACAACACCATCGCACATCAGCAAGGAGCTGGTGACAGGGATCAATGATGGAGGCCTAACCATCACATTTTCAGAAGTTCCAGATAGCATTCCCTGAATCTGGGAGGGTCAGGGTTTCTCCCTATTAGTCAGGAAACAAAGTCAGGGACAAAGAATGGGGTGCTGTCAACCCAACAGCTGAGAGAGGAAGGGTGTTTTCATAAAGTCTTCCCTGAGACCCTTCAGGCCCAAGAACCTTCCCCATCCTGGTGCCCAGTATCAGAGCACACGGCCTCTCAGGGGCTGTGCCGAAACCTCTGTTGGTCGGACTGCCTCTCAAGAAAATACAGAGAAATGCCCAAGAGTGTTTGAAACAGCCTGCAGCTTGCAGCCCCCTTGCTGGCTCCCTAACTGGCTCTCCCACCACCTATGGGCTGTGCTTAGAAATCCGGCTTCCTGGCTGAAAGAACCAACCACACTATGAGGCAGTGGCTGCCTTTGTCCTTTGATCACCCATTTCCTGAGTCTAAGCCAGCTCTGTCTTTGGGGTCAGGGGGAAAGTGTGAGTTGCTTTCCTGGTAAGGACCATGTGCTATCCAGCCCTCTCTGTGTCAGGTTCTGCTTGAGGTTCGCACTCACCCTGGCAGCACAAACTCTGATTCACCTCACAGTGGGGAGGTGTAAGGGAAGGGTTGTTGGAGAAAGCAGGGGACCCACTGCTGAGGTCTGAAATGACCACAGGCTTTTGTTTGGAGAAGCCATAGAGGCCCCTCCTGATACTAAAGCTGGTTCCGCTTCCTGGTGTCAGACAGGCCCTGGGGCCATGAGCCCAGACCTTGAACTTGGTCCTGGGACAGAGGTTCCAGCTGCTCACGTCCAGGGCTGTGCCAGTCCCCTGTGACGTTTCCCCTGGGCTGCCAGGAAAGGTCAGTGTCGGCTCAATTGTTCTTTCCTGAGAAATCCTTCCTGATTCTGGGTATTAACATCTCCTTTCTTTAAGGAGAGATATTTTACGTCCCTTGCCTGGCAAAATAAAAACCGGGCAGTTCTATGCCTGTTCTTGCCTCCTTTCCCAACCTCATAATTTAACATTCTTTTACTGATCTGTGAAATACAAAACTCTGGGAATCACTGCTCAAAATGGTCTATAAGGACAAGCAAGAGCACCATTAAGAAACCACCTCAGGGATGTAATTGCTCTAATTTAATTAGCATTTTCATTAAGGAGGTTAAAATTAGCCAGGGTGGAACATGCCTTGTAACACTCAAGCACTAGCTGTGGAAAACCCTTCATACGCTCCTTTATCGCTGGTTCCCAGCCTCTCACAGGTCACTTTCTACAAGGCCCATCATGGAATGACGTGCTGCTGAGAGAGGCGTGAGTCACGCCAGGTGAAGCCACCACAGGCCCCAAGGAACAAGAGCAAGGTGGTCGGAGGCGCCCTGGCCTGCTGAACAAGCTGGAATCTTCATCCACCCAGAGCAAGGTCAGTGAGTAAACGCCTTGTCAAGTGCAAGGTCAGCATGTGAGGGTCTGACTTAGAGGCAGCCTCTTCCCTTAGCACATGAGCCCCACACTTCACCTGATGAAATCGGGTCTCCTCTGACCTGGGGAGAAATACTCGCCAGCAGGATGCATCCTTGAAACTGTGTTGCTAGTTACCAGTAGCATCCTCCTTCTGTAATGTGTGATCTCCACTGGCTCCCAGGCATCTGCCAGGAACCTTCAGAATTATTTTCAGTCCTTACAATCACCTTCCCAGTAGGTAACATTGTGCCCATTGTACAGGTGAGAAAACTGGGGCTCAGAAAGGTAAGTTGACTCACTTAGGATCGCACATCTAGCTTCTCTCCATGCTCTATGCTCCCTACCCTAAAACTTCTCATTGTCCAGAGAGGAAAAGGGCTGGTCAAAGGCAAAATTCAGAGACAAGAGCATCAGTGTTATGGTTGAAAGATGCTAAGGCTGGTCCCAAAGCCAACTCTGCTCTCCTTGTCCGGAGCCTGGCAGGTGTGGGAGTGATTCGAGCACAGCACCTTACCTCCCTGCTATAGGGGATCTCGATGGAAAGCAGTATCTCTTCTGGACCTAGCAGCGTCTTTCTGTAGCCAGGGAAGAAGGAGTGGTCCATCGGAACCGTTCTCCTGGTGCCTGTACAGAGGCAAGATGAAGAGGGACCGACGTGAGAAAGCACAGGGCAACCCGCCAGTGGGCTTCTGCATCCTGGTCTCTGATGCCCACAGTCAACGGGAGTGGATGGCACAACTGGGGTCGAGGCCCTCCCTCTGAAATCCGTAAGCAATGGTGTGCTGGTGAACGGTTAACAATCAGCTGTTGGGGGTGTGGCCTTGAGTTGCGTGTGTCTATGGTATAAATACTCCCACCATAGCCAATTTCAAGCTATCAGAATGACATTACTGATGTGGAGTTAGAAAAAGGCCTGCTGTCCTCTGAAAGGCCTGTTTACAAGGTGGGCCCTTGGCTGTCCTCTGGGAACGTGGGTCTCCAGAGGGTTCCTAGCATTCCCTGATAAGAATGGCTCACGGTTTGTAAAAACAACATGGTTTATGCTGAACACCTGCTTTCCTTCTGGCCTCTGGACTTTGGTATGTGCCGGGCAGACCTGTGTGACCAGCCCCCCAGTTAGATCTCTGGGTGCTGAGTCCCTAACAAGTTTCCTGGTCGCCTGCACTTCCCCTGGGGAGCTTGCTGCTGGGGGAGTCAAGGGCGTCCTGTGTGATCCTCTGGGAGGCCCTGGGAGGCCCTGGGAGCTTGTATCAGATTTCCACTGGACTTTGTTCCATGTGCCTATCCCTTTGCTGATTTTGCCTTGTAGCCTCCTTCTGTAATGAGCTGTAGCCATGAGTATGACTATATGCTGAGCCTGTGAGTCCTCCTGGCAAGTCATCAAACCAGGGGAGGTGCTGGGGACCCTCTGACAAGGAAGGATGCTCAGTAGCACACTACTATATAGATCTCCACTGCAGATAGATAGAGGGAAGGAGCCTCAACAGCACAGACAACAGTAAAACAAAGTAAAATAATTAGCAAGTGGTGAATTTTGAGTACTCATTACTTTTGTCATTAATATAATCTATCTTATTTCATGCTTATATAACATAATTTTTAGTAACGGCCATGTTTCACAAACGCTGTTGACCCAGCGATCTGCTGTGGTGAGCTGGTGCATCCTGGCTCTAGCATCCTACTAGGTAAGGCCTCCGGACTGAGCTGGCTGTGAATTCTTAATAAAGAAGTGGCCCAGCTCTCCTGGCCCAAACACGAGTGATCCCTTGTAGCTTCCAGGAGTCCAAACTATAAGACAGCGGGGTCATTGGACCTTGGACTCTGTCCCTCCAGGAAGTAACCCATCTTGTGAGACTTTTCTTCTGCAGGACCCTCTGCATGAGGCAGCTCACCTCTGGACACGATGGTCAGCTTGGCCCCGCTGGCCATGAACACCGGGTTGAGGTCGGAGATGGGGCTGGCGGTAATGATGTTCCCTCCGATGGACTAGGACAAGCAGAGAGTGTGCGTGAGAGCCCAGCCCGGAAACCCATGCTCACCCAGCTGGCTCCCAAACGCAGGGTGGGAGGATGACAGGCTTCATCTGTGAAGGGAGGCCCGACCTCCAGCCCCTGGAGACACAGCCCGGCGCAGTGAGAGCCCCGCAATCAGAACATCGAACATCGTGCGACACTTGTGATCTGACCGCTTGGGATTGGGGCCCAGCTCTGAAATTCAGCAGCCAGTGCACCTCACTCAGCCCCTTGAAATTCATATGTTGAATGTCGCCCAACCTTTTTCTGAAAGCGTTTAGGTGGCTTATCACAGAGCCATAGAGAGTCAGTACCGAAGATAAAGATCAAGGACAAAGAGGAGGAAGATTTAAGGATGAATGATTTGTTCTAACTGGATCTGAGCTTCCCGGCAACTTGGCAAAGAATGCTGGGAGAACCAGACCCAGGGTCCTCACTCCTGGAAACCAGGGAGGAAGCCAGCTGCACGATGAAAGCAAACCCTCCCTGAGAGTAGATGCCAGCTGAGCTGGGGACTCCGGAGAGATTGCTTGTTTATATCTCCTCATCTACACCCAGAAGCGGCCGGGGCTTGGCGTAAGGTGTGGAGAATGGAGTGGGCTGTTTTGCTTTATTTTTTGTTTGTTTTAATTTAAAAATACATTTTTTAAAAACAGAATAGAAGGGTAAGCTTTCCTCCCAACACCAGCAACAATTATGAGCCTCAATTGGCACTGTGTGCAAATGCCACTTGCAAACTGGGAATCTGGGGTTTAGTCTGAAGGCTGACTGTGACAGCCCTCCCTCCTCTCAGGGGGTCTACCTCTGGTTCTCCCCAATGCGGAAAGGCTGTGCCGCTCCCTGGTTTGGCCTTTCTCTAACTTATCTCTCATCCACCTGCTGAGAGCCTGGGCCAATCAGAAGGGGCGGACAGAAGGCCCCATCTCTCCAACACCAGGGAGAAGACTGAGTCCAAGTGAATGTCACCTGGAGTGTCCCACAGACCACCTGCACCAGCAGCACCTGCAGGCTCACCCCAGCCTTCCAGGCCAGCATCTCGGAGGCAGGGCCCAGGAATGTGCATCTTTAACAAACACTCAGGCAGTTCTACCCATTCAAGTGTGAGGCTCCTGGTGTGGTGAAAGGCCCTGTCCCCTGGGCCTCGCGGCCCCCGGGCAGGGACTCACCGCCACAGACTTGACCTGCTTCCCGGCAAACCAGCGCATCTGCTCCAGGACGCCTCTGAACACCTCTGTCTGGTGGGCAGGAAGCTTGGCCACGGCATCTTTCAGGGTCTTTTCCACAGAGTCCAGAGTGCAAGCTGCTCCGAAGGAGATCCCTGGGAACACACGCTCAGAATAGCAGCGATCCCCTCCCCCGCGCAGAAAACACTCTCACACACAGAGTCTCTGAAGCTTCACCGCAACCCAAGTGCGGCTGCACCAGGACTCGCATCCTTATACAGATGAAGGAAAGTTGGCCCAGAGAGGTTAAGTGACTGGCCCACCACCATGCAGCTAATGAAAGATCCAAGACTCAGCCCCAGGCCTCTTATCCTACAATCAGAGTGCTCTTTCACTAAACCAGCGGTTCTCCACTCAATAAAATCAGGTTTCTGAGGGTAAAGTCCTGGCATATTTTTTTAAAGCACCCACGCATGCCTGCCCACACCAGGCTCCTGACCCCATGAGTGATTCTAAGGTGTGGCCAGGATTGAGAAGGACTATTGGAGATCTCACAGCCCTTGCCCACTGATGCCTACCATGATGGAGAAAGGCGGTGAAGGTTGCCCCTCCCCCTGTGCGGGGAGGCTCCAGGACAAGCAGGTGGCAGCCAGAGCCAAAGGGGAGGTTGTCCTAGAACCCACCACCCCCCAAGGGGACCCTTCCCCAGCATCCCAGCCTCTCCGGGGGCCCAGGTGAACCTCCCTTACCCTCTGGGCCGTGCTCCACTAAATTCAGCTCGGGGATCCAGGCTGGGCTGACGATCACAGGAAACAGCATGTTCTTAAACTTCATCTCAATGCCTCAAGGGAAACGGGAAGCCGGAAGTTAGAGGTGTGTGTGTGTGTGTGTGTGTGTGTGTGTGTGTGTGTGTGTGTGTTTAGGAGCAGTATTAGAAAACATGGGACATTAAAATATGTCAGTAACTCTCCAAAGCACTACATATTTTAACTCATTTAATCATCACAACAACCCTGGGAGATACTGTGATTTTCTCTTTATAGACGAAGAAACTGAGGTATAGGGAGGTTAAGTTTCTTGCCCATGCTACACAACTAAGCATGGGCAGATTTCAGAATTTGAGCTATTATTAGAGTTGGGATATAACTAATAATAACACGAAAGTTTACCATTCAGAGAAAAAGGAAAATTGAGAGAAAAACTTCAAATCTGCTAATCAAGGTAGAAACTCTATGGACAGACTCACCCCATTCCTCAGACTCAATTACCCAGCACCTCTCCCAGCCTCGCTCATGGGCCGGTAGAGGGAAAAGGTAAAAAGGAAATGACTGCGCATCATCCCATGTCCTCCCTCTCACGTGCTGTTTGGGATTTCTGAAGGAGGCCCAGGCTGTGGGGAGTCGACCAGTCTGAATACCAGCTCCCAGGACAAAGAACGTAGATGGAGACAGAAAGTCTTAAGTTTCT
Source organism: Myotis daubentonii (assembly GCF_963259705.1). NCBI lineage: Eukaryota > Metazoa > Chordata > Mammalia > Chiroptera > Vespertilionidae > Myotis > Myotis daubentonii. The sequence goes on along the minus strand of NC_081851.1, from coordinate 65,483,044 downwards.
CTCTACACCCAGCTTCCCCAACACCTGCCCCAGCTGTGAGTGGTTACTCTATTGGGTCTGTATAAGGAAGGAAGAGGTGGAGCCAATGGAGTGATCTTAAAAATTTATTTCTAACTTGAAGCTTATAAAATCTCTGGGAATTCCTTTCTCTAAGAATCTAACTTGGCTCAGGATATTTATGGCTCATGGCAAGGAATCTGTCACATGTCAAAGATCTTGAAGATCCTTCCATCCAGTCATTCTCCACTTTAACTCATGCTACCCGGGACCATGGCTATATGGGCCATAGGATCGCATCACCTGAGGCAGATCTCACCCTGCCATCCAGGTGTCACAAAACTGGCTGGGGACTCTGTACCACACACATGCTCACAGGGCATGGCCAGCTCTGTGCTCCATCAGCACAGAACCGAGCCAAGCTCTCTTCTCTGTGGCTGCAGAACCAACCAGAACCCAGGGTCCTTCCAGAACCAGAGCCATGAGTCTCCCACAGGTTGGACTTGGCTGCTCAAAAGTATGTCAAGTTTCCCCCAAACCAGAGGTCCTCTGTGGCAGACCTCGGCTGTGCCACAGTCTTCCCCTTCTAGCCTTTCTGGGACTGGGAACCAGCAAAGTGGAGATGGGCCAAGCCCGGCTTAGAAATGGATGGAGATGAGCACGGCCTTGGGCAGCTCTGCTCCAATCCCTTCATGCACCAGAAGAACTGCACAGCTCGAGTCTCCCTGACCTGTTGGCATATTGTGGGCCTCATGTCCCAGGTGGAGGCACCACCAGGACAGGTAGCCATGGTCATGGGCAACACAAACGATCACCCTTAGATATCTCCTCTCCTTTGCCTTACCACAGCATGCCCAGAAAAGGGTGGAGAAGAGAGTGACATGTATGGAACCCCTAGCATCCATCAGGTACCAGCCTGGACAGTTTACCTACATCGCTCCCTCCTGCCTCCAACTGGGAAGACATGTGAGGGAAGGAACTGTGTCCAGTACATCCTGGCACCCAGTCCCTCCCAGGGTCCCTGGCACAGAGCTGGCACTTTATAAATGTCTATGGAAAACAGTCAACAAGGATCTCAGTTAATACTCAGGACAACTCTTGAAGGAGGCATTATTAACCCCACACGTGAAATGGGAAAATGAGAGCAAGGGAGGAGACATCATTTTTCTGAAGACCCAGGGGTTGAAACACATCTCCAAAGCCAAGAGCTTTACGTAAGTTCAAGGGCCCAGGGTTCCTCAGTGGGTCCCTGGCCCCCAGTCAGGCCACTCAGGCTCTTACCGATCTCCGTGTTCCCCACCACCAGCTTGGCCTCGGGGTGCTGCGCCTTGAGGTCCAGTAGCTCCTTCAGGGTGGAGGCCTGGATCCAGGTCACACGCTCCCCTTCAAAACGTAGCTGCTTCCGGGGCGCGTCTTTCAGCCTCTGGAAAATGCCATTTTCCAATGAGCTGTCTCCTTCTCCCCACTCCATTTCCACCGCTATTCCCATGGCCCTGCTTCAGGTCCACAATGGGACCAACTCTTCTATGGACTTGTTTACTACTGAATTCAGAATGAAAATACTTGCCAAAGAGAAGGGAGAAAAACTGCATGGATGGAGGCAGGAACTAGGTTGCAGCTCTTACATACATTAGCTCACTGAGCCATCAGAAGACTTGGTGAAGGAGGCATTGTGAGCCACATCTTGTATCGGTAAGGAAGTTATGTGACCTGCCAAAGGTCACTAGTCACAAGGCAACCTGGACTGTCCCCACTGTCTCCAGGAGGAGCAGTGCACAAGGTGTGGGCGGAGATGGGGCAGCAAAGGAAGGGGTGTCAAAGGGAATGCAATGCAGAGCTGGTCCCAGTGCATGAGGGGTGATGCTGGGGAAGAAAACCCCAAAATCACACTGACGGTTTCAAGGTTGCCCAATCTAGAGGAGGATATGCTGGCGGCCTGCTGCGCAGCCCTTCTCTCTGGCCCTTGAACTGAGGGAGTCCTTGTGTGCTCAACAGCCCCTGAGAAATCTGCACTTGAGATGCTCTGAGGGTGGCTTGATTCTTTCCTCGCCACAGATGTTGGCGTGAAGGAACCAAATCGTCAAGGGAAGAAAGGGAGTGTGAGAGGTGTCCTTAAGCAGAGCTGCAGGCCTTGGGTGTGTCCTTTGAATCCAGCTTTGCTTGTTTGTTTGTTGATTAAATGGACTATTTGCTTGGGGGGCTTTTGCATTAGATTTAGCCAAGAGGCCAGCAGATACTTCTGGGGTCCCTGTTATTATACACAGGGCACCAGAGAGATCCACTTCCTGTCCTCAGAGAGACCGTGTGAGAAGGAGAGAAATGTAGGTCCCTATCGGAGCACATGAAAGAGGGACTTGACCCCTGGGTGTCAGAGAAAGGAAGGCAAATTCAGGCTGAGACCTGAAGGACAAGGAGGATACAAAGTTCCCAGGAGGTATGAAATAAAGCAGGTCTCCAGGGGGCTCATGGCACAGAGCCTCAGGGGCCTTTCCTTGGGGCATCACCTACCAGCAACTCTGGTGGGAAGATGGGCTCCTGGGTAGGATCCAAGGGCATGAACTCCTCTGGGTTGAATAAACATGGAGACTGAGTGACCTGCTGGGAAAGGGAACAGATGTGTGGTACAGTATCTCCCTGTTAAAATGCCCATACGACCAATGCAGCCCTTTGTCCAAGCAAGCTCACTCGCAGCCCCCGGCAAACTGGTGGAGGGGCAGGCAGCTCCTGGATGCAGGACCAAGGTCTTGCCAGAGGACCCAGGGCTAATGTGCACAGTCTCCACTCTCTCAGTCTGGGCTTAACTGTTTTCTCTTCCAGCCACCCTTGCCAAGAGTACGGAGAGAGACCACTGGCTCCTTTGAACTGCGACTGGCCCCCAGATTTCCAGGGAGAGAAGGGCCCACTTACTGTGTCGTCTTTCTTCTGGTTCATGCAGCAGTTTTGGTTGTCCGCATTCCCTCCACAGCACCCACCATCCTACAGAGATGACCAACGTTCACACAAAAATATTTGCAAAGAGTTTCACGGAAGCGGAAGAACCCACATTATTAATTTCCAGTGAAATCCAGCTCTGACAGCCACTCCAGCATCAATAGTATTAGTAGATACCCTGTCCCATCCATTTGCCTTTGCATAGAGGTAAGGCCTCTGCTTTAACTTCCTCTTGCTTGGTTAATGTAGATTAAATAACTTGTGAATAAACAAATAAGATCTCTCCTGGAAACAGCAGGGAAAGTTAATGTTAAGAACATCCTATATAATAAAAGGGTAATATGCAAATAGATTGAAACACAGAACAACCAACCAATCAAAGCATGATATGCTAATAATATGCTAAACATGCTCAACTGCTCACTGTGACATGCACTGACCACCAGGGGGCAGACAGCCAACTGGTCAAACAGTCACTATGACGTGCACTGACCACCAGGGGGCAGATGCTCCAACTGGTAGGTTAGCTTGCTGCTGGGGTCCAGCCGATTGGAACTGAGATGGGTTGGACACACCCTGGAGCCCTCCCGTGGTCCTTCCCTGGCCCAATCGTGCACCAGTGGCGTCCTTCAGCCTGGCCTGCACCCTCTTGAAATCTGGAATCCTTCGGGAGATGTCGGAGAGCCATTTTCAGCCTGATCCCGCAGGCCACTCCCCTTGGGAGGGTGCCAGAGGCAGGGCTCATGGCTGGCGAGTGCTGCTGCAGCAGCGTGAGCCTCTCCCAATCGGGACTGATTGGGTGTGAGCCCGTGGCAGGCACAGTGGGGCTGGGATGAGCGGGAGCGACAGGTAGGAGCTGCAAGTGGCATTGGACTGCGGGTTTCAGCCCGATCCCTGCAGGCCATCCAGAGGGACCCAACCCATGCACGAATTTGTGCACTGGGCCTCTAGTTTCTCCATAAAGATAGGTCATCCTATTTTATCAAAACATTTCTTTATGCCCATTTCCCTCTTCAGTGCTGCTCCCTTAGGAAGAGGGACAGAAATCCCCTTGGTTCTCTCAGCACTCAAGAGCCCCCTCTTTTAGATCCACCAAGTTCTTGTCTGGGCACCTCCCAGGTAGGAGTCTTTGTGGGGCTCCTAACGAGAATGTCCAAGACTGCTTGCTGGGTCCAGAGCTGTGTCTAGCAAGTGTGCCTGGGCCTCACCACGCCTGATTAGACACTTCTTGCTAGAAAGATAAGCGCTCTTTATTCCTCATTATGGACCTGTTCCAGGGGAAGTGCACAAGTCTGATGACCCATTACCTCTGGGGAAAGGACTTGCCCAGGACCTCTCAGGGTGCCAATAGCAGAACACAGAGGAGAGCCCACCTGACTGATGTGTCCCAGAGAAAGCAGGACTCTGAGCTCAGGACCCCATGGGACACTCCAGAATCATGGAATTGTGCTGAGAGGCCAAGTGAGGGGAACTTCCAGGCACAGCCCAGGCACATTTCCAGGGCAGCCAATTCCTGGAGGAGCGGACTGGGGCAGCCCCTCTGCACATGAATCATGGGAGGCACCCTTCTATCCTGACATTTCCCAAAGGATGAGTCACAAACTATTTTTTTTTCCAAGAAAGCTCTCAGAGGGCCAGGGTGTGGCCTTTGAGAAAAGGAAGGCCCTTGCAGACTTGGCATTGGGAGAGAAAACCTCTTTTGCCTTGACCCTCTGCAACGCTGCCCCAAGTACAGGCCCCTCTGGCATTCACAGCTTTGCTGTCAGATCTCAGAGCTGCCCTGGTTTGGACCTCTCCACCCCCACCTTGCCCTTGCCCTTGCCCTTCCTATTTAGACAGGAAGGGAGGAAGGAAGGGAGGGAGGGAGGGAGGGAGGGAGGGAGAAAGGAAGGGAGGGAGGAAAGAAGGAAAGAAGGAAGGGAGGAAGGTTGGTTCCTATAATGCCTCTTGTCATCTTTCTTCTCAGAGAAGGAGTGATGCAGGGAGTACCAGGTCCCGAGTGAAGTGAGGGGCACCCAGTGCTGGTGGGAAGGATGTATTTCACAGATGCACATTTTTCCCGGGCATTGAATGCCAGCACATTCTTTCTTAAATCTTTGTTCTTGATAATTCATTGGCGTTCTTATGACATAAACAATTGCTATGGACGATGTGTCACTGCCCTCAAGGTCTACTGAGCCCGGATAAGACTGCTTTCCCCCCTGCAAGGATTTCCACTTTTCTCAGGAGGCTGAGACACTGAGCTCAGGGTGGTTTTTATGGTTCCTTCCCTTCCTTGCTTGCTGCTGGATGGACACTGTCATTTCTCACTGGGAACATAGTGCCTCCCTCTAGAAGATGCTCCTTACCCTTTTCTAGTATGTGCCATGGGCGTGAAGACAAGAGAGCCAGGTCTGTTAGAACTGTGTGTAAAACAGGAGTGAAAAGGCTCTGTCCAGCAGGTTTTCTCAGTGGTTAGAGCGTGGGACCCACAGACCAAAAGGTCACGGGTTCGATTCTGGTCAAGGGCACACACTTCGGTTGCAGGTTCAATCCCAAGCCCTGGACAGGGTGCTAGCAAGAGGCAACCAATTGATATGTCTCTCTCATGTCAAAGTTTCTCTTTCTCTCTCTCTCTCTCTCTCTCTCTCTCTCTCTCTCTCTCTCTCTCCCCCCCCCCTTTTCCCCTTCCCTTCCACTCACTCTAAATATCAATGGAAAAAATATCCCCATTTCTCAGGTGAGGATATTTTTTTAAAAAGAGTGAAAAGGCTCTGAATAAAGGCTGGGGGTCTCTAAGGAGTAATGCACATGAGCTTCCAAAGACACTGTGCAGGCCATGTTGGCTGCTCAGAGAACTCAGCTCAGCTCAGCTCAGCTCAGCTCCACACTGGACAAAGGGATGCACCGCCAAACACTAGAATCAGGACCCAGTTCGACCCTCCAAAGGAGCATAATTATCAGCTACACTCAAATGCCCTTCTGTTTTGAGAATCTAGGAGGGCTGGCTAAATTGTTCCTCTTTGAGCAGCCGCCTATGAAATACATTCATGGACAAGATTAACAATTCCTGGTTCTCAAAGAAGCCTGCACCATTTGTAAAGATCAAGTATTATTAAGTCATGGAAGAAATGGACCGGCATCGTGATTTATAGCTGCCACTTGCTGAATACTTAAGATCTGCCCAGGCTTGTTCTGGGGACTTTGCAAGAGGTACTTTCAACATTCATGACAAGGTAGGTAGTATTATAATCCACATTCTAGAAACAAGGCCATTTGCCCAATGCCATGAACCAGTTAAGTAATGAAATGGAATTTGAACCCGGGTCTGCAAACTCTAGGTCTGAGCTTTCAATCATTTTTCTCAGAACCCACACCTCCTAATTTCTCTCAGGGTATGGTGTCTTCCATCTTTATGAGCCCCACTTCCATCTCCACCCCTGTGAATTATTTGCATGAAACTCTCCTTTTTGTAATGCACTTACCCAACAGGTCAGCAAAAAGCTGCCTCTACCATCAACCCTAAATCACACTGAGAGGAGGTGTGTGGCTGGAGTCAGGATCAACCTGACCCAGTTGGAGAATCAGGTAAAATCTGAGGAGATTAAGGTAAGAAAGGAGAGGCCAGCTGTGCGTCCTCCTTGCCAGGTGGCAGCTGTGTGCCTGTGTTTATGTAAGCGATGCCCACACACCTGGCTGTGGCTTCTCACTCAGCATTCTGTGAACACTGCAGGGCTTCACAAACTAGCGATTTGATGAGCAGTTTCATCAGCCCAGCAGAGTGCCAACTGCAGAAGGCAGCCAGGAGAGGAAAGGACGAGGCACCTGGGTGTGCAGTCATTCAGCACCTGTACTGTGGCCTGAGCAGGCCAGTCTCCAAGGAAGGCTTCCAAGCCTGAACGCCCTGGAGAAAATTAGTTCTTGGGCAACATGCCTCTTCTAGGAACCAATTCCCCAGGTAGCCACAGTGGGAGGACCTGCCACCTGGCCATCTTATCTCTCTTCTCTGTAATGCAGAGGCCCTTGGCATCCCTCCCAACTGTGATTTCAGGGTGTTGCTGCTTCAGGAACAGGGCCACTGATGTCCTGGGGGCCCCCACTTACCCTGGCAAAGGTGCGGAAGCCCTGGAGGATGGGTCTGTAGCCTGTGCAGCGGCACAGGTTTCCTGTGAGACAAGGGAACAGATGCGATGTCAGTGCGGGGTCCAGGGCAAGTGAGGGGCTCTGGTTGAGCTCGAGGCTCAGATGCCTTGTGCACATTCTGTTTTCTCTTCCTAGAATGCCCCTCCTCCTCCCTTGTGCTTCTTCCAGGAAGACTTCCTGGAATGCCCTAAGTGCTTCTATGGTGCCTAGTCATCGTTTTATGAGTGAAACTCTCTCTCCCTCAGAGTATGAGCTCCCTGGAGTAGGGATGGTGTCTTTTATCCTATGACCCTTGTTCCCTGTATAGTGCCTGGCTCATGATAGGACTCAATATAACTGGTTGAAGAAATGATGAACTGAAATGGTGAATGGAAGGGGGAGTCTTCTCTATTCAGTTCAGAGAGACACCTGGCCCAGGCTCCTAGGCCCCTGTACCGAGGGAACGTGGGAAGCCATCCCTGCCCGAGCTCAGAATCCTGGCTGCCTTCTCGGATGGGCCTTTGCCCTACAGAGTCCTGTCCTGGTAAAAGCTGAGATGGAAGGAAGTGATACCACTAGGCCCTGTGGAGTTTCCAAATGGTCTCCCCATGCCACCCACCCCAGTGCAGAGGGAGAGCAGGAAGACACCTTGGGAAGATGAACACACAGGCAAGCTGTCTCCAACCCACCTGTGTGCTCCTCAAACTAAGAGAGGCCAGCCCCCCAGCAGATCTTAGCCAACACGTGCGGGTAGGCTGAGCTTCTTCTCCTAAGGGCAGTGCCTCCAACTCCTGGTCCACTCCCGGCTTCCACTCGGGCCCTGCACTGACCCTCTCAGAGCCCCATCTGCCACCCTACCTCCTGGGGCCCGTACCTTGGAAGGAATTCTCGATCTCCTCCACAGTGGGCTCGGGCTGGTTCCGGAGCAGCGTGTACATGCTCATGACCATGCCAGGGGTGCAGAACCCACACTGGGAACCGTGACTTTTGGCAATTCTCTCCTAAAAGGGAGAGATGACATGAACACCCGTGTTGGCAGAACCCCTCTCAGACTTGCTACGTGACTCAACTGAAGCCAGGCCACGTCGACAGGCAGAGTGGGCAGCAGGCACTGCACAGAGTCAAATCCTAGTGCCACCACTTGCCAACTGTGGCCTTGGGCACATCACCGAGCCTCTCTGAGCTGCAGGTCCCTCGTCCTGGTACTTACCTCTAGACCTGTGGTGAGGATTCAACGATAATTCACAAAAACTCTTACCATTATACCTGGCATACAGTGGGAACTCAAGCAGTGCTCGCTATTAGTAGGAAAGGCCCTTCAGAGAAGAGTGACTATTAGAGCCAGAAGCATCTTCTCACCCTCCGTTCCCTTCACTGAGCAGAGGAGGAAGCAGGTCCAGAGATTAAGAGATTTACCCTGAGACACACACAGTGAATGGAAGAGCTGTGTCACCTTCTGTCACCTACACTACCCTGCAATCCACCTCAACCAGCCTTTGTTCAGAACCAACTGAATGCATCTTATTCCAAACTAGAATACCACTGTCTAGTGGTAATCCTTGACATCCAGTGGGGACCTACGAGTTGAGAAATGGATCATATAGAACATGTCATATGCATTGACTATCACAAAATTTTCATTCAAACCTACAAGATTTTCATTACAAGGAGATTTTCCACATTATTATTATTATTATTATTATTATTATTATTATTATTATTACTATGTCTCTTAAGAGTCTCTCTTGGCACTTACATTAGGTAAAATTATTAGAATATTGTATCCCCAATGCCTAGCATATCTATTCATTCATTTTATGAATAATTACTGAGAAACTATTATGTGCCAGGCATGGTAGGGGACCAGACAGTGAAGAAGAGAGATAAGGTAGATAAGGTCTCTGGTCTCATGAAGCTCATGTCCTAGTAGGAAAAATATTGACACACACACAAAACCTAAATTCCAGGAGGAGATCAGCACTGTGTAAGAATTAGTTCAGGATGGCAGGACCCTGAGTGAGTAAGACTCCTCAAAGTGGTGGCTCTGAAAAGGTGACTTTTAAGTTGAATTTAATAACAATTTGGATCAGGGAAGAGTGTATTCCAGTCAGAAGGAACAGCATGTGCAAAGCCTGGTGTGCTAGAGTGACGAAAGGGTCAGTGTGGATGGAACCCACTGGGATAAGAGAAATTCTGGCAGAGATCACGCAGCTCCTCATAAGCCATGGCCAGGAACCAGATTTTTATTCTGGGTGTGATGGGAAGCCATAATGGGATAAGATCTAATTTATGTTTTTAAAGAATCTTCTGGCAGTTGGGTGGGGAGTGGGTTGTAGGGGGCAACAATAGAAACAGAGGATCAGGCAAGAGGGGATGGCGGCTCAGACCAAGCAGTAATAGGGAAACAGAGAAAATGGAGGTGTCACTCTAGGATTGGGAAGTAAACACTACTTCTGGATGGAGTGGGGGTGGCGTAAAAGAGAAGGCATCAAGGTGACTGCTAGGTGTTTGTGCTGAGCAAGTGGATGGATGCTTTTGCCATTGCCTCCGAGGGAGACAGACTGGGGAGGAAAGGAGTAGGGAAAGAATGGGCTTTTGTTACATTTGAGACTAGACGCCATGTAGTGATGCCAAGTGGGCAGCTGGAAATCTGAACCTAACCTCTGAGGAGAGGTCAAAGCTGAAGATATAAGTAGGTGTGCTGTTCACATGTAGACGGTATTAAACTCACATGGGAAGGGTGTGAAGATGGAGAAGAGCCCGGGCAGGAGCCCTGGGGATCGGCAGCCACAGGGACTGGGCAGAAGGGACCAGTGCATGGAGATGGGAAGAGAATGAGGGGAGGGGAGTGTCATAGAAATCAAGATAAAAAACTGGGTAGACAAGGAAAAGTGGAATCTAGCTCTGCAGCTTATCTGGAAGCCAAAATAGGAGCATGGGGAATAAGGACTTGTGTCACCGGAAAGGCAGGGTGTTAGCCTAATTATACAGATAAAATCTCAGTATTAAAACTGTTCATGCTTTCTTTCATCTATTTGTCTCAAAGGTGATTATAAGCCCTAATGAACCTTCTCACATCTCCTTCAGGTTGGACAAGTTTAGCAATTTTCCGTTTTCCTGCCTAAGCTAAGAATGAAGTCACAGAGGTGGAGCAATACCACCCACACCCTGCACTGGCCTCACCTGGCTGGTCCCAGAGGCTCTTCCCAAGGAGTATAACCAGAGGCCCTGGCTCCCACATTCACGTCGGTGCCCAAGGACGGCATGCTCTGGACAACTCATCTCCCCGAATGGTCAAGGCAGGACAAAGACCTGGGTGTGGCTCTGGCACCCTCTGTGATTGTAATCTCCCAAAGACCTCCCTGCCTCAGTTTCCCCAAACAAAAAGCACCGGGATAATGGCCTTTCCTTGCCGCAGTGCTCTGCTCCCACGCGTGCTCCGTTCCACTTCACCTGAGAGCATTCTGCTTCTCTCCACAAAACCTCCCAGACTACTGCCCACTCTACCCAAAAGCGTTCCCAGTTTCAATCTGTTCCCGGGGGGTCTGGTAGCATCATGAAGAAAGCCTTGGTCAGACCCTCTAATGTCTCTGTTCTCTTCTTATTCAGGCCTTGTTGACCTGCGTTTAATGAGGATGGAGGCCTAGCAGCCCACATTTGTATTACCTGCAGGTGGCAGGTGAGAGGTGCAATGGAATTGCCACTCGAGGGGGCAGGGAGTAGGTGGGCTTTTGATCAAGGGACACAGCACTTGGAATCTTGAATCTGGGAAGGCAGGGGGTTTCCCAAGCATATTCAAGCTCAAGGTGAGGAAGTTCCCCCACCTCTCCTCCCTCCAGTTCTGGTGCAGCTGGACTGTCCAGCCATCAGATCCAGTTGACCTCTTGGTCCCCTTGGAGTCATGCAGTGTTACGTTCCCCCCGCCACAGGAGAGAGCCGCAGCATGGCGCCTCCTCCTTTTTCTGTCTCACAGCCCAGTCCCCACCCCCCACCCCTAAGGAGATGGGGAAGTGGCCCGGCCATAATGCCTCCTTTGCCCAGGGGTGACAGCCCAACAACCCAAAGCAAGTCTGTAGCTTTGTCATGAGCTCCCTTTGCTCTGGTTACCTGCACGGGATGCAGCCTGGACTTGGTGCTTCCTATCCCTTCCACAGTCGTCACGGCAACATGGTGCAAGGAACAGATGGGAGCCAGGCAGGCATTGGCAGAAAAGTGGCTGCAACCCCAGATTAAGGTCATTCCATTGTCCATTCAGGCCATCAGGATGGACCTGACTGAGTGCGGGGCCTGGGAGACTTTGTGATGCTGTGTCGTTTCTTTCACTCTACAGTATGTCCTTTTCTCTTCTACAGGTGCTCTTGCCTCGCCACCCAAGACCCTGACCAAGGGACAAAGGACACTTCCCCCCCACTCCCCCCTTTTGAGGCCTGAACCCTCCAGCATTTGGGGGTCAGGCAGCAGGGCACCCAATGCTCTCCCAGCTGGAGCAAGGGAGCCAGGGGCACTTTCAGATGCCTCTTACTCAGCCCGACCTTGGAGGCTGAGTTAAGGGGAAGTTCCTGGCAGATGCCAGGCCCAACATGTGCTCCTCTCTCTATAGGGCCCTTCCTTCACCTCTTTAATTTCAGTACCTCCAGGCACTTTTGCTTTCCTGTTTTCACCCACCTCTACCTCCCCCATTTCTCAGGGGACATGAGATACCAACCCCTTAGAGCTTGCTTACATCCATTCCTTTATCCATCATTCATTCACATGATCAGTTCTTGATTGCCAGCCATATACCAGGCACTCTACTGAGGGCTGATAAGTAAAGGTGAATAAGATGAAATCTCTGTTCTTTAATCATTTGCAGTCAACCAGGAAAATATAAGCCAGTGTGAAGGTGAAATTTAAATATCTTATGATCAGTGCTCAGGAGGGCGGTGCACAGAGCACTATGGGACTAGCTCAGACAAAGGGCCCCTAACACAGTTTAGGAGATCAAGAAAGGCCTCCTGGAGGAGGTGGTGTTTTTCCGAGTCCTAAAGACAGCAGTGCATCTTTGGCCTCCCAGAAGGAGCCATGTACAGAAGTCCTGGAAGAAAGTATATTCAAAAAGACTTGGAAAACAGCTTATGCAAAGACTAAGAAATTAGTGGGAATGGAATGTTAGTTGTTCGCAATTGTCTCTGCATGAGGGACTAGGATGCACTGATGAATGGAGCGCTGGGTCCATGGAGAGAAAGAAAACTGGAGAGGAAAGATGGGGTATATTGTGAAGGGCTTCATGTGCTGAGCAAAGAGATTGCACTTTATCCTGGGGATGATGGAGACCTATTGAAGGATTTCATGGGATGTGAAATGAGACTGGATTTTAGAAAGGTCACATGTGCGTGCGCGCGCGCACACACACACACACACACACACACACACACACACACACTCACACGCTCACTCACTCACAAGCTGACTGCTGCTTCATAGTCCTCACATGGGCAATCAGCCAACAGGCAAAGGATACATGATCTTGTTCTGGAGACGATCATACTTGGAAAGCATCACGGTGCAAGCTCCACAGCCCCCTTCTCCACAGCCCAGCTTGGTCCCGCTCAGCCCCACTGAGTGGTCAAGGGTTAAGGAACATGAACTCAGAGAAAAAAAGCTTTGCTGGGCGGCTGGGAAGTACTGGGCAGAGCTTCGAGTGTAGAGCCATCCGCTGTCACACACAGGCCCCTCCACCAGGGAGGCAGCAGATCCACACTGCCTCCTCCTCATCAGAGAGGCTGCACTGACCCCAGGAGGCAGGGATCGGGCCATGCACTTGACCAGGACTTGAATACCAGAAACTTTTCTTGGTGTCAGGGTCTTCCAGGCATGGCCTGATAGCCCCCCAGGCCTGTGATCTCCCTAGGCAAGAGATTTGAGCACCTCAAAATCTGAGCATATGGGCAGCTGTCACATCCGCCCAGCAGGGTTGCCATGAAGTCACCCGGACCCAGAGAGAGACATTGATCTGTCCTGGGATTTGCTGAGTCCCAGCTTTTTATCCTGAACCTTTGAGGCTGATGAAATCGAGGCGCCCAAATTAGGGCTAGGCCTGGCCTTTTAAATATCCAGTCCATAGGACATGTGAAGGGAAATTAAAATGAAGATATTTTTGAGGTCAGGGACCAATGTCTTATACATACTTGCAGAAATAAATAATCTGATACTTTGCAGGCTCACTTCTGTGGGTGTGGAAACAATCCTTTGTTGTCCCCAAATATGTCACTGAGATCAGCCACTGGATATTCCTGCCTCTGGGAACAAGAGGGGTCTGTTGACAGAGGTCAGGATGAGCATCGTCCTGACAACAGACCCCTGGAGAGCTTCCAGTACAGGTAGCAAGTGAAGAGCATGGCTCTAAGCTTTAGTCTAGGCCAGCCGTGGGCAAACTACGGCCCACGGGCCGAATCCGGCCCGTTTGAAATGAATAAAACTAAAAAAAAAAAAAAAGACCGTACCCTTTTATGTAATGATGTTTACTTTGAATTTATATTAGTTCACACAAACACTCCATCCATGCTTTTGTTCCGGCCCTCCGGTCCAGTTTAAGAACCCATTGTGGCCCTCGAGTCAAAAAGTTTGCCCACCCCTGGTAGGCTGTGCCAATGTTTGCCCAGAATGCATGAGTGAGAAGGTCCCTCAACATGTGCAGACCTCACTTCCTCCTCTGCCAAAGGCATTGCTGTGGGGACCAGTGAGATAACCCACGGAAATCACCTTGAACTCCACCTGGACATAGTAAGTGTTCATTAAATGTCAGCTCCTGTTATATTTTTGTTACTGTTTTTGTTCCAGGGTCTCAGAATAATTTCCTACCCTGAAAGAACAAACGTTACAAGGGCTCATTACAAAATATGGGGATGTAAAGTACAGCATAGGAAATACAGTCAATAATATTGCAATAACTATGAATGGTGCCAGATAGGCACTGGAAATATGGGGGGGGGGGGAGGAACACTTTATAAAGTATGTGATTGTCTAACCACTATGCTGTACACCTGAAACCAATCCAAAATAATATTGAATGTCAACTGTAATTTAAAAATAAATAAATAAGTAAATAAATAAATAAATAAATAAAATCTTAACAAGGTTTGGGGGCTCTTACAGGTACCCTCCCCACACTGAATGAAGAGCAGAATCTGAAATCCCTGTCAGGAGTCCCCTCCCCAAGCCTCCCGGCACTGTCATTTCCACAATTGGCGGCATCTCTACATAGTTCTCCACCTCAGGTTTCCCTTCTCCAACACACACAATGCTTCCTCTGACTTTCTCTCCACCTTCTCTGAGCTGGAAACTTTCCCCAGGAAGCCCATTTAGGTCTCAGGCAGAGATGGGCTGAGGATAGTCTGGCTCCTCTGAGTGGGAATGACCATGAAGCTGGCCAGGGCTAATGAGTGCCTATGGGAGCTGCTTGTTTTTCAGGCCCAGGGTCAAACCTTGGCTTCAGTAGAGTCTTCGCTGGAAGAGATCTTAAGAAGCATCAAGAAAGATCTTCCAGAGAACCAAGAATGATCTTCCAGAGAACCAAGATGGCAACATAGGTAAACACCTGTACTTGATGCCTCTCACAACCACATCAAAATTACAACTAAAAGACAGAACAACTATCATCCAGAACCACTGGAAAGCTGGCTGAGTGGAAGCACTACAACCAGAGAGGTAAAGAAGAAAGCCCATTGAGACTGGGAGGAAGTGTGGAGGGGTGGAATGGACTGGCACTTGGGTGCACTGATTTTTTAATCAGGAGGGAGGTACAAGCTCCAGCTTGCTCTGAACTCCAGTTCTGGGAAAGACTCTGGGGGACCCAGACACATATGGGAAGAAACTGGATTGTCTGGCATCAGGGCAGGAACATGAGGGCAGCTTTCTTTCAGACAGAAATGCTCGCAGCAGTCATTGTTCCTGCGCTGGGATCTCTCTGGTGCAGGGCTGACTGGCAGCCATTGCTGTTTGCTCTGCCTTGGAGATTCCCTGAGACCCTACCCCACCCAATTTACAACCCCACCCAATTTACAACCCCACCCAAGCTGTGTGCAGCAGCTTTTACATATGAATGGCCTGTCCTTTCTCAGCCGAAAACCTAACAGGCAGCTGGGTCAGGGAGCCTCAAAAGAAGGCCCAAGGCCAGCAGCAGCAGCCTGCCTTGCTTCACAGCTGGGCCTCATCTGGGTACTTCCAAACCCAATACAAAGAGGAAGAATCTGCAGATCTCTCTGTAGTTCCTGCTGGTTGGTCCCAGGCAGTGGCTGACTTTGTACCTCCTTGGAGATACAAGAGCCAGTGTACCCAGTGGTCAGTATGAGACCATACCAGATTACAACTCTTCACATCCATAAGTGACACATTCAAGGGGCAGACTCAGTGAGCACCAAAGCCCCAGAAAAGCAAGTCCTGCACAGCAGCTCTTCCACTGTAGACACAGCTGGTCCTCACAGCCAATTTGCCTGGAGGTCAATTCTTCCCAGTGATACCAACAGCAATCAAGGCCAACAACAACAAGACTGTGCACACAGCCCACAAAGGGATGCACCAAGAGTGTCCACCTCAGGTGATTGGGGAGGCTGAGCCACTGGGCCCTATGGGACACCTACCACACAAGGCCACTCTATCAACTCAAGGAAACTTAGCAGCTACCCAATATATAGAAACAAACACAGGGAAGCAGCCAAAATGTGGAGACAAAGAAACATGTCAGAAATGGAAGAAAGAAAAATACTGGACATAGAGTTCAAAACCACAGTTATAAGGTTACTATGGAATCTTCTAATAACCTCCAAGGAACTTAGTGAGACCTTCAAGAATCTTAGTGAGAATGCCAAAAAAATGGAAAAGGACCAGTCAAAAATTAAGCATACACTCACTGAAACAAAGAATAATATATAGAGATTCAACAGTAGACTAGAGGATTCCAAAAATCAAGTCAATGATTTGAAATACGAGGAAGCAAAAAACACCCAACTGGAAGAGCAAAAAGAATCCAAAAATATGAAGATAGTGTAAGGAGACTCTGGGACAACTTCAAGCATACCAACATCTGTATTATGGGGGTGCCAGAAGAAGAGAGAGAGCAAGATATTTGAAGAAATAATGACAGAAAACTTCCCTACCTGGTGAAAGAAATAGACTTACAAGTACAGGAAGCACAGAGAACCCCAAATAAAAGGAATCCAAAGAGGACCACACCAAGACACATCATAATAATTAAAATGCCAAGGGCTGTATTACAAAGCACTGTTCTCAAAACTGCCTGGTACTGGCACAAGTACAGAAATATAGATCAATGGAATAGAATAGAGAGCCCAGAAATCGACCCGAACCAATATGCTCAATTAATATTTGACAAAGGAAGCAAGAACATACAATGGAGTCAAGACAGTCTCTTCAATAAATGGTGTTGGGAAAATTGGATAGATACATGCAAAAAAATGAAACTAGACCACCAACTTAAACCATACACAAAAATAAACTCAAAGTGGATAAAGGACTTAAATGTTAGATGGGAAAAGATAAAAATACTAGAGGAATCCAAAGGCAACAAAATCTCAGACATATGCCGAAGCAATTTCTTAGGGCATTGGAAACTAAAGAAAAAATAAACAAATGGGACTACATCAAAATAAAAAGCTCTGCACAGTAAAAGAAACCATCAACAAAACAACAAGAAAGCCCACTGCATGGGAGAACATATTTGCCAATGTAATCACCGATAAGGGTTTAATCTCCAACATTTATAGGGAACTCATACAACTTAACAAAAGGAAGATAAACAATCCAATCAAAAAATGGGCGAAGGACCTAAATAGACACTTTTCAAAAGAGGACATTCAGAAAGCCAAGAGACATGTGAAAACATGCTCAAAGTCACTAATCATCTGAGAAATGCAAATCAAAACAACAATGAGGTACCATCTCACACCTGTCAGAATGGCTATCATCAACAAATCAACAAACGACAAGTGCTGGAGAGGATGTGGAGAAAAAGGAACACTCGTGCACTGCTGGTTGGAATGCAGACTGGTGCAGCCACTATGGAAGACAGTATGGAGTTTCCTCAAAAAACTGAAAATGGAATTCCCATTTGATCCAGTGATCCCACCTCTAGGAATATATCCCAAGAAAACAGAAACACCAATCAGAAAGGATATATGCACCCCTATGTTCATAGCAGCACAATTCACCATAGCTAAGTTCTGGAAACAGCCTAAGTGCCCATCAGCAGATGAATGGATTAGAAAACTGTGGTACATCTACACAATGGAATACTATGCTGCTGTAAAAAAGAAGGAATTCTTACCATTTGCATGGATGAAACTGGAGAGCATTATGCTAAGTGAAATAAGCCAGTCAATGAAGGAAAAATACCATATGTTCTCACTCATTTATGGATAATTAAGACCATTATAAACTGATGAGAAAAAATAGATACAGAGGCAGAGCAACATCGAACAGACTGTCAAACTACAGCGGGAAGGCTGGGGAGGGTTGTGGGGGGGGGGGGTTAAGAGATCAACCAAAGGACTTGTATGCATGCATATGAGCATAACCAATGGACACAGACACTGGGGGATATGGGAGGCTACGGGAGGGTCAAGGGGAGAAAAAGAAGAGACCTATGTAATACTCTTTGTAATACTTTTAGCAATAAAACAATTTTAAAAAATGCCAAGGGCAAAAGACCAAGAGAGAATCTTAAAATCAGCAAGAAAAAAATAGTTAGTTACCTACAAGGGAGTTACCATAAAACTGTCAGCTGATCTCTCAACAGAAACTATGCAGGCCAGAAGGGAGTAGCAAGAAATATTCGAAGTGATGAATAGCAAGAACCTACAACCAAGATTACTCTACCCATCAAAGCTATCTTTTAGAATTGAAGGTCAGATAAAGAGATTCACAGACAAGAAAAAGCTAAAGGAGTTCATCACTACCAAACCAGTATTATATGAAATGCTGAAGGGTTTTCTTTAAGAAGAGGAAGAAGAAGAACAAGGTAAAGATAAAAAAATTATGAACAACAAAGTGAAACAAATACATATCTATCAACAAGTGAATCTAAAAATCAAATGAATAAAAAATCTGGTGAACAGAATAAACTGGTGAATGTAACAGAATCAGTGCATGAAAATGGGAGCAGACTGACAATTCTCGGGGTGGGGGGGAAAGGGGGTGTGAGAGGTGCAGGAAGAGATTGGAGAAAAATCTTATACCAATGGACAAGGATAGTGGGGTGGGGGGTGAAGGCCTGGGGTGGGGTGGGAACCGGGTGGAGGGGAGCTATGGGGGAAAAAAAGGCACATCTGTAATAATCTAAACAATAAAGGTTTTGAAAAAATGATCTTCCTATTCAATAGCTGAGAATTGCAGACCCAGAACTCAAATGAGTTGCCGGGGTCACATTGCTGCTGAGGGCAGCTAGAATGCAGGTGTCCAGAGCCCCCGTCCAGTGCTCCTTCTTCCACATGCCATAGCCTCCCCAGCAGTCACTAGAAAATGGCATGCAACCCAGAGAATGCGTCCCAGCGGCCCTCTCCCGCACCCCACTCCAAAGTCAGGATACGCTTTCTTCTCAGGTAGGCCAAAAGGGTTGTTTCTGGATCTGCATTTTTCTCCACCACCTACAAAATAACAGAAAAATATATCATAGGTGTACTTAGCCGTTTTCTTACTGAAAAATTGGTAAAAGTTAATGGGGATGTGTTAAATATCTTACAAAAACTAAAGGGTTTTTTCTTGAAAATTCCATAAGAATGGCCATATTAACTACAAGCCCAACTATGTATGTGCTGACATCTTCAATCCTAAGGTTCTACAGTAGGACCCACCACGAGCACTTAGGTGTCGCACCTGCCATGCCGGGCTGACCGAGGAAAAGCTTTCTTTAAATCAAACATTTCACCTCATTTCCAGCTGCCGATCACACCTGTGAATGCCAGGGACAGCTGAGGTGGCAGCATGCAGACCTCTGGGTTTGCCTCCTGGGTGTCACTCAGAGAGCAGAGGGCCAGTCTGTGGACCTGTGCTCACAGCGGAGTATTGTACGCATTGGGCTATCACAGTCAACAACATTAACACGTGTCAGAACAGGAGGAGAACTCTCCAACCAAAGGACCACAAATGGAATTCCCAATAAAATGGAGGAGGTTGTCTACAGAGTGAAGTGCTAGTTCCCAAAGCAAATTTTCAGAGGAAATCTATGGAAAACCGTTTCATGCCTCCTCAAGGGTGAAAGGGTTTGGGTGATTTGGATGGTTAAAGGTAGAGAATTTGTGATGAGGGTTTCTGTAGAGAGCCCTGTGGTATCACTTCCACATCTTCCAAAAGTCAGGAGAGAAGTATCTGCTCGCTCCTCATACATCATTAGCGGGCTTTCATAGCACCGCACCACACATGAAGCTAGTGTGTGGCCTTTGCAGTGCTGGGGAAGAGGTGGTCTAGCCCATCTAAACAGCCAGAGGTAGGCCCACCAGACAGCTGAAGAAGCAGTGTCAGTGTTGGGATTGGGATGCACTCCCAGAGTTCGGGAGAGCAAAGCACATAAAGTGTTGACCGTGGACCTAATGGAGGCCATGCATAAGAGAGAGACAAAGAGAGAGAAAGAGAGGGAGAGAGGGCATGCGGAAAGTAGAGAGGGGGAGAGAGAGAGAGAGAGAGAGAGAGAGAGAGAGAGAGAGAGAGAGAGAGAGAGAGAGAACTATTTAAATCATTCTCCAAAAAAAAAAACAACAATTACAGGTGATGGGACCTCCAACAGAGTCTGTGCGGAGGGGACCTCCCAAACCGGAGGCTGGGAGAGAGCAGCGGCCTGGGACGAGCACAGAACCCATGTCAGAGCTCCCACTGCATGTGCCCCCTGGTGGGAAGCCACCTTATCCCAACACCAATCAAATGAAAACCTTCTTGCTGCCCTCACCTCTGTCCTGAACTGAGACTGTTCAGCAACTCAGAAATGACCATAGGGTTTCTTGTTAACCAAAAGTAGTCAGAGAGATAACAAAACTGCCAGAATTCACCTCTTAATCAAGTCTGAGGGAAGGGAAAGATAGGATGAATTCCCCTTTTTCATTACACCCCACAGCTTATTCAAGGTCCTGATTGCAAAGTTTACACAGAAACTATGTCTTTCCTCTTGGAGAAGAAGTCATAAGTGTACAAACTAAAGATCCCCGGCACCTGTTCTGTAGACGGACGTGAGCGCCTTACCTACTGTCTTCTCCCCAAGTGGGTCCGTCCTCCTGCCCGCAGCTCTGATTCTGTCATATCACATCGGTCCCCTGCTCTGCCCTCAGTGACCTGCAAGGTCTCCCAGGTTCCTTAGGCTGCCTGTCAAGGCCCTTTTCAATATGTCCCCCATCTTCATTTTCAGCCTTTCCCCTGCCTACTTTCCCTGCCAAGCTGGTTTTCGTACTCCAGTGAAAACACACCATCTACCTTCTAGCTCATAAGTCTTCAACCATTTCGTTCCTCTGCCATCTGTGTCTTGACTTATCAGAAGACCCTGGACATCTCCCTACTAAGGCTTTTCCTATCATCCCAGCCACAAGCCCACCTCCCTGAATTCCAATAGAGAATGGCTGTGCCACTCTCAGGGCCTGGCTGCAGAGTTTGCCCCCAGAAAACGCCATGGAACCCTCTCTCAATAGGACACCAGTGGGAATCCCACAGGAAAAACACTTTGTGGGGAAGGGAGCTTAGGAGACACTGGGTTAGGTAGATTGTTTTAGAAAACCTCAATCACCAAAACAAATAATGGCCAAAATGGGTTTATAATCCATTAAGTAAAGTTAAAACCCATGAGTCAGAAGTCATAATTAATAAATAAAGAAACAAATGGGAGAAAAGGGAAAGTTTTCTTGGCAGAAGAAAACCAATTAATAAACATGATCGGCCATCTTGTCACCTGCCCCGTTACTAATCCAGCCGAGAATGATTAACATTAAGAGATCATAAAACTAGTAGGTAGACGTTTGATAATGGAGATATTTACAGCCTCAAAGTACCTTCTCACAGATCATTTATTAATTATAAAGGAAGCAAGAGTAACCTGACAGCGGAGAAACCTAAGCACCGCCTCACCAAAGGAGCAAAGTTCACACTCAGTAACGCGGGTGCTGACAGGATGGCCTCCCGAGAAGGTCGCACTACTTCCCTGCAATTCCCACCCACAGTGCAGACTCTGGATCGAATTATTAGGAAGCATGGCACAAACTCAAAATGAGGGACATTTAAAAAAAAAACTGACTTGTTCTCTTCATAAACATCACCGTCCCAAAACACAAGGAAAGCTAAGAAGCTGTTCCAGATTAAAGGACACGAAAGAGACTTGACAATTAACTGCAAGATGCAACCCTGGGCTGGGGTGGGATCGGGGGAGTCATGAAGGACGTCACTGGGAAAATGGAAATAATGTTGCATAAAATCTATAGATTTTAGATCATAGTATTATGTCAACACTAAACTTCCTGATTTTTAAAATCTGTGCTTCTGTTATAATATCTTTATTTTTAATTTAAGGGGTAAGAGGGTATGATGTCTGAAATTTACCCTCAGATGATTCAGAAATAAAATCTTATGCTTTATATATTTATTTAGTTCTATTATTTGAATACATAAGTAAATATATATTTGTGTACTTATAATACATACACCTATATATCTATGTAGGTACCTATAAATACATACATATAGATGTAAAGAGAGAGATAAATAAAATATAAATGTGGCAAAATGTTAACACGTAGGAAAAGTCTATTTAATATTTCTTTGCATTCTTCCTGTAACTTTTCTGCAAACTTAAAGTACAAAGTTTAAAAAATAAATTTCTTTGCCAGAGGATTTTTTAGGACTTTTACTATTCATCCATTCATTCTACTCACATGAATTGGGCACCTACTTTGTGCCAGCGCTGGCTGAGTGGTTTAAGAATATCTGAGAAGTGTATCTCGTGGGGGTAGTTTCCTGTGAAATACATTTTGGAATATATCACTTTGCCTAACCATAATCCACCTCTGCAACTAGTTCATAAACTCTTGAATGGCAATGCCTCCAGCCCATGTGTATCCACAAGCCCAGGTCTGGGAGGAACTTGCAAAATGTCAATGATGTGAGGGAGGGAGAGAGAGAGGCTCAACTCCCTGACACTGACTTCTTGTGGGGGGATCACTGTTGGACACCTTCAGCCGCACCTTACATGCTAAACCTCCCTAGCTTCCTCCAAATGCCACAGTCTCCACTAAACAGAGAGTGATTGCTCCGAAAAGCAAGGATCTTAACCTCCCAAAGGACTATCACTACAATAACAAAATCCTGGGCAGCTCTTTCCCTTCCACTCTTTCGATCAGAAGAAGACGTGAAAACAATAGCCAATAAGGCCCATCATCACCACAGAAGGCCCCCTGGGTACTTGATGGTTGGTATCTTATATAGGGTGTCCCAAAATTCACGCAAGATTTGACTTTTGCGTGAGCATAAACAACAACAACAAAATAAAATAAAAGCCTAATTTTACTTGGTTTATTGAATCAAATTCTAATATCTGTTGCCCTTTGATTTCAATCCCTTCAATTTGATAAGCATTACCAAGTACCAATTATAGCCTAGGAGCAGGGACAATGAAGACCACGGCTTTGCGTATGTGCCAGCAAAGCCGTGGAGGCTATTTACCTGATGTGCTATTCCATACATAACCTTATACTGTATACTTTATGAATCAATAAAAAATTTACAATTTTTAATTATAAACCTGTGTTTTCTATCAAAATTACTTCTTGCGTGAATTTTGGGACACCCTATATCTTCCCCAGGACCCCAGCTAGTGAAGGACAGGGAGAGTTGAATGCTCACATTGAAGAGTGAGTCACCAAGTTCTGGCCTCTTGTTTCATAACTTCTGTGTATAATGTCCTGTAACAAAAGGTCTAGAACATTTGGGACTCAACATGGGAACACGCTTACTCACACCTGCCTTAATTTGTTTGGGGATTCCCTGGCTGGGTCTCGTTTTTACCATACTGCTTTTACCTCATCACTCCTTGCACTGCCTGTCCTCTTGCCAACGGTTTCTCAAACATGGATATTCATCACAAAAACTGGTCCGAGTAGATGGTAGGGTTTGATGTGATAATTCCATCTACAAATTCCGAATTGCTTTCCTCAAGTGAAAATAAAACTCATGAGAAAGCAATTTTTGCCAAGTCAGATTTCCCTGCAAATGCTCCAGTGCATCGGGGCAAACAATTTGTAAAGAAGAACAGAAGCTTGTACTGACACACAGGAATTGATGGCTCAATAAAAAATATCAACCTTAGAGGCGGGTGTGGCCTTGAAAGTCATTACCCGGTAAATCCAGCTGCTCAAGCAATGTAAAAATTGCCTAGAACAATTCCACAGAAGACACACTTCTAGAAAGCCAATTCAACAACTATTTCTTAAATCTCTGCAGTGTAATTGCTGAATGCAACAAAATTGTTGGAAATCTTGGGTGCAAAAGTCTTACTACCACCAACGTGGAAGCTTCGCCCTACCTCTTGGTTTGCTGCCAGATACCAATCCTGGAAAGAACCTGGCACGGAGAGACAACTTTGAACACAGAAGGGCATGGCTGACCCCACTTCCCAGTGCCTCCCGGTGACACCACTCACACTGAGTCTACAGCCTTTGGAACACTGATGTTACGGTAGCTCATGGAATTTTCTTGCTAGTCTCTCAAATACACCCTAACACTTAAGCACTTAAGCACTAGATGTCCTATGAAGCACATTTTAGTTCTTGAAAATTACCGTGAAAGTCACCCTGTTTTTCATCTCAAAACTGCCAATACAACAAAACAAATGAAATTGCCTTTTTTTGAGGGGGGGTGCCCACTGGGCACATTATTCACTCACATGGTCCCCATGGCTATTTACAATGCGCAACAATCCCTTTTACTGTCCCATTCATTCCCAACTGGGCAACTAAAGTAGATGCAAGCAAGTCAGCAGCAGTGCAGGGAGGGCAAGTGGAAGATGGAGACAATGTAATATGCTTGCACCCCCTCTCTCTGCACCTACATAAGAATTTGCAAAGGTCCTCATCCTTCCAGTGCTGCAAGGACATGGTCCCCATGTCATAAGTCCCTCTCTGCCCCATCTTATCCTCACCTTCCCTAGGTCCCTGGGCACCCCTGAAGTTAATCCAAATGGTCCATTTTTATCAAAGGGATTTGCATTATTAACATGTAGAACTAAGGGCAGGGGCAAGCATGCCCTTAATGAAAATAAATGTATCTGCCACAAGATGTCAGTATACGTACTCCCACAAGTTAGCTGCTATATTTCCATACATGAAATATCAGAAGCAAAGGCTGCATACATCTTATATCCTGATATTAGCAAGAAAACACGTTCCCGTTCCTTCCCTCGGTAAAGAGATCAACCGAAGCCTTAGGCCATATTTGATTAAATGCAGAAGTGTGGTGGGTGACCTCCAGTCTCACCTAGAACCCTGTCCTCCCTTCTCAGCTTCGTGCCGGTGTCTCTCCTGCTGCGGGGTGGGTGGGGTGGGAGAAGCTCCCAGACACTTCTCTCCTCACTTCCCTTCCCCTCACTCTTTTGCCCCTTGAGTATCTATCTTGACTCTGGTCTAGCCTGGAGAAGGTTTTCTTTCCCCAAGGTCACCCCAAAGGCAGCCACACCTTTAAAGGAAGAGAGAGAAAGGAGAACACAAAAAGAGAGAGAACAGCCTCTTCCACTGGACACATAGCCCTTTCCAGGGAGCAGGGAAGCCAAAGCAAAGGTCAGCTCCTGCTTACCTTTTTGCCATTCACAAAGAAAACCAACTCGTCCGCTGCCATTGTCAACAGGCGGGTCCCCTGAACTCCAAGTATCTCACTCCCAAGAGGCAAGGGCAGTTATCACTCCTCTGCCACTTGAAAAACACACCTCCCCAAAATAATGAGAGCAAGTAGGCCAATAGGAGGGAAGGAGCGTAGAGCCTCAGGGGGTTGAGAGTTCCTGGCAAAAAGCCATCGGTTTGCATAATCGAGGAAAATGAAAGCAATCATTCACAAGCAAATCACACCCCCAACACCTGTGTCAAAGAGCACAGAGGAAGGCACGAATCAGCAAGATTATCAGCCTTGGTACTGTGCCACCGTGGGTCTTAGGCACTGCCCCGTGGAACCTGCTTCATCCTCCCACTGGCTGACGACAGAGAAGGGGGAAGGGCCATTGTCAGAGTCAGGGCAGTAGGGCTGACTCACATCCTCCTTGTCTGCACTTGATGGTTCACCATATATAGTTACAGCAATGCAGACTCAGCACTTACATGCAGGGCTCATCCTTCTGGAGGAACATGGAGGTCACAGATGTGGTGCCCAGTGATCCAGGTGCAAAACCTGGCATTGGACCTCCGCCAGTTACTTACCTCCTTCGGAATTCTGTGCTCACCCTCTAAATGGGCACACCAATGACACCAAAAGCAGAAGGCTGAGGGACATATGATATATTTTGGAAGCACTTGGTCAATTTGCAAAGAACTAAAATATTGATTACTACTGCTGATGTAAACTCAACAACACAACAAAAATAATGCTAACAATAAATCATTTTTGAGGCTTTTCTTTATGTCTCTCAGGAATATGCCCTTAATACATCATCAGAGTAACTCATAAAAAATATTTCGTAATACCAAATAAATTAAAATGTGCACACTACCTAGTCATAGGCCAAGTTAGCTCGGAGCTGAAAACCTGCCCTCGTCCAGTATTCATTAACTCCTAATGCAAACACACATGCGCATTGCCCACCCGGGCAGCACCAATGAGCTCTCTGCAGTCTGGCACCCAAATGCCCCTCCCAGTCCACACACACTCACACACACACACACACACACACACACACGCACACGCACACACGCGCGCGCACATCAGCTTTCCCTCTGGTCTCCTTTCACCCTAAAAGGACCCGCACAATTACTCAAACAGCCCTTGAAAACAGGTAACTTTCCCCACACTCCTGGCAGGCTACATAGAGTGGGGTGGAGAGACAGGAGTATTAAGCAGAAGTGCCTGGCACCGCAGCAGCTTAGAGAAACTGAAGACTACAGGACAGCCATGTTATCCACACAGGCGTCTCTCCCAACCACAGCCTTCATATATGCAGAAGATGAAATTCCATTTGTAGGGTGGCCAATCATGCCAGTTTGCCCCCACCTATCCTGGTTTTAGCACTGAATCCCTTCAGTCCAGGGCAAACTGTGTTGGTTGGTCACCAGAAAACAATGATTTTTAACTGGGGTGGGTGAGGATTCCCAACCTCAGAAGCCATTCAGCAATGTCTGGGGTTGAGTTTTATTGTTATGACCAGGAAGAGTTGCTACTGGTATCTAGTAGATAGAGGCCAAGGATGCTACAAGACACTCTATACTGCACAGGACAGCCCCAGCAACAAACAACTATCTGGTCTTACATGTCAACAGAGCCAAGATTGAGAAACCCTGCCCTAAAAGAAAGAAGGAAAGAGGGGCTGAGCCTGGGGCGGTGCTTGGTAATGGGCGACTTCTCCCTGACCTTTCACCTCTGTGATGGAGAGGCTTTTCCTCTATTCACTGATCCACCCCAGCTATCCAAGCCCTTTACTTCCTAGCCAGTCTCTAGCCAAAGTCCCAAGAAACTCTCAAGGTAAAGAGGGAAGGCTGAGGCAGGAAGGACCTTAGGTTTGATGTGTAGATAGACTGGCTTGAATATTAGCTCCACCACTTCTGTGTGACCTTTGGCAAAAATCACTCTCTTGGCCTCAGTAGACTGATCTATGGAATGGGGGCAACTATACCTACTTGGTAAGAATCCACTGTGGTGAGAATTAAGTGGGACTTAGGTTAGGAGTGTGACCCACAGACAATGCTCAGTACATACACAGTGATTTACCTGTCCCCCGTCGGCCAGTCTTCAGCCTCCCAGAGGTGAAGTTCCTCTCTGTTACTGTGGAGCACTGAAAAAATGAGAGCAAAATAATTTTCAAGAAGGGCTCATGCTGTCACTCATATTTTATTTCTATAATAATTATAATAACTAATTCATTTCTATAATACTGAGATTTGACCCCAAAAACTTTAAATTAATATTACTTTTTATTCAGCAAAATATTTGTGACCATTTCTTTCTCTGTGGTTTTTCTAGATGTTATAAATTAGGGGAAACAGTCTAAAATAAGCTTTTGGGGGTTTTTCCAAAGCTGATGACCACCTGTGTATGCTTTCAATGTTGAATGAATTCCCAACTTTGGGTTGAATTAATGGGATTTCGTGGTCTGGGAATGGGCCAACTATAACTTACATTACATTAACTTACCGCACTTTTCAAAAGGACATCTTGCTTTATAATTTGCACGGCGTTGGTAGACGAGGTCCCAAAGTCCATGGAGAAGTCAGGTAAGCCCTGAGGCCCCCTGGATACAAACAAGTCTTCCTCTTGGAACAACACTTCCAGGAAATCACAAGAGATAATAAGAGTAAAAATGTTGCCAAGAGCCAAGTCCTAACTCCTGGAATAGTGAGCTCTTTGGGCCAAGCATGCCCTGGAAGGAGTGATTCAGGAAAGCGCTCGAAGGTTCTCTGAATGCCTGGCCAGGCCTAGTGCTCCGGCAGCTGCTGCCCTGGCAGGTCCCACTTCCCGCGGGTCTCAGGGCCAGCCCTGCCTGTGCCTGCCTCTGCAGCAGCACCTCTGGGCTGCCCACTCCCTCTCTCTGCGCCCAGACGTGTTCCTCTGCCTGTACCCTACAGGTGTCCCCTGTTCACTTTCTTCACTTACAACAAACTTTACTTGAGCCCAGCTGGTGTGGCTCAGTGGTTGAGCATCAACCTATGGACCAGGAGGTCACGGTTTGATTCCTGGTCAGGGCACATGCCAGGGTTGTGGGCTCGATCCCCAGTGTGGGACACGCAGAAGGCAGCTGATCAATGATTCTCTCGTCATTGATATTTCTATCTCTCTCTCCCTCTTCCTTCCTCTCTGAAATCAATAAAAATATATATTAGTTAAAAAAATTTACTTGAGAAAAAGAAAAATCACATTCCATGGTTCAGACTTTTCTTAATTTTCTTGCCAAAGACCTGATTTTCCTCCTAAATAGGCCCATTCTGGACGAAAGATTTTGCCACATTCTCAGAGACTCACTACCCACCACCCAAGTCCTCCCTTGTTCTCCGAACATCCTGATTATTAACCAGTCCTAACGATAGCTTCTGACACCTGAAGAGCACTTCTTTGCGCATAATGTGATTTCATTTGATCCTTATAAAAGCCCCGTGGGATGGGCCGGGAAGTTTTTATTATCTTTCCGCTCCAGACAAAGAAAATGAGAGGCAGCAAGTTTGACTTGCTGTCTCACGGCGAATGAGTGTCAGTTTCTACATCTGTCACCCACTTCCCAGCAGAGAAGTCATCTCCCTGGTGGCTCTTCACTAACTATGGAGCATGAACCCCAGGATTGTGAGCATGGCACTCACAGCCCTTCTCAGCCCGGCTGAAATCCAGGCTTCTGGTTAGGGAAGCCCCTGAGACCAGGAGCAGAACCGTGTTTCCGACTATATTGCTGGTGCCAGCAGAGGGCCAAGTCTATAAAAAGGATAAAAAATGCTTATGAGCTCAGCTGGTGTGGCTCAGTGGTTGAGGGTCAACCTATGAACCAGGAGGTCACAGTTCGATTCCCACTCAGGGCACATGCCCAGGGTTGCAGGCTTGATCCCCAGTAGGGGGCGTGCAGGAGGCAGATGATCAATGATTCTTATCATTGATGTTTCTATCTCTCCTTTTCCCTTCTCTGAAATCAATAAAAAATATATTTTTTAAAAAATCAAATTTTAAAAATGCTTATGAGTTGAGCCCACAATACAAGGAACAAATGGATTTCAGAAATGTCTAAGCCTCTGCCTTTTACCAAATGTGAAATTTTCTTCCATCATTCTGTATCTCAACACCACTGAACTTCCCTCGCCAGCAACTTTCCTTTTATCATTGATATGAGGTAACCAACTGGTATTCCTCAACATAAAGGTCCCCATTATTACCAGGGAGGAAATCAGCCCCTGGTTTTCTACATGCATCTGGGCAGTGGGTTCCTTTAGAATCAAGAAGGGGTTACTCAGAAGTGGACACAGAGTCAAAACTAAAAGGATGAGAACTTCAGCCTGAGTTCGTGCCACAGACATGTAAAAGCTAGAGGAGCCAAACCGGTTTGGCTCAGTGGATAGAGCGTCGGCCTGTAGACTGAAAGGTCCCAGGTTCAATTCCGGTCAAGGGCATGTACCTTGGTTGCGGGCACATCCCCAGTAAGAGGTGTGCAGGAGGCAGCTGGCCGATGTTTCTCTCTCATCGATGTTTCTAACTCTCTATCCCTCCCCCTTCCTCTCTGTAAAAAAAATCAATAAAATATATTTTTAAAAATAAAATAAAAAGCTAGAGGAACAGAAAAGACCCAGAAGCAAATCAACCCCACGTTACCAGTCTTCATCTGTTGTGTTTTTTGATAATGTCTTTGGCATTCAATAAGCTCTGGAACTCCAAGGTCATTTGTGGTGATGACCACGTGGGTTTGTCTGCACACAAAGTAAGGTCTCTCTTTCCCATCTGAGCTGCTCTAGCACAACTGAGGAAGAGGAGCTTTGACTTCTTCACCCAGAGGTCAAGTCACATATGCTCTGTAGACAATATGGCCCAATGAGTAACCCCTGAGAAAATTCTTTTCACAACTGTTTGCAAGCCCTATCCTCCTCCTCTGGCTTTTTTCTTATTAATCATCTGAAATACTATACCAGTGATGGCGAACCTTTTGAGCTCGGCATGTCAGCATTTTGGAAAACCCTAACTTAACTCTGGTGCCGTGTCACATATAGAAATTTTTTGATATTTGCAACCATAGTAAAACAAAAACTTATATTGTTGATATTTATTTTATATATTTAAATGCCATTTAACAAAGAAAAATCAACCAAAAAATGAGTTCGCGTGTCACCTCTGACACGCATGTCATAGGTTCGCCATCACTGTACTATACCATGACCTCAGTTACGTATTTATGGTCTCTCCCCCTGCGCCCATGATGATGTAAGTGTGCAAGCTGTCTCTGCCTGCCCTGCAAATATCCATACCCTTCTTCTCTATTGAAGCGTTTCTGCTGGGAAGTCACTGCCCAGCCAGGAATGACATTTCTCAGCCCTTCTACATGTAGAAAGCCGTATAATTGAGTTCTGATCAATGTAATATGAGAAAGTGCTGTTCACAGTGTCACAGCTCCCATTCTCTCTCTCCCATAGTTGGATGGCTAATGTCAATGCCCAAGCGGACCTTGGAAGCCACACAATGAAGACAGCAGAGCTTCCAGTCAGCCAACGTCCTTAAATAAACACAGTAATCTGAGCACTTCCATCCCCCAGTCTTGTCATGTATTGGATTTTATAGGAGCAAGAAATAAGCTTGCATTGTGTTTTCTCACCGAGATTTCTGGATTTGCCTGTTACAGTGTCTAGTGTTATATTCACTAATACATTAAGTTCCCCAAGGGCAGAGATGTTTATCTGTTTTCTTCAGTGCAAAACACAGTGTAGATATGGTAGACAGAATACTTATTCAAAAAATAAGAATGAATGAATGAATGAATGAATGAACGAATGAATGACAGCAGTGACAGAACCTGGTTTTGGTTAAAGGCAGTGGGGAGCATGGCTCAGGTGTATGGCTTGACCCACATGCAAAGCTGCATTGAGGATCCTGGGCTCCTAAGCAGAAGACAACTTTGGTCTCATCCCTCAGTCCTTGGCCTTAAGTGTCTCCATCTCCACACCCTGCATGAAGGATGAGCTT
Source organism: Myotis daubentonii (assembly GCF_963259705.1). Classification (NCBI taxonomy): domain Eukaryota; kingdom Metazoa; phylum Chordata; class Mammalia; order Chiroptera; family Vespertilionidae; genus Myotis; species Myotis daubentonii. Next base: position 65,452,159 of record NC_081851.1, on the reverse strand, counting down.
CAGAGCAACTTCTACACTAGGTAATAGTCACACATCATTCAGTCACCAACCTTATGAGACTAAGCATGTCTCGGGCACTGTGCTGGGCACTGATTAACTATAGGGTGGGTCAGAGAGGCTTAAAGAGCACCCTCATTATGCCTTATAGATAATTCATGATCCCTGAGCCAACACTGTGGAAACTGACCCAGGTGCATCACCTTCCCTCCTAAATATCACCGCTCCCCTGAGGAAAGATGCAGATGCCAGGCTTATATATTGATATCTTTAAAACAGTGATCATATGGAAACTCGAGAGCTTCTTTCACACCTCCCGTTGCTGCCTCCATAGTTTTATGACAGTGGCCTCTACAAACTCAATTCAGAATGCAGAAGTTTAAGGAAGATCACCTGCTGTTCCTGTTCTAATTTTGTGCTTGTACTAGAACACTCTCCACAGGAACTTGGTGTTATTAATACTGTTATTTGCTTTATTTTTCTTTTAAAAAGGAAGAAACCCCTTATCTCCCGGGGGTGGGGGATGGGAGGACGTCCATTAAACCACTGTTCACAATCTGAGGCACTCAGCCCAAAAAGGAATATAGTCCCCAAAGCGACCAGGGACAGAGAGCAAGCTGGGCACCTCAGACCTGTTCTCTAGCATCTGTTCAGTTCTCCCAACACTCAAGGAGAGGAGAGGAAAATGGAGTAACCTTCTGCATAGAGTCTCCCTGCTGCGTAAACCCTTCGCTGGTGGACTTGTCCAGCCTGGCCACTGCTGTCCTCCTTTGAAGGGACCTTCCCTTCCATCCTTGGTTGCACTTTTGGAAGAGGTGTACCCCTCTCTCCAAAACCTTGAAGGCCAGTTGATCTGTGGCACATGTGGATGAATATTTGAGATTTTAGCTACTCGTGAGTAACCCCAAAGTTTCATGACATGATGTTTGCTATTTTTCTGAAGCACGAATTTTAGTCTCATGAGCCACAGTGCTGCACCCATGTCACAGCATGCTGAGCAATTCTCGTTGAGCGACTTAAGGTGATTACACTGTTAGCTTTATTTGAGTGCCTTTTGTGATGACTGGGTACATTTAGACAATCACATTTTCTTACTGATCTAGCAAGTAATTTTGAGCTCTCTTAAGAGAGTATATAGTTCTATAAATGCTGCAATGAGAGGCCTCCACTCCTGAGGCTAGTCTATGGGTCAAGGTTAAATCACCTCCATAGTGGAGACATTTGGAAAAGGACCTAGATTTATAAAGCTGCTAATATGTGCCCGTTTCTTAGCCTGGGCATTCTATATGGATCTCCTTCCTTCCCACAATATCCCTATGAGATAGGAAACATTTATTGTTTTATAGATGTGGAAGCGGCCGGGCTCTGAGTGGTTAAGTAACTCACACATCTGAGAAGGGGGAATCGATATTTGAACCCAAGTCCCTCTGATTCTAGAATCTTCTGACAGCAATCTTCTGGCAAGTGTGGTGCTCCTACAAAGTCAGCCCAGTAACCCTAAAAGAGATAGGCTTTCCCTAGCTAGATACCCCTCCCCCACCCCAAATGGGGAGAGGAGAGACCACTTTATTGGCAAAGGTTTCACTTAATGCTGAAGAGGTATCAGCAGTAAGGAACTCTGTCCTTGAGAGAAACAGAGGAAGGAGAGTAGAGAGCGAAACAGAAAGGACGCTGGTGTGCAGCATGGCAGAAGCTGGTGTGGGGGCCTCCAGCTTGTCTTCTGAAAAATACAGCAGCAATGATTTATGTCTCTGTTTTCACTCTGTAAAGTGCTTTGAGGACAGAGATCATCCAGTGAGCAGAAATGGGGTGTCTGACTACAAGAATCTTGGGAAATACTATGATCTCAAATGAAATACAGAGTGTAAAACGTTATAGGGAGAGAGAAGAACCAGACAGTGGGAAGTCAATACAATCCTAGCTGTCACCCATCAGACAATTTGGAAATTTGGGGATCTAGGAAATGGCCCAGGTCCCAGCCTCACTCTGCCAGGAAAAGCAAATGAAATGGAAGTTGTGACTCCTGCCACCTCTCCAACCCCACCACACCCCACTCACAGATGTGCAGAGAAGAGGCAAGGCGAGATTTATTCTTACAGGCTGCTTAGCACTTGAACTTGGACCTTTTTCTCTCAGGTGAATCAGGAGGCTTCAGGACAACAGTTACGCTTGGTAGCTCACTGGAACACTGAGGGACCATGAACCTGAATGGGGAGGGCATTAAAGTTGCATAATGACCCCTGTGGACCTGAGCAGAGATACTGATAGACTTAGACAAAAGCAAGCAAGAATGAAGGCAAAAGACCCAAATGAAGGAATAGTAGGAGTGGATCCTAAGGATAATGAACATAGACTGGTAAACACAGTTACCTCGGGGACCATGCCATGGCCTCTTAGTGAAGTCCCCACTCACTATCATTCTTGGCTGTCTTCTAGCTCCGGGTCAGTAGCCAGACCAGAAGTGTGAACAGTCCTCAGTGACCTGGCAACTATAATGTTTTAGTCTTGATCACTATCAGTGTTTCCACTGTATTAAATGTCCTGTATTCATCCTCTCTATCTTATTATCACCATTATTCCGAGAATCTCATATGGAAGTAGGAACGAGGGTACCAAGAATTGTGTAAATGAATCACACAGCCCCAATAGCCATGTCTGGGTGCCAATGAAGTAGTAGCTAGAAGCTCCTGGCAAAGGCATGAAGTACCTTGCCTGCAGCTAAATGGAGGTGCTTCAATGGTCAGTCTGTGAGCAGAGCTTGTGAATTTGCTTTTAACACACACACACACACACAAAACTTCTTCCTAGGCAAAATCCCACCAGCTCTGCCTTTGTTAAGAGCTGGCCTGGTCTAGAGAATTTTGGCAACAAAACATTAGGTTGAGATGAAGCCATGCAAAGAGTTCCAGTCTAGGAGATAAGAGACTCAGGTGACAGCCAAGGGTCAGCTCCTCCTCTAACTCTTTCAGTGAGACCCCTTCCCATCTGTAAAACACCACGGACCCCTCCAGATCTGACCTCCTAGGGTATTCTGGTGTGGAAAAATACTTGGAATTTTTTTCCATCCTTTCCAAAGGCAAAGCCTTTCCCCAAGTGTGTGATGGCCCTTTTATTCATATCCTCTGAGCCTCACCCATCTCTGAACAGGTTGTGCCTTGTCACAGGACAGGCCCACTTCTAATCCATCATCAGTGTAGCTGGAGTGTTAAGAAAAAGAAAACAATATCAGATGACAGAAGTGCTCTCATTGATTTTATGCTTCTCATTTTCATGTATGTGCTTAGACCAGTAATTTCTAATATAAGCACCCTGAGTAAACTTCTCCTTAGTGTTCATAATGTTTAGTGGCATTACAAAATACGTTGTCTGCCTGAGACCCTGTCTACCCTGCGCATAGAGTGGACTCACTTAAAAGATCCACTGGGGAGTGGGCAAGACGAGAAGTCTTCCTCCTGGCAAGTGTGGTGCTCCTACAAAGTCAGCCCAGTAACCCTGAAAGTGAGGCCCACCACGGATAAGAGATGGCTAATCACAGCCCCACCTTGAGGCCCGCACAAGAGGTGGCCCTGCCCTGGGCCAGCCCTTTATAGGTTATGGAATAAGCTCATTGCCAGTCATGGGACTAGATAAGGAGCCAGGCACTCCCCCTGCTGAGGCTCCTTTGTTTTGTATCCTGGTTGATTTCAATAACTGACCATTTGAACTACTTGGCTTGTTGTTGTTTTTTTCTCTCCCCATGCTTTCAATTTTGGCTCTTATGTTTTAAATTCACTAATAAAGAATGAGCCTGCAAAACACTAGACCTCCCCACCTTTGACCAAAATAAAAGCAGAACCCCAGGCTCACGGGTTCGTGCCCCTCCCCGCACCCCCAACCCTGCGACCTCATTGTGTGGGCCCAGGTGTGTCATGTAATATCTAGGTCCTGTAAGTAATAGCCTTTTTTAAAAGTTTCCTCATGGTTTTTGCTGAGGGATATTTTGCAATCACAATAAAAACCACGGGGGAGGTTGGTGGGGGTGGACAGGTGCCGTCAGAGAAATGGCAGCGCAAGGGTGCAACTTTTCCTCTCCCACGGAAATTTCAACAAGTTAACCATCTATAATCCAACAAAGAAATCACAGCATAAACAGGGATAATTTGTGACAACAAAAACATACAAGGGGAAAAGGGAGAGGTCTCAACTGGCAAAGAAAGATGAAGATCAGCTGCACTCAAAAGAGCAAAAGGTATAGTAATATGCAACTTCATTCTTTATAAACCTAATGGTAACCACATACAAAAATCCCCAAACCAGGACATATAGCTTTAAAAAAAAGAGGAAAGATGTGTGGAATTCCCCCAAACAAAAATAACATACAGAAACATAAAGGAAAAGAACCAATGGAGGAGGCAAAGAGCTACCAGAAAACAACAGATAAAATGGCTATAGGAAAGTCTTATACATCAATAATTACCCTAAATGTAAATGGTCTGAATTTACCAGTAAAGAGGCACAGAATAGCAGAGTGGATCAAAAGAACAAAACCCAACCATATGCTGCCTACAAGAGACACATCTAAGCTGCAAAGACAAAGGTAGATTCAAAGTAAAAGGGTGGAAAATGATTTTCTATGCAAATAAAATCCACAAAAAAGCAGGTATAGACATACATATAACTGACAAAATAGATTTCAAGATAACAAGAGACAAAGATGGACATCAAGAAACATAACACTGCCCAGCCAGCATGGTGCTCAGTGGTTGAGCTTAGACCTATGAACCAGGAGGTCACTGTTCGATTCAGTTTAGGGCTCTATCCCCAGTGGGGGGTGTGCAGGAGGCAGCCAATCAATGGTTCTCTCTCATCATTGATGTTTCAATCTCTCTCTCCCTCTCCCTTCCTCTCTGAAATCAATAAAAAATCCATTTTTAAAAAGAAAACATAACACTTTTTAATATATATGCACCCAACCAGGGAGCATCAACTATCCACAGAACTAAAGGGAGAAACAGATAAAAACACAATCATAGTTTGAAGCCTTAATATTTCATTGATAGCTCTAGACAGATCAACCAAACAGAAAATCAATAAAGAAATATTGGCCTTAAATGAAACACTAGACCAAATGGACATAATTGACATTTACAGGACATTTTATCCCAGAACATCAGATGATACATTCTTCTCCAGCACACATGGAAAATTCTCAAGGATAGACTATATGTTGGGTCACAAAACTAGCATCAACAAATTCAAGATGACTGAAATTATACCATGCATATTCTCTGAATACAATGCCTTGAAATTAGAAATCAACTACAAAAAGGAAGTAAAGAACCCAACAAATACGTGGAAATTAAACAGCATACTTCTAAAAAATGACTGGGTCAAAGAAGAAATAAAAGATGAGATCAAAAGATAGAGAGAGACAAGTTTATATCATTACAAGCCTATCTCAAGAAACAAGAGCAATCCCAAGTAAACAACCTAACATCGCATCTTAAAGTACTAGAAAAAGAAAAACAAAAGCAACCCAAAGTCAGCAGAAGAAAGGAATTAATAAAAATTAGAGCAAAATTAAATGAAATAAAGAACAAAAAGACTATACAAAAAATTTAGTAAAACAAGGAGCTGGTTCTTTGAAAAGATTAATAAAATTGACAAACCCCTGGCTATACTCACTTAGGAAAAAAGGAGAAAGGCCCATGTAAACAAAATCAGAAATGAGAGAGGAGAAGTCACCACAGACATCACAGATATACAAAGGGCCATGCTAGAATATTATGAAAGACTATACGCCACCAAATTTGACTCTGGGCGGTGGGCACACGGTGCAATATACAGATCTTGTAACACAGAAACCCACACCTGAAACCTATATGTTCATATTTACCAATGTCAATCAATTTAATAAATAAAAACCACAGGCAGGGCTGGTCCAACCACAAGATTGGTCACTAATGGGCTGAGACCCAGACACAATATATTTCCAGGAAAATTCATTGCTCCCTGTGTATTTCCATTGTATTTTATGCCTACCTCTATTATGGCATATAACACAGAGACCAGATCTTACTTATTTTTGTACACCCAGGAACACACACTAGATAAACATTTGCTCAATGACATCTGCTTAGCCGTAGAGCACTGAAGGAAAGGTACCAACAGGATTTGCCTAAGTCTGCTTCCCTCCCAGCCAGAAGTGAGAGTCATCTTACTCTCATGCTTATTCTTATCATTTCTCTTCTTCTTTCTTCCTCTTCACCATCATTGTCATGGTGCACTATGCTTTGTACAATATTATGATTCATTTGTATATATCAATTCATAATATCTTCATAAATATATGATACCATAAGCCCCGTCTTAACCTGAAAAAATAAGTTCTGAGAGTGAGTGAGGAGCAGAGTTTGAACTTGAACCCCAGGTTTTAATTCCGGAGTCAATGCTCCTTCACTAAACTGGATCCCCAAGATTTTTTCTTAAGCACACTCATTGTCTCAGAGCTGGGAAGATTGCATAGGCTCTGGAAACTCACCAGGTCAGAGATCTAATCAACCCTGGATGACAAATAAGGAAGCAGGGAGGAAATCTTCAACATTTACAAAACAAGACAGCCAAAACCAACAATGAAAATCCAGGGGTCAAGAAGTGAGTTCACTTGAATAAACCCCAGTTACCAGAATGCTGGTTAAAGTAGAACTTTCCAGAAAACAGAAGATCTTATGGGAGTTTCTCAGGGTTTGGAACTGAGTCATGAGCGATGATTGCAGGGTGCTCTCACGAGGAACACTTCAGAAGGGAGTTGAAAAGAATGTTTACTGAGGAGCCGGAATTGGTCCGTAAATGGGCAAGTGAAGACGATAAGGAAGAGAAAAAGGGACAGGCGGAAAAACCAGTCTGGGCAGAGGATGAGGAAGAAAGCCAAGAAATAGCTCAAAGAAAAGCAACCCCAGGCAGAGGGAGGGTGAGCCAGGCACATCTGCTCACCTCTATGGCCACATAGTTTCTATGGCATGATGCCAACTTAACTACACTGCGTCAGGTGAGTCAGGTCTGACAAGGAGGCGCTCAGATCATGGGGTTATCTGTACCTCCTCGATGAAAAGTCCTGAAGAGCTAAGATAATCTCTTCTCACCTCCCTTCTGGTAAGTAGCAGCTGGGCTGCCAGAGCAGCTGTCCTTTCCCTCCAGAAGGTCCCACAGGTTCCCCTCAGAAAGCCAAAGTCCCCACACTCAAGTTCCTCTCTGCTTAGACCTAGGGTAGGGCAGCTGTTGTTCACTTTTACATTGTGTGGGAAGCAGCAGGTGCTGTGCTGGCCTTTGTAGAGTGAGATAAGAAATAAATTGGCACCCAGCGCCTGTTAGTAAAGACCAGCTGTCCAGAATAAGGATATGGTATGAGAAGCTGACATCAATTCCAAGAAGCAGTAATTGGCATGTCCTGATTAAAGAGCCCAAATATGCTCCCATTTTCACACGCCTAGCACCTGCCTACTGCCTCAGTAAGGGCCCAGAAATCCAGCCCTTTTTTACCAGCTTGCACCGAAAAGAAGGGAAATGTGGGAGAAGAGGGAAGAAAGATGCTGTTTCTCTATAAAACTTAACATAACTCAGTCATGTCATTCAAATTCCCACCAACAACTGTCTAAGCCCAAATGACTGTAGGCCCTAAAGTGCCTGACAGGGCTACCACCTAACAATTAGTCACATTCAAGAGCTGGTAGATCAGCTTGGAGACAGATGTAGCAGCTGCAGGCAGGAACAACAGGTGGTGGCACTGCCTGAGATGTGGGTGCCGTGGCTGCCCCAGCATGTTCCCCTAATGATGGTGTGCTCTCTTACTTCTGGGAAGTCACCTGGGGAGAGGGATCCTGCAGCTGGCCATCTGTCTGGAACAGCGGTCGCCCACCGGTGGTCCGCGGACCACGAAAGGTTAGCAACTGCTGGTCTGGAACATTCACTGCATTCAGATGGACACTAGGTGGTGCCTTGGATGTCTGAAGCATCCCTGGGAGGTCTGCCCCAGGCCAGTGGCTCTCCCTGGGAGCTCTAGGAATCCTGGCCTAGCACAGCTGTACTCGAGTAACTGACAGGAGTCGGGAAAGAAGGTTTGACCATTTTGGTTCTCAAAGTTTGCCCCTCTGGGCTCTTTCATCTTATTTTTAAGAACTAGCTTTTGTTACAAAGGTACTGTTTCCAGGAAATTGAAAAATGTCCTTTAATGTCAGGCCAGAAAGAATTT